>NC_139933.1:14773319-15373319 GCF_963514095.1 Eutrigla gurnardus | reverse complement strand
AAATGTGACCCAAGCCATTTCTATACAGAGAGGTGGCCCCGGCCTTCCCCGCCATATATGTCCCAGTGAGCCAGCTCAAATCCAGCTCATTCAGATGACCCTCTTTTGTTGCCCTCGTGCTGCCTCGCTGTCGATATGATGCTCGGTGGAAAATCGCTATTCCCCAATCTGTCTCGGAGAATAGCGGGAGTGTTCTCCACCGCTAAAAGGCTTTGGAGTCCAACCGCCGCGGCGTTCCCCCGACTGGCAGCGCGCTTCCGGCACGTGGCCAGAATCACTTATTGACACTTCGCTGCCATCTGCCAAGGCTGCAACGTTTGCTTAGCAGGCTGCACATTAATACGGCTGTTGGAAAGCAATAAGGGGATGAAAAGTTCCCACCAGAGTTTATGTGAAAGACAATTATCTTTCAGTGGAGGCCAAATATCTGAAGTGATATGGAGGCGAAACCATATTTACACTGTGGACCTGGACGCGGGAGAGAAAGTAGCAAGGCTTGTTAACGTGGAGGGATGGTTTGGATGTTTGGTGGGGGGGCAGCAGAGCCATTACTATACTGTATGCTATATTTAGTATTTCCCTTTACCTTGCTGGCAGACGGCCCTCTCAGATGGAGAAATAGAGCCATTACCTCTGCTCTCTTCATGGCCACCAGACTCCATTAACAGAAACAGTCATTTTACCTCTCAGAACACAGGAGTTGCTGGTTTACCGCTGCCCTGGTTGGTTCAGTTTGTGTTTATGTGAAAGACCGTAATGTTGTCTCAGGAAGCTGGCATCCCGGTGGAGTTTAGGAGGTTAAAGTGATGAAAACTTCCATGCATCATTTAATATAATGCAGTTATATGATTTTATTGATGCTAACACTTTTCTGCTTAAGTAAGATTTTGAATGCATAACCTTTACTCGTAGCAGAGTATTTGAACACTGTAGTATTGCTACTTTTGACTTAAGTAAACTATCTGAACACTACCACACACCACCTCTGTGCAGGGCTGTTGACTTTCTTAATGCAGTAAAAAATCCTGTCTGGAAATGTCAAGGTCAAACCAGCCTCTAATCATGTCACAGAGTCTATAAATCCTCCGATCAGAGCTGAGTTCAGTGGGGAATACCTGGCAGGGAAGTGAACAAGAGGTTGGCTTGAAACAAGTGCCCTTGAGCAAGGCAATTAACCTCCAGCTGCTCTTTGGCAAATAGATCAAGCCTGTGGAAACGGTGAACGTGTGCTGCTCCGCCTGCTGCTCCTCCCTCAGGCTGATGTTGTCAAGACGCGTGTGCTGTCGACAGTCAATAATGTAAATAATAATTCATACAACATCACCGCGGATGGATTACTGAACAGGCCTAGCGAACACAGGCCCCAGGGCCCAAAGTGTCCCGTGCCCCCCTTGCCTTCACCTGCAAAATGTCCCTGCAAAAAAGAGATGAGGGGGATGCAAAATGGCAAAATATACTCCAAAAAATACAGACACAAATTCAGACACACAAACAGCCCAAAAAGACACAATTACAGAGAGAAAATACAACCAAGACAAATAGTATAGTCTAAGACTGTAAGGACATGGAAAACAACCTACAATGAGAGAAGATGACCACAAAGAGACACAGAAGGACCAAAATACACAAAATAAATACAAAAAGTTGAAAAAAAAAAAAGACATAACAATGAAAAAATAAAAGACTACAATGTGACACAAAATGATCAAAGAAATCACACAAGGACTTCAAAAGGACACAAGAGGACCAAAAAAGACAAAAATGAACTACAAAAAAAAGTAAAAAGACAATAAAAACAAAGAGACAAAAAACAATCCAAAGAGACACAAAATGAGACCCGATGGTGGGACCCGATGGTGGGACCCGTTGGTGGGACCCGTTGGTGGGACCCGGTGTATAGTAATCCTCCCGGGGGACTCTGACTCCTACCATTCCTGCGTGTCTGTTGACTGTTCACATGCTCCGTCAGTGACTTGTCTCCCTGGAAAGAAATGCCACGCTACGCCGCAGTAACACCCATGAAATCTGGGGGATTGGCAGCTGCATTACAGCTGTGCATCGTCAATCAAGACCCCGTGTGAGAGCTGGTGGGAGATCTGGGTCAGACCCACCGGTCGGTGCTTGAATGTGGAGTCAAGGATCTCCAGGTTTCGGCTGGACCAGTAGACAGAGCTGTGGACCATTAGGAGGAGAGGAGCTAATTAATGACGGAGCTGGTTTCATCGTGGAGGTGAGGCTCAGCTGGGAATAATTCAGATCCTGTGGATGTTCTGTTTAACTTACATAACAGTGTTTATAATACATCATATATCTGTTGGACTTTACAGTTGGCAGCATGTGGCATCGCACGTGGTTAGAAATGCGACTATTATTGATTGTCACGTCAGTTTATCATCTTGATTGCTCCAATAATGTGTTTAGGTGACGTTTACAAGCGTCGCCTCATCTCCTGTGAGGATTTCTGTGCTGATCTCTGTCTGCTTGGTGTCTTGTTGTCGCTCTCTGTTGAGACACAACCGCAAACAGCAACGGACAGCCAGCTATTTCTAATAGATGAAGTGGTGATTTTTAAATTTGATCCTGTGGGAATCGGGATGGGGAGGGGGGATTGAAGCTCCAGGGAAAAGAGTAGGGAGAGAGGGGAGGATGCATATTTATTCATCAGAATGAGGCCGGTTATCTCATATTTGTCATTTATATCGCTTGTGGTAGATTACCAGCGTGTCCTGCCAGAGAATTGACCAGATGCCGAAACATTCGCTCCTCTTCACCAAGCCTGAACAATCTAATTGGTTTATAAGGAAACCAAAACGACGCTGGCCGCACTTTACAGAAATTTGTGCTATTTTTCGTGGCGCTAAGTGACTTTTTTTTGTTCAGACAAAAACCCAAAGAGAAGCAGCGAATCCTCAAAGTCGAGAAGCATTAGCTGTTGTTTCTGCTTCATGAGAGACGCAAACGACTCATCGATGATCAAACCTGCTGCAGATACCTTTTTTATTAATGGATTTATTGGTCCACAATTCTGCATTCTAATTTCCTCACCTCATCAGACTCTCCAACATAACGCGTCCGTGAAGCCCGGCCGGATGTTTGCAATGATAACAAAGCTCACCTGATGCAGTAAAGTGGCCTCCCTCATCACCGATGTTTCTCACCGTCGTTAAGAATGATCGTGAGCAGCTTTGTCGGCTCAAGGTTGTTGCTGTTGTGATTATCAGCGGCGCCGCAGCAGCAGCTTCGCCAGACGGGATTATACAGCGCTCGCTGCCGTTGTGGAGGGACGTGGCTGGTGTGCAGCCAGCTGTTGGTTAATTGTTATGGAGGACAAAAAGAAAAAAAGCTAAATGACTCGTTAAGGCAAACATCATGATGTCAGACGAGCTGATGTTAGTTTAAGTTATAATTTCAAATTACAAGCATGAAGTAAGTAGATTAAATCTTTAAAACGTAATATGTCTTTCAGGTTGTTTTATTTTAGATGATAATGATATGGCTGTAAAACAGAAAAAAAATATTTGGCAGAGCAATATAAGAAATGTGACGAATCGACTCGAACGTCTCCCACATAAAAGCTCATTAATGCAAACTTGACAGCTCGGTTCTTGAATGCGTCGCAGTCAGACAGGAAGGTGGAACCAGTTAAATCATGAACCTCTTTTCATTGTCTTCCTTCAGCGCTTAGTTGAATTTCAAGCCGTGGAAACAAAAAAACAGAAATCCCTTGAGCAAGAAAAATATGAACAGACGTTTCTCCGACTGCGTTGATTACAGAGGAGACGTTTTGTCGCCGCTGGTTCAACATCGGAGACCTTTTTGCTGTCTGCTAAGTGACCTGACGACTGATGAGTCAACTTTAAGCACCTGCAGATGTTCACGTCAAACACATTAATATAGCAACAAGCAACTATTGTTTATGTAAATATGTAGCGAAGTGGAGAATGTCACTCCCTCTGTGTGCGTTGTTATCTGAGCTCACCGTGCTTTGTTGCCGTAGCCGGGCCGATCAAGTATGCTTTTCCTAGATTCTAGCTAGCTTGCAGCCAACACTGTTAGCTCTGTCAGCGTTGCTGTTGTTTGCACTGTTAGCATCTTCAGCTGCAAGCCGCCGGCTCAGCCGTCAACATGATGAGAGCTGTGTGAAGGCAATGGAATTCGGTATTTAGGACCTTTGAGAGTTTATGTTGCCTCTGCATCAGTAAGGTGATAAAGTTATCCATTTTTGAAGGCGTTAGTTCGGCCTCTTTAAAACAGTATGTCAGGAACACTTTTAAATGATGCAGATTATAACGCGGAATATTTAATGTTGTAAATTACCTTAACCAGAAAATCTCGCTGAATTAACGAAGCATAAATCACTTTTTATAACTTAAATAAAACATAGTAATACAAATGGAGAGGAGCCAAGATTATACTATTTATTCATTCCTTTACATGAATAATACTTCAGCATTGAGAACCCTTTGAACTTTATTTCCATATCTGATTTAGCATCATCAACTCCGTTTGCTCATTCATTTACACTTGATTCACAAAATCAAGCATTCTTTCTGTTTCTGGATTACATCGTAGAACAAGTGTGATTCCGGTGACTCTTATCAACCTTTCCTTTTAGAGGACTCATCTCTTAAAAAAGACAACAGTGTTATGGATGATTGCCGGGAGAGGGAGGCAAGGATGGAAGAAGAGGGGGAGGAAATCCACTGAGACGTCCTGTGGGAAACTTTGACTGCCAACAGAGGAAATAACACACCCGTGCTCACTTTCTTACCTTCTTTCCACCTGAAGAAAAGTTCCTCTGCGGCAAATCTAAGAGAAAACTAGTTGTAGAATGTACCGCTTGACTTTCTCTCCTCTTACTCTCCCCTGTGTTTATTTTCCTTTTTCCTCCATGTTTCACCTCTATCTGCTCTCTTTTTATTCATACTTTTATTTATACACAAACTCGTATAATTCCCCCATGCTGCTTCCTCCTCAGCAGCTCCGTTCTTGTGTGTTTTGCAGCCAGAAAGGTGTGCAGCAAACTCCAAACACCCAAATCTATGTCAGGCTGTGTGTGTGTGTGTGTGTGTGTGTGTGTGTGTGTGTGTGTGTGTGTGTGTGTGTGTGTGTGTGTGTGTGTGTGTGTGTGTGTGTGTGTGTGTGTGTGTGTGTGTGTGTGTGTGTGTGTGTGTGTGTGTGTGCGCTCGCATATGGTTCTTAAAAGTGTAGAAGGAGGGAAAAAAGAGAAAAAAGCCCCCAGAGATAATTTGGTGACACAGATTGTGTGCATGCATGTGGGTTTTATCCTTCATGTCTTTTGACGCGACGTGTTAGCGTCTCCCGCATGTTTGCGCACACATGCGTGGCCGAGCGACACGCCCGCACGCTCTCGGCTTGTTTGTTTTTTTCGCCTCGAGAAATCAAACGGGCGCCCGTGCCGGCGATTGCGAGGGTTTAGCAGAGACCACAGATGCATGAGGCGATCGGAGGCGTCGTGGCGGCGCACTGTGGGAGCTCATTACTGTATTCTTTGGGCTGGAAAATGTCTGTCAGTGAGGATTCATTAAAAGCCAACCTGCTGCAGCGGCTCCGGGTCTGTGCCGTAATCAGAAGTCCTTCACTATTTTTGGGCTCCCGGTTGAGATTGGACAGGTGAAAGATCGGCGGTAATCTGGATTACGGCTTTGTTGCTTCAGTGCTCGGTTCTGTTTGAAAACGTCTGTTTGCGTCCGTCTGCTCGGGGTCGGAGCAGAAACGTTCTTCAGAAACATCCCGCTGCCTGCCCAGTTTATAATCCTCGTTCCTGCGTCCTCCACTGTCCTCGATTCAAGATGTAATTGAAGCATTGTTGAATAGTTTTTGTCCGTCCTCATAAACGCAGTGCAGTCTGGGTGGAATGTTGTTGCTGCGGATGAAGATGTAACGGCTGCTTTACTTCAGGTTAACTGTTCATTTTTACGGCCATTGTTTTGTTCCTTTGCATTAACTCCCAGAGGCTCCTTCGTCTCAGTGCGTGTTCAACTCATCCATTACTGTATCGTCATCATGGCATCATCCGTCATTGTCTTCACCCGTTTCTCCCCCCGTCCCCTAACTCCTTATCTCATGTCTTGCAGACTCGAACGCCCCGCGTGACACGACTCAGCCCGACACAGCCGGCTCTCGCCGACCAGGCCAGCAGGGTTTCCTTTGCATCAGCGGAAAATCTGGAGACCATGTCGGAGCCTGATATGCCCATCGGCTTTAACCGGATGAACCGGCTTCGCCAGAGCCTGCCACTGGCTCGCTCATCCAGCCAGGCAAAGCTGCGGGCGCCAGGTCAGACCACCATCTTAAGAAAACCCCCACACTCAGTGATGTACAGCTCCATGTGTTACACCGGCTACATTAGAAGTCAGTCATATTCTGTTCAATAGATGAGCAAACAGAGGAAGGAGTTAGTGAGCATCGTATTTATCTTATAACATCACTGCAGGTTTCATATCTTCCTTTATTCCTACGTGAGTCGTGAAATCGAGTATTTAAAAAGCTACAAAACAGATCGGGTATATCAGTTACTTACAGTTTGCTAGCTAGCTATGGTTGCTAGGTAACTTGTGATAGTTGGAAGCAGGAGGGTAAAGAAGACCGATCTGTGAGTTCACGTTTTAACCAACAGACATCGCTTGTTTCTTCCAATCTTCAGGAAGTAGTCACATAATCCATTTATTTTTTTATTTTTTTATAATTCAATGGCTTTTCAGAAATCATAAGCCGTCCCTAAACTGAAGAACATCTTATAAAATAAGTTTAAATAAATCCCCCGATGCTTAGACCTGTCAGGCTGACATTGTACTGGTGGAAACCCTGATATTCATTCTGTTACACGCCAGTCTTAACTTGTTCTTCTTATCTACAAATATCGTCTAGTTTTTGTAGATGCTACAGGTGTGGTTCTATTGAAGGCGGTTTAAACTGGTCCACCAGACAAGGATGGCCATCCTCGAATCCTTCTGATCCTCTGACTTATCAAGCTCCACCATCGGGCCGCCGTTGGTTTAAAATGAAACGGTTCACACAGCCGCATGCCATCAGATTGCCATCAGGCCGTCGTTGATTAACAATATTTGGCAAGAAGCAAAATCTGCTTCTTGATGAAGTTTCCATCTCTCTTGTGTGTAAAATGCAACTGACAGAGCTCAGCTGACGGAGCACAAGTTGAGAGTTTCACATTATTCCAAAACAGTTCTCAAACTACCAGTGGGATGTCGACGCTCTGGTGATAAAAAATTCCCTTTGATGTCAGTTTAAGGCAATTTACAGCTAAAAATATCTTCTTCTTCTTCTTTTAATGGAACATGTTGTAAGTACCATGTAGCACCGAAACAGCATCTAACACCGAGTTAATCTTCTCCTTCTACTCTTAATGTAACTTGACACGCTGGTGAGGAGCTGCACATCGCTGATGCAGCGTCCCGCTAATACGAGCATGATAATTATGTGTTGATTTGAACTTGTGTTTTTGAATAAATAAACTACATCTCTTGAACGACAGTTGTAGAGGAACGCTACTGCAGGTCTATTTGTTGGAAACAAGAACCAGAGAATAGAGAAAACTAGTTTATAAGGAATAACTATTAACCAACGATAACGATAAATAATCTGGTTAATTTAATCAGGCTGCAGTTCAGCAAAGAAAAGATAAATTGTTGTTTGACCCCTAGGTGGAGCCACCACACTCGAGAGGTGTTGAAACCAGTTTCAGTTCTTAAATTCACATGAAAATGTTAACTGATAAAAACCTGATCGTTGATAAAAGATGAGCTGTGTAAAAGGTCAAATAACTAAGTGTTCTCTCATTCCGAAAATATAAATCTGGATCGAGAACAACAACAAATAGAAGAATATATATATATTTTATATATATATATATATATATTAGTAAAAATAACATGTAAGACACGTGTTAAATAATAAAATACAGTATAATATGCAAAATAAATAAATGTTCAGAGCTACTTGAGGAATAATGTAGCAGAAGTTACTAAAAAGTCATTATTTCATGTGATGGAATCAGGCTAACAACATTTAAAATATTGATGTTGATGAATTTTCTGGGTCAACGCTAACTTATCTATCGTACGGTGTTTGTTGCAAGCTGCTGTTGTGGGTAGTTACGTGGAGAGTGAAAGGCTGGCCAATCAGCAGCAGGTGTGGACCTTAAAAATAAACCAGGGTTCTGCTTGTTCTCAGTATATTTAGGGTGAAAACTGTCCCTCCGCTCTCTACTTCCATCCCTGACTCTAAACCTCATCACCCCCCCTCCTCCCCTCCTGGATATCCCTCATTGCTCCTCCCCATCCATAAATGCAGGGATCTTGTTCCTCCAGCTTGGGGAGGAGACCCGCAGGGTGCACCTGACCCACGAGCTCACCAGCCTGGATACTCTGAGGGCCCTCATTGTGCACATGTTCCCCCAGAGGCTCACCATGGCCATGCTCAGGTACGCCTGCATCTCAGGGAGATCTTCGGTTTTTAAACGTCACGATTTATCAATTCAATCACAAGGTGGAGCCGCTCTCATCGGCAGACACACTTATGGAAATCATACGTTTGGTAAACAGACGGAGAATAGAAGCAGCTAAATCTGAATACTCCTGCAAATGTGCGTCTCAGTAAACTGAAGTTGACTTTTTAGAACTGAATGCAGAATAAAATGCGTTTTCAGCGTTAAATATAGTTTCAATTTCACAATATTACATTCAGTTTCATGTTTACTGGAATCCAGTTCCGAGCTAATAAATATAATTTCAGATCACGTTTTCTGCTCTGAAGCTGCTTGGCGACACATAAATTTACCAACATGAGACTGTATCATGCAGTTTTCCCGTCCTTCACTGATTTATTAGCAGGTAATAGCTGATTAAATCATCTTGGCATGGACTATTTGTGTCTTTTGAGTGTGTAATTCGTTCCTCCTAGGTCTCCCAACACGGCTCTGCTGATAAAAGATGAGACCCGTAATGTCTTCTATGAGCTTGAAGACCCGCGGGACGTTCAGGACCGCTGCGTGATTAAGATCTACTGCAAAGAGCCCATCTATGGCACCTACCCCGGACACCAACAACACCCACACCTGGCTAACGGAGACCTGCGGGTGAGTGTTCTGGTGTCCTTCTAGTCCTCCATCTTTGTGTGGGTGCAAATGTGTTTTTTCTTTTTCCATCTCCGAGGTAGAAAAGTCCATCAGCTCCCAAGACGAGACGAATTTGGGACTTTTCTTCCGCGTTAGATTTGGATTATTGTGCCAAAACTGATGAAGAGAAAATTATGCTGTGTCACCTTTTCCTTCATTACCTATTGATTCCCTGTGCAACTGACTTATGACTCATGGATTATGAAGCAAGGCAAACATTCGTCTCTTTCTGGCCAGCAGCATCTGACCGAATCATTGCAGAATAATAATAATATGCTTCGCCATTTATTCACCCCGACGCCGCTATCTGCTCCCACCGTAACGCCCATATTACGCCTGTGCGTCTTTACAGACATTAGTTTGTGTCTGAGTCACGTGACCTTACTCACTACGGCGCTGCTGTTCCTGGACCAGCGCCAGTCCTTCACATCGCCGGCGCTGAATCGGCTTGGCTGCCGGCCGACTGTGAAATAACACGAAGTGCGTTCGGAGATGATGGACTGCGGTCCGGTTCATCTGAGGACTCGGTGTAATTGTTGTAGTGGAATTTATTGCTGAATGGGAAATGGAGTGCACTTCCTGCTTTTTAGTGCTACGTGTGATCAGCGCTAGTGTTTTTCACTGATTTGAAATGTGAGAGCTGTTAAACAACATTATTCATTGTTTCACGTGTAGCTCGTTCGGATGACGTCGAGCTGAAACGGCATTTCAAGAGTCTCCGTCTTCTGTACGCCGACGTGTATCTGAGAGAAACAGGAGATGGGAAGTTGATTTGATGGTTGAAAAGATGAGGTCACCACCTTCTCCAGCTCTGAATGATTGATGGATGGATGTCACATTATTGGTTGGTAATAGCTGATCTAAGCAGGAAGGAAATATATAAGACTTTAATATAAAAGTATTTAAACTTTTACGTGCGTCTAAAAAACGAGAGGAGCGCACACAGGAAACCAATGCTTTTTTATACCTGTAACTTCCGGGTCATTCCATGCCAACTCAGCCACCCATGTACATGACACCTCTCAGACCTGAATCTGAAGTTTCAGGTCAATATCTCAAACGGTTTGCCCGTGGCGTCCATTTGAATTTCAAGTGCCACGCCCCTTTTTTGACACACTTTGAATTTCACATTTCATTTGTTGGCATTTTTGGAGGCCCATAATTTCTGTTAGTGATAGAATGCTGAAAATTGGTGTGTTAGTTCATTGTGGTTTGTACTACACAATTCTGCAATTCTCATCACTAAATTCTCCCTGATCTACATTCCAGACTTCTGGAAAAAATGTCCAAAATGGTGCATTATGAAGAATAAAATTAATATGATGGAGCTTCATAGTCAAAGGTTTTATTTCATTAAAAGAAAGAACAAATATGTATCTTTATCTGGTATGAATCCCATTAGGATCATCAAGTGCCCACGTGGTCATTTGGGGTCCAAATATGGGGTTCCAAAAGAGTCACCTCTGCCCGAAAGGGTTTTTGGACCCCCATAAAACCCCCACCAGTGGTACCATACCCTTCAAATTCATTTTGGCAAGAGCAAAGGTCCCAAATATAACAAATAATCCTGTTTAGAATAAATATGATCATTAATCGTGGTGCTAGGGGCACCCAAAAAGTGAAAAATCACACATGCCGTCAACATTTTTTAGGACTTTGGTGACCCACCTCTCACCTAAACAGTAAGGAATGTTGATTCTGCCTACAATGAACTAACTCAACAATTTTCTGCCTTCTATCACTATTAGAACAGAAGTTATGGGCCTTCCAATGAGTCAAAAAGGGGTGTGGCACTTGAAATTCAAATGGACGCCACGGGCAAACCATTTGAGATATTGACCTGATCCTTTGTTTGGTAACATAAGGCATATTTTCACAGCTTTTCAGCAAAGGTGTCAAATACATGGTACCCCGATATTGGCTGTTTTCACATGGAATGACCCTTCCTTCTTGTTCAGTTGCTGAGCTCTAATTAGCCACAATAGGACCTAAATTGAGTTCATCAGTCAGCTGCTGGCAAACGACAAGCATCATCACTAATGCTGTGTGCACTCGGTTCCAGCTGAAGCAAATAAAGCGGCGCTCTGATGTCACTCAGTCTGTGTGAGACCTCGTGTTAAGTTCCCGTCTAATTACAGTGCGATTATGGAGATGAGAACACTTTAATTCAAACAGAAAGTCAGTTACTTTACAGAGAAGTAAATTAATTCTCACTCCTGCGCAGCTGAGATGAGAGTGGGGTGTTTCTGACCGCCGTCAATCAAACACCCCTTTGGGCCTTTTGTTTACATGCTCCTGTGTGTGTGTGTGTGTGTGTGTGTGTGTGTGTGTGTGTGTGTGTGTGTGTGTGTGTGTGTGTGTGTGTGTGTGTGTGTGTGTGTGTGTGTGTGTGTGTGTGTGTGTGTGTGTGTGTGTGTGTGATTGCTTTTTCCGCATAGTGATTTGCATGATTCGCAGCTGCCCACTAAAGCTCTGGAGGTCAACTGTTGGTCTCTCCCATGAGCTCGGTCGTCCTCTTCAGCTCTGAGACCTTCCTGGCATTTTACAGCCTCATCAAACCAGCAGGCTTACCTCGACGTGTGTGTGTCTGTGTGTGTGTGTGTGGTATGTTGCAGCCTGTGGCATTACCAAGGTGAGTGACTGTGTGTGTGTGTGTGTGTGTGTGTGTATGAGAGCTTATTGAACACCAGCCAGCAGAGTCAAGATTATTCTCTGATTGCAGCCCACAAAAGCATGACCAGGATTACGGGAGTCCGATCCCCAGTCCCGGGTCTGGAGGACAGACTGTGGTCAATGATGAGATTGATCGGTAGTACGACGTGGGGAGACGAGCCTAACGGGGGGCGAGCCTGAGATAGACCTGTGACTTCAGGGGGTCTCGGAGGTGGAATCAAGTGGTTCAAGGATGGTGTGGATGCGAGGCTGTTGCTAAGATACAGGATAGTAACTGATGGCACTGGAGTCATTAGTGTGCTGCAAGGCTGTCCACAGGGTGTTGCTGTGAGAGGCCTGAGGGTTATTATGTGGAAATATTGTTTTTTCAATTTGCATCGTCTCCGTGCGTCACAAGAAACTATAGTCTTGTCTTCCTTGCTGTAGCCATCGCTCTTGGCCGGCGCCCTCCGACACTTACACCCTCCGTTCCGCTCCACGTTGTTTTTGCTTTTTCACTCTGGCATTTTGGGATTGATGCCAAAAGATAATCCCTCCGTGCTCAGTCCTTCAGCATGCCATCAAGTGCAACTTAAAATGCACTTAAGGGTGCAATTTGCCGTTGACTTTCCCGTCAATCTTGAAACCGCATCTTATGAATAGCTGTAACGTGTAACTGCGGCGGTTTATTGCGGCATCAAAAAATGTTTTGAACAGACTAGTCGCTTGGCCATTTCTTTTTAAAGGGGACATATGTAATGAACGATGTTGGTGCACTTACATCTGGAGCAACTACCAACATGTGACTCAACAAGCCAATCAGATTTGGCTCCTGTCACTATGTCACACGAGGCTCATTAGAATATATCGGAGTATCTCCACTTACACCTTTGCAAAGGTGAACCGTAGTCTTAAAGAGACAGTCGCCAAAAACACTTCAGACAGAGGGTGAAACCCAAAATGCAAGTATGAACCTGAATATGAACATTGAACAGTGTCATCAGAGTTCTTTATGAAGCTTCATACACTTCTGAGGGAGGAAGAAGGATCGAACATGAGGTCGTTGTCTTACCACCTGCTCCAAAGTGGTAGTAGTAGTGGTGGTTGTAGTAGTAGTATTTTCTGACAGATGCCAAGTATTAGAAAACGTTGACTTTAAAAATGCAGCCAAATGGCGACACATATGTGCCTCTACATATAATTTTATGATATTTGTCCATACTGGAAACGATTATGTTTGTTTATTCTGTACACATGCCATCTATTCAGCTCTGGGAGAGGAATAACTCCTCTGCTGCCCTTCCTGAGGTTTCTTCCATTTCTTCCCCGTTTCAGGTTTTGTTTGGGGAATTTCTCTTTTACAAGCCGAGAACTGAAAAGGTCGGAGGATGGCGTTCTCTCGACAGACTCCGAAGCCCCCTGAGGCACATCTGTGATATTTAGCTATAGAAATAAAATTACCTTGACTTGACATATGTACATGTAAATAATAAATCTGACAAAGTCTTTATGGTCAAAAGAAGACGACGTCCAAATGAATGAATAGATTAAACATTTACCAATAGTGTATTTACATCAGGCTTTAAAGAGATAGTGTGTAGGAATTACTCCCATCTAGTGGTGAAATTGTATTTTGCATTCAAACGAATAGTGCTCTATCGCTTTGTTGCAACTCCGGTAGCCGTTATGTACCAATAAGCTTTGACAACATTTCATCCAACACCACTTCACCAGTTCTTTCAGGTGATGAGGTTGATATTTCAAACAAACGTGTAATTACTGCTCCAAAAAGGTAGTGATTTATGTTGCCATGTTTATACTGGTTTGTTTTTGGTAGCCTTCCATTACTATGTCGTAGCCTATAGCATCAGCTAACATCTAGACACACAACAGACATAAGCGAATGTGACTAAAGTGTGATTAATGCATCACGGGTGGATGAAAAACTCCATGAAAGTCGCTCTCCGGGAGCTCCAGGGGGGACAGCGGGAAGTGTCTCTCGCTGATGTGATCTCTTTTCATTCACGCTGGATCTCAATGAAATCGCGTTCAGGCGTTCATGTCCCTCCTCTGTGGTTATAGTCTTCAAAATGGTGGAACAACATGGAAGCCTCCTGAGGACTTACCTGTCCAATTGTTAATAAAAATAAGAAACTTTTTGTTTACAAGGATAAATCAGATTACATGGCAGAGGTAATTATACATTTATCCACGTAACATACAAGTGGTCATCTCCGGACTAGCTGAAAAAGATGACAAACAGACTTTATTACAGTTTTTATCCCCCACTTCTCCAGATTACAGCCATGTGTAGTCTGTAGTGCCAACTTCTATATTAGCACCACATCCTGCTCGTATTGTGAACTTATTTGCAGGCAGAGGTGGCTGTGGACACTCAGTCCACCGAAAACCTTCCCAGTTAATTCATTAATTAATCTTCCTGTTAAGTTATGTGTCCTCACAGCTAGCTGTTATCAAGATAAATTGGAGCCTTGTGGGCCATTCTGGCTGCAGCTTCTTCGCTGTATTAGATCATCACTGTTGCAAAGCTCCATTCTCCCTGTTTAGAAATAGCTTTAAATGAGCTCATTGTCGACAATAAATATTGCTTGTCCCACTGAATTCAAAAGAGGGAATCATTCAGTTTGAAATGATGATGTCTGATCTGTTTATTCCTAGAGGGAGATGGTGTATGCACCGCAGGACTCTCCACCCAACCGCCGCCTCAGCAACCCGCCCATGTCTTCCCAGCATTCGTCTTCCTCTGCCTCCCCTCAGGGGTCGCCATCCCGCGCCCGCCTCCTCTACAGCGGCGGCAGGCCCTCCTCCTACGCCGGGCCGCCGCACCACACCCACTCCCTGCCGCACCCGCACTCCCAGTCCCACCACTCCTCTCCCCACCAGCAGCAGCAGCAGCTCCACCAGCCCCACCACACCCAGCAGGCCTTCTGTGCCTCCTCCAGCGCCATCCTGGAGCGCAGGGACGTGAAGCCCGACGACGAAGTGGGGGGGTCCAGGAGCATGGTGCTGCTGCGGGGCGACGAGCGCGGGGGAGGGGGGATCTACGCGGACCCCTACTCAATGGGCCCAGACTCAAGTCGGCTGAGTCTGGCAGGAGGTCCTCACTCCCCTCTACCAGCCAGGGCAGACCCCTACGGCTCCTTATACCGGCGTGGGGGAGGAGGAGGCGGAGGAGGTGCCGGATCGATGCGGTCGCTCACCTCTTACACAGCGGCCGCTTTACAAGGAGAGCTGATGGAAAGCGGTGCTCTCTACAGACCAGGAGGGCCGCTTTATAACGATGCCTACGCTGCGTCCATGTTGGCCATGGGGCTGCGGGTGCCCCCACCTTCCTCCCCACAGAAGATACCCGACATGAGGGAGTCCTACGCAGGCACCATGCCCAGTCGGGGCTCCCCGGGGAGGCAGAGTTTGCGAAGGGACTCTGTGAGCTCCTCCGTGTTCGGGGACAGTCCCAAAGCCCGGGGCCAGGGATCAGGGTTAGGTCTCACCTCGGAGCAGCTCTGCTTGATGGCCGGTCCTGGAGGGGAGGGGGGCGGCGCCGGGGGCTTCGGCTCACCTCTGCTGGGAAATGAAACAGAGACCAGGTAGGACATATTTCTTAACACACACATTTTCCCATATTTTTCCACATATTTTTTTGTCATTTTGTGGACATTTTCACGTATTTTTCTGATATTTTTCATACATGTTTCATATATTTTCCAAAGATTTTAAGGGTTATTCATATATTTATAAATATTTAAATATATTTTTCAGGCTTACTCAACTCAAACCTCTTCAGCTCTCTAAGAGCTCTACACTGTCAAGGCAGTTTGCTGTCAGTCAAAGATACAAACTTGAAGGTCAAAGTTCACTGATGCGAAAGCACGTATGAATTTACCGTCACTGATTGTGGCAAATCCATTAAAACTGATCCGTCTGAAAATTCATAAATGTCAGATTTTCTGTACTGTCAGTGATTATTCAACAGTGGAAATAGGACTTAAAAGGGGGCCGAAGGAGGAACCTGAGAGAGTTTTTATGTATTGATCATGTTAGTGTATTCAGTGTATCTCTGGTGTGTGAATCCAGGGAGCGTATGGAGGCCATGGAGAAGCAGATAGCCAGCCTGACCGGGCTGCTGCAGAGAGTACTGAGCAGAGCACCTGAACCAGAAAGCCCGTAAGACACACACACACACATGCACATATGCATATATGTATATATATATCAATCATCTTTAAAAAACACATAAAATACTTGCTGCACATATAAATTCCTGCTAAGCAAGACAGCCGCTGCCCAAAATGATTAAGATTCCTGTCAGAAATCTGAATTTACTTTCCATTCTCCCACAATCACGTAGTTAACGGCTGATTTCAGACTCACAAACACACCAGATGAAGCTGCACACATTCCCCTCCGTTTATCAGGAGCTCCTCAGTATCCGTCGATGGTGTTCTGTGGCTGTGAGTCCTTTTAACACTTGCTTCTTGCAGGGAGAAGATGGAGTCAGCCAGCGACTGCTCAGGAACTGACAGTAAGTGCTCACTACCAAGACAAACTGTTTCCTGTTGCTGCCTGTCACTGCTCCTCGCCGCCGTTTTGATAGCCACATAAATTGCCTCTGCTTCCTCTCGCAGAGCTGCCACTGTTTCATTTTCTCTGCATAATTCTTAAAAGTGCCTCACATGTGATCATAATGGCTGACTCTGCAAGCTTCTTCATACTATTGTGTTCCCCGGCTTTTGTTTTGCTGCTGTGTAACCGGTGCTCATGCTTCCTGTTTTAGCTGGACGAACTAAAAAAAAGAAAGGTAGCTATGGATTCCTGAAGTGTCTGGTCCTCCTCCTCCTCCTCTTCCCCCCACCCTTTATTCTTTATTTTGATCCTTGTTGGCTTCCTGTCTGTGCGTCGTCCTGAAGGGTTTACCTCCCTCTCAGCTGGTGTCCTTCACCTTCCCCTCCTTCCCTGTCTCCTCCAGTAAGAAACCATATGAGTTGCATTCATTCTGAAATAAAAACAGATTATTTTCTGTTGTCGGTGAGTAATTTTGGAGCAAAGCTGCACGTTTTGAAAGCTGAGCAGGGGGAAATTTTAGTTATTTTAAATGAAGCGTTCGGTTCCACCGATCAGTTGTGAAGTATCCCAGGGGAATTAAATTAATGTTATCTCGTTGTGCATTAGCATGGGAAATATTTGAACTCATGTTAAATTATAGATAAGCCTGGGTGTTTTTTTTGTTGTTTTTTTTTAAATCTGCTGCGACTAAGAGTGGACCTTTCTTTGGAATATCTTTATTTGTCGAACATATTTTAGAATTCAGTGAAGCTTTATAGCTTTCTCCTTTGACTTTATGTTTCTATCTGTTCTCCTGTGAACATGATACTTATCTGTCTGCCAGAATATGAAACGTGGATGTTTTTCAGTGCTTTTTCTCCCTCAGATACACTCAGACTGTTATCTGTGTGGTCTCGCACTTAAAATCAGGACATTCCTCTTATTCATAAACTAAACTGGCGAGGCAGCGGAATGTAGCTTCGGTGACGATGACGGTGCCCGTTAGACTCTCCTCTAAAACTGGAATTATGTTCAAACATACTAAAATCTCCCGGTCAGTTTCTGGGACTCACCTCGTGTGCAGACATGTTGGGAGATATTATTGCTATCGTCATCGACAAAGCCGCCCTAAAATGCAACTCTCTCCCTTGTCCCGTTCTGCATGATGCGTGTGACTCAACCCTCCTAATTAAAGCATTCATCGTCATGTCAACGGATTATCTGAGTTGGAGACGCTCGTACACGTGGGCTTTCTCTCATAATGAGAAACTTTTCACCACTGATCCTGTGTGTCCCCGAAGCCTCCCCATGCTGTTCATCATTGTTAAGTCCACATCAGACTGTAATCTCCACCCCTGACCTGCAGCACGGATAGAACTTGTCCTGAATTGCTGCAACAACCATCACGTCCAGTCAGACAAATAGTTTTTCTACTGGATGGACATTTGAGGTCATGAGAGACCAACCTTTTGGGGATTTGCCTACTAAAGACTGAAGGTTTCTCTCATGCTCTGCAGTTCTTCAAAACATTCATTTTAAACCTTTTTGATTTGCTAACAGTGTTTCGGGACAACTTCTATTAGTTCCGCTGCGCCCCAAAGGAACCCGAATCCAAGCCAAGAGAACATCCAATGAATTTAAATTCTGGCTTTTCATTTATTTTTTTTGTCGGGCAGCTTTGACACCGTCTGCTCCCTTGGCTCTGATGCCACCTCCACCCTCGGGGGGCAACCAGCCCGTGACGGTGTCCCGTCTGCAGATGCAGCTCCACCTACAAGGGCTGCAGCAGAACACCAACGCCCTGCGCAAACAGCTGTCGCAGCTACGCAACATGCAGGTGTGTGTGTGTGTGTGTGTGTGTGTGTGTGCATGAGGAGGTCTAAAGCAGCAGTTTAATTGTGCGTTTGTGACTGTAGAGAGAACACAGGTTTAAGGCACTCCGGGGTTGACTTCACTTTTCAGACCCGGAGGTTGCCGCTCGACTAAACACAAACCACCTTGTCTGTTTTGTTGTGGATCAAATTCTGACATCCATAGAAAAGGTTGTTGTTTGTTGTCTTTCTGCTGCCGCCTCGGCTGTGAGAGTTTCAGCTCGTCTTTGTTTGGGAAGGTCGAGGAAGAAACACCTGAGATCACTTCTAGTTGTGAATTCTATCAATAGTTTACCAGACTCTGAGTGGTTTAGCGTGTCTCTATTCTCACTACTCGCTGCTGCTGCCTCAGGTCATTGAACACCGCGGCATCAAATGTACCCAGAAGCTTAGAGAGGCAGAACTGTGGGGCGGTCGCCTTTCATTCCACTCTCTTTTGTTATATCTGAAGAAGTTTATTAGTGACCTTTAGAGCTGCATCTTCTGTCTGAAAAGTGCTGCACAAATACAGTTTTATTATTATGGTTAATCAACACCTCTCAGAACATTACAACCTGCATAACAGAAGAAATTATGTTTGTTGCATAATAAAATTACAACTCCAGATGTGTGTTTCTAAGCACCTGAAATAATCCACGTGTCTCGGTGTCCCAGCTGGAGAACCAGGACTCGGTCTTGTCCCTGCTGCGGCAGACGGAGTCGGAGCTGAGCCTCATGATGCTGGACGCCATGCGCACGCAGGAGGACCCGCTCCAGAGACAGCGCCTCCTGGTGGAGGAGGAGCGACTCAAGTACCTGAACCAGGAGGAGCTGCTCATCCAGCAGCTGCAGTGAGTTCAGAGCGCCGCTCATAACAGGTGAAGCAGTCTTAGTCGCCCCTGTTGTGGACGCCGCTGAGTGATGTGAATCTCCTCAGCGACCTGGAGAAGTCTGTGGAGGAGCTCCAGAGGAACTCGTCGGTGAATCACGGCCTGGTGACGGAGCAGGACGTGGAGCAGAAGAGCAAAGAGCTGAGGATGCTGGGAGAGACCCTCACGGAGCTCAAAAGTAAGTGTTGTCATGACGACCCGTGTGTTTGGAGATCGCTGCGGCGGCTGTGGCTTTGCTCACCAGTCAGTGTGCGTCGCTCTCGGCTGTAAGCTTTCTATGCAGCCTCATTGCACATAAGCTTGTTTCCTTTCTTTGCTTTGTCAACATCCCATTAACACTCAGACCAGCAGTTAATCTACTAATGTCCATGATTCCCCTGAACCATAGACCTCCATTAACAACACACCAACGAGCCTCGCTGCTACTGTACTGGCTGACATCTTCCTTCATCACCATGAACACACAGTAGTTTATTTTGATTTAATTCCACACGCACAACGACCTGATGGCATAAATACTCACTAGAGCGTTAAATGTGAATTAATCCGCCGCTGAAAATAGTCCCCAACAAATGCAGTATTGCCTCCTGTTTGTTTGATTAAAAATCTACAGCAAGCAGATGTTTTAAGGAAAATGACCTTCATCCGTAAACAAGACCATCAGCGAGCAGATTGGCTGTTTCTATGGAGTTATTACTATTATTATTATCCTTATTAATACTTCTCATTGGTGCCACCGGGTCAGATTCTGGCGAAATTAGACAAATCATGCAGTTTTACACCAGAAACTTCTTCAGCTCAGAATCCAGCTAGACCTCCGGCAGAAACCAGTCCAGACAGACAGACCCAGGTCCGGCTCCTCTGCCACCTCCAACCTGCCGTCGGAGCTCCGACTGGAGATGGAGAGATGGAGACCCGGTAGAAGTGGAGCAGAGCTTCACCTTGCTGCTCTGCTGGTCCCTTACTGGGCCCCCTGGAGGAAAAGGAGGCAAGGGAGAACCAGAACCAGGACTGAGCAGGACGGGACTGTCAGACCCTCCTGCACTAAAAAGTTTTTCTGAAGGGACTCTGGTGGGACTTTTGTCCACAGGGACCGCCAAAATCAACACAAACTTAAAGTTCCTCATAGCAGCTTTATGGCCCGTACATCTACTGTATTTTGGTTTAAATACTACCAAATTAAAAAGCTTGTACTCTTAAATCTACTTAAGTGCAGTTGTAGTTTTGGGTCATAGTTCAAGTACTCACATTGCTGAAATACTACGTGTTCAGTATGTCAAATTAGTGTCATACAAAGTCGCCAATGAATATTTATGAATCTTCTAAGACTTTATATTCATGAAGTCTCTGGTTTAGCCTCTTGTCCTCTGACCTTTGTACTTCCACCCTCCGTCTTGAATATTAACGAGTACTTCCTCTTCATATTAACGTGCCATGAACACTCCGAGTTAGCGTCCAGACGCCGTGCTTTGGTTTATTGTTTGAGTGGCAGTTTTACAAGTTCAACATTTTAGAAACTGACCGAGGAGTGTTCACACAAACGCCAACAGACAGGAAACGCCATCCTGTCTCACCTCGCTCGCTCTAACCCAACACGTCCTGTCTGACTCTCCCTCCCGTCCAGACCAATTCCCCAGCCTGCAGAGTAAGATGAGGGTGGTGCTGAGGGTGGAGGTGGAGGCCGTTAAGTTCCTGAAAGAGGAGCCTCACCGCCTGGACGCCTTGCTAAAGCGCTGCAACACCATGACTGACGCGCTCAGCACGCTGCGCAGGTATGCATATCAAACGCTCCTCCGTTTGCTCCCATAATGCCTTCCTGTCTCACCAAACCAGCTCCACCCTCCGGAGATTCAGACCTCACACTCACTTATGTTGGTGTATTTTAACTGATTCCTGACTTTGAGAAACATAAACATGTTTTTGTTTACTTGCACCATAAAATATGCAATTTTAATAAAAGAACATATGCCATGCACTCAAAGAAATGTAATATAAAACCACACTTTTACCTCCATATTCTCAGATAAATATGATGGATTTATATGAAGGAGAAGAAGCATAAAAGCATAAAACCTCAAGGCGAAATAAAAATAACACTTCTGTCATTTAACTTTTTCATTTAAATAAAGATCCACATTTATGTTGCAGCTCCGATGCTGTAGAACTTTTATTAAAAGCTAAGATAATTGACAAATATAATTGACAACCGTTCATCTATCAAGCAAAATCTTAAATATTATTATAAATATTATTGTAATTCCAACTTAAATGCACTGTTTGCTGTGAGGTTTTGTGACATTTTGAACAGAATCCATTTTAAGGAGATTCATCCAACCATGAATAGCAACCATTACTTTAACAGAGCATAATTTCTGCGTGTATTTTGTCTTTTACTTCCTGTACTTTGCTCCTCTAACAAAGTCCAGGACCTTCATGCTGTCCTGTGTGTATTGTAGTCTCTCGTGTCCCTCTTATATGTACAGACAAGTGACGGACGGAGGCTGGAAGGGCTCCGACGACGTCTCCAGCAAATCACAGAAGAGGTCGGAGGACGTGAGTCGCAGTTCTGACCTGGACATCCTGAACAGTCCTCCTCTCAGCCTCGCTGACCTGAGCACCAGCGCCGGCCTCGCCAACTGGATGCCCGTCTCCGTCGGCGACGCCGACACCTCGGGCCCCGAGCAGGACATCCAACCTCCCATGACCTTCAGGAACCGGGTCCTAGACGAGTTGCCGAGTCGGCGTCCGGCTGACAAGTCCGTGTCGGCTGAAGTCAGACTGGTAATTGGATGTTGATTTTCATACCTGACTTCTGTTTATAATTGAAAATGTCATTTTCCATTAGAACTCACATCTAAAGGAGCTTAATTTCCGTGCAGCAGTCGCTTTATTATTCCGTGTGATATTTAGAAAACACGCCACACGAATGAATGCGTCTTAATGAGGTTTTTCCAGTTTGCCGCTGCAGCTCATCATTTGTCTTCATCTGTGTTCAGGCGGCAGAGCGGGACTGGGAGGAGAAGCGTGCCAGCTTGACCCAGTTCAGTGCCCAGGACATCAATCGCCTGCTGGAGGAGACCCAGGCCGAGCTGATGAAGGCCATCCCGGACCTTGACTTCGCTGCCAGGCACATCAACAAGCCTGCAGTGCCCCCCAAGCCCCAGATGACCCTCCCAACAACCTCCACCACGGCGACTCCTCCTGCAGCCCCAGGCACCGCCGGGACCACCACACCCAGCGGGGACCAGCAGCCCGGCAAAGTGCAGCTGGCTGCCCAGAAGCTGAACAGCATGGAGGGGGCCGGTTCACATCGAGGGTCGGGTGGGTGTTCTCTGGTTTAGCTGTCTCCACTGCAGCTCGTTTATCTTGTAATAATAACGTTTTTAACTCCTGGAGGGTTGTCGTCTGCTTGCAGTGGATCTCAACGTGGCCCGGTATCGCACAGAGAAGCCCTCCAAGTCTCCGCCTCCACCTCCGCCTCGCCGGAGCTTCCCGTCGGCACACGGCATCACCACCAACCGCACCGGCGACGTCATCCTCACCAGCAAGAACATGAAGGTGAGAGGAGCGTTTTTAGGTTCCTGGGAAGTACTAATACCACGCAGTACAAATACTCTGCTGCCAGTAATTTAAAATGTTCCTTCAGTAAAGGTTTGTCAGTATAATCAGTCAAATGTAGTTAAATGATTAAAACTGTGACCGTTCTGCTATTATATATTCTATCATTGGATTATTATGACTCAGCGTTCCTATAAAAGCAGGATATTACGGGTGTTGTTGATTGAGCTGCAGCTCATTTTTTACTATTAGCTATTATTTTCTTTATGGATTAATCTGCTGATTATTTACTCCATTAATCGACTGGTTGTTTGGTTTGTAAAACTAATGAAACTAGTGATAAATGGCATCCTGACACCTTCACACTGTTTGTTTAGTCCAAACCTCGACTTTATCACTTAACATTAAGATTATTAAAACGCTATTAAAAGGAAAAGCGTCAGAGGGCAACGAGAGACACATTTAGCAACTTAGACCATCAGGGGAAAAACAGAAACATTAAAATACATAACACTGGAATTAATTCCCAATGTTACTCAGTCTAAAGCTCTTCTGCCAAAGGTACACAGTTTCTCCATCACTGCAACCGACACAAGCTTTATGCAGATGAATGTGTGATGAACTCACCAATATGCAAATGCACGTATGATGTTTTAGCCACTCTTGGAGAGAGCGCTGGTTGCTTTCCTGGGAAAAGATTTGTCAACAACGATGCTCTGGACAGAACATGCTCTCTACTGGGGAGAAGAACTTACACTGAGACTCTTTGGCAACAACAGCACCATCCTCTTTCTGTTGTGGTCAATGCACTTCCTATTGCTGTCAGTTTGTACCCGCAATCAGACAGACCTTTTTTGGGGTTTTGTAAATAGCTGTTTTGTGTCTAACTTTAGTGAGATTTTGCAGTGAAACCTGCTGCTGCTGGTTGAAAGCTGTGTATCTGTCTAGGTGTCACGTAGCCAAGCCAAAATATTGTATAAGAGAAGCCGGTGCTCTCATATGTAGGGACTCAGACACTCCTGGTGGATCCTGACCAGCATGCTAAGAAAAACATGCTCTCTCATGTACAAGGGGCTGAGAATCCTGTTGGCTGGAGGCAGTTTTAGTTTTCAGGTGAGAAACATGCTGCTGCAGCTGCTCTAAAGCCTCCCTGATCTCCCCGATCTCCCTGATCTCCCTGATCTCACTCTCTGTGGGAAAACTTGCTGAGTGAATTTCTCGTCTGTTTTCAGAACAGTGTGAATCAAGGTATTCCTCTCCAGCGAGGTTCTGGTTGAACAGTGTCAAGTGGTTCATTTGTTACATTAGGTTTTGTTTGGGCAGTTAATTCTCGCCGATCATCAGTTGAAGTCTGGATATATGAGACGCGCCGAAACCCCGGCCGACATCCTGTCTTTAAGAAGCTGTGATGAGCTCTGTCAGTCTGAAAGCTAGAAACCACTGGTATCGCATGAAACCAGTAAACCTACCATACCAGTACCTTTATAAACCACAAACAGATGTCATGTGGTGTGTGCGTCACTTCTTACCTGGTTTCGGTTGTGAGCCTGTTTTCATGTGTTATGTCCTATGTGCTTGTGTTTAGTGTATTTGCATGTGTTTTATTCATTTGCACTGTTTGGTCTCCCTGTTCTCTCTATATTGAATAAAAAGGCAAAAAAACAAAGACAGTAAAAATAACACTACTAACCAATGTGTAGCCACTTAAAGGGATAGTTTTGGTTTTGAAGTGGGAGATGCTTGAAGATTCAGTCATTTTATAGAACAAATTCATCATCTAATAATACAGATTATAATCAATAATAAATAACTAGACACATCAGTTATGTCAAAATAACAGTTTGGAAGTAATGAGGGGTTGTTTGACGGCCAATAAGGATGCAGCCGATACCCACAAAAAACAAAGGCGTTTTAACGTCTTTGTTCTTCCTTCGAGATGGAAGAGGATGGCGACCTCCCTAAAACCCTGGTGAAGCTGAGGCGGACCCCCTGTGACACCCCGCGGCCCGCCTCCACCCCGCCTGTCATCGCGGCGTCGGCCATTCAAGACGACAACGACGAGGAGAAGATCATTGCTGAGCTGGAGGTAAAGATGCAGATTTATTGATTATTTCTAGGTTCATATTGCTGATCTGTGCTGCTGGTGGTTTCGGTGTGATAACGTGTCTCTGCCGCAATCTCTCACACGACGACCACGGACCAAAGATATTTCAGAAAACGCCGGTAAAAGATTGTAATAAACGACCACAGGCCACGCCTCCATGCATCTTTGGGTCCTTGGGCAGAAAGGTAAAAACATCCCTCCGGCTGCACGTGGACTGCTTCTACTTCCTCTACTGTCCTCTTCCCCTTTTTATTCTCGACTCCAGCTTTTCTAACTACTAACACGTGTCACACCTCTGTTAGTAGAAGTCAGAGTGAACACTTCTTGCTTTTACAGTAGGAAAGAAACACACAAAGCACAAAGATGAAGAGAAACAAATATTCTTTTTTAACGTTCACAGGAGCAAAGCGAGGTACTGCTGTGGTCGTATTTTAGACCCCTAAAACCATTGACAAAAAACGTAATTTTACCTCACAGTATGAAAGAGTCAATCGGTTACTCTTTTCTTTTAGGTTTAGTTGACTAAATGTTTAGGCATTTCATTCTCATCTTAGTTCTTCATCTTAGTCAAAGAAAGAACTATTCTACTACGAAATACAATCTACTGCAGTACAGGAAATATTTTGGTAAAATGTATTTATTTTTTTAACTTGATTTTCGATAGTGATATCACTCCTTTCTCCGTTCCATCTGGTCATCGACGTGGGATCAGAAGTGTTCGAGGAACATTTTCATGATAGTTTTATATAATGAAATGAATACAGTGTGATGTCACTAGTAGAGGCTGTGCTGAACTTCTCTTCCTCACCTTGTTAACAGTTCCCTCTGCTCTGCACAGTGTGATGTTTTGTTTGCTGTGATACTGTGTCATGTTTAAAGTTGTTGCCGACAGTGATTAACATTAGCAGATATCGGTCGATTTCAATATTGGTCATCAAAACAATATTTTCTGTTATTTTTTTAAAAATTAAATTGACGTAAAAGACAATAATCACTCAGAGGCAACTGTTTAGCTTCCTTTCAGCTGAAATCATCACTTTTCACAAATAGAATTTCTACAAACAATCCATGCAAACCTGTTTCTGTAACTCTGTTACAACATCCCGTCTCACTGCTGAGGCGTCTCACTGCTGAGGCGTCTCACTGCTGAGGCGTCTCACTGCCGAGGCGTCTCACTGCTGAGGCGTCTCACTGCTGAGGCGTCTCACTGCCGAGGCGTCAAATGCTCATTTAGTGTACAAGCGTTTGCATGTGACCACCATCAGAAGCTGATGCAGATGGAGATGGTCCACACAGGGAGGGACGGGTCAAACAAACACAGGACTTTAACCAAGGAGACCGCTGTTCATCCCGTGTGAAACTAAAAGTTGACATTTTGTCACATCAGTGGGTAGTCAAGATAGTGTGATGGCAGTTTTTTGCCTAAACCTGACTTCCTGTGAAGACGGAAGTTTATTTTGAAAAGACAGGAAGCACGTTACGAGCGTTTCCTCCTTAAATTTCCCATCACTTCTATCTCTCACCTCTAGAATTTACAGAGAACCAAATTAAACTGTTAAACTGTTATCAGTTTAAAAAAAATCTCTTTGAGTGTTTAAGAATGTTATAACCTAAAATATCTTTTAACGGTTAAAGATTTATTTTCAAAATGTTGTCGATGTTTACAAAGGACCAGAAAATATTTCTTACCCATTTTCTAAAAAAGAGCTGCATATAAGTTTAAGAAAATGAATTAGCTGACTGATCCTTGTTGGTAGTTGTGTTTGGGTCTAAACATCCTGAAATAATCCTTAATGATGTGTAAAACCTGGTCCGGCACGTCTGATAGACATTCTCCTCTCTGGGCTCCCACAGAACAGCAGTAACTCTCCGGGGCCGATGAAGGGCCCCACCGTCGCCGCCCGGCTCAAACACCTCCAGCAAGGCAGCCTGGAGAGACCCAAGACCCGCAAGCAGAAAGAGGATTTCCCCAAAGTCCAGGGCCAGCAGCAGGTATTCCACTTCTAAAAGCTCTGACGCTTCGCCCGCCTCCTGACTCTCCTCGCTGCCGCCGCTTCGGAGGAACTCCAGACGGGGGACGATCGACTGGAGTTTCTCCGGTTCTCCATGTGTGTTTGGAGTCACCGGATCCAACCTAGCCTGCTTAGAGATCAAGTTTTTGTTGTCGTACGAGTATGTCGATGTTTTGCTTTCCCGAGGAAGGTCTTGGTGGTGCTTGTGACTGACTGAACTAGCTTTATTATAACAACAGTGAGCTCTCCACACACATGCTTCTCCCTCCATCGTAATGCCACGGAATGAATTCATCTCAACGTGACAATGTTTCATCTCAGCCACGTCGTCTCTCACTGCGCCCGCCAGGTTTACGACCACATGCTGCTCTCTTTGATCGCCCGCCCTGTGGAGCTCCAGGTTAGCGGTTAGCGGTTAGCAGCCGCACGGCGTTTCAGTACGTCTCCGATCCATGGCGCTTGCTCGCTCAGAATTGCCTTTTTAAACAGCTCTAATGCTACGACTTTATTATGCAAGATGATGAGAGTGAAGCACAAGCTGGGAGGTTGCCAGGAAAGGTGTTCTTTTTGTGGCGTTGAATGTGTGTGTTAAACGAAGTGGAGATTTACGAAGCAAGCAACTGTAAAACCTAATTATGAAATGAAAAGCCCAGAATGAATGACATTGAAAATATGTTTGAATATCCCTCTTTGAAACCTTATTTTGTTTTTTACTCGAGGTGTTTCACATCTAAAAATTCCAGTCCAAAAAATGAAGTAGCTCAAATTCCAAATGAAACCTTGAACACCTCGAGTGTTTGACGGCAGCTGCCAAGCAGTCGAGACTGAATCAGGTTACCTTCTGTTACGACCTTCTGGGAATCACAAAGAGTGTAATTCAACACGGCTCAAAAATTCAGAGAATTTAGTCGTCAAAGTAAAATATTTCACCTCATGAATGTACTAGGACGCTAACACTGGAGGCCTTTACACACACGTTTCACATCGAACTATTCACACCGGCAGCGACCGGACTTTGCAACAGTTGCAACACTTGTTCGACATAAAGGTTCAAATAGATTTGTGCAGGCAGAAGAGCAACAACCAGGATCCTGTTGACTTGGAGCAGCATCTGACTGCTGTCGGAGCTGCCGGACCATATTTTATTCAGTTTCCTTTCAGCAGAAAAAATGGTCCCTCTGGTTACTTGTCTAGGGCTTTTATTGTGAAAGGCAAGAACAGAAGGATCTGGAGTAATAAAGTGTGCTGCCTGCGTAGCTATGAGTTGTATGTTATAGTAGTGATTGGTTGATGCCTTCACTCGCAGTGCGAAAGCTCAGAAAAATCAACATCCCTTCAGAAAAAAATGATGCAACTTCTTTGCCGCGTAAACTTCACTTTCTGAGCAAAAGTAAAAACATTCATGTTGACGGTGTGTAAAGGCCTTTACATGAATACAACTAAATACATTTCACATTTAGGTACTTCGTTCTCATGACGTTTTAGTGATTTGAATTTGCTTCTGACCTCCTGTCCACACACAGACTCAAACACTAAAACGATTAAATCATGAACTGAAGCAGCTCCTTCATTCAGTATTCTGGAGATCTGAAGAAACTGCTAGAACGTCGATACGAGACGACGGGAGAAATAAAGTGTAATGTCATGGGCTTAATGCCCGACACGTCCACGTGCTCCGGGCTCCCCAGCAGCCGAGCGACGTGTCCCGAGTGTGAATGTGTGAATGCGTGACCTGGAGGTTAAACTCTACTTGGCCCTTTTTTTTAAAATGTGAAGCTCCACTCGTCTTATCTGCCCCTGCAGACGCTCCAAGCTGCCCCCGACCTGCTGAGTGGAGCCGCCGTGACCCATCCTCCACGGTCCTCCTTAAAAAGAAAGAAGGGGCTTTAAGAAAATAGATAACCGCCAGTGGCTCACAGCCGGGGGAACGGCTTCACGCCGGTCTTCGTCATCTCTGCATGCGGGGCAGTTTTCAGGAATCTGATTAATTCACGACTTTACCACATTAAACATGCAGTGGATCATTTCTGAGTTTATTTAGAGGCTCGTGTGTCGGGTCGGGACTTCTCAGACAGGACGTGGTCTTTGACTTGACTAGCTTCCCTCCACACAGAGACCGTCATGGTTTAGGGGCCGGGTGGGTCCCTGTGCTGGTCTGAATATCAACCCCCTTTTCTTTTAGACTCATTCAGCTGTTTTTTAGAAATGTATCACCCAAAGAGGCTGAAAGTTGACGTTTACATGATCTGAGCTGACACGGTGTTAATATTGAACAGAAACAACCATCATAATTAAGTATGATGGTTACATCTATCATTTTATTTATTTTTTTATTGTATTTTTTATTTTCTTATTACTTCGGTAATTCCAAATAATTATTTTATAAAATATATATTGTCATAGCAGATAAGAGATAACAATTAGTTAATTGTTGCACACACTTTTATCTACCATATTAAAGGAGAAATATACGACATTCAGATCATTAATATTTTAGTAAACAAAGTTAATGAAACGTTAAAGTGGAGTAACGTCAACCTGAGCTGAGAATGAAGTCACTCTCCCTCTGTGTGTGTTGTTATCAGAGCTTCTCCTCTCTTTGTTTACAGAGCCAGCTGGCCGCTTGTGTTTTTAGTGAATGTTAGCACTTGTTAGCTCACGGCCGCCGCTTTGCACTAGCTAGCGGAGGTTCAAGCCGATAAAGACTTCCTGACCGACAGCGTCGTCGTGGACGCGTTTCGCTCACCCTCCTGTTCCCCGTCAGGTTAACACCGCTAGTTCCGTCAGCATGTTTGCGAAGTTTGTACTGTTGCCGCCGCTAGCCACTAACTCGGGCGTCGCCATGTTGAGAGCCGTGAGAAGCAATTGAAATGCTCCCAATCTTGTATTATGCACCTTTAAATATTTGTTAATGATAACCGAATGATTTCTAAAAAGTTTATAAACATCACATAGATGGACCAGAAAGTATCAGTCATTGACATTATATATACGTATATAAGTATTATACATGCTTGACAAAGTATTTATTAATGTTTATAAATGTTTTTCAAAGTATTTAACAATTTCACAAAATCTATTTAATGTTTATAGATGTTTTGTCATTTCTGAAAGTTACAAATCATTTGCATATCATTACCAAATACTTAATGTAGTATAAACAATGCTGTGTGTAACAACTACCAAGTAAAAATAACACAAATTATAGGAGTACTTATAATTAGTATGCTAATTCATTGAATTCATCAACTTAAGTTTAATTATCCGCCATTTATTAGCAATGGTTATTATAAAGTGTACGTGTTTTCTCATATTTATAGTGAATCAATAGAACGATGTGGTTCACTCATTCTTCTCTGCCGTCTCAGTCACTTTAACTCTGCGACGCAGTTTCAAGACCAGCAGGAGGCGGTGCAGCGCTCGCCGCGGGCTAACCAGCGTGTTTGGACGGTAAAGCGTTGTTGAGGCTGTTGGCTGCAGCATCCGTCTGCAGGAGCGTCCACGGCCATGCGGCCAGATGCCGGTCTGTCTAATTAAAAGTTTACTGGAAAAGTTGGATCTCTGCTGCAGCAAAAAGAGGCGTACACTTTATAATCCACTTCCAGGTCTGGGAACCTGTCTGCTAGACCTTTTGTCCCCCCTCCCCCGAGGCTCCGAGCAGCACCTCGTCGTGCCGACTGCTTCCTCTCATTGTTGAACCGGAGCCGATGTCAGGCTTCATCCTCCCTCCACACTTCTACACCGGTCCAACACGCTTACCGACAAAACAAGCTTTCAGCTGAAAAGGCTTTTTCATTCCCGGCGTCACAGTCTGCCTTCATCCTCCGCAGGCCACAAGGAATCCATCTTCATCTTCATCCCACACTGTGATTCTTCTTTGGTCGCTTTCACAGAGGCGTTACTTTACTGTAAAGGTCATATTGATAACATTTTTATTTAAACGAATCATTTAAAAAAATAATACATCCACAGAGCTTTTAGAAAGGTGCAGCATCAAAGTATCACTTCTCGTGAAAAAATGTTTTTGATTGTGAATTTATCATTTTAAAAGATGTTGACGGGTCCAAAGTGAATGTTCTGTTTACCTCTGTGTAGAAGTTTGACGTTTGGCTGTGGCTTCTAGTGAGGCTTGTGAGCCAATAGAATAACAACGTTGGTATCACGTGGTATCTCTGCGTAGTCAGGGGTCAAGAGTCTTTGGGGTTGCCAGTTAGTGTGGAGAAAACAGGAGTTTCATTTTGGTACAGTGCAAAGTGACAAAAGGAGTTTGTTACATGTTGTAAAATGAATTCATACACGAAAGATTCATCTCTTGACATGACTGAGTCTGTCTGAGAGTCACTCCACTCGACTATGAAAACGCAGGTTGTGCAAAGAACTGGCAACCCGTTGAGGGCGCATGGGATTCGAGCAACAGCTGTGTGTGACGTGAATGCAACGGAAGGGGGAGTGCGAGAGCGACATCTAGTGGCTGGATGCTTTTAATGTTGTCAACAGCAGCTTTAAAGGATATTTAGATTATAAGCCGCCAAACCATCAGACAGATGTAAAAAAATTATTTAGAGGAGAAAGAGAAAAATGGTATTACCAAAACTGTAAACTCCCATCACAGTTTCCATAACAGCCGTACTGGGTTGTTTCCTCCCCGCTCCCTTTTCTTCATCTCCTCTCCTTGTTTCCTAATCTCCTTATTTCCTCCCCTCTTCTCTCCTAATTTAATTTGCTCATCTCATCCTACCTTTCCTGTGCTGGTTTCCTCTCCTCGTCTCACTCTTCCTCATCTCATTTCTTCTGCTGACTTTTCCTTTACTCATCTCCTTGTCTCCTCCCCTGTTCTCCCCATTCCTCTCCTTATCTCCTTGTTTCCTCCTCATATCTGTTCTTCCTCTTTCTGTTCCTTGTCTCCTTGTTTCCTCTCCTTTTCTCTCACCCACTTGTTTCCCATCCTCATCCTCATGGATAACATACCTCCTCCCCTCGTTTCCTCTCCTCCTCTCCATGGATAACTTACCTCCTCCCCTCGTTTCCTCTCCTCCTCTCCATGGATAACATACCTCCTCCCCTCGTTTCCTCTCCTCCTCTCCATGGATAACATACCTCCTCCCCTCGTTTCCTCTCCTCCTCTCCATGGATAACATACCTCCTCCCCTCGTTTCCTCTCCTCCTCTCCATGGATAACTTACCTCCTCCCCTCGTTTCCTCTCCTCCTCTCCATTGATAACTTACCTCCTCCCCTCGTTTCCTCTCCTCCTCTCCATGGATAACATACCTCCTCCCCTCGTTTCGTCCTCCCTGCGTCCCACAGAAGAAGAAGAAGGTTTTAAATCCCGGATGGTTTGTGATCACAGCATCGTTTCTGTCTTAGTCTCCTCTCGTCATGCCGATGCACCAAAAACCCGCCGTCCCCGGTGGCCAATCAGGAGACTGGAGCTGGAGTCGTGGTAGTGCAGCGTGAAGGGGGGAGGGGGGGACTCATCAGATTTAACAGAGATTTAACAGAAACTTGAAATACATTTGTCTGTTTGTAAATTTTGATTTTTGTCTTTTTTTCTTTCCCCTTTCACCGCTTCTTGTTTCATTTCCAATTTTTTTCTTGTTTTTGACCTTTTTTTGCTCCTAAATCTTCCCTCTGCTTGCTTTTTTGGGGCAGTGCTGAAAAGCTTTCTTCTTCTTCTTCTTCTTCTTCTTCTTCTTCTTCTTCTTCTTTTTCTTCTTCTTGTGCTGCAGCAGAAACGCTGCTCATGCTTCGGGCCAATCACCATCAGACTTCGCTGATGTTTCCCTTCGCTGCTTTTCCACACATCTTTAGTCTGTAGCCAGATTCTCTCTCTCTCGCTCTCTCTCTGTCTGTCTCTGTCTCTCTGTCGCTTCGCTTCCTCATTCTCTGTCTGCCTCTCAGGTCTCAGCCGGACTAGTAACGTGAGGAGCGAGTACTCGGAGCATTCTGGACTCGGTCCCGGTTTAGACCTTGAACAGTGTGAGATTTTGTCATTTAAACAAACCATAATTAGTTCAGAGGATCACGTTTCTCCCACGGGATTCACACTAGATGCAGATTTGTACATGTGGAGGTAAATACATCGACTTTCACGTGAATCAGTTCACTTCTAACAATATCTGTGTCCCAGTTCCACACGAAAACACAAAGTAATACTCGAAGGAGTCAGAAGATTTGGTGTCGTACTTCCAGGAAGTTTACTCCACTGCCTAACGAGTTGTTTGAGGGTTACTGAATAACGAACACGAGTGTGGATTTGGGACACAGACGATGTTTTAACTCCAGTCATCCTGCAACACGATGTTTGCTTGCAGACGCGTAGAATGGTTCAACTCACGCTGCGAGTGTGTATTAATACCATGAGCAGACGCTTCGCTGTGTAATTAATACTTTTCTGGAATGTGTTAGTCGTCTCAGAAATGCCATTAAAACGGTTTAAAAGAAACACTTCACAGATAGATATTGTATGTATATTATAAAACCATCTAGTTTTTGTTTTTCGAAGAAATCGACTTAATTAACATGTAAAAAAAATAATAAGAAAAGCATCATCTATGTTTTATATAATCAAGCTTTTTTTTGTATTTTTATACTTGAAGAAGAGGATTCATAAGCATGTAACACGTTTATTTTGTAAATTATCATTTTTCCGTGTTAAAGATATTTTTTGACAAACCATGATCATGTTGTGTTCGACGGGTTCGGCGGTGGGAGGGTCTCCAGATGAACTATATATATATATATATATATATATATATATATATATATATATAAAAGCACCGCTACGTTTCTAAAAAATAAAATAAAATAAAAGCACATATGAGCGATGACGTCCCGGTGGGACGCCCACTCTGTAGCCGTTTCCTCTTATAACCGAAGGCGTTCGCTCACAGACGCAGTTTAAACTCTCGTCCCGGTTTCTCGATGAATGTGTGATTGTTCAAAACATTTGTGGATGTTCAAAAATGTATATAAACCAAAATGATATATATATTACTGAGCGGATATATTACAAAAAATTGATTTTATGTGGGATTCTTTTTTTTTTAAGACTGGATTAAAAAAGATAAATAAAAATAAAATCCAAAATGGCATGCATATACTGTATACATTCCTGGAAATCTGCACGCTGGGTCTACAGAGGTCAAACTATCTTGTCGATAATTCTGTGTATACTTGTGAGTGTATGATAGAGTAAACAAAATTGTACAGTAACATAGATTTTGTATTATGTTCAGAATGGGTCAATAAAACCCCTTTTACTGTCAGAATAAATAACAATGAAAAAAGGTATTATTATACTTATTGTACGTATAAGAACGATACCGGGACGATGTTGTGTTCCAGCTACGTGCTGTTCCTCCAGTGTGAGAGTGATGCTTGCTGTGTGCGGTAAGTTGTTGTTTGTGAATCGTGAAGAAGAATGATAATCTACTACAAAGTCCGTATAACTTACTAAACGGTGCAGAACAACGTGCAGCTCCGTGTATGGAAAGTAAAAGCTGCTGCTTCGTGTGAGAAAAAATCAGCCAAACGACGACGATGACAAAAAAAAGAAGGTTGCTGCTTTTGTACGTTCCTGTTGTGTTTTGTGACAATAAAGGTGACCCTCTTATACACGACGGCTGTGAACGCCTCGTCTGTGAATGGCCTCCAATGACTCATCAGCTGATCAGCGTTTATTATCTGCTCATGTTTCTTGATCTGCATCGACACGTCCAAACAATTGTGGGGGGAAAACCCATCATGATGTCATAGAGCGCAAAATGACATCATCAGTTATCTTGTTTTGTCCAAAACATGAAAATATTAAATTCTCTATCATTTAAGAGATCTTTTTCAAATTTTTTGGCTTTTTTGCTTGGAAAACAATGAATTGCTTTTTATAATAGTAACCTAACCCTAACCCTGTTTACAGTCTGAAGCATTTATGTATCGGAAGAAATGGAATATAATACGAGTGTCGTTCAATATTGTTTGATCAACTAACGAGTATTTTTATTATCTGCTGATTTCTTCATAAGATGTTTGGTCTAAGGGCTGCACGGTGGTGTAGTGGGTAGCACTCTCGCCTCACAGCAAGAGGGTCCCGGGTTCGATTCCCGGGTCGGCCCGGGTTCCTTCTGTGTGGAGTTTGCATGTTCTCCCCGTGTAAGCGTGGGTTCTCTCCGGGTTCTCCGGCTTCCTCCCACAGTCCAAAGACATGCAGGATGGGGATAGGTTCATTGGTGACTCTAAATTGCCCGTAGGTGTGAATGTGAGCGTGAATGGTTGTCTGTCTCTACATGTCGGCCCTGTGATAGACTGGCGTCCTGTCCAGGGTGAACCCTGCCTTCGCCCAATGACAGCTGGGATCGGCTCCAGCCCCCCCGTGACCCTGAATACAGGATAAGCGGTAGAAAATGGATGAATGGATGGATGGAAGGATGTTTGGTCTATAAAACATGAAGAAAATGCCCATCATAATATCGTTTGTGTGTGTGTGTGTGTATTTATACATTAATCAACGAGAGACAGTAATTGCAGATATTTGGCACATGCAGATGAAAGTTTGTGTCTTAATACATTTTTGTGTGTTTAATGATGAAACTGAGCAGTTTGACGGTCGTTGTTGCGTCCTGTTTTTCCCTCGAGGCTCCTGAAGTAAACATGCAGAGTTTTACTGTAGCAGCTCCGTCCTCCACTTCCTGTTTCCAACAGAATCATCGCACTGAAGCAGCAGCTGGTGTTCATCAAAGGACCAGACGACGAAGTCTGTAAGTACAAATACAACTGATCTGAATCTGCTGTTAAGTGAAGACTCCTGATTTTCTCTGAGATCAGAGTGACTGAGATGTTTTGCGTTTTCGTCGTTCTTCACACCAGAAGGCGTCTTTGCAGCTTCTTGTTGTTTCAAAAGTCGTCCTCGGCGTGTAAAAGCTGCTCAGACAGAAGCAGACGAGGAAACGTCATCGTCGGTTCGGTTTACGAACTTCCCAAACCGGTAAACAGTGACTTAACAGTTTTTTACAAACTACACTAAAGAGCAAAAAGACACCAAAGTCGTCAGCGGTATAAAATTTTATTTGAGAAGAAGAAAAGTAGAAGTTTCTCATTCTTAAACTTCAGTATTAAAATAATTTAATTATATTACAAATCATCAGCCTAAATCTTGGAGACGGATGGCGGTAATTAAGATTCTATTTCAAATCAAACCAATTTTAAAGAAGACATCACGCCGAGCATTTTTTAAGAGAACGACAGAAATAATTTGTCCGTCTGTCAGTTTGTTTTTGAAGAAGCTCAGCCGAGTCTCTTTTGACGGGATCATGTGACTCGGCTGTCATCAAGTACAACCTTCTTTAACATTTCATCACTCGAATCAACACAATGTTTCTACAATCATCAAGTTTGTTTGACTTTATTTAGAAAGAGGCCTCCAGGTTTGACCTTCAACGTGCACTTTCACCTCTGCGTTCTGCAGCGTGCACTAGGGAGTCGGACGGCGGCGCGTGGGATCTTTTTGTGCTTGGAGGCGTTCGGGGTCGTCGGCGTGTCAGAGCGAGATGTCCGAGGACACGTGGAGCTGCTGACCTGGTTTCCACTTGGAGGAGCGTCGGCCGTTGTCCGACCTTCTGTACGGCTGGTTCCTCAAATCTGCAGAACAAAAACACGTAAAGGGAAAATTTGATCTTCGTCACAAACGTTTGACATCAACACATCTGGAGATACGAGCTTTCCACTGGGCAGGAAGGGGATGAAATGAAAGTAACCAAAGCTGTTGGATAAAAGTAGTGGAGTAGAAAGTAGCATAAAAGTACCTCAAATATGTACTTATCTACAAATAAGTCATTATACAAGAAACGTCAAGTTATCATGAGATAGAAAGTAATATACTTTTATATTTTAAATATATAATATACAAATGCAAGTTATCATAATATATAATATAATATATAAATATCCAATTTTCTTATATTAAAAAGTTATAAAACCTTAACTGAATATGATACATGCAGTATATTTGAGATTAATGCCGCTGACATTTAAGGAGAATTAAGAGAAAAGCTCTTGAGGATAAAGTTATAATATGAAAAACAAACATCACAAAAATGAAACATTAGTTTTAGAGCAGCAGAGATCAGAAACGTGAACTTAAAGGTGCAGTGAGAGAGAAAGCGGCTCAGACCCAGAGAGCAGCGAGCGACTTCAGGAAGTTACGTCATCGCCAACGAGACGAGAGGAGCGTTTGGCGGAGCGAGCCGTGAACGGCACGGACTTAAGAGCTGGAGACGACGGGGAGAGAGGAGGGACAAACGAGAGGGAGAGAGAGGAGGGACAGACAAGAGGGAGAGAGAGAGGAGGGACAAACGAGAAGAAGAGAGAGGAGGGACAAACGAGAGGGAGAGAGAGGAGGGACAAACGAGAGGGAGAGAGAGAGGAGGGACAAACGAGAAGAAGAGAGAGGAGGGACAAACGAGAGGGAGAGAGAGGAGGGACAAACGAGAGGGAGAGAGAGAGGAGGGACAAACGAGAAGAAGAGAGAGAGGAGGGACAAACGAGAGGAAGAGAGAGGAGGGACAAACGAGAAGAAGAGAGAGAGGAGGGACAAACGAGAGGGAGAGAGAGGAGGGACAGACAAGAGGGAGAGAGAGAGGAGGGACAAACGAGAGGAAGAGAGAGGAGGGACAGACAAGAGGGAGAGAGAGGAGGGACAGACAAGAGGGAGAGAGAGAGGAGGGACAAACGAGAAGAAGAGAGAGAGGAGGGACAAAAGAGAGAAGCTTTAGTCAGTCATTATTCAGAGCGGTGTCTACACGTTCAGCTGGATACTGAGTAACCTTGACTACAAGCCGTGACGGATGGCGTTTGCGTCTCCAGTAGGCGTTTACCTGTGATGATGTCCTCGATGGCGCCGTCCTTCCCCTCCCTCACCAGAGGAGACACCTGCCTCCTCTTCAGCTCTGCGATCAGATCCGTCTGTGGCGGTCTGGACGTCACGCAGACCTGAAACCATCAAACACAGCTGATGACACGTTTTAAAGGATAACTCTTTATTTCTGCTAGTTTCGGCTCAAAATGACCTCAAACTGCTTTACGACACCTTCCGTTGCTTCGAGGGTCGCAATCACAGGAAACACGAGCAGGCTAACAAACTGTTGCGTGGTTTATAATTTGACATACTTCTCACTGAGGGTCTTGTTTACTGAAGAAGGTCGTTTAGAGGCTTTGATGTTAAACTAAACCAGTTAAAAGTTCCTCTCAGTCACTTAAATCAGCTTCTGTGAGTCTGATTGGCTAGCTGCTTTGCTTATCGACCTATTTTAATGCAATCCTGTTGCTACGGCAACAGCTCTGGATTACTTCCTGTGGGCTGCTGCATCAGGCCGGTTGGAGATGAGCTGCATGTCTCCTGGAAAGCAGACGAGATCATGTGACAGCTGGAGGCGGAGCCTATTACCTTGTTGCCTTCAGGTTTCGGTGGCGTTGACGGAGCGTCACACTTCAGGACTTTATGTTTCCTCCTCTGCTCGTTGTCCCGCTCAGCTTGCTGTCAGGGAAACGTCATTAATGAACCTGTCTGAGGTCACATGATCTCCCTGATCTGTAAGATGTTTTCAGTTAACAGCGTTTTCCTTAATTAGAAGCAGCATGAGATGAGCGTTCGCTGACCTTGTACGCTTTGATGAACCGGACGAAAACGGGGAAGAAGGCCGAGGGCGGCGTGGTTTTAGAGTTCTCCCCGAAGTAGTCCACAGCCGAGTCGTAGGCGTCCTGGTGGACAGGAGACACAACGAACATTCAGCTCAAATAAAATAACTGAATACGGGAAAACTGTCTCCTGGAAGTCAAAGCAACCGCTGTGTAAACACCATAAACTAAATAAGAAGTGGACGTCGTCATGGTGACATCAACCATTGGTTTGTGGACTACGCTTAAAGTTTGGCACCATCTTGTGCAACCAGTGAAGGAAGTGACCATATTTGGACTGTGGAGGAGTGACGGGTGGATCTGATGAAATCAAGCAGGAGAGCAGCAACCGTACTGGATCTGGATCCATGTGGATTCTGGTGTGAAGCTGCTAACAAAGTTAGTTTCATAATTCAAGGTCAAATTTACAGCTAAGTGTTAAAGTCGTCTTAGTAGCTAACTGCATTGGTAGTGTGGTAGCGACCTGTCAATCAGCAGGTAGCCCCGCCCCTAAAGCATCCCCTGCTTTCTGGTCTGTTGGACTCTAAATGGACTATAATGTACTAAATGAACATCATGCTGGATTGAAGAAGACTTGAAACTAGAGCCTGAGACCATAAACTTCTTTTTGTAACCAGAGGCCCCCTGATGGCCAGTAGAGGAATTGCAACACTTCGGGGGACTTGAAGCTGACCTGAGCTGTTTTCCCGTCGGCCGTGAGCGAGTGAAGCAGCTCCGTGTTGCTGCTCAGAAACGTCTGCAGAACAGGATTGTCTTTCTCCACGGAGAACTCCCTCCTGGTCACCTCCATGCCGCGCTCCAGCGCTCGCACGTCCTGCAGGATGCTGTCGAGAGAAACTACGAGAGAGAGAGTGTTCAGAGGTGAGTTTGGTTTAACGTCCTTATCAGCCTCATAGTTCTGTAATTAGATTCTCTGGTATTGAGGCTGATGTCGGGGTCACACTGGTGAATGGAGAGATAACCCGCACAAAGGAAAAATTATTAATAAAGACATATTCATAATGTCATAATCCTGTGTGACTGACTGGACCAGACTCCTTTTATAAAAACAGCCTTTTATATTTCTGAGTGATACTCAGCTAACGGTCATCAACCAGCTTTAAAAGTATTTTCTTTTCAACTCAGAGCTGTGTGGTGGATCTAATTACGCCGATGTGAAGAGTTCATGTGGATTTAGAAAAGAGACTGATAATTAATATGTGGGAAAGCAACTGCTAAATATTAAAAAAATAAAACGTTTAAAAGACACCCAGCCCTTATCATAAGTGCTCTCTAACAAATGACACATTCATAAGTGGATTTGTGTTATTTGAATTTGCACTTTGTGTTTCCACAATTTTATTCTAGCCTCTTTGGAGAACTTCTAAGGCTGGTCAGCTGTCAACATGAGACCCGATCTAGATCCTCCAGCTGCTCATGTGGGCTCACCCAGGGCCGCCTTGTCCAGGAAGTGCAGCTCAGTGTGGAAGGCCTGCAGCGCCGGGTATTTCTCCTGGATGATGCTGACGATGAAGTGCAGCAGCGTCTGCTTCCGGTCTGTAGATTTGGTGTCCAGCAGCTCGGGACGGGAAATAAGAAGAAACCTATTTAAAAACTGAGATTTATTCATGACGCATTGAATAGTTTAAGGTCCTTTTTTGACTCACCAGATCTAAACTCTGCAGGCGGAAGCCGAACGCCGCCGCTCGCTTGCTGCTGTTCATGTAGTTTCCAAACGCCAAGATGATCTTTACGTCATCGTCAGGAAATAAACAAACACAAACAACAAGCAGTGGGATAGCATCCTCAAATAAAACATTTTATTTTAAAGGTTCCTTCCAAAAACACAAGAAATATTTTCAAACTGCAGCAGCAGAAAATACACTAGAGACCAGGAAAACAGACTAATGCTGCCTTTACGTGCTACTCGGAAGATCCTTCTTCCCACTTTTGGAATTACGAGAATGTCAAGTGTTTTATTGTTGGGATTAATCGGAAAAAAATGGCGGATGTAAGGTTTGCTGTTAGCTGCATATTTGGGAAAATCCTTTTTTGATTCCATGTGTTATGAATAGAACGATATATACAATTCGTCAAAATCAAGTTGCGTGTACGTAGATTACGCATCAAAATGATCGTAATTACGGACTCAAGAGGGGGCCGCGCATGTGCAATTTCCGAGTCAGCATCTCGTATTTACCATAATTCTGATACCAGGTGAGCAACGTGGCATCATGACTTTTTTGTAAATATACACGCCACTTCCTGTGGCGTGTCATCTGTACGCAATTCAAGCTATCCGCATGTATGTGTACGTTCTGAGCGAAACAACCCATCCCATCCGCGTGTTTGTCAGCACCCTCTAGCGGAACGACCCATCACATCCGCGTGTTTGTCAGCACCCTCTAGCGGAACGACCCATCACATCCGCGTGTTTGTCAGCACCCTCTAGCGGAACGACCCATCACATCCGCGTGTTTGTCAGCACCCTCTAGCGGAACGACCTATCACATCCGTGTGTATGTATACGCCCTTTAGGGTTAGGGTTCGGCGTTGATAAACACACGAAAAGGCGATTGTGCGTAGTGATAACACGCCATAATGGCATACGAGTTGGCGTGTCATACATACGCCACTTCATGAGAACAGTCTGAGGTGAAGGCAGCATGAACACAAGCAAACGAAGGAACATCTTCACAACCAACAGTTACCGTTGTGTTGTAAGCTTCATGATAATCTGTCATCAAACTATCATTCTGCCTGTGTTTTGTCTTTTGGACTGTCAGGGCCACCGTACTTTTCTCTTCAGTGAGAGCTGTTTTTAAAGCTCATTAACAAAACTGTATTTTGTTATCTTCTATGAGAAGATAATTCAGGTTTGCAGCAAACATTAATATGCCATCGCTCCCAAATATTTAGAACTATGTGATTTCATGCTCATCACTGTTAAAATAATATTCAGCTCTAAATCAATGAATATTAAATGTTTTAGGCACCAAATAAAAGAAACTGACTCCATGTCTCTCACAGAAATAGAAAACACCTCTCATACATCATCATCATCATCTCACCTCGAGGATTTTCTTCAGCTTGCCGGAGGATTTGATGGACATCGAGGCGGCGATGATGGCGTCCAGTTGCTGCCAGGAAGAGATTATTATTTGTCCCACAGCCGAATATATGAACACTAATGATGTTCAATTCCTGGAAGGGAGACTAGAGATCCCTTTGTTAGAGCTAATGGGGATCTTTTACAGTGTAGTCTCATATCTCAAGGACTCGACCTTCAACCCTCTCGTGAACTCACCGGCTGGATCAGCTGGACGCTGTCAGGGAAGTTGCCCATGAAGGTGAGGGTGCTGATGCGCTGGGAAAGCCGCGGGATCTTGCTGAAGCCCACCATGAAGCGGTCCTCCTCGCTGAGCTCCTCCAGGGGCCTGGCCTCGCACTCGTAGTCCTGGATCAGCTTCATCTCATACTCGGAGGGGATGAAACGCTCCAGGAGCTCCAGGAAGTCCAGGCTCAGAGCTCTCTGGTTGTACCTGCAGGGGGCGCCGGCGGTGATGTCACCGAACCGTGTTAGACAGTGAAACCAGCGTGACGGCGTTTGCTTTATGGTCATGTGATTCGGGTACGTACGTCTCTATCGCGCAGCAGATGTCCGACGCCGCCACGCCTTCCTTGCGCAGGGTGATCGCCAGGTTCTTGGCCCTGTTGGGCTCCATCAGAGACACTTTACTGGGGGTCTTGTGGGCCAGTTTCATCCTAAGGGTCCCCAGCTCCACGGTGGAGGACTGGGCCTTGGTCTTGAACTGCTCCTCAAAAGTCACCATGTCGAGCTCCTGAGAAAGATGAAGGTGAGGAAAAGAGACGGACATGTCGGCTCGTCATAGCAGGCTGAAACCATTGTTTGAATCTGTGGTTCTGAGAAGAGAAGCCAAAGCTGAAGCGCCTTAAACTGTCATTCTCTGCTGGCCATCAGGGGGCGACTCCTCTCTGATTGTATAGAAGTCTATGAGAAAATGAGCCTACTTCTCTCTTGATTTATTATCTCAGTAAACATGAGTTTATGGTCTCAATCTCTAGTTTCAAGTCTCCAATAAACAAACTCGTCATTAAAAAGTCTAAATACATTTAGAGAGTGACAAAGTGAAACGAGTAGTCGGGTGTTTCCAGTATTTAGTGGTCCGACCTCTAAGACTCGCTCATCGTCCAGCTCGTTGAAGATGGTTCCTGCCACCTGGTTGGATTTGAGCGCCTGCCAGTTCAACAGCGGCATTCGGTATTTGGTCTGAATGGGTTTCTTCTTTTTACCTGGAAGAAAAAATACTCAATCAGATAATATCAAAGTAACCAGAGACGCCTTTTAATGCCACGTTTGCTGCTCAACCATCCCCTCGTTCACACTGGACTCACCTGAGCTGCCATCAGTCACGTCCCCCGATGGATGGGTCATACCACCTCCAGGAGGCAGCGGGGGTGGTGGAGCTGCTGGTGGTGGAGGAGGAGGTGGAGTTCCAGTTGAGCCTGGAGGGGGAGGGGGTGGAGGAGGTGGAGGAGGAGCCTCAGAGGGAGGAGGCTGAGGCTCTGAGGAGGACGGAGACGCCTTGACGTCTTCACATGAATCTGCTTCTACTTTAGCTGTCGAGGAAACAACAAGATCACGTTCATAAAGGATAAAGTGAAACCCAAGATTATTCTTCATCTCTCAATAACGAGTGATTGTGAACTTTGTGTCTAACGTGTGTTCAGTGTTCTCAATACTCATCTCACCACCTCTGACCTGTCTGTGTGACATGCTGGGGGACGGGTACGACCACCTGGACTTCCAGGTGTCCCGAGGAGGAGCGCTTCATCTGGACCAGACCCTGGTCCACCAGAGCCTGAACTCGGACCTCCAGCTCCTTCAGGGCCTGGGTGGACCGATCCTTGTCTCTCTCTCTCTCCCTGTCTCTCTCTCGTTCTAGCTCTCTCTCTCTCGCCCGCTGCTGCAGGTGAGTCACCTGGGAGCCGCATTCACGGAGACTCTCCTGCAAGACACGACGCCATGCAGTCGCCATCGGTAACGCAGGTAGGGCAACGTAAACAACACTAAGCTTCATGGGAAGCATCATTAAAGTCTACCTTCAGGAGCTCCACTTCCTTCGTGGTCTGAATGAGCTTCTTCTCCATCTCAGACGCTTTCTCCACCGCCTCCCTCTCGCTCTGCTGGAGCCTGGCGTTCAACTGTCACCCACAATTCATCAGTTCAAACGTTACCCACAATTCATCACTTCAACTGTGTCTGTGTGTCTCTGTGTGTGAGTGCGTGTGTGTGTGTGTCTGTGCTACCTGTGTGTGTGTGTGTGCGCTGCCTGTGTGTGTGTGTGTGCTACCTGTGTGTGTCTGTGTGTGTGCGTGCTACGTGTGTGTGTGTGTGTGTGTGTGTGTGTGTGTGTGTGTGTGTGTGTGTCTGTGTGCTACCTGGGTGTGCATGTGTGTGTATGTGTGTGCTGCCTGTGTGCTACCTCTGTGTGTGTGTGTGTGTGTGTGTGTGTGTGTGTGTGTAACCTGTGTGTTGTGGTCCTGCAGCTCCTCCATGTGCTCCAGCAGAGCGGTCTTGGTCTCTGCATCCTCCAGCAGAGCCCCCACATCGAACACGTTGTCCAGGTAGGCCTGAATCTGGACCAGCAGCCTGTCGCTCTCCGTGAACTTCAACCTCTGTGTGTTTTTACAGAACAAGCAGATGAAAGACACATTCTGAGGGTTTCTTGTTTACGGGGTCAAAGGTCAACACTTGCCTCGAGGTAGTCATCCAGGCCGTGGCGAGTGAACTCGTACTGGAGGTGGACCCTGAAGTTCATGTTTTCCACCGAGTGCACCACAATGTTTATGAACTGCATGCAGGCCACCTGGTGGACAGACAGAGGAAATACATGTTCACATGCAGTAGCTGCCGTTTACTGAAGCCAAGAGAGGCAAAAGAGAGAGAAAAACTCATCTGGGGATCTAAATCTTTGTCTCTCATGTGTTTACGACTTAAAATCAAGCTTATATGAAAAATGCCTTCTCAACCCTATTAGATCACATCCCCCCGGATCTGGATCCATGTGGATTCTGGTGTGAAGCTGCTAACAAAGTTAGCTTCATGATTGAAGGTCAACTTTACAGCTAAGTGTTAAAGTCATCTTAGTAGCTAACTGCATTGGTAGCGTGGTAGCGACCTGTCAATCAGCAGGTAGCCCCGCCCCTAAAGCATCCCCTGCTTTCTGGTCTGGTGGACTCTAAATGGACCATAATGTACTAAATGAACATCATGCTGGATTTAAGAAGACTTGAAACTAGAGATTGAGACTGAGGTTGCCTCCCAGTTCTTCCCTGATCACCGGCACCAGTAGAACCAGTATCAGATGATCAGGACCAGTATAAAGGTATGAAGCTGCTGTGTTTTTATATAGAATTACTTCACATTGAATCCCACACGGTCTTACTGGACGGTGGACTAAATAAACGAGAGGATCCTCTAACGCTCCTCAGCTTTACCATAAAGTCGATGTTGCTGTCGTCGTGTTGGAAAAACTCCATGAGCTTCTCGAAGCGACTTTTCTCTCCACACACCTGGAAAAACAGCAAACACAGCGAGAGTTAATAGCAGATCTTTCAGTTTCTTTCTGTTGTGATGAATGTCTGCCGCGTTGATCCGGGTCCTTTGAGACCGGGTGGATCTTTGTTGTCTCCTCCATATGTACACACCGGGGGGCAGTGTGCTCACAATGAACGAGTCCAGAACTATTTTGGGATGGATCCATCTGTCCATGTGAGTACAACATGTGATCTAATGAGACTCCTGGTGTTGACAGAGGAGGATCATCAGGCTGCTGGTTGTTCAGGGACCAACAGAACTAAAGGATATAATTAATAATAATAACATCTTGGATATAAACCACAACCAATTACATAAACAAGGTATGTGTTTATGGAAAATAGAGAAAAACTATGGCTGAGTCAAACAGCTCAGCAGAACCCCTTTCTGGTCTGTTAGAAGTGGTCTCCCCATGTGATCCTGCCCCCCTTTTAGCCCACTTAGTCCTCTAAATAATGCAGCGACCCGACGGCCCAAAACAATAACTCCGTCCTGCCACGGAGGGACACATGAGCCTCGACTCTCCCACCAATCCATCACCTACTCCATCTTCCCGCCTCCGGCACACGCACACACACACACACACACAAGCAAACGCCACATACCGTGATACTAAAGTCACTGCTGTGGTAACCGATGCTGCACTAAACAACCAGGAGAAGGGAGAATGCGTCGCCTAATGTTATGGTCTTTACTGAAGGATCAGTGCTGATCTTCAACAGTGAACCTTGAAAACACACGTACTTTATTTTATATAGAGGCGAGAAGTAACAAAGTAAAAATACTCGCCACGCGCATGATCGGTCAGAATTTTGTGGGACGTTTGAATTTACAGAAACATCTCGGAGTAGTAACCCTGGTTATGTTTTTTTAGAATCCCCTCCGAAAATCGAAAATTGATTATTTTTATTGAATATTTTTTTGCGACAGTTCAGTGGTCTGCTTTACGTTAAGATTTTTTGCGACAGTTCAGTAGTCTGATTTACGTTAAGATTTATTTGCGACAGTTCAGTAGTCTGCTTTACGTTAATATTTTTTTGCGACAGTTCAGTGGTCTGCTTTACGTTAATATTTTTTGCGACAGTTCAGTAGTCTGATTTACGTTAATATTTTTTGTGACAGTTCAGTAGTCTGATTTACGTTAATATTTTTTGCGACAGTTCAGTAGTCTGATTTACGTTAATATTTTTTTGCGACAGTTCAGTAGTCTGATTTACGTTATTTTTTTGCGACAGTGCAGTAGTCTGATTTACGTTAATATTTTTTTTGCGACAGTTCAGTAGTCTGGTTTACGTTAATATTTTTTTGCAACAGTTCAGGGCAGCAGTTGTATCTGTTTGTGGGTCGGTTGCATTCTCACCCCAAACACAGCTGCCTTAACGAACTGCAGCCAGAGTTCAGTTAAACCTGACTAAATGTTGACTTGTGAAGGCGTTGTTTTACCTACAAAAACCATCTGAAATTTGTAAAAATTAGAAAATCAGGAACACAGTTAGGAATTTAGGTACTTTGTGTCGGCCTTCAGCTGCTTTCAGGATGACAAACGAGGAAGTTTATGTTCAGTTCAGCAAGTTAGAAAATGACTCCCCCATGGACGAATCCACAATTTGAGATCAATCTGATCAGGTCTAATGAAACTGTTGTTCTAAGTGTGTCTGACATTAAAAATATCTGCAGAAGCAGATGTTGAATGCTGCTGCGGATCCTGTTGCAGGGCAGGTTTCCAACATCTAATATTAGACCCTCCCCGTTCAGGTTTATGCTCCTTCCTGTCTGCGATCTGTTGGCAACAGTTGCTGCTTTTTCAGGCCGAGATGAGTCCGGGCCAAGGAGAGGTCAGAGGCGACGCAACAAGTGTTTCACATATTTACGCCTCTTCGTCGGATTCGTCTGGCGGCAGGACAACTGGGCCGAGCAGCTGACGGGGGGCAGGTGGGTCCGGGGTTCCCCCTAACCTGCGTCTCAGTGCTTTACAGGACTGCTGGTATGTGGGTGCTGGGACATTAATACCACGTCTATGTTAAGCCTGAGATCATTTAAAACAATGTCTGAATGTCGTCCTACTGATGCTGCTAGCAAATGTGAACTTTAAGGAAGATAAACTAATTTGATGTCAAAAGCACAGACATCCTCTACACTTGTAGAAAGAAGTACACATACTTGTGTTAAAAGAGGTGAAAGTACTGATTCAACTTCTTTACTCAAGTAAAAGTGGAAAAGTACAGGAAATGTACTCAAAGTAAAAAGCACCCTATGAAGTACATTTCTACTGACCGTTATTTTCCAAGACTAACTGAATCTCACATCATATTAATAATAATAAAGAAATAATCGATAATTCCCCTCAAATACATTAACACTAAAGTAACGAGCCTGTTATGAAAATTTGTAGAAACTAGAGTTGTTTATTTTAAAATGTAGGGAGGAAAAGAAAAAACTGTCAGAAAAATAAGTACTCAAAGTACAGATACCTGAAAATTCTACTTAAGTACAGCAGCTAGTATTTGTACTTTGTTACGAAGTACTTTGTTATTTCCACCTCTGGGCTGAAACTCACTGAGTGACTCTCATCATGCCGTTGACACATTTTAATAATTAGAAGTTTAAAAACCTCTTTGAAGTTGTCGAAGGCGGAGAGGATGATGTCATGGCCTCCTCTCACCAAACACACGGCGGCCAGCAGCTCCAGCACCAGCGCTTTGGTCCTGAGGGGAACAAACGCACGTTCACGTCATCACATCCTCAACATTCTCAACATCCAGGTCACAGAGTCGGACGGCTCCGTGTTCGGTACCTCGGGTTCCTGTTGTTGAGGCTGAGCGTGATCTCGTTCACGCAGCCAGGGTGCTTCATCACCAGGTTGAAGCCGGACTGAAACGCAAGACAGCAGAGTGTCGATACGCAGCTACGAGGCTCGATTCCCTTTTCCAAACTGTTGATTTTTGTTATCGAACCAAATATGGAAATAGAATATTAAAAAGTAAAACATTAAGCTAAGCAGCATTCAAAAGTTTAACTTTTAATTCATTTGAACTGAGAAAGTAAAACATTTTTTTTGTCACAATTGTAACTTAATGTCATAATTTTGACTTTGACTTTGTATTTCATTAGTATTCCTCACTTCTCCATCCATTTGTTTTGTTGTTTTAGTGGCAGAAATGGGCTTCCATACATATCCGTAAAACGCCACAAATACTTTTGAAATACCTGATAGTTCATGATGGCACGTAAACACATGATGCAGAGGTGAACGTCGTCCGTCTGGCTCGCAGCGCGGGAGCTCCTCAGGGCTTTCCTGTTTCAGAGAGAGTTAAATCTTTTACGGCTTTGTTGTCCATCGACACTCAAATAAGCACTTTACAGGTACGAGGAACGTAACCCGGATGTCATTCATCATTTCCCACACGACAGTAAGACGAGAAGGAACGTCACACATAAAAGTGAGTCGAACTGTTGAGTCCCACTTCATCTAATGACAGGTTTGAGTGACATTTCTCACATTCATGAGTCGTAAACAAACACTCGGAGTCTGAACACCAAGAATGCAGTCGCTTCACATCCCAGACATTTCTCAATGTGTGCCTGAGCAACATTTTCCGACAAGGAACCGATAAACAGAATCCACCTGCCGGTTCGATGACACTGCTGTCGAAGTCGGGGCTGGACGGCGTCGTCAGAATGCTAACATAAACATAAACTGAGTGATCCTTAACAAGAGCGAAACAAAAAGAGATCAAATCTAAACAGAGGCTACTTCTGTTGGTTGGACCAGACAGGAACCTCCTGCTCTGGGAAGTGAAGCCAATGCTGAAGTACTACTACTGGCCATCGGGGGGCGACTCGTCTGGTAGCAAAAAGAAGTCTGATTGCATGGAAGTCTGAGAAAATGACCCTACATTTCCCCTGGTGTGATAGAGAGAAGTTTAGTTGTATGGGAACATGAAGCCATCAAACGTAAGTCGGTCGCCACGATGACGTCCCCACCTGACCCCGAAGGCCTTGCTGCTCTTTGTGCTGCCGTGCGTCGGCGAGCTGCTGGCACTTCTGCTCACGTCTTCCACCGAGCGGTCCACAGGTCGGGCCTTGTCTGCAGGCGGCGTGCCGTTGTCCAGCGAGTCCACGTCGTACCTGCCAGCCACAAGCAGAGGTCATACATTCTACACGCATCATACATATCAGGTCATACGTGCTTTCATGAGGCGGTCTGATACCGCCGAGGACATGCGAGACGTCGTCAACACAAACGTACGTGATGGCGCTGTGGGCGGCAGACAGATAGTCCACAAGAACCTCTAGGCCCTGGTTCTCATCGTTGAGGAACTCCTGAGCCCAGCTGCAAGAGGAGAAAACCACTTCACAACTCAATTTAACATTAGATAAAGATATTCTATATAAATAATAGATATAGAAATTAGATGAAGATATTAGATAAAGAATGATAAATGGACTCTGACTGGAGCTTGGTAACGTTAACATTTTTTAAAAGGAAACTGTCATATTTAATTCATGATGGACGATAGAGGATTTTATAGAGGATCAAATAATATATATATGTATGTATGTATAATATCTATCTATCTATCTATCTATCTATCTATCTATCTATCTATCTATCTATCTATCTATCTATCTATCTATCTATCTATCTATCTATCTCATCTTTTCCTTTCCCCATATTGTTTTTTTATGTATTTATTTATTTTAGTGGATTGTTGCTTCTATTTATTTTGTGTGCTTGTTAGCTTCTTGTTATAATTTATTTTAATTATATTTTTATGTAGGTTGGTCCTTTTCTTAAATTATGTTTTTCATTATTAAACAAAATCTCAAATTTACTTCAATACCTGTATAACATGATGGTAAACGTTCATTAAATGAAGTCTAATGTGTGTGAAAATTAAAAACAAAACAAAAACAATAATCTGTCTCTGATGCTTCACCTGCTTCTCACTTTCTTTTATTTATCAGGTGAACAATTAATTGCAAAGCGAGAAGTTTCATAAAGGGTTGTAATTAATTATATTCACACAAACAGCTTTATAGTTAAAATCACAGTCTCAAACTAAACAGCTTTTAGTCAGGAATGACCAGACGGAGGTTTGAAGTCGACGGAGCCTCGGAGGATTACAGAGACACTCACCCGATGTAATTGGTCCTCAGGGAGATCTCCAGCTCTCTCAGGATCTGAGTGGATTCCTGGACCCGTCTCTTAAACTGACAGAACACACGCAGGTAAATTGTCAAGTCAGTAAACGCTTTGTTATTCAGGTAATAGAGGACGCCAGGCAAGTCAGGGTATTGATTTGTGGCTAAAAAAAGAAAAGCAACAAATGCTGTGTGTTAAAAAAACATTCATTATTCATATAGTCATTAGTGGATTAAATTAAAATAACATTTTAAAAAGTGGCTTCTGGCCAGAATGTGAATCTTCACATTGTGTTTTCATCGTCACCTGATTTAAAATATTGTTTTAATGTGTGTGTGTGTGTGTGTGTGTGTGTGTGTGTGTGTGTGTGTGTGTGTGTGTTTATTTGATCACTGGATGAGGATTCAAGATTATAAAGACTACAGATTGGAGTTCAAAAAGTAATAGTACCGATTCTACTTCTTTGAGTAAAAAAGTACAGGCTCTGAAATGTATTCAAAGTATAAAGTATTCCTATGAAGGACGTTTCTACTGGTTAATTTTTACAAGGCAAACTGAATCTGTCATCATATCATTAAGAAAAATATAATAGAGTACAAAGTACAGATGTTTTTTAATGTAGGGAGTAAAAATAAAAAGTTGTCAGAAAAATAAATACTCAAATACAGATACCTGTAAATAAATAAATAATCCAAGTTACAGATAGTAAAAAAGTCAACTACAAAGTAATAAATATAAATATATTTACAAGTTATACATATATGTGAATTAAAATAGAAGTATTTGTATGCAAATAGAATTATTAATACGTTAATTATTAAATAATAAAATAATAATAATAAATCTCAATAATTGAAATGAGACGAATGAGCTGTTAAACAACTACCGCGACGCCAAACCGGAAGTAACTCGGACCTAGAGCGATTAAGGACACGCGCAGGCTCGCGCGTGCAACAGGGGGCAACAAACGCTGAGACTGTGGAGGCATGATGGACCCAGAACCCCGAGGAGGACTGGTGGACCCAGAACCCCGAGGAGGCAGCCGGTAAGACGCGGGACCTTTTTCTACGCTAAACTCGACGTTTGCTTTCGTGATTGCGTCTGCTGCGCGTGTCTGCTCGGGCACGCGCTAATTCTGTGTAGGCTATTGTAAGGAACTTCATTGTTATCATCTGGTTGTGTGTTGATTATAATCGGCTGTTTGTTGAATTACGTGACCATGTCACGGTTGTTTGGTCCTTCGTGGACGTAGTTATGGTGACGTCACCTGTTGGTTTGTGGACTACGGAATTGGAGCCTCGAGTAAAAAAAAAAAAAAAAAAGTTGAAGCCTCGAGTTTTGCATTTAGGCCGTCGCCATCTTTGATTTGTGACTACATTTGGACTGTGAGGAATGACCAGTGGATCTGATGCAGCGGCACCAAGCCCAACCTTACCGGATCTGGATCCATGTGGATCTGGTGATGGAGCTGCTAACAAAGTTAGCTTCATGATTCAAGGTCAACTTTACAGCTAAGTGTTAGGGTGCAGTCGAATAGTCTTTTTTGCTTAGGAAGGTTCCTAACTGAAGAAGTGACCCGGAAGTAAACAAGTGGCCGCCATGATAATAGCCGTTCGGATTCTCTAAATGCATAGGAAAGGAGCTCTAATGCTTCCTTTCAGAGCTCCTTTAGCATAGGATGCAACGGACCTTCCTATGCGAAAGGAAAGGAGATTACGCCAACCCACAATTCTTAGCGAGAGCAACATTTAAAGTGCCACACACCTCGGCAGTTCATGAAAACAAACAATATGCCTATTTGCATATTTAACAATGACTTTCATGCAGACATGTAGTAATTGGAATAGTGATGATTAAATTGTGGACAGTGCTAATCGAATGGTATTTTTTTAAATTATTATTTCAATCATGTTACAAATGTTTGACAAAAACGAAACTAAAACCACAAATGAAACGTAAATAAAGCAACAGGAAGGAGGAGCTGCTGGACCTGAAGCCGGTCAGTGAACCAGCTGTTGATAAAACCAACATGTGGAGAAGTGGATGATGCGCTTTTTGTAGTCCATTATTGTAGTTTATCCAGCACAGACGCACGTCAATCGTCGGTGCCGATCATCAGCTGTCAATCATCAGCGGCCGCGTTTTAATGACATAGCTTAGTGAAAGTACGGTCGGATTCTCTGAGCACCGCGGTCGACTTTTCCTAACTCCTTTTGAGTTCTCCTATCGCCTTTCCTTAACCCTGTGACGTTTTCCCCAGAGGTCAAGGAATAGGAGTTAGGAATAGGAGTTAGGACCTTATTTTTTGACTATTCGACTGCACCCATAATGTCGTCTTAGTAGCTAAAAGCATTGGTAGCGTGTTAGCAACCTGTCAATCAGCAGGAAGCCCCGCCCCTAAAGCGTCCCCTGCTTCCTGGTCTGGTGGACTCTAACTGGACCATAATGTACTAAATGAACATCATGCTGGATTGAAGAAGACTTGAAACTAGAGATTGAGACCATAAACTCATGGTTACCATGTTTACTGAGATAATACATCAAGAGAGAACTAGAGTCATTTTCTCATAGACTTCTATACAATCAGAGAGAAGTCTCCCCCTGATGGTGAGCAGAGGGAATGCAGGTTTAAGGAACTTCAGTTTTGGATTCACTTCTCCGAACCGGGTGAAAGCACCATAAGTGAAAATCTTAGTTGTTTCAATAGCAACCAGAAACAGACTCACCATGCCCGAACACGGAGGTGGAAATGAGTCTCTTACAAATATTTGCGTAAATGTTAAATTAAAGTCAACATGTCGGCTCTGTCTCCACTATCGCTATCATTCAGGTCAACGTGCTTTACTGCCACAAAAAGCTGGAGAATTTTATCAACTGCATTTTTCCAGGGGAATATGCTGATAAGACATTTTTCTTTCCAACTAAATGGAACCTTTAGCCTGAGATATGAGGGACGTGATGTGTGCGGGGTTTTACCTTCCGACTGACCCCGCCGTGATCCAGATGACTCCTCAGCTTCTCCAGATACGCAGACGGAGGATTCTTCACTTCAAACCGCTCCTGAAGACAAACCGAGAGCTCCAATCAGACCTGATTGTGGCAGCGAGGACGGGGTCCGGCGGGGGCCCAGCTCTGCCGGGGTTTTCACGCTGGCGAGGTTGATTACACAGCGTCTCTTATGCAAATTAATTTGATCTTAACGAGCTTCCTGTTTATATTCACACACTCAGGCTCTTCGGTCGGTAACGGCTTACAGGGATCAAAGTTGGACTTTCATTTTGGTGCAATTATAATTACTGACTCTGCCCTCCGTCAACCTCCCATCATGCAGCAGGTTGTTAAGGACGTCCCTGTGGTTACTATGGCGATGTGCAATATTAACGAGCTTCCTTTCGTGTGAGTGCTTGTGAGGACTGGGCCTGGTGTTTGGTGTTCACGTTGCATCAGTAAACGATATTGATCGGCGCTCGCTGTTTCTACAACACGTCCGAGTCAGAGGAGAAGACTCCTAAACCCACCTGGTCACAGATCAGGTCCCACTTCTTCTCGTTGTCGTACTGACTGAGGATCTTCACCTTGTCTGGAGGGAGATTCATCGTGTTCTGAAAACACAGGAAGAGGAGAACAGTGATATCGATATATCAGATAAGCGCTAATCTGTAAAATGAGGGATGCTTCACGACGGGGCCCCCTTCAATAATGCACGGCTCCTGTGTGAATTATCGTTGGCGTCCTGTTTGAGTCACTCTCTGAGTCTGAAGCCGCTTGTTATGTTGACTAGCTGCTTTGCTAGTCTGTCGTCACAACAAGGTCACTGTTGTGTTGCTCTGACTCATCACACGGTCATCAAAATATGGTTAAAACTCTTAACATGGCAGGAAAACATCCTGGGTCACTTTTCATTTAGTTAAGAAACAAATATTTATTGCGTCAAACACAATTTAAAAAAATGTATCATATTCTATATGGTCTCCCTGCATAAATACATTTTAAAAGTATTTTTGTTACTGTATTTTTTTTTAAATCAGGCTCTTTTTCACTCCTCTTCCATGATATGAGATAGACAGCATTTCAAGTCACTTGTGTCACCAAAATCAACTTATTGTGATCCGCGATTAAGAATTGGTTTACTAGATTAAAATGAATAAACACACAAGAGAATGTTGCTTCGTCTGTTTCATCTCTAAAGGGAAAGTCAGAATTTGCTTTACAAGTTACGCACACACACATACACACGCTGAGCTTAATTGCTTTGCGTCCAACTCATCCCTCCGTCGGCCTTCACAGCTCCGCCGCCGCAAGGTCGACGAGAGGAAGCAGGCGCCGTGACACTACTAGTGCTGGTTTTGCTTTGCCTCAGAGATAATCACACACAAACAGCTTATAGTTGTTTATACATGGCGTAACCACACTGTTTTAGGGTGAAGAGACACGTTTTATGCATCCTGTGGTAAAACCGAGGATCTAAATACTGAAACACTCAGAAATCTACTGCGTAGACGTCCTGCTGAACAAACAGGCTGCAGTAGATTCCAGTACAGCAGATCGATGGTGTTGTGAGGCTGGATGTGAATCTGATCAATCAAACCTGCCGATCAATACGTGCTGGTTAGATTTGACCTGCTGGCTAAGAGGAAAAACAAGCTTCTGCTGCTTTTTAATGAAACAATCACGAGTGCAAACGGGGACGGCATCTTTTGAAAAGAAAATCTTGAAGGACCACACCAGTGTTACGACATGTCTAGTTTACACAAACCTCTACCATGTTGACCAAAACTCCAATAAAGGTTGACAGCTCAGAGGGCGGAGCCAAGTATAAAGGAGGTCAACGATTGGCTGCAAGTTCAGACTCCCCTGTGTGTCTCCCTATGTCCGAGCCTCCCCGTCTCCCATGTCTCCCTGTGTCTCCCCATGTCTCCCCCATATCTCCCCATGTCTCTCCCCTGTCTCTCCCCATGTCCGAGCCTCCCCGTTTCCCGTGTCTCCCCCATCTTCCCCGTGTCTCCCCTGTGTCTCCCTCATCTTCCCCGTGTCTCTCCCCATGTCTCCCCGTGTCTCCCCTGTGTCTCCCTCATCTTCCCCGTGTCTCTCCTCATGTCTCCCCATGTCTCCCCGTGTCTCCCGTGTCTCCCTCATCTTCCCCGTGTCTCTCCTCATGTCTCCCCATGTCTCCCCGTGTCTCCCCTGTGTCTCCCTCATCTTCCCCGTGTCTCTCCCCGTGTCTCCTCATGTCTCCCCATGTCTCCCCTGCGTCTTCCTCATCTTCCCCATGTCTCTCCTTGTGTCTCCCCCTGTGTCTCCCTCATCTGCCCCATGTCTCCCCGTGTCTCCCCTGTGTCTCCCTCATCTGCCCCGTGTCTCTCCCCATGTCTCCCCGTGTCTCCCCTGTGTCTCCCTCATCTTCCCCGTGTCTCTCCTCATGTCTCCCCATGTCTCCCCGTGTCTCCCGTGTCTCCCTCATCTTCCCCGTGTCTCTCCTCATGTCTCCCCATGTCTCCCCGTGTCTCCCCTGTGTCTCCCTCATCTTCCCCGTGTCTCTCCCCGTGTCTCCTCATGTCTCCCCATGTCTCCCCTGCGTCTTCCTCATCTTCCCCATGTCTCTCCTTGTGTCTCCCCCTGTGTCTCTCCCCTTGTCCCCCCCTGTCCCCCCCATCTCCCTCCGTCTCCCCCGTGTCTCCCCGTCTCCACCATCTCCCCGTGTCTCCCCCTGTCTCCCCCGTCGCCCTGTGTCTCCCCCGTCTCCCCTGTGTCTCCCCGTGTCTCCCCATGTCTCCCCATGTCTCCCCCCTGTCTCCCCCTGTCTCCCCCGTGTCTCCCCATGTCTCCCCATGTCTCCCCATGTCTCCCGTGTCTCCCTCATGTCTCCCGTGTCTCCCCATGTCTCCCTGTGTCTCCCCCCTGTCTCCCCATGTGTCTCCCCTGTCTCTCCCCGTGTCTCCTGCCTCACAGCGTCCGTGTCGCCTCTAACACGATTCAGCTGCATCGCGTGTAAGCTCATTTAAAAACACATTTCTGGATCAATACGTTATGTGACAGGAAATGGCTCCGAGGTGGTTCCGATCCGTCACCGTCGCTGAACGCCCTGTAATGTGCATTTATAAAATGCCAGGATGTTTAGGGACGGAGATCAAGCTCAACATCATTGACTCTAAATGGACCATAATTTAGCAGGGTAATTTTCTCATAGACTTATATACAACCAGAGAGGAGTCGTCCCCTGGTGGCCAGCAGAGAGAACGCAGCTTTAAGGACCTCTAGCGTTGGCTTCACAAAACATACTTTAGAGAGATAACGTCTTAATATACTTAATATTCTATTCATTCAGAATAGTTTGACAAAGGAACTTTAAAACATCTTAACTTTTTAACGAGCTAAAAGAACAGAACCACTAACGAGCGAGTAAAAGTGTCTGTGAGTAAACACAGAGCACGATTCTACAGAACATTTACAAGTCCTCCCCCCGCCGCGTTCCCCGTTGGGAAAATATGCAAAGTGTTATGTAAACGTGCCGAGGGAAGAGGAGCGCCACGTAAACTTTTGTATGTGTTAGAACGGCGAGTCACAGCTACACAGCAGATATCTGCAGCTTTGATATCGATTCCCCTCCGGAGAAAACCATCACTAAAAGCTGCTCGCTACGCAACCCTCCGTTTATCACTCGTCTGCATGTCAACGCGTTCTCCAAATCCACCTCAATCGAGCTCAGAGCGGTTCTGCAGGATGCGACTGCTGCCGGTCTGCAGGATCCCTCACTGTTACCAGCTCACAGAGCGGCCGGCTGGTTTGTATGCAGACGGAGTCTCCGCTCCATTTAGCAGAGAGGATTGGCTGTGCTGACTCAGCAGACGTGACTGGGTCGGTTGGAAGAGATGATCTATATATATTGTGTGATTACAACCGTGATGTAGCAAAAAAATAAGGCACTCTGGGAAATGTGTTGGGCGGAGGGCGGGGAGGAGAAACGCTTTGATGCAGCAGACGGTCGGCGTGCTGCAGTGACGCCTGTTTGGGTTTTTTACACTTTCACACCGACTGCAGCTGCAGAAAAACCTGCAGCACACTGTTGCATTAATTCATTGCAGTGGTCATCTCACAGCCCCATCACAACCCCATCACAGCCCCTTCACAGCCCCTTCACAGCCCCATCACAGCCCCTTCACAGCCCCTTCACAACCCCATCACAACCCCATCACAGCGCCTTCACAGCCCCTTCACAGCCCCTTCACAGCCCCATCACAACCCCATTGCAGCCCCTTCACAGCCCCATTGCAGCCCCTTCACAGCCCCATCACAGATATCATCCCATCACACACTGGATTTACTGTGTGCGACATTACACATGCAGAGTAAGTAAAAGCATCGTATGCAAACACCTTCATCATGCAAAACAGGAGGCAAGAATAGAAGCTGTTTCCGTGTTGGAGGAGAAAATAATCGTACATCTTCCTCTGGATAAATGATACGAACAAACCACAATCACACATGTTGAGATATGCACGTTATGAATGATAGAAATTCTGTATTTCGCTTGTTCACCATGTGGCAAAAAGTACATGTTGTGTGTTTTCAGGGTTCAGACCTCAGATGGAGCTGAGAATTCAATGTTTGTATTAGATTAGATCAACGCTGCACACTTAATCTGCAATTTATCGAAGGCACAATATTTGTTCAAGGTGAAATGTGTCAAAATGGCTTCTCTTTTAAGTTTAGATATTGTGTCGTTGCAGATAGGCAGATATAGGAAGTTGATTGGGCTGAATTTCCGTTATCGGGATAATCATAAATATCATCACAAGTAACTAAAAAGCTGTCAAGCTCGCTTTTATGGTGGTGGAAACGAGTTTGATTCAAATTTTTCTTTTCTTTTTTCTTTAACCTTTATTTACACAGTGAAATAGTTTCTTATCTGTGACACAATAAATATATTTGTTTCTTAAATAAACTTATTCTAGTATGTTTAAGTTCTAAACATATTGATGATTATGGGGATAATATAAATTATTCTCACCAAGATAATCGTGTTTTTTCTTATCAGCCCAGCTGCAGAGACGTCCTGACCACCGCATTATGTTCTTCAGATTTAAATAAGAAAACATCTTTGTTTGGTACAGACCCTTGTAAATGATCCCACCATAATGTTTCCTATGAAAATAAGTGTCAACATAATCACAACCTCTAATATTGCAAATCTTATGGCAACATCAGTCTAAATAATCACTATTAGTGTAAGTTCAGCGTATTTATCTTCCGTATGACTAGAAGGCGGGACATAATGTTGGGAGGAATCTCATTTGATGATTCACCAGCTTCTCTAGCTCTGATTGGTTGATGGATGGACGTCACGATATCATTGATTGAAATGTTTTGGTACCAGCTGATGTGACGGGCGTCATATTTAGTTTTCACAGGAAGATATTGGAGTTTGATATAAAAACGTGAAGAACTATATTTTTGTAATTTCTTTAGACATATTTTATTGAATAGATAAATATATACATATAGAATATGACCGTTGACGTAATCGGAAAGAGCCATCAGACCTCGTCTTAAAGAGCAAGCTTGAATGTTAAAAAGTTGAATCGATTTGTCTCAAGTAAAAGAAGTATTGTGTCTCTTTACTGTTTTTAGGAACTATTTTTCCAGGCGTCGTAACATTCAGCTCAGCGGCTCTCTTGGCTCTGTTCTGATTGACAGCTCAGAGGGCGGAGCCAACGTATAAAGGATGTCAACGATTGGCTGAAAGTTTCACCTCGGTGTCGTATGAGTTTCAGGCTCGTAAGTCGCTTCATAAATGAATGATGTTCAACTTCTCCCAGTAAGTCTTCCTCATATTCATACTGGGAGTGTTGGCAAGTTGTTCTCTGACCAGTATCTTCTTCTCTACATTGAGTCGTGTTGGTGTAAACCAACGTTGAGCGGTCTGAATGAGATTCTCTTGAACTTGATATTAGCAGCTAGCTCCACCCGGGCCACTAGGGTAAACTGGAAGCAGCCGACATTAACAACAAGTGAACCCAGAACCTGCTACTCACTTCGGACGCAGACAGGATCTGATATGTGAATAATAACGGCTTTTATAAGACAGTATTTTTAGATCAAATAAACAATTTTGAAAAGTTTGAATTCCCTGTCTTACACCGTTTCAACATGAACGGAGGTTAAAACAGGGAGCTGAGTTCTACTTAAGTAGACACCGATGTAAACACGATGTGTCGAAGACTAAATCTCTGCTGATGGAGGGAAGTCAGAACTAGACTGTTCTTTAACAGCCGGTATTTCAGGCTCCCTCTCATGGATTGACGGGGAACATCCATTATCGGGGCTTTCATTGATCGGCGTCCACCTTTTTTTAGAGGAATCTGCCTCTGTGAGACCGCTGATGACAAACCTCAGGCCTCGAAATCAGATCACAGATCAGCTGAACATACCATCGTACCTCCAGAGCCTCGTCGATGAGTCTCCAAGAGAACCAGAGGAATGCGGTCCGGCGTGCAGCGAGTCGCCCGGCCACCTACAGAACATAGCTGCGCTTGTCAGACTCTTCAAACTGTCTCCCTTGTTTGCGACACAAGGTCAGGTTGTCATCGCCACGGGAGACGACTAACTGCTCAGTGAGGGAGGTAACGAGGAGAAAATCGAGTTATGGTGGAGGAATGCTGCTGCTGGTGACTTCATGATGAGTTGTGGGGGAAAGCCAGGCAACCGTCCCCAACAGTGAGGGCTGATCTGCTGCTATGACGACGGACGTCGAACCTGTCTGTGGAGCCAAAGGTGTCGTACTGTTCACCGATGTGCAGGCAGCTGTGATGCACCAAGAAACGCAGCGGGGAAGGAGACTTCATGACGCATACGGATTCACACGTGTTTTTGTGAATAAGTCAGAATGGAAACATGACTTCCAGAAGGATGTATTCAAAATGAAGCATGAAAACACCAAATAAAAAGGGTCTGTGTAGATAATATCTAGTACCTGTGTATCTAAACATCGATAAAACGTAGCTGGGAGGTAAAATAAACCATGTCATCCTGTAAATAGTGGCATTAAAGGTTTTTGTTATGACGTTTTTTGGGGGTTTTGGAGGACCTTCGTTGGGGTTCTGATGTCGGGAGATGAAGTCAGGCTCCTAATTTGAAAACTCTACTGATCGGCCGAAAAGTGTCGGCCGATCAGTTGAGTTTTCTTTATGGACTTGGCTTTGATGTTATGTCGAAACATGGAGAATGTTTTTGAATTGGCTAAACTATCGCTAATGCTGTAGCATTAAGAGTTCCCTTGATTGGCACGAAGAGGCCTAGATCAACACCAGAGTGTGTCAACATACGTTTTAGTGCTTTAACCTTCTTTAAAAGTGAATTAATGAGATAGAAGAGTGATTCTTTAAAAAGTATGTATTCTAAGTAGAATCCCCCCCCCCCCCCACCATTCTCCCTCCAGCAGACCATGCAGTGATCCTAATGCTGCAGTAAGCTCCAGTATAAAGGACCTCTTATGCATCTTTCCACGGTGGCATTGTGTACCTGGCACTGTGATAAGCTCGTCACATTTCCAACATATTCCACATTCTTTGCTTTCTTTGCCTGGTGCTCTTTTCTCCGACATGTGGCCCCGACCGGCTGCACAGACCTCACAACTCACCAACACGGCACTGAAGCGCTGCTCCAGCTCTTCTTCAGGAGGCATCGGGAGCTTCAGCCCCGCTTGTCTCTGGGAGCCCGAGGAGCCCGGAGGGGCCGCCGCCGCCTTCCCCTGTGGCAACTCTATGCTTCCTGCTGCATTTCCCATGATTCTGAATTCGATAGATCCTGCTCTCAAAAACCTGTGTCAGCTAAAAAAACAGTGGCAAATGTCTTGTCTAGTTATTCAAAGTGAAGGGCGAGGCTCCGGGAGGCAGGGGCCTGTGACACCTCATCGTCTCTGTGACCCCCAGTCGATTCATGCCGTGGACGGCACTCATTTACGCGTCCATGTTCTCAGACGGGGAGAAAGCGATGGGTGGTGAAATCCTGCCCGGCTCCTGAACGAGATCCTGATGCATTATGAAACCCTAGAAAGAGGGAAGGGGATATCCTGAGAGTGACGGACAGAGTGACAGCTGAACGGGTGAAAGAGAAAAGGGGGAGGAGTTAAGAGTTCAGAGCTGTGCACATTGGACGAGGCAGCGATGAGACGGGGAAAAAAACTTCACTCCTGTTCTTCCATCTGCACAGGTGAGGGAAGAAAACTCTGTAAGAAACTACTCCAAGAGCTGCAGTGCTCTTGGTGCATCTGCTGTTGCATGCTGGGAGTTTCCCGGGCCTTTTGACGTCCAGAGGAAGAAGAGGAGGGGAACATGCAGAGATCCAGCAGCAGATCCACTCTGTCTATCTGAAACCGGGACGGAGAGAGAGACGGACGGCAGCAGTGGCATTAGTCCTACCAGAGGGGAGCACACGGAGAGCTGAGCCCTCTGGGTCCTAATGCCTCCATGTACAGGGCGGTTCTTCAGTTACCTACAGAATAGCTACAGCGTTTCTGACGGACTGAGCCAAATGTTCACATGTTCATATGAGAATTAAAGGTGGATTTTCTTTATTTTTCTTCTTGTCAGTAAATCCCATAAAAAGAATAAAACTAGTATCGCTTGATTATGAAGTCTCTTTAAGGGTGGTGTGATGTAGGACTTTATCTGACCAGTGTGCCATCCTGACCTTTTAACCCCAAACAAGACTTTTGGTAGTTTTATAGCCTCAACCATAAACATAATTGAGCCAGTAAATAAGAAAAGTAAGAGGCTGAATTTCATCCTGGTCCTGGTGCTGCATGCTGGTTTCCTGGGACACGTGAATAGATGGCAGATACAGTTTGGACCTGATGATTTTATTTGACTGCATGAAGTTATTTTATACGTTTGCTTTGTAATATTTCAGCCTGAACAGAGGATGGAAGTTTTCCTTTAAAGAAAAGCATCACGTCGGAGTAATAAACGGTGAATGAAAGCAGCAGCCGATCAGAGCCTCATTCACACCGACACGCCGTCACAAACTCATGACACCCAAACATTCCGCCGTCGTTACGTGGCTGTGAAAGAGGATCACGCACCTAATCGCAATCATAAGTGGCGCCGCAGCGATGACATCATCCCGAAGGACTTTGTTTGTAATCGTGTTGTTGGCTGCAGAACGACTGGACTATCACTGGGAGGTGGACGCCGTTAATAAATGATGTGTCACGCTGATACCTGTTTCTTGGTCACACCTGGTCGGCAGCACACGGGATGCCATGAAGGGTGACGGCGAGTTCAGATGGAGATCAAAGTGGCGAGGAGTTCTGCGATTCTAACAGAAGAGAGAGACATTGTTGACAAGACGCTGGATAAAACAAGAAAAGAGGAAAAGGATGAAACATTGACACGTTTATCTCTATTGGAGCACAATAATCAGATCTGAGGTCTTATTCAGATTCAGGGAGAAATATTTATACCCGTGTTGCAGCTCGGATTCATTTGTGTTCAGACTGCAATCGGTAAACGTCTTGGAGTAATTGCCATGGTTACGGGCTTGTTCAAATCCCCGGAATTAGAAAGTGAATCATTGCTAGCTCTGAATGCACCATGAGAATGTATGACAGGATGATGGAGACAAAAACGAAACGGCTGGAAGAAATAATTAGTCGATCAATCGATCAGGTGATTAGTCGATCGTCGGGAAACTAACCTGCAACTTATTTGATAATTGATAAATCAATTTAGCGTGTTCTTATAGGATTCGCTGCTTCTTTGTGTCTAACGGTGCAACAAACTGAATATCATTCCGTTTTAAGTGACTTGCAGGCGTCTGATTGGTTTGGAAAACTGCAATAGAGGATTTATTAATCTATGAAACTATGAAAACAACAAAACTCAAAACTACTTCTATCACCGGATGTTTATTTCTATGAAAAACATTGCAATTATTTTTTTCAATTGCAATTATGTTTACTAATATTGCAATATGATTTGCCGTATTAGGCGGGAACGGTCACTTTTACATCATTATTAATCATTTTCATTTGCAGGGCATCTGTACCGATTAAAGGCCAGGATGTCGCTGAAGCACCAAAATAGTTGATTTAAAATGTTTTTCTCTACAGAAACTCCAGCTTTTCAACATTCACGCTGTCTCCAGCAATTTAAAAATCCCAGTCGGCCATGTGGAGATTGTGATCACATTTAGATTTATTGTGCAGCTTCACCCTCGTTACTAGCTGCAGGTTTATGAACGTTTACATCGTATCATTGTTTGGATTGACTTTAACAGCTGAAAACAACAACAACAACAACAATTTTTAGATTAAAGATGCAAAACGTGAATCCACTCTTCATGTTTCCGTCTTCTTCACAGAGTCTCATGGTTAAAGGACGTCACTGCAACACTGTTGACATCTAGTGGTCGAAGATGCCCATTACAGCAGGAGAGCCGTGCTGATGTTATGATCATGAAGGTAAAACTCTAAATTATAATCTTTCTTTTATTTAGACGTACTCTAAATGTCTGAAGTATAAGTACAACACACAGATGGAAATGAGAAAGGCGTGTTCACAACATGAAGCGTATGCAAACTCTGTGTCAAATGCAAATTTCAAGAGTCAAATAATCTTCAGAGAGAAAACAAATCATTGAAGTGCTTTGAGGATACATTTAAATAGACGTGCTTCTCTATCTGCTCATAATGTTGCTTCTAAAAGGTGGAAAGACGAGTCTTTAAGTTGTTAAATTCATCAAAGTTTAATCATTTTTTTCAGGCCTTTTATTAGCAGTGGACAGAGAGGAAAGACAGGAGAGAGGGGGGGGTGTGACATGCAGGATTCAAACCGTGCGTACATGGCACGCGCTCTAACCACTCCGCCACCTGCGCGCCTCCATATACATTAATAATAATAATAATAATAATAATAGCTTTAATACTAATTTATGATAGAAAAAAACCTTTATTACAGTCCTGTGATGATACACAACTTAAATAATCAGCTATTTAGTTCCAGATGTTACACAAGTAAAAGAGGAAGTCTAGTTGTGTTTCTGGGTTCAGGGTTTAAGCCGGACCACGATGTTGTTTATAACCTCCAACCTGGTGGTGCTGCTGGACTCAAAGAAACATCTAAACATATATGTATATACAGTGTGTACACTAAACAAAATGCTTGAACATCTGGAAAAGTGTTGAGAAAACCAATCTGTCCAGAAAAAAGAAAACTCAGTCAAGTATTTGACATTAATAACAAAAACAAACAGCATGGAAGTAAATTCCAGGATTTCACTTCTGCTTTTTGTCACCTGATGGCTGAAAAACAAAGAGTGCGTGTTTCGTACTATTTTGACCTGACAATAACTCCAACGTGACGAGAGCTCGGCATCAAACCTCGAGACTTTTTGAGTCTCGAGAAAACTCATGACTGCAAAAAAGAAGTGATGATTTAATTTCATCACCGACGTTTCAACCAAAACATAGATTTAAATTATGAGGCAAACCATGAAAACATCGTCCTGCAACGCCAGAATGTTTGTTCAGAACTACGTAACGGCAACATGTGACTTATTTATTTTGCCAAAGAAAAATACCAAGTACCAAAAGAAAATACTACAGAAATTAGAAAATTTCTGGCAGCAAAGTTTCTCTCGCTCTCACGCTAAGTTGATCGTGGGTGGATTTCAATTATAGTCATAATCATGAATATCGTCACGAGTTACTAGAAAAAGCTTTCTAGTTCGCTGTCATGGCACAGAAGTCAAAAGCAGAGCTTGCTTTTATTAAAATACAGGATACCAAAATACTTTTTAATTTTGCGCAATAAAAGTATTTGTTTCAAGCTGTGATCAGTTTTCAAGCATTTTTGTTGATTATCGGGATAATATCGTGAATCTCAATTATTATGTCCGGGATAATCGCGCGGTAAATTTGAATATTGTCCCACGTCTACTATTGGCTGAGCTCTTTACGACTCCTTGTAATTTAACAGTTCTTTGCTTCTTGGTACTAATTGTACATTTTCTTTACTTTTGCGTATTTAAACGACTCCAAGTGGATAAAATATTATTTGGTTCCTGGAAACCGGAATTTGATGGGCGGCTTGTGGCCGGAGGAGCTCTGTTCGAAGGACGTCGGCGAGGAAGGTGAGAGCACTGTGAGAGCCAGCGAGGAGATGGAGGCGGATGCGGCGCTCACCAGCCTCAGCACGTCGCTCCGGAAGCGCACGCCCGCCAGGGCGTACAGGATGGGGTTGAGGCAGCAGCGGGTGAACGCCAGGGTGCAGGTGGTGTACTCCAGCAGCAGGCCGCAGAACTCCCCCGCCATCTTCCGCGACAGCACCACCGTGTATGGCAGCTGGAAGACGAGGAAGACCAGCACCAGCACCACCATCAGCTTCAAGGTGCGCTGCTGAAGCCACCGCTTCCCTCGCTGGAGCGCAGTCCCCTCCCAGAGCACGCGAGCTATCAGGGAGTAGCACGTCACCATGACGACCAAGGCGAGGCAGAAGACTGCGATGATGGTGCCGTTGGTGGCCATTTTGACGCTTCCGCTCTTAATCATGCCGCAGTATGCGTCGCCGGCGGTCCTCGACACGCCGGAGTAGAGGATTTCAGGCAGGCTGAGGAGCACCGCCACGAGCCACACGCCGACGGCGGCCACTGTCCCGCCAGTGAGTATCCGGGTGCGGAACCGGAGCATCTCCTGTGCGTGCGCCACCACCATGTAGCGATCGACGCTGATGCAGGCGAGCAGCAGGAGGCCGCTGTACGTGTTGATAGCGTAGCACGCTCGCGTGGCCCTGCAGAGGGCGCCGGAGAAGATCCAGCCCAGGTGGGTCTCGACGGCCTGCAGCGGCAGCGTGAGCAGCAGCAGGAGGTCGGCCAGAGCCAGCTGGAACAGGAAGATGTCGGTCATGCAGCGAAGCCGCAGGCGGCGGTAGAGGGCGAAGGTGGCGATCACCAGGCAGTTTCCCATCACGCCGAGCACAAAGATCAGGCAGAACACGCAAGTCTGGAAGGTTTTGATGGTGAACTCCTGCTCTCCGGCCTCACAGAAGTCGTCCACGTAGTTGAAGTCTGTGCCGTTGCTCATGTTCCACAAGTTTGGAGGGATGTAGCCCTCGATATCAATGTAGCCGACGTCATCGTAGGTATCCATCGCTGGTTGGGTGGAAACAATTAACACTATTAAATAATTTATCTTGCACAAACTAAAATTCTTCATTCATTCATCATCGTTAAAAGGAAAAACATTTCATCTTTATCGAATGTTCAAAGGAATATTCAAACATTTTCAAACATTCTAGCATTTTTGGAGCCAACATCACATCAGAATGTGTTGAAATTAGTTTTGACTTCTTAAACATGACGTGGTGTGAACAATGTGGACAAAAAGACCTTAAAGTGTTAGCTGAAGAAATGTAGTTCAATTGCACTCAAATATTTGTAGACTATAGTATCTGAAATATTACCACATGTGACTTTCAAGAGGACCTATTATGTGCGTACTTGTATTTCAGGGTCCTACCAGAACATGTTTACATGCTTTAATGCTAAAAAAAACACCTTATTTTTCCTATCATGGCGTGCTGCAATGTTCTTTTTTGAGCTCCTGCCCCTCCCTCCCAAAAAACCTCAGTCTGCTCTGATTGGTCAGCTGGAACTTAGCTAAGTTAGCTAGTTGCTTGCTAGTAAGCCAAGCTAACTGCCGTGTTGGTGACATTCATTGCGCGACACAAGACATTTAGTTTTCTCACTAAACTATGGATGCTACGACAAACTTTCCATAAGTTCCTTTCTTGACGTACAAAATTATGTGAATTTGTTTAAATTTGCAAATATCAATTTCAAACAGGATCAAAAAATGATTTGTCCTTCACAGTTAACTGTCCTCCATATTTTTTTCAGAAAAAAGGTCCAATGGGGAACATCGGAAGGGGCGGGACTTAGCCTCTCTAAAGTGATCAAAATGTATTTCTCATCTGCCTTTTTGAAATACAAACAAAAGGAAATTCCCGCTTACACCGCAGAAAACCCCATGTTCCCAACATTGCGACTCCACTCTTACTATCTTTGTTTGAGGGTGTGACTAACTGGTGGCTGGGCGGATATTATGCTAATGTATACTCTGTGACATCACCACGTTGCAAAAGAAAAGGCCCGGAGAGGCTGGAGATGTTTTACATTAAAAAAAAACTATATAATGCAATAAAGGAAAGGGATATAATAATAATAATAATAATTATCATAATTATCATAATAATAATAGGCTCAGCTTAGTCTAAAACCTTCTAGTACATTTAAAAGAGGATCAAAATACATGTCAGGCCTGAAACTCAAATCTTCCACCAGCACAAGGGCTTGTTTTCTTTAAAAACTCAGTTATTTAAGGTAGCAAGCAAGCAAATAAACTATAGACTGCACAATAGAAACCTTCAGTAGCATTTATTACTATGAGTAATTCTGTGCTTCTACAAAAGAATAAACCATGCTTGAACCAACTTTAATGGCATTCTCAGAGTTCTTATTGCAACGTCCTGGGTTGATTATTTTTTATTTAAGCAGAATAATCTCGCAAAATCAGGAAACGCCGACTCGAGAAAGTGAGAGAACTGCAGCTCCGTTTCTCGGCTTGACTCAACAGCTGCGATATCTCAGTCATGCAGCGTGTTGCGTGAGACTGGCACCCGGCCGTTGGCACCCGGGGGGGAAACCGTGGGCAGCTCGATCCTCTACAGATCAGTCAGAGTCGCGTGCGAACAGCCTTTTATAATCAGTCTCCAAAATCACCTTTGTAATCATTTCATCTTCCACGGTGCCACCGTGTTACCACCGAGGCTACGCAGATCTAAATGTGCTCCTTTCTTTCTGATATATAATCTCTTCTTTCTTTGACAGATATTAGAAGTTTCCCTTCAAGGTAAGAGTATCAGCAGATTCCTTCTTTTACAGCGTCATTTCAAGTACCCAGAATCAAACTCTTTCTGGGCTCTTATTTATCTCGTGGCGGGTTTTTCCTCTGTTAAATATACAAATTGAAAATAATAATATGGCAAGGCTCTCTTCATTGACCGCTCACGTATTGCATTTGATACCCGTAGTTTACGATAAATCGAGCCCGCTTTGCGATCGATAACAGGAGTGCCACTAGGTTTAAATCTTGGTCCACCGTTATTTACGAAATGACGGCATTACTCCTCTGTATTTTAATATATTTATTATTATTATTATGACAATCTCTTCACTTTCTTCTCCATCACATTAGCATGAAATGCAGAAAGACAACATTTATGGTATTTAGCAAATAGAATTATAGTTATGAAAGTCTAATTTATTCCACGTTTTTTCTCTCCTGTTTAATGAAGGCTATTGTCAGTGCTTTTATTAATAATGGTTCACACACGTAACTGCGTATCGAACGGATAAACGTCTCATGATGTATTCGGTATAATAACATTCCTTCCTTTTCTCCCTGATTCAAATGTTTAAAAAATACACTTTTACTAGATGATTGCTAGTACTCCTTGTGTGTGCACTCCACTGTGGACTGATGTATCATGAACCGCCTAATTATCAGATGTTAATAACTTTTTTCTTCTTTTGAAGCAATTTTTAATTTCTAATTTGCTGTGAATTACTGACACATAAACTGTGAATTACTGACACATAAACAATCTGACCCTTGAAGTTCTTCAAGACGTTTGAATGTTGTAAGATAAGTCAGTTTTAAGTAGCGTGTGTGTGTGTGTGTGTGTGTGTGTGTGTGTGTGTGTGTGTGTGTGTGTGTGTGTGTGTGTGTGTGTGTGCGTGTGCGTGTGCGTGTGTGTGTGTGTGTGTGTGTGTGTGTGTGTGGTGTGTGTGTGTCATGAAGTAAATAAACTTCCATTTTGAAAAAAGTGGGAGAAATTAAAAGGGAAGAGGATGTGAAACAAATCTTGAATCAGACAATTTCAGTTTACTACACTGTGAATTTGTACATATGATTATTACGTTATATTATTATGTTTATTTATTATTATTTATCTTCTTGATAAGAGAGTCCTTTATTCGTCCCGCAGTGGGGACATTGACAGTGTTACAGCAGCAACACAGTAAAGATAAGGATAATAAATAATAAACATGCATTAACAAGAAAAGTACAATATTAACACAGATATTAACACTAAGACTATATAAAGAACGTTAAATAGAGTAGAATGCATGGTGTACATAAGACAATTTCGAGAATTTATACAGAAAGGACTATATATTTACATTGTAGACAGAGATTGAGGATGGGATGTTATGTTTATATTGCACTTGTGTAAAATAACAGTCTATTGCACATAGGATGAGGAGCCTGGTTATGTGTGGTCTACTGAGAGCAGTACTTTACTGTATTGTTTATCCTTTGTAACTATTGTGTCCACTGAACATTAAGGCACATTCCTTGTATGTGAACTCCATTCTGCTTTTATGAATTCATCATATGAATGTGAGTCACAGGCAGATCCAAGCGTCTGTCACTCTTCCCCACATATGACTCATATTCATATGATTGATTCATATTTATAATAGCAACGTTTCTGCAAAATGAATACATTCATGACTAATTCTGCCAGCATGTCCAGGTGAACCCTGTCTTTATTTTATGGATGGATGACAAAACCTAGAATCATTAAGTCTTTTTTAAATAAAAAATGTAATTTAATTGGTGGAAATGCTTTCAAGCATTTCCAACCTATGTTATCCTAATCTTTATTTTTGGTGGAAATGCTTTAAAGCATTTCCAACCTATGTTATCCTAATCTTTATTATTTTTTTTTTTATTATTCTTCTTCCGTACCTTTTTTGGTCGTCTCTAACTTCTGCATACTTTCAGCTACAAAAACCATTCAACTATCAAAATGTTCAGCTTTTTCAGCTCTTTTATGCTCACCTTCAACCTTTTTTCTACCTTTCATACTTTTTCATATATTCAGCCTTTTCCATATTTTTTTTTCAATGCATTCCTATGGAGATCAGCCTGAAAACCTCTTTAACATCCTCCTCTTTGAACTCCGACTTCTTTCACATACTTCCACCTACAGACTCCATTTAAACTTTAAACAACCTACAAGATTCTGAACTATTCAATTCATATTCAGTTTTTTGATATCTTTTACAGTTTTTCTATAATCACAGTTTATGTTTTATGTTTTTTTCAGACCTGATCAGAGTTTACAATGGGTGTGTATTGCGCCTGCTAGAGTGCGTGACATCATCGTTAGAGTGTGAGAGCTCCTCGTCATACTTCAGCTTTTTTTTCTTTCCAAACTCCTCCTGGCCACAAACTTCACGTTACAGACGTGATATTTTCCAATTTTGTAGACAAACTTGTCCTGTCTCTATCAATGTGATCAAAAACTCTGTGACAGTTACAGAATTTGAACTAGCAACCTCTAAGTGCGGCCAAGTCTCTTTTTTTCCTCATCCACTCTAATGTTAATTGAGAAGCAGATTTTCAAAGAAACCTGATATGAACAGCATTTTCTAACTCGCCCTAGCGTCCACATTTCTGAGACTAGGAAAAAATAAAAGTGATCAGTGTCTTCAGCAGAGTCTTGTGGCGCTAACGGTGCGAAAATTTTGGCAATACGACTTTCGGTGTGAGCGTGAGAAGCTTTTGTTCGGACCGTCCGAAATGGAGGAAAAGAGACAGGCTCTTGACAGTTACACAGGCGCGTAGATGGCTTTGATCTCTGTGGCTTTGATCTTTAGAAGTGACAGCAGGTGTGCTCTGATTGGCGGACAGGAGCGGCAGACAGGAGCAGTCAGTGGGATTTGTAGTTTTTTTTGTCAAACATCTTCTGCTTAAACATACTTTCACCTAGAAACTCCATTTAAACTTTAAAATGTATACACAAGTCTGTCTATCTCTCTCTGTCTCACTCTCTGTCTGTCTGACTACTACTACTACTACTTCTACTACTAGCCTACTACTGATACTACGTCCACTGCTCGTACTTGTACTAGTACTACTACTACTGCTACTACTAGCCTACTACTGATACTATGTCCACTACTTGTAATAGTACTACTACTAATACTACTACTACTAGCCTACTACTGATACTACCTCCACTACTTGTAGTAGTACTAGTACTACTACTACTACTACTACTTCTTCTACTAGCCTACTACTGATACTACTTCTAATACTTCTACTACTAGCCTACTACTGATACTTCCTCCACTACTTGTAGTAGTACTACTACTACTACTACTACTACTTCTTCTACTACTGATACTACGTCCACTACTTGAACGTGTACTAGTACTACTACTGATACTACTAGCCTACTACTGATACTACCTCCACTACTTGTAATAGTACTATCTACTACTACTAGCCTACTACTGATACTACCTCCACTACTTGTAGTAGTACTAGTACTAGTACTACTTCTAGTTTACTACTGATACTACCTCCACTACTTGTAGTAGTACTAGTACTACTACTACTTCTTCTACTACTGATACTATGTCCACTACTTAAACTTTGACAAGTACTACTACTCCTCTAGCCTACTACTGATACCATGTCCACTACTTGTACTTGTACTAGTCATAGTACTACTTCTAGTTTACTACTGATACTACGTCCACTACTTGAACTTGTACTAGTACTACTACTGATACTATGTCCACTACTTGTAATAGTACTACTACTACTACTACTAGCCTACTACTAATACTACCTCCACTACTTGTAGTAGTACTAGTACTACTACTACGTCTACTACTGATACTACGTCCACTACTTGAACTTTTACTCGTACTACTACTCCTTTTGCTACTAGCCTACTACTGATACCATGTCCACTACTTGTACTTGTACTAGTACTACTTCTAGTTTACTACTGATACTACCTCCACTACTTGTAGTAGTACTAGGACTACTACTACTAGTACTTCTACTTCTACTACTACTAATACTACTAATACTTGTACTAATATTACTAGTACTAGTAGTACTTCTACTTCTACTACTACTAATAATACTAATACTTGTACTAATATTACTAGTACTACTGCTAATACTACTGCTACTACTAATACTACTTTTACTAATAATACTAGTATTACTGCTACTACTACTACTACTGATACTACTCCTACTACTTCTATTAGTACCCTACTAATACTAAAAACAAAAAGAACATTCAAATATTAAAATGTTCAGCTCTTTATGGACATTTCAACATGTCTTCAACATTTTTTTGCCTTTCATATTCTTTTCAAATATTCAGGTTTTTCATATTTGTTCAGCTATTTAGCTTATTTCATACATTTGCAGATATTAAGCTTTCTTAATATTATTTTCAAAAATTTAGCTTTTTTCATAATTTTGCACATGTTCAGCTTTTTCAAAATTCTCTTCAACTATTCAGCTTTTTGAATATTCTCTTCAACTATTCAGCTTTTTCAAAATTCCCTTCAACTATTCAGCTTTTTGAATATTCTCTTCAACTATTCAGCTTTTTCAAACGTTTGCACATATTCAGCTTTTTGAATATTCTCTTCAACTATTCAGCTTTTTCAAACTTTTGCACATATTCAGCTTTTTTGAATATTCTCTTGAAATATTCAGCTTTTTTAATATTTTCTTCAAATACTCTGCTTTTTTAATATTTTCTTCAAATATTCAGCTTTTTTTCAGTGTTGCTTCAGCATTAAAGCATTTCCACGTATTTCCGCAGGAAATGCATTTTCTAGTTGGTGGAAATGCTTTAAAGCATTTCCAACCTATGTTATCCTAATCTTTATTATTTTTTTTTTTATTATTCTTCTTCCGTACCTTTTTTGGTCGTCTCTAACTTCTGCATACTTTCAGCTACAAAAACCATTCAACTATCAAAATGTTCAGCTTTTTCAGCTCTTTTATGCTCACCTTCAACCTTTTTTCTACCTTTCATACTTTTTCATATATTCAGCCTTTTCCATATTTTTTTTTCAATGCATTCCTATGGAGATCAGCCTGAAAACCTCTTTAACATCCTCCTCTTTGAACTCCGACTTCTTTCACATACTTCCACCTACAGACTCCATTTAAACTTTAAACAACCTACAAGATTCTGAACTATTCAATTCATATTCAGTTTTTTGATATCTTTTACAGTTTTTCTATAATCACAGTTTATGTTTTATGTTTTTTTCAGACCTGATCAGAGTTTACAATGGGTGTGTATTGCGCCTGCTAGAGTGCGTGACATCATCGTTAGAGTGTGAGAGCTCCTCGTCATACTTCAGCTTTTTTTTCTTTCCAAACTCCTCCTGGCCACAAACTTCACGTTACAGACGTGATATTTTCCAATTTTGTAGACAAACTTGTCCTGTCTCTATCAATGTGATCAAAAACTCTGTGACAGTTACAGAATTTGAACTAGCAACCTCTAAGTGCGGCCAAGTCTCTTTTTTTCCTCATCCACTCTAATGTTAATTGAGAAGCAGATTTTCAAAGAAACCTGATATGAACAGCATTTTCTAACTCGCCCTAGCGTCCACATTTCTGAGACTAGGAAAAAATAAAAGTGATCAGTGTCTTCAGCAGAGTCTTGTGGCGCTAACGGTGCGAAAATTTTGGCAATACGACTTTCGGTGTGAGCGTGAGAAGCTTTTGTTCGGACCGTCCGAAATGGAGGAAAAGAGACAGGCTCTTGACAGTTACACAGGCGCGTAGATGGCTTTGATCTCTGTGGCTTTGATCTTTAGAAGTGACAGCAGGTGTGCTCTGATTGGCGGACAGGAGCGGCAGACAGGAGCAGTCAGTGGGATTTGTAGTTTTTTTTGTCAAACATCTTCTGCTTAAACATACTTTCACCTAGAAACTCCATTTAAACTTTAAAATGTATACACAAGTCTGTCTATCTCTCTCTGTCTCACTCTCTGTCTGTCTGACTACTACTACTACTACTTCTACTACTAGCCTACTACTGATACTACGTCCACTGCTCGTACTTGTACTAGTACTACTACTACTGCTACTACTAGCCTACTACTGATACTATGTCCACTACTTGTAATAGTACTACTACTAATACTACTACTACTAGCCTACTACTGATACTACCTCCACTACTTGTAGTAGTACTAGTACTACTACTACTACTACTACTTCTTCTACTAGCCTACTACTGATACTACTTCTAATACTTCTACTACTAGCCTACTACTGATACTTCCTCCACTACTTGTAGTAGTACTACTACTACTACTACTACTTCTTCTACTACTGATACTACGTCCACTACTTGAACTTGTACTAGTACTACTACTGATACTACTAGCCTACTACTGATACTACCTCCACTACTTGTAATAGTACTATCTACTACTACTAGCCTACTACTGATACTACCTCCACTACTTGTAGTAGTACTAGTACTAGTACTACTTCTAGTTTACTACTGATACTACCTCCACTACTTGTAGTAGTACTAGTACTACTACTACTTCTTCTACTACTGATACTATGTCCACTACTTAAACTTTTACAAGTACTACTACTCCTCTAGCCTACTACTGATACCATGTCCACTACTTGTACTTGTACTAGTCATAGTACTACTTCTAGTTTACTACTGATACTACGTCCACTACTTGAACTTGTACTAGTACTACTACTGATACTATGTCCACTACTTGTAATAGTACTACTACTACTACTACTAGCCTACTACTAATACTACCTCCACTACTTGTAGTAGTACTAGTACTACTACTACGTCTACTACTGATACTACGTCCACTACTTGAACTTTTACTCGTACTACTACTCCTTTTGCTACTAGCCTACTACTGATACCATGTCCACTACTTGTACTTGTACTAGTACTAGTACTACTTCTAGTTTACTACTGATACTACCTCCACTACTTGTAGTAGTACTAGGACTACTACTACTAGTACTTCTACTTCTACTACTACTAATACTACTAATACTTGTACTAATATTACTAGTACTAGTAGTACTTCTACTTCTACTACTAATAATAATACTAATACTTGTACTAATATTACTAGTACTACTGCTAATACTACTGCTACTACTAATACTACTTTTACTAATAATACTAGTATTACTGCTACTACTACTACTACTGATACTACTCCTACTACTTCTATTAGTACCCTACTAATACTAAAAACAAAAAGAACATTCAAATATTAAAATGTTCAGCTCTTTATGGACATTTCAACATGTCTTCAACATTTTTTTGCCTTTCATATTCTTTTCAAATATTCAGGTTTTTCATATTTGTTCAGCTATTTAGCTTATTTCATACATTTGCAGATATTAAGCTTTCTTAATATTATTTTCAAAAATTTAGCTTTTTTCATAATTTTGCACATGTTCAGCTTTTTCAAAATTCTCTTCAACTATTCAGCTTTTTGAATATTCTCTTCAACTATTCAGCTTTTTCAAAATTCCCTTCAACTATTCAGCTTTTTGAATATTCTCTTCAACTATTCAGCTTTTTCAAACGTTTGCACATATTCAGCTTTTTGAATATTCTCTTCAACTATTCAGCTTTTTCAAACTTTTGCACATATTCAGCTTTTTTGAATATTCTCTTGAAATATTCAGCTTTTTTAATATTTTCTTCAAATACTCTGCTTTTTTAATATTTTCTTCAAATATTCAGCTTTTTTTCAGTGTTGCTTCAGCATTAAAGCATTTCCACGTATTTCCGCAGGAAATGCATTTTCTAGTTTTTCTTCATATTCTTCTTCTTCTTCCGTACGTTTTTCAGTCGCCTCTAACTTCTACATACTTTCAGCTACAAAAACCATTCAACTATCAAAATGTTCAGCTCGTTCAGCTCTTTTATGCTCACCTTCAACCTTTTTTCTACCTTTCATACTTTTTCAAATATTCCGTTTTTTCCATATTTTTTTTTCAATGCATTCCTATGGAGATCAGCCTGAAAACCTCTTTAACATCCTCCTCTTTGAACTCCGACTCCTTTCACATACTTCCACCTACAGACTCCATTTAAACTTTAAACAACCTACAAGACTTTGAACTATAAAACTCTTGCTCAGTTTTTTGATATCTTTTACAGTTTTTATATAATCACAGTTTATGTTTTATGGTTTTTTCAGACCTCATCAGAGTTTATAATGGGTGTGTATTGCGCGTGCTAGAGTGGGTGACATCATCGCTTAGAGTGTGAGAGCAGCCCAACACACTTCAGCTTTTTTTTCTTTCCAAACTCCTCCCGGCCACAATTTACACACTACACACATGATATTTTCCAGTTTTGTAGACAAACTTGTCCTGTCTCTCACAATGTGATCAAAAACTCTGTGAGATTTACAGAATTTGAACTAGCAACCTCTAAGCGCGGCCACGTCGGTTTTTCTCCCCATTGACTTACAATACGAATTGAGAAACAGATTTTCAAAGAAACCTGAAATGAGCTGCATTTCTAACTCGCCCTAGCGTCCACATTTCTGAGACTAGGAAAAAATAAAAGTGATCAGTGTCTTCAGCAGAGTCTTGTAGCGCTAACGGTGCGAAAATTTTGGCAATACGACTTTCGGTGTGAGCGTGAGAAGCTTTTGTTCGGACCCTCCGAAATGGAGGAATAGAGACAGGCTCTAGACAGTTACACAGGCGCGTAGATGGCTTTGATCTCTGTGGCTTTGATCTTTAGAAGTGACAGCAGGTGTGCTCTGATTGGCGGACAGGAGCGGCAGACAGGAGCAGTCAGTGGGATTTGTAGTTTTTTTTGTCAAACATCTTCTGCTCAGGTATACTTTCACCTAGAAACTCCATTTAAACTTTAAAATGTATACACAAGTCTGTCTATCTTCTCTGTCTCACTCTCTGTCTGTCTGACTACTACTACTACTACTACTTCTACTACTAGCCTACTACTGATACTACGTCCACTGCTCGTACTTGTACTAGTACTACTACTACTGCTACTACTAGCCTACTACTGATACTATGTCCACTACTTGTAATAGTACTACTACTAATACTACTAGTACTAGCCTACTACTGATACTACCTCCACTACTTGTAGTAGTACTAGTACTACTACTACTACTACTACTACTTCTTCTACTAGCCTACTACTGATACTACTTCTAATACTTCTACTACTAGCCTACTACTGATACTTCCTCCACTACTTGTAGTAGTACTACTACTACTACTACTTCTTCTACTACTGATACTACGTCCACTACTTGAACTTGTACTAGTACTACTACTGATACTATGTCCACTACTTGTAATAGTACTACTACTACTACTACTAGCCTACTACTGATACTACCTCCACTACTTGTAGTAGTACTAGTACTACTACTACGTCTACTACTGATACTACGTCCACTACTTGAACTTTTACTCGTACTACTACTCCTTTTGCTACTAGCCTACTACTGATACTACCTCCACTACTTGTAGTAGTACTAGTACTACAACTACTACTATTACTTCTACTACTAGCCTACTACTGATACTACGTCCACTACTTGTACTTGTACTAGTACTACAACTGCTTCTACTACTAGCCTACTAGTGATACTATGTCCACTGCTCGTACTTGTACTTGTACTAGTACTACTACTACTGCTACTACTAGCCTACTACTGATACTATGTCCACTACTTGTAAAAGTACTACTACTAATACTACTAGTACTAGCCTACTACTGATACTACCTCCACTACTTGTAGTAGTACTAGTACTACTACTACTACTACTACTTCTTCTACTAGCCTACTACTGATACTACTTCTAATACTTCTACTACTAGCCTACTACTGATACTTCCTACACTACTTGTAGTAGTACTACTACTACTACTACTTCTTCTACTACTGATACTACGTCCACTACTTGAACTTGTACTAGTACTACTACTGATACTATGTCCACTACTTGTAATAGTACTACTACTACTACTACTAGCCTACTACTGATACTACCTCCACTACTTGTAGTAGTACTAGTACTACTACTACGTCTACTACTGATACTACGTCCACTACTTGTACTTGTACTAGGACTACTACTACTAGTACTTCTACTTCTACTACTACTAATACTTGTACTAATATTACTAGTACTAGTAGTACTTCTACTTCTACTACTACTAATAATACTAATACTTGTACTAATATTACTAGTACTACTGCTAATACTACTGCTACTACTAATACTACTTTTACTAATAATACTAGTATTACTGCTACTACTACTACTACTGATACTACTCCTACTACTTCTATTAGTACCCTACTAATACTAAAAACAAAAAGAACATTCAAATATTAAAATGTTCAGCTCTTTATGGACATTTCAACATGTCTTCAACATTTTTTTGCCTTTCATATTCTTTTCAAATATTCAGGTTTTTCATATTTGTTCAGCTATTTAGCTTATTTCATACATTTGCAGATATTAAGCTTTCTTAATATTATTTTCAAATATTTAGCTTTTTTCATAATTTTGCACATGTTCAGCTTTTTCAAAATTCTCTTCAACTATTCAGCTTTTTGAATATTCTCTTCAGCTATTCAGATTTTAAAACTTTTTGCATATTCAGCTTTTTTAAATATTCTCTTCAACTATTCAGCTTTTTCAAACTTTTTGCATATTCAGCTTTTTTAATATTCTCTTGAAATATTCAGCTTTTTCATACTTTTGCACATATTCAGCTTTTTGAATATTCTCTTGAAATATTCAGCTTTTTAAATATTTTCTTCAAATATTCAGCTTTTTTATTATTTTCTTCAAATATTCAGCTTTTTTTTCAGTGTTGCTTCAGCATTAAAGCATTTCCACGTATTTCCGCAGGAAATACATTTTCTAGTTTTTTTTATTTTTCTTCTTCCGTACGTTTTTCAGTCGCCTCTAGCTTCTGCATACTTTCAGCTACAAAAACCATTCAACTATCAAAATGTTCAGCTTTTTCAGTTCTTTTATGCTCACCTTCAACCTTTTTTCTACCTTTCATACTTTTTAATATATTCAGCCTTTTCCATATTTTTTTTCAATGCATTCCTATGGAGATCAGCCTAAAAACCTCTTTAACATCCTCCCTTTTGAACTCCGACTACTTTCACATACTTCCACCTACAGACTCCATTTAAACTTTAAACAACCTACAAGACTTTGAACTATAACACTATTACTCAGTGTTTTGATATCTTTTACAGTTTTTCTATAATCACAGTTTATGTTTTATGGTTTTTTCAGACCTCATCAGAGTTTATAATGGGTGTGTATTGCACGTGCTAGAGTGGGTGACATCATCGCTTAGAGTGTGAGAGCAGCCCAACACACTTCAGCTTTTTTTTCTTTCCAAACTCCTCCCGGCCACAATTTTCACGTTACAGATGTGATATTTTCCAATTTTGTAGACAAACTTGTCCTGTCTCTCACAATGTGCTCAACAACTCTGTGAGATTTACAGAATTTGAACTAGCAACCTCTAAGCGCGGCCACGTCGTTTTTTTCTCCCAATGGGCTGCCATACAAATTGAGAAACAGATTTTCACAGAAACCTGAAAGCAGGGCCATTTCTAACTCGCCCTAGCGTCCACATTTCTGACACTAGGAAAAAATTAAAGTGATCATTGTCTTTAGCAGAGTCTTGTGGCGCTAACGGTGCGAACATTTTGGCGATAGGAGTCTCGGTGTGAGCGTGAGAAGCTTTTGTTCGGAGCCTCCGCAAAGCCGAAATGGAGGAATAGAGACAGGCTCTAGACAGTTACACACGCGCAGATGGCTTTGATCCCTGTGGCTTTGATCTTTAGAAGTGACAGCAGGTGTGCTCTGATTGGCGGACAGGAGCAGCAGACAGTAGCAGTCAGTGGGATTTGTAGTTTTTTTTTGTCAAACATCTTTTGCTCAGTCATACTTTCACCTAGAAACTCCATTTAAACTTTAAAATGTATACACAAGTCTGTCTATCTCTCTCTGTCTCACTCTCTGTCTGTCTGACTACTACTACTACTACTTCTACTACTAGCCTACTACTGATACTACGTCCCCTATTTGTACTTGTACTAGTACTACAACTGCTTCTACTACTAGCCTACTAGTGATACTACGTCCACTGCTCGTACTTGTACTAGTACTACTACTACTACTTATTCTGCTAGCCTACTACTGATACTACGTCCACTACTTGTATTTGTACTTGTACTACTACTGCTACTACTAGCCTACTACTGATACTACTTCTAATACTTCTACTACTAGCCTACTACTGATACTACCTCCACTACTTGTAGTAGTACTAGTACTACTACTACTTCTTCTACTACTGATACTACGTCTACTACTTGAACTTGTACTAGTACTACTACTCCTTTGCTACTAGCTTACTACTGATACCATGTCCACTACTTGTACTTGTACTAGTACTAGTACTACTTCTAGTTTACTACTGATACTACCTCCACTACTTGTAGTAGTACTAGGACTACTACTACTAGTACTTCTACTTCTACTACTATTACTAATACTTGTACTAATATTACTAGTACTAGTAGTACTTCTACTTCTACTACTACTAATACTACTAATACTTGTACTAATATTACTAGTACTACTGCTACTACTACTGCTACTACTAATACTACTAATACTTGTACTAATATTACTAGTACTAGTAGTACTTCTACTTCTACTACTACTAATACTACTAATACTTGTACTAATATTACTAGTACTACTGCTAATACTACTGCTACTACTAATACTACTAGTAATACTGCTACTACTACTACTACTACTACTGATACTACTCCTACTACTTCTATTAGTACCCTACTAATACTACAAACAAAAAGAACATTCAAATATTAAAATGTTCAGCTCTTTAAGGACATTTCAACGTGTCTTCAACATTTTTTTCCTTTTCATATTATTTTCAAATATTCAGGTTTTTCATATTTGTTCAGCTATTTAGCTTATTTCATACATTTGCAGATATTAAGCTTTGTTAATATTATTTTCAAATATTTAGCTTTTTTCATAATTTTGCACATATTCAACTTTTTCATACTTTTCACATATTCAGCTTTTTGAATATTCTCTTCAGCTATTCAGATTTTAAAACTTTTTGCATATTCAGCTTTTTTAAATATTCTCTTCAACTATTCAGCTTTTTCAAACTTTTTGCATATTCAGCTTTTTTAATATTCTCTTCAAATATTCAGCTTTTTCATACTTTTGCACTTATTCAGCTTTTTGAATATTCTCTTCAAATATTCAGCTTTTTAAATATTTTCTTCATATATTCAGCTTTTTTAATATTTTCTTCAAATATTCAGCTTTTTTTTCAGTGTTACTTCAGCATTAAAGCATTTCCACGTATTTCCGCAGGAAATGCATTTTCTAGTTTCTATATCAAACCCGCCCAGATTCTCTTAAGTGGCCTTACCTGTGGTGTTTGCCCTCCTGCTGCGTCTCTGCAAGAGAAATTGAGAAGCTGCCACTCTTTTTGTAAACTAGCCTACAGGGTTCAAACCAGAACCTCCTCCAGCCAATGAAAGCACTTGTGTGTTTTGCTGACCTTGCCGTAGCTTCAGATTCACCAGAAGATGCTGATAATGATGCCATATCTCGTCTGTGGGTGGCTTAACGTCTATCGTTTGTGATTAATTTGAAGAGTTAAAGTCATTGCTTCTAAAATCATGTGGCGGACAGATGTTAATCATCATAGTGCACTGGGCTTTTGTACAGCAATGATAATCTGCACGTAGGGTTTTAAACCAACAAACACATTTTGATTCACTGTAGATTTAAGAATATATTTTTATTTTGACAAATCTAAAATAATATAAAATGTCCTTTATGAGAGGAGACAAAATTCAGTTAAAATGCACATTGACTTGAAGTTTCAGAGAACACATGAGGGTGCGGCTGCAGACCGGCATCAAAACCAGTTTGCAACCTTTCCTCGACCTCTGTTTGAGGTTAACGGGTCGTTGTGAAGTTATCGAGCCACACCAGGGTCACAGGGATCGGGTCAAAGTGATCGGGTCACAGGGAGGTGCATGAGAACCTGTTGGTGCAATTTTGTGTCTTTAAATTGAAGTTGAACCTTATATTGAGTAAATATATCTCAGTCATGCATCTATATTTTTATTCTGCATCTGCAGGAAATAAGAAACATCTAACAAAGAACATGAATTTGAGTGGTTTTCTGCTGACTCGCCACCTTCATATCAAGATTTATTATCTGTGAAATGAGGAGTCACAACAACATGTCACGTATTTCATTTAATACCATAGTTTACGATAAATCTAGCCCGCTTTGCGATCGATAACGGGAGTGCCACTGTGTGTGTGTGTGTGTGTGTGTGTGTGTGTGTGTGTGTGTGTGTGTGTGATAATCTGAAGGCGTTGATGGCGAGCATCAAACCACAGCGTGAAACCAAACCAAAGTGTGGTTCTGTGGAAACGTGTTTTCTTCCCCTGCTATCATCTTTTAAACATGTGGTTTATTGCAAAGTGATGTGAAAGTGACGACCTGCTTTTCAACCTGTAAACAACAATCGACAGGTCGACCCGTGATTGGCTCCTTTCCTCTGAAATAATTCGCCTCTTTTTCTCATTTTTTTGAATTAATTAATTAATTTTTTAAGTCCCGTTGAGATTTAAAATCTCTTTTCCTAGAGAGACCTGACCAAGAGGGCAGCATAAAATCCAATCCAATCCAATCCACTTTATTTATATAGCACAATTTAAACAAACACAACGGTTTCCAAAGTGCTTCACAGTAAATAAATAAATTTCAACACAACAGAAGCGCAATAACAATGATGGACACAATAGGATAGAATCAATATAAATCAAATAAAATAAGATAAAAATGCAAATAAAACCAGATAAAATCAGATGAAACTCAAATAAAATAATTAAAATAATAAGAAATTAAAAGGGTGCACTTTGAATGAACATAAAAATCTAAATGAAGGTCGTCCACCAACGTGGACGCACATGAAAACAATGTTTACAAGAGGTTGTGCATTCCAGTTTATTTTATATCAAATAAAATAAAATAAAATTTAAAAATAAAAAGGTAAAAAGTATGCACATATACACATAAAATCAACACTCTACATGGTGTCAAACGCCAAAGAGAAGAGGTGGGTTTTAAGAAGAGATTTAAAATGAGACAGTGAAGAGGCCTGTCTCATGTGCAGCAGCAATCCGTTCCAAAGTCTTGGAGCTGCGATCACAAATGCTCGCTCCCCTCTGAGCTTCAGCCTGGCTTTAGGCACTGTCAGGAGCAGCTGGTCAGCTGACCTGAGAGAGCGGCTGGGAGTGTAGGGGTGTAGCAGCTCAGAGAGGTAGGGTGGAGCAAGGCTATTTAAGGCTTTAAAAGCAAATAAAAGGATTTTAAAATGAATCCTAAAATGAACGGGCAGCCAGTGGAGGGAAGCTAAAATAGGTGAAATGTGCTCAAACTTTCTTGTGCCAGTTAAAAGACGTGCAGCAGCATTTTGAACCAGTTGAAGACGGGCAATGGAGGACCCACTAACCCCCATATAAAGTCCATTGCAGTAATCCAGCCGAGTGGTCACAAAGGCGTGGATCACTGTCTCAAAAATAAAACAGCTCATCAACTTTCAAACAATTACTTACGTCCGTCTCCAGATGGTACAAAATGCAGCTGCACGTCTTTTAACTGGCACACGTAAACACGAACACATTTCCCCCATTTTAGCCTCACTCCACTGGCTGCCTATTCCTTTTAGGATCCATTTTAAAATTATTTTATTTGCTTTTAAATCCCTGAATGGTCTTGCCCCGCCCTACCTCTCTGAGCTTCTACACCCTTATACACCCGCCCGGTCTCTCAGGTCAGCTGATCAGCTGCTCCTGAGTGTGCCTAGAACTAAGCGGAAGCTCAGAGGGGGCCGTGCCTTTGCTGTGTCGGCTCCTAAATTGTGGAATATTCTGCCTCAGCACATTAAACAGGCCTCTTCTCTGTCTTTTATTAAATCTCTTCTTAAAACCCATCTCTTCTCCTTGGCCTTTGGCACCCAGTAAGATGTCTCCTTGTTTTAAATTTCTTATTTTCATTGCTTTTTATTGTGTGTGCTTTTATTATTTTTATTACTTTTACTTATGTTTTATGTCTTTTAATTTATCTTTTGTATTTTTATGTAATTTTGGGCTTTTCTTCTGTACAGCACTTTGGTCAACTTTTGTTGTGTAAAAGTGCTTAACAAATAAAATTGGATTGGACAATGCTTTCATTTGTAATAACTCCTAAAAGTAACTAGACTTTTAATGCAGTTCATATGTTTATACATTTCATTATTTTAAGGCATCAGGCATGTGTTAAAGTGTTAAATGTTTTCACATTTCCACATATATTTTTATTCTGCATCTGCAGGAAATAAGAAACATCTAACAAAGAACATGAATTTGAGTGGCTTTCTGCTGACTCGCCACCTTCATATCGAGATTTATTATCTGTGAAATGAGGAGTCACAACATCATGTCACGTATTTCATTTAATACCATAGTTTACGATAAATCTAGCCCGCTTTGCGATCGATAACGGGAGTGCCACTAGGTTTGTGTGTGTGTGTGTGTGTGTGTGTGTGTGTGTGTGTGTGTGTGTGTGTTTCCCCTGCTATCGTCTTTTAAACATGTGGTTTATTGCAAAATGATGTGAAAGTGACGACCTGCTTTTCAACCTGTAAACAACAATCGACAGGTCGACCCATGATTGGCTCCTTTCCTCTGAAATCATTCGCCTCTTTTTCTCATTTTTTTGAATTAATTAATTAATTTTTTAAGTCCCGTTGAGATTTAAAATCTCTTTTCCTAGAGAGACTAGTTACTCAAATCATTTATCAATGTTTTATGCAGCATTACTGTGATAATCAGAACAATATTTGCATTCATCAGGTATTATATAGCAAGAAAATAATAAAAGACTCCTTATGTTATTATTTAGTTGTCTATTTGACACGCAAACCGCTTTATTAGCAGGAATATTCCTAACGACCAGTTTCCTTGACGTTTAACGGAAGCCTCTTGAAAGTGTTGATCACATTTATCAAATTCATTTTTTTAATGTATGTTTCTCAAAAATGTCTATATTCTTCAGTCTAGAATATTTGGTGATACTGGTGATACTACACTTTAAGAAATAAAATCCCATTCTTCCATTTCACAAAAGAAGTTCTTGAATGAAGAATTTTACCTGAATAAATAGGAAAACACACAAAGACTGAACTCTCTGATATGAGAATATGCTCAAAATAATTATGCATTATGAAACCAGATATTTAACAGCAATTTTCTATCTGTTAAGACACTTTGGTGCTACAAATTAATTTACATCAGAACCACAAAAGGTAGCGAGTGAAGTTTGATACTGACCTGAACGCCGTTACACAGCGGTGCTGGGTCATTCCACGCCAACTCGCCTTCATTTCAGGAACCTCCCCAGGTCTCCTCTTAGATGCTTGAATGTAGATCTGTATGTTTGTACCCACCATGGAGGAAAGGGCTTATGTTAAATCTTTTATGATTCATCACCCAAGTGTGATATCCTGGCAAAAATACAGTATACCTGTGAATTGATAATGATCCAATCATTTCTGTGTTATGAGGAAACAATTCTTTGTTCCATATTTTCAGGATAGCTCATATAGTTTCACCTTATTTTAGCTAGTTTTGGCCAAAAAGACATTTTAAGCTTCCTCGTGACAAAGTTGGGGGAAAAGATGCATTTTTCAGACATGGCTTTCTTCAGTCCAAATTTCAAAGGTCTGTATTTCTTCCCTAGTGCGATTATTGTAACTGTAGTTGTGTGTTTGATGTGTGGACCTGTTGCAGGTGTGAGAGTGATGTGTTCAGTTGTTTGTGTTATGAGTCATTCGGTCTGCCATTGCTCTCTAAAAGGCCCAGAGGAAGTATACATTTTAAAGGTGTGAACTGTTATTTTTCATATTTGACTGGAATCGGTTGCATCTCTGAAGGTGTGTGTGAAGCAAATTTTCGATTGCAAATTTTTGACCGCAGGATCCTTTGTGTTTATTTGTCGTCACCCGGGCTAGATGTGCTGGAAAGGAGGTGGGGTCGACAGTGTGTCCTCCATCATGGCTCATGATAGTTAATGATACACATCATTTACATTTACATTTAGGTCATTTAGCAGACGTTTTTGTCCAAAGCGACTTACAATAGTAAGTACATTTGTCAAAGAAAGAAACAAAGAAACCACAACATAATGCCGATAAAGTAAGAGCTAAAAGTGTTAGATCCTCGTCTGAGTAAAGTAGTAGCTGTTCAGCATCAGCTGATTTACTCCTGCGGTATGCACCCAAAGCAATTGTGATTTAACGGCAAGAGGATGCTGAAATAACTACATCATGACGACAACTTGTAAAAATTGTGAAGTCATGCTAACTACTTTTAAAATGCTTGTTTTCTGAATGGAGTTTGGTTGATGGGTGCTAGGCTATGCTAACATTCTAGCTGCTCCATCAACACTCCAAATAAGGTCATCTAGACATAAATACAGACCTTGTTGTTTGGACCACAGACAGTCTCTGGGTTCTCCACATGGTCTGGTCTGGTCTCTGGACTAATGTGAGGGACTCTCGTAGAACTCTGGGGGACCACAGACAGTCTCTGGTACAGTCTCTGGACGGGTAACCAGTCTATCACAGGGCTGACATGTAGAGACAGACAGGTAACCAGTCTATCACAGGGCTGACATGTAGAGACAGACAGGTAACCAGTCTATCACAGGGCTGACATGTAGAGACAGACAGGTAACCAGTCTATCACAGGGCTGACATGTAGAGACAGACAGGTAACCAGTCTATCACAGGGCTGACATGTAGAGACAGACAGGTAACCAGTCTATCACAGGGAGACATGTAGAGACAGACAGGTAACCAGTCTATCACAGGGCTGACATGTAGAGACAGACAGGTAACCAGTCTATCACAGGGAGACATGTAGACAGACAGGTAACCAGTCTATCACAGGGAGACATGTTGAGACAGACAGGTAACCAGTCTATCACAGGGAGACATGTAGAGACAGACAGGTAACCAGTCTATCACAGGGCTAACATGTAGAGACAGACAGGTAACCAGTCTATCACAGGGAGACATGTAGAGACAGACAGGTCCCCATCCTGCATGTCTTTGGACTGTAGGACGAAGCCGGAGAGAACCCACGCTGACAACACAGAAGGAACCCGAACCGGACCCGGGAATCGAACCTGGGACCCTCTCGCTGTGAACAGTCAACAGTGCTACCCACTACACCAGCGTGCAGCCTCTCTGGACTGATGAGCTACCATTGTTGACCTCTGGGGGGCCACAGACTGCTACGTTATATGTTTAGTCTCCACTTCTGATTCAGTGACGATGGGAGTCTCCGCGCTGATTGGCTTTCAGTTAGTCAAATGATTCGCTCGAGTTGAAATAGTTTCACTTTGTGTGAACTGGCATTGCACCAAAACTTTGCTTCGCATTTGGTGTGTTAAAAGTATATCAATATATAGACTATCATGAGAATATACTGATCATTCTTAAAAATTAGACTTTTTAAAGCTCCTACACACAAAAATTATTGAAATGCAAAAAATCAAAAGAGAACTTAATGGAGGTCAAACTGGTTTATTTAAATCAGTTCAGCAGACAGCACCGTGGCCTTTGTGTTATTTGTTTGCAAACATCCTTCATTAGCACTTCTTACCCCCCCCCCCCCTCCAAAAAAACATCTTTCAACATGCAGAAAAGCCCCAAATGCCAGAAGTTTCCTGTCTCTGTGACTTGAGGTGTAGACACAAGTATCACAAAAAGCTCTGACTTCCTACAGATTAACAACCACGAAGCTCCGGAAGTTTTCTACGTAGTCGTTGGTGCTGCTGTGACCACACTTCTGTGTTTAAACCAAATTTTCTATCATGTTTTCTTCCTAAAATAAATAGATTTTTGCGCAAAATAGACAAAACTTTGCCTCTGCGTCACGGCTGATATATTGTTTATATTGTGTCTTGCACCGGCAGTTTCCTGATTCCAGCCTCGGCCTCGGTCCGGACCAACTTCCCCGCCGCTTAATGGAAGGAGGAAATCCCGTAAGAGCGTTTTCAGCGACCATGTGAGGAAGCGCAGGAAACGGGGGGCCGTGCCGGCTCCTCTGCAGCCGCCAACATCAGGTCGGCCCCATTCCAATTAGGAGTTATGTCACTGTAGTGTTGTTATCATGTGTTAGCCTGCAGATTTAATGTCACGATTACCTTGGTTTTATCTTGATATATAGCACTAATGGAGCAAACATCCTGGTTTCACTTGTTGTTATGAAACATTTTTATTGATTCATAGATATGATTTTATTTATTTGTTTAGTGAACATTATTTAAGGTGGAAAAACAATCAAATTACCTCAAATAAGACGACCAAGCATAAATGCATAATTAAATGTTTATGCATCCTGTTTTTTATTTTTCTTTAATCCGGCTTTATTTTTTAAGTCATTATTTATGATTATCCCGATAATGAAAATCCACCAAGATAAAGTTTTTTAAATTGCGATCTACAATAAAATCCTATATCCTCCCGTCCCGAGGATTTTGGCAGCTGTCAGATCTAAAAATGATTACACTGTATCAAAGAAATAGCTCAAGTTGGAATTTAAGTAGTGTGCCCCTAAATTCGTCCCCCGGCTCCTCCTCTTCCTCGTCCATTCTGTTTATCACATTTCAGCATCACATGCAACAACAAACACAAAGTCAGCAGCGAGATAAAGAGGGCTGGGCGTGTTCCTCAAAACCGGCTCGGCTCTCAGACCTTCAGCCTCATCAACGGCACCTCAGGTCAGCGAGACCGGCCTGGAAGGCTCGCCGCTCTGCCCCCCCCACCATGATCCTGTACCTGCTCTTCACCCTTCTCATCCTCGGTCGGTTCATCACTTCATCTCTTTTTCAGTATTTCCTGGTTTTTACAGATTTGCTGCATGTTTTCGTGTTCATTGCGTGGGATTGATGAAGGAAGGAGGGGGGTTTAGTTTCAGCAGCAGAGAAAATGTCGGTGTGATGTCGAGCAGCTGAACTGAATCTGCGTCTGCAGGTAACGTGGAACCACAAAGGGCCAACGTGACGGAGGAAGAGCGGATCGAAGTCCAGAGGAATCGAACACTCGGAGACTCCAACTACAGTAAACAACCTTTTTCTTTTCTCGTGCATGAGCGGCGCCTTGAGATACTTCGATACTTTGAGATTTGCGATTTGGTCGATCGATTATGGCCACCGATATTCAGCATTCTTATGGTTATCGGTCCGTTTTTAAGCCGATTTGGCTTTTAAATTTATTTTGACTTATTTGGCTCCGATGACTGGTCTTTATTTTACTTATTTAACTAACTATTTAGTTTATTTGTTTGTTTGTTCAGCTTCCTGCACCTTTTTAATGTTCAGGTCACGTTGAAAAGTGTGAATTAAAATTTCAACAATGTTCTGTGTTGTGTTTGACATCTTTAGCTTTAACAAATATCGGTTATCGGTCTCCTGGTATAATTAAAATCTAATAAAATCAATCTACTAATGGTTTTGTGAGATTGTTAGTTTACGAGATCGTTTGCGACAAAGAAAAGCAGGAAATCCTGCTAATAGAGAACATTTGGCATCGTGGCTACACGTGTGAATCACTGGTGATCTGTCGGCACGCCGAGGGCGAGATGATGCAGCCGTCGTGTGGATTTGACACAAATAATCCACCTACGATCAAAGTACAAACGTTTGGCCTGCAGGTGGGATGAAACCGGACAACGTGACGGCGTTCCATTGGCAGGAAGACGAGAAGCGGATCATGGAGGAGGAGCTGCAGAGCAACCGGACCTCCGAGGTCATCACCGAGGACGACGGTGAGTGTTTCGACCTCCTCAACACGAGGAGAGGAAACACCGCCGTCCTTATCGGCAGTGTTTTAATTTCCTGTAGCGAAGTGAGCTGCCGGCTGTGTGATAAGCTTTCAGGAATCTAGTTCCTCTTTAGGTGAAAGAAGCTCGACTTGAACTCCATGACCTTTGGTGTTGGTGCGGTAATCACGTGTCTCTGTTGGTTCATATTCTTGTTTTGTTGTTTCATGACTGCAGAGAGATTCCAGCAGCAGGAGGACGAGTTCCCGGGGCGCCACTGCCAGGAGGACAAGCTGGAATCGCTCAGTCACTACGTCTGTGGCGCTGCGTTCGACGTCGAGATGATGTCGATCGGCGAAGAGAGCTGGTGTGTGCTGCACGACGTCATCGGGTAAGAGTCGGGCTTCTCCTCCGTTTCAACGTGCATCATGAATAAAAAACTAAGCAGCTACTGTCGGCCATTTTTATATGATCAACTCCATTTTATTTCTTTAGCCAAGAACAAAAACAGATTTTATCTTGTGATTCAGCGAGCACCGCGGGGCCAGACACCATATAATAAATGTTTTTGAGTGGGTATATTTGCATTATTATAAATAGCCTATGATTTGCCAGCATCCAGCTCATCTGGAATACACCGACATTCATAAGTTAGTAAAATACTTTCATGATCAGCCTCTGAAATGTGACTATTTCTTACCTAAAATAATAAAACAATAATGCTGACACAACACCACGTTGGCCACATGTGCATTACAATGAAAAAAAATGAATTAGGTGCTCTTTTAATCACGTCTGATTCGTGTTAGTGGAAGTAGTGAGACATGAGATCATAAAAATATCCTCTTAAGCCACTTTCCACAGAGCAGTGTTGGTGTCACTGGGAGGACTGGGCCAGCAGACGGCTGCAGAGTGAAACCCAGTAACTGGTGGTGATGGTCTCTTCCTTCGGCCCGCCCTTCCTCTGCAGGCCCAATCACCTCGCCCCTGTTTACGTTCACACAGGAAGTAGTTTGACCAACAGTCTCTGATGTGTTTCACGGTCTGATGTTAGGAAGTTTCTAAAGTGATTCTTCTTTTTTTTTTATTTCGATCCCTTTTTTTAATTTCGACATGATTGTAAATTACCTTGTCTTTGTTAATTAGATTTGAATATATTTTTTGATATTTTAGATTCATTATTGTATTAAAAAACTGGCAAATTTGCTACTTTATAAAGTAGAATTTTTTTCCCACCTCTGCTCTGTTTCCCCCCCCCTACAGTGGCCCTAGTATGCCGTCGTAGAAAAGTGATAAATCCTCACTTTTCCAAGCAGAAACGAGAGAATGTTGGTCGTCTTTACTAGATGATCAAACTATTGATCATCAAAGCAGCGGACTAATGGATTGTCTTGCGTTCCAGACCGTACAACACCATGACGCTGTGCTTGGAGAATCTGTGCCCCCTGGTGGGCTGCTACTACCCGAACCCCACCGTGGAGGAATTCTTCCTCGACGTCCACTCGTACTATTTCCACAACTGCACCGTGGACGACTTGGACACGCCCCGGCTGGTGGACGCACCGCATGGCCTGGTGATGGCGCTCACGCTGCTCCCCGTCGGCCTGATCCCTGTGCTGGTTTACCTGGTGGTCTGGAAGAGCAGCGTCCGAGAGTGAGTCGTGTCGGTTTAGGGATGTTTATACTGTAAATCAGTCTGGTAGGGGATTAAAAAGACGAGGTAATCTCACCGTTCCTGACCTTTGGCATCTTAGATATTATTGTCTGTTCATCAGCCCTTTGGGTATTTGAACCTTTTTACTCCTTTTATGCATTAACCTGTGTTTTTTTGTTTTCTCTGTGCAAATAAATCAACTACACTCAAGCATGCAAAGCTGCACTCATGGTTGAAATCCAGTTTCAGACTTTCATAGTGAAGAGAATGTTATTAAAAAAATGAGAATTTGTTGCTCATTTCTTCAAAGGGTTGTTTTCGGGGGTTAAAGTGTGGTTTAGATTAGAGGTCAGATTAACACACTGTGTCGAGGCTCATAAAAGCCCTGTGATGGTTCCTGATCAGCTGTAAATGCTGCTGGAGATAAGAAGATGGAGGCGTCATTAGCACAGAGTCTCACTAACGCCGGCGCTGCTGGTCCTCTGTATGCACTGGACACACACACACACACACACACACACAACCACACACACACACACATCAGCAAAGTAAAGGGGCAGAGCTCTCCGTGAACTGATACGTTTGGATCTAAATTGTTCTGTTACAGGAGATGATGGAATGCGTTTCCTCTCTCACACGTATCCATGGCGACGTGTTTGTTTAGGGCAGATCTCTGCAGCAGAGAAAGAGCATTGTCCCTCTTATCTGCAGCGTCTGTTGTCACTGGATGTCCTGCTGGTCGCAGCATGTTGGGTTTTCTAATGTATCACTGATGAAGCCATTTAATGAAGTGAAAATAAGACATTTCTGGGAAAGTCTTGTGTGTTTTAAATGAGTAAAATACTCCAGGAGATTTAATTCTGCACCTGGAGTTAAATACATATCCAAGGAGATGCATCACATATACACACATACGTCTTTCTGCCAGATGTTGAACCTGCTGCAGAGTTTTGCTCCCAGACAGACAGAAGAGCATTAGTTGGAGGATCAGGTCTGGATTTCACACCAAAACCCCAAACTGGGAAAACACCGTCACCAAAGAATGAGTTGTTGTTTTATCAGAATTAATTTGAGCTGATTTAAATGATCCAATTCACAAGAAAAAAAATATTAGAAAAAATAAACAATGAAAAATTATTTTGTAGAGCAGAAATATGATTTAAAATATGTTCTGCTTCCCTTTTAACCTGCCGTCATTGTACACAGAAGTACATAGAAGTACACAGACGGGGGGGGCTGCTGCCCTCAAATTACTATTTGTAGTTGATAGTGGCAAAGGTAGTTTTAGTATTAGTTTACTATGTACATGTAATAACAATAATAATTATTGTTTATCATTTCAAATTATTAGAATTATTTCTTGCTAACACACACGCACGCGCACACACACACACACGCACGCACGCACACACATGCACACACCCCCACACACCCCTCACTCTCTGATCTCCCGACATATTTTGTTAATTGATCTGTAAACTGACTTTCTTCTCCTCTTGTATCTTTTTTTTTTTTGTCTTGCAATAAAATGATAATTATATATTTGAAAGTACACTAAACAGAATCAGGCCTTATATTTGTGTAAAATGACACAGTGCCACCTGCTGGTAAAAATAAGTTTACTGCTGATGAAAGACCATAAATCTACTTCTGGATCTTCAAACCTGTCGAGGAAAACCTCAGATGAATGAGTCAGAACGCGTCTGCTGTTTAAAGCCAAACAATGACAGAGTCGTGGCCTCGGTGACTATTGTTCAGGGACAGATAAGGTGACATCAAACACAGGGGCCACTATTAGGAGGCCCTCCACCTCCTGGAAGTAGAGCAGCAGGAGGTGAGAGGCCTATAAATGAGACGCCTGCTGCTTCAGAGAGACCAGGACGGGACGCAGATCTGCCAGAGACCACAACCAGGACGGGACGAACAGGACGGGACGACTGGGACTGGACGACTGGGACGGGACGACTGGGACGGGACGACCAGGACAGGACGACCGGGACGGGACAACCAAGACGGGACACAGATCTTGCAGAGACCAGGACGGGACGCCTGTCTTCCATAGACTGGAGGACTGGGACACGAACTGAGGTGAGTCATGACATCATGGCAGCGGTTGTCTTTTTCTAAAGTACAGTAACAGAATGATAATGTAAATGCTCATTACAGTACTGCAAGTACTGCATGCATGTATAAGTACTGGATTGAAAATGTTTTCATGATTTTACTGAAGTAGAAGTGTTAAAATATCTATAAAAGAACTTAAATCTATAACAATGGATCATATTTTATGAGACTTAAATTATACATGTTTGTTCTGTATTTATGTAAAATATCTAGTGATTTTGCTGCATTAAATGTAATATTTCTCTGATATGTGGTGGATATAAAGATGGAAATATTCAAGTACCTGATTTTACTTAACGGGCCGGTTCATCCCTAAATCAAATATACATTTGTCTCTCATCTGTAGCTGCTATTTAATCAGTGTAGTGTTTTAGTAGTTTAGTCTGTAGGAACTATTTTCTTTCAACAACGAAGCCTGTGGATCCTCTTTGGTAACCGGGTCATGATTTCTGTAGAAGAGACGTTGCTGTTGAGTCTTTCAAATGTTTTTTGTCACTTTGAGCATGACAAGTGTCATATAGTCTCATTATATTATATTATATGATATTATAAAGACACTCTAGATGGATTAACAGCAATACAAGAGAGATGGGAAAATATGTGTCCTTGATTTTTGGGTGAACTGTACCTTTTTAATACAGCCCTTACTTCATCACTACTTCTATTATTATCAGGAAAAGAGATAACATCTTTATTATGTTTTTCTTGTGCCAGAGATTGATCAAAAATTACAACAAAAGAACAAGAAAAAACAATGGCGGAATGATATAAACACATAAAACCAATAATATATATAATAATTGTAACAGAATAACAGTAAGAGTGATATAAATTTAGTAAAATGAGTAAACAAAAATAGAAACATTAAGACGAGTTAAACTATAAAGTTTATAATACGAACGCAAGTGCCTTATACAGTTACTGTAAAAGTAAGATTTAGTAGAATAATTATAGTAAATACAAGGAATAAAAAGTAATTTGGGATTTGATGAATTCAGATACATTAAGTTGAGTAAAAATACAATATTTGACATAGAACTTAGAGTAGAAGCATGAAATCCTCCTCACACGGTGTAAATATAAATCAGAAGTTTTAATCTGAATCGTCTGCAGCTGGATGATCCAACAAAAGTGCTTCTGTGCTGATGCATAGGAGGAAAACCACAGCAGCACTTTAAACGCCGGCGTTCCTGTTTCATGTCTCGTCTGACGACCGGCCGGCGGGTTTACAACAAATAAGTCATTTATGTTTCCCAAACTTCAAAACGTGACTTGAACACAATGCATCCTTTTCTTTGCTGTTCCAGTTCATCGCTTCCTGCTGCTACCCGACACCGTGCAGGGAAGATGGTTGGCCATCAGTGGCTCCCCTGGATCAATAATCCCACCTCCACCTCGGCCACTTCAGCCAAACAGGATCAGGAAACACGTGAGTGACATCTTTTTAAGCACTAAATGCCATAAATGTAAATGTAATAGTGATGAATATGAATTAATAGTAATAAAATTAGTGATAAATAATAAATAGTAATGAAAATAGTGATATATTATAACAAATAGTAATAGTAATAAAAAAGTGATGAATAATAATTGTAATTAAAATAATTATGAATGATAATAGTGATAAATAATAAATATGAATGAAAATAGTAAATAAGGGTAATGACCTACTCAATTAATTAAGATGATTAAATTATTTTGAATTCATATATTTTCTGTTGTTGAATTCAAAGCACCTTTAAACAAATATAATGGCATAAAATAAATGGCAGATTAATTACATTGTTAAAAAAAAATGTATTTCTGTTTAAGGACTGGGTGATTGTGTTAAGAAAAGATTTTCAAACTTCTATAAAGAGACATAAACGTTATCCCTGTAAAATGTTGGTTCATGAAAATTCTACTATTAAAACACTAATAATAAATGTGTTTGTAGCTTCAGATTGCTTCGCCGGCAGAAAGAAAGTGACGTGTCCCGTCGTCGGCCTCTCGACGCTCTGCTTGTTGCTGCTCGTCGCCTGCGTCGCACTTTCCGTCTTGTGTGAGTACAAATGTGGACGAGCCAAAATATGTTACATATGCACTTTTAAAGTAGGCTAATTAGCCCAGAGTAGGAGGGAGTACTGCTGTTCCACTTTCAAGTACGCATATAGTATAATATACTACTTTCCCAGAAGAATCAGAATCTGAAATACCAACGTCCATGTTATAATTGACAAACTTCACGTTTAAGTTGACATGTTGAATTATTTAAACACCCAGACAGCAGCACGATGATTCACTAGTGTCCCTCTTTAAGCTCTGTTTTTGGGCTCCACCCACCTGACAAAGAAATATCAGAGTATTTAGCCTCTAAATGCTCTGCTACGTTTGAGTTACAGCGGCTTTATTGGAGCTTTTAATGCTGCCAACCTATTGAAAATGCCCTGTTAGTGGAATAACTAGAACAGGCTTAAAGTTACAGACACAAAACTCAAAAGTGTTTTGCATTAAGTTGCCTAATTGAGCCGGTAAAGTACAGCCTAGTTTTTCTCTGAAAACAACTGACAAACACGGCGCTATGATTGTGTGCTGAGTGTGAGGTTGCGCTTAAGAGTTAGCATACATGCTAAACTATTTCTAAGCATCTAACTGCAGTCTCCACTGAACTCAAAGCAATGACAAGACTATAGGGAGACATTACGTGATATTGATCTCCTCCTTTACTATATAATAAGAGTATTTTCCAACATGTTGAATCGCGTGGAGGTGTTTTTAGCTTTAGACAGAACCATCAGATTCATATTCAACTGTAATGTTTCTATTTTTAAAATTCAATCATTAACATTGAAGCGTCCTGTGTTGTAATGAGTCTTTTGTCCTTGGTTTTCAGATAAAAACGCATCAAACAGCAAGCCAGAATGGAGAAGCCTCCTGTTTGACTACCAGAACGTCAGTGACGGCTACCTCGCTCTGACCGCAGCCAACGACGGCCTGCGAAGAGACAAGCAGCGCCTCAAGGAGCACAGCAATTGGCTGCGCGAGCAGGCCGAATTCCTCAACGGGACCTCGGCCAATCTGATGTCTGTTAATCTGGCTCTGAGTTTGGAAAGTGGCGAGTTGATGGAGCAGATCGTCAATCTGACTTCCACGAACTTGCGGCTCGCTCGAGAACACGAGCGGCTGGTTCGGCTCGCGTCGGAGCAGGAGGCCGAGAAGCTCAACGCCTCTCAAGCCATCAAACGTCTGGTGGACGCTGATGCTCGGCGAGACGAGGAGGGGCGGCGACTCTCTCAGATCAACAACCTCCTGAGGGACGAGCTGGTTCAGGTGAAGGAGAACAATCAGAAGCTGCTGGAGCTCAATGACGAGTCCCGAGGAGAAGTGAAAACTCTGAGAGAGAGGATGGGAGTGGTGTCGGACGACGACGGCGACAGACGACAACGGGAGAGATTAACGGAACTTCAGGAACAAAACCAGAACCTGAGCCTGGGGTTGGAGAAAGAGAGGCGGGAAGTAGCAGAGCGAGAGGAAAGCCGGAGAGGCGAGATGGACCGAATGGCGGCAGACGTGCGTTCGATGAAGGAGGCCTTCAGCTCGCTGGACCTCTACTGCCCCGAGGTGGATCACAGGACCAAGGGTACAGCCTCTATTGTTCTTTCTGTCAAATGAAAAGACCAAAAGCAACATAAGTTAGTGTGTGAGTTCCCTTCAAAAGCTTTAAATCTTTATTCACAGCCCACAAATATATAGTTTCCTTAAACAGCTGGTCACCATAGTTTTTTTAATCAAAGTTATGGATGAAATACTGCATTTTTTGGGGGACTAATTTTAAAGACGGAATAATCAGCCTTGTCTGTTTAATCACAAAGACAAACGGCTTCCTTTTCCAACAGAACGGGTTTGCAGAACGTGTCCCGACAGCTGGAGACTGTTCGAGTCCAAGTGCTACTTCTTCTCCTCCCGAGTGCTGACCTGGAGCTCCAGCAGGTCCTGGTGTCGGACACAAGGGGGCGATCTGATCGTCATAAACAGTGGACCAGAACAGGTAGAGGACAGCGGGAACGGAACGTGCAATAATAAAATATATATATATCTAAATCTGTTTCCAGGCGTGGTATGATTTTGAATGATCTGTTGTCTTTTTTTAGAGCTTCGTGTTTGAAGGCAGCCAGTCTGGGGAGGCGAGTGGCAGCCGGCTGTGGATCGGCCTGACAGACGCAGAGGATGAGGGTGGGTGGAGCTGGGTGGACGGCAGCCCGGTCGCTTCAGATGTCCAGTGAGTCAAAGCATAACATAAGTCATAACATTACACTCGCTGCTTCAACAGCAGCTAAACTAGCGGTTACCACAAAGAAAATAATTTCCCTATATCACAATTTATCTCAACATTTTTGAGTTTTAACTACCGAGAATAGCCATAGATGAAATGACATGTCCAAATACCAGCAAATTAATTTTGTCCCCCATTACTATCGATTAAAGTTAATTTTGCTGTTGTCCGTGCTGCATTAAAGTGGCAGTCTGTATTTAGGGACTGTTCGTTATTTATTTTAAGATCCACCTGTGTTGCTGAGATGTACTTTTGTATTTGAAATGTTGCTGTTTTCATGACAAAAGCAGAGGAATCCCCCCCCCCCCCAACTAAAACTTGTTGGGTGACCCACCCCTGTTTTCCTCCGGTGTTCCATTCCATAAATACCAAACGGTCCCTTAATTGTCTATTAAGTTCCTATCTATCAAAGAGAGAGTTAAAACAATCATGCGACCACTAATAAAAGTGAGTGTACCTGCTGCTTTGCACAGATACAGGATCTCCGTGTCTGTGGCGACATTCCCGCGCAAAATTCTAAATGAGTTTGATCTTTTTCCGTCAGTCAGCAGCGGTTGGTCTGCAGGTGAAGCTACTCACGGAAGTATGCTGCGTTTACTTGTAATGGGAAATCAGTAACTTCCAACTGCTGAGTCAGGCTCCCTCTAGTCTAAAGTGACCAGGTACATTTCATTACTGCTGACTCACAATGGAGGATCAACAGACAGAGAAAGAAGACCATTCAACTTCCGGTCCAAGAAAAAGAAACAGCAAACTAATGGAAGTGAAGAAGGAAAGTCATCAAGAAGCAAAGTGACGCCAACGAGGGAAAACCACGGAGCTCCGTTCAGTGTGGAGCATTTGAAGGCATCACGCAGATGAGAGACAGTCCACACTGTTGGGTGAGGGAGATGAGTCCCAGAGGCTCGCCTGCAGTTCCATCTACCGCCAGAGAGGCCGCTAGAAGCAACAGATCTCAAATCTTACAGACTGCCACTTTAAGTAAATTGGTGACTTCAACTTTGTTTTGCATCTGAAACTATAAACGCTCAACTTATTGTTATGTTATGAAGTTGGCAGTATTTTTAGCGTTAAAAGCTCTGCTAAACCTGCTGTATTCGACCTGCTTGGCAGCAGACAGCTCTCATCCACAGCTAGCGACTAGTTGGGGATCGTAGCGGAGCATTTAGCTTCTAAACAGATGTTTCCCTCTGGAGTCGGTGGAGACCAAAAACAGAGCTGAAGGGAGCATGGCCAGAAACACGACTCCAGATGAATGACGCTATGTAAGTGCTGAATGTATAAATACACAACTGTGCCAGATATTCTGTGTCACTGTATGAAGGATTATCTTGCTTTAGTTACACTATAGACCTCTTTACAGTAAACAATGATGACATATGTCACACATACGTGTGCGCACGCAGTTTAGCAACACAAGAAAAAGGTAACCAACCCTATCCAATAATATTTAATTCACTTTGTCAGTGTTTGTTTGTGACCTCCTAGAAATCCAGGTGAAACATCTCAATGGGATTTAAACTGATATAATGATTTCAAATGTGTCTTCCTGCAGATACTGGCTGAGCAGACCAGGACTGGGGGCGGAGCCTGATGACTGGAAGCTGGATGACCCTCTGGGAGAAGACTGTGGACACATAGACACCAGTGAAAACGCACTCATGTCCTGGATGGACGGTTCCTGTAAGACGCCTTATAGATGGATCTGTGAAAAGAATATTTAAATCATCCAGGATTTTTTTAAATTTCTAATTCATTTTGGAAAAACAGCAATGATACATTAATTATACTGTTATACTTTTCTTTATGGAGGACATTATAGGACTATATCTCTAATGTATACATACAGGACATGCTGCTATGTGGTGGTTGTGTGCATGTTCTCTTTCATAATAAAAACAAAATATTTAGTCTTCAGAGCAGGCGATAACCTCCGGTTCTAAAAAGTGAAGCCAAAGCTGAAGTGCTTTAAACTGTCATTCTCTCTACTGGCCACCAGAGGGCGACTCCTCGCTGATTGTATAGAAGTCTATGAGAAAATGACTCTATTTCTCTCTTGATTTATTATCTCAGTAAACACTGTAAACATGAGTTTATGGTCTCAGTCTCTAGTTTCAAGTCTTCTTCAATCCAGCATGATGTTCATTTAGTACATTATGGTCCATTTAGAGTCCAACAGACCAGAAAGCAGGGGATGCTTTCGGGGCGGGGCTACCTGCTGATTGACAGATTGCTACCACACTACCAATGCAGTTAGCTACTAAGATGACTTTAACACTTAGCTGTAAAGTTGACCTTGAATTATGAATCTAACTTTGTAAGCAGCTTCACACCAGAATCCAGATAGATCCAGATCCATCCGTCGCTCCTCCACAGTCCAAATATGGTCACTTCCTTCGCTAGTTGCAAAAATCCAAGATGGCGACGGCCAATGCCAATCAAAACTGTAATACACAAACCAGTGGGTGACGTCAGGATGACCATGTTCACCGCTTATATAGAGTTTGTTTCGGAGTCCAATTCATTGCTGTATCGTAGAAAATAAAGACAGTATCTGCCAAGTCTTTTCTTACTTATTTAATACTTCTTACTTGTACATGTTCTTCGTTCAAGTGATAATACAGTTCATAAAGTTGTAGCATTCAGTTTGAAATGTTGATCCTCAATATGAAACGAGGCAGTTACATTTAATTTTGGAAACAGACAATCACAGATCTGCATTCCAGATGTTGGAAGTAAGGCACACAGTTGTCCACTGAAAGAAATCAATACATCCACCTGCTTCTGTTGTCTGTCTGATGTTTTGATTTGTCTTGCATCCAACACTTTTAAGACTTGTGATGGTGAGGCCTCCTAAACATTTACATATTTGTCCCATCCATCCATCCATCCATTTTCTACCGCTTATCCTCTATTTAGGGTCACGGGGGGGCTGGAGCCAATCCCAGCTGTCATTGGGCGAAGGCAGGGTACACTCTGGACAGGACGCCAGTCTATCGCAGGGCCGACATGTAGAGACAGACAACCATTCACACTCACATTCACACCTATGGGCAATTTAGAGTCACCAATTAACCTAACATATTTGTCCCCTAAAATAAAAATCAAGTATCTTGAACACAATTGCATTATTGTTCTGTGGTTGTGGACGTTAGGATGCAATTGTTAAATCTTTAACGTGAGTTAATGTTAATGTCACACAATGAAAATACAATGCTAACATGCAGATGTTAAACATGTTTACCATATTCACCATCTTAATTTAGTGTGTTAGCATGTTTGCAAGTTAAGACTAAGAACAACGTACAGCTGAGGCTGATGGGAGCGTATCATTTTTCTTTTTAAGTATTTAGTCAACAACCCAAAGTAATAAATTAAGGCAAATGAAGTCGGTTGAAACTCTGAGGGAGCACCAAAGTTATTCTGATTCATACTGAGGGAGATATGAGTGTCCAAATGTTGTCTAGACGCGTGGTGACGCTGAATCACGTCACCAAAGTCATTATGATTTATTCTCTGGGGACCATGATTTGTCGGTGCAGAATTTTGCGGCGTTTTTCACTCGAGGAATACTGACCTCGGCCTGGTCTCCTAAAATTACATTCCCATGCAAGGAAACTGGATTGTGAATTAAGTTTACATGCATATTTTATTGTGGATTATTTTTGCTTTTGTTATTTGTTTTGAATCAGTGGCGGGTTTGCATTGAGATGAGGTTGTGGTGGATGGGTCGCTGGGGAAGTGTTGTTGCTTAAACCCATCAAAGTAATTTCGTAACATGTTCTGTTTCAATTTGTATTGTTAACCACATGTTTCAAACTGTGATAAAATATGTTTCCCTCAAATATGGAATTGCAAGTGCAGTTTAGTTGCATGTGAACATCAGTTTGTAGGAGACACGGTTGGCTGAGGATGCTCGAGGAAAATTGAGGGCGTTACCACAATTGATAAAATATATCCTCTGGGCACCATGAAAACCTGGACCAAATTTTAATCAATCCATCAAATAGTTATCAAGACATTTTACTCAAACCCCAAAAATGTGATCTCATGGATTACCAAAAAGCTTAGGACTCTTGGAAACATGATTGTCTGTAGAATATAGTAACACAACACATTCAATAGTTGTCGAGTGATTTCAGTCTTGGCCAAAGTGGTGGACCAACCCACCGACTGATGGGCGGATATTGCCATCCCTAGGCCTTGGTGGTAATATAGCCAAGAGTATAAAATATTGCCGGCCATGTCCTTCACATTCATTTTAATATGAGAGGCACTAATATGATGTGAGGATCCGGAAACTATTCCTGTTTGGTTTTTCTCCTCCTGCAAAGTCGAATGCAAAGGAATCGCATTAATCCCACTACAGCGGTTGCCAACATCAACAAAACTGCTATCAAAAAGCATAAAACATCCACAGAATAATAGGCATACCAGGGCATCTTATAAGACTCTGTGCGTAAATGCGCGGCTCCCTTGTGCCTCATAACAAACTCAATCCAGTAAAGGGCCGTTTCCAGTGGATGCATCGGTTTATCCCGGTGAAGAGCAGAGAGGCGCTTCATGTTATTTCTGTAAGAGGGATTGTTAAGAACCTCTTGTATCGCTTCCAGGAAATTCTGATGATCGAGTTTGGTCGCATCCACTGCCTTAGCGGCTCCTCGCACCTCCAATCTCAAAAGGTTCTCAAACTGGTCAAACAGAAGGGGTATGCCTATTATCGGCACTCCGTGGTAGATGGACTCGTAGATCCCATTGGTCCCACCATGAGCCACAAATGCCTTAATCTTTGGATGACCCAAGAGGTCGTTCTGAGGCATCCATTTCACCAGCAGGGTGTTGTTGCCCAAATTGTTGGGGGCCTCACCGGCATGCCTCCATATGACCTTCTGAGGTATTTGGGCAAAGGCAGCAGCAATTTCGGAAGTTATTTCTATAGGTAAGCCTTTAACTAGGGTACCAAGAGACATCAGGATGAATCCATGCTCTCCCGATCTTTGAACAAACTCCTCCAGCTCTGATGATAAAGGCTTAGACGGCTTACACTGAAATCCACCAATATAGGCAATGTTTGGCATTGTGGGTCTGGGGAATTCAAAGACAAAGTCCATCCTCATTAGCCAGATGTCTGCTCCTTGTAAAAGGTGATAGAAGTTCACATCTGGACCGAAGTACCTGTCTACGAGTATATCATAGTGAGGGCTTACTATAAACTTATCGATGCACCAGTTGAGAAAAAAGTGGAATAAGTTCTTGACCCGTTGATCGAAGGTCATCTTATCCGAAGCGGCATATCCTGAAGTTGGAACATAGGACGTTGGAGATGGGGCTATAACAAAATGTCCCTCTCCACTGGTGATCCATTTCACATTAAAAACAGTTGGCAGCTTGAGTTCATGAGCCACCAGAACTCCAACCGGTAACCCCGGGTCCAGAAGAACTACGTCAAACTGAGTGTCACGAATGCTCTGCATCAGAGTCTTGTTCTCAAACATTTCTATCACCAACATGCTCGCCTGCCGGTGAATGTTCGACAGCGTGCCAAGCATTTCCCAGTAGAACTTCACAAAGCCTGTTAGTGTCGCCCCCTCTTTGTGAATCGCCAGCATCTTGACCAGGAAGGTTACAAAGAAGTCCTCCTCCTCTATACTTATGGATCCTGGTAAGGTGACGGTGATGGAGCGGTAATGTGGAGCACTTTCTTTGACATACCAGCTTGTGGCTGTGCGGACCACAGTGACCTCGTGGCCCCTGGCATGTAGGCTCTGGATCAGCAGGTTCATGTTGACCCAGTGGCTGCCATCCACCGGGAACACCAGAATCTTTCCACCCTGGGCACCGGAGCTTGTCAGGAGGGTCACACTCACCACCAGAAGGGAAATACCTGGGATGGTCCCCATTGATTAACCTGGGGGGGGGGGGGCAACAACATACAAGTTTAATGTGAGCAAAAGCAAATTAATTATGAGTCATTGTCTCGCTCTCTATCAAACTCTCTCCCACTGACAAACTCAAGCCCCTTTCCCGTTGCACAAAAACCCACTAACATCTGCCGTTTGTCTTAGAGGTTACAATTGACACATCGGCATTGACCCCACACACACACACACACACTAAAACTGGTTTGATCACCTCTTGAGGAATGTTATGGCTCCACCTAGTGGTCAAAAAACCAACTTGTCTTTGCAGAATTAAAGCTGGTGTCACAATATGTAAACAAGATTAATTATATGCTCTTGTTATTGTTTAGGCCTGCAGTACTCAACGTCAAAAAGTGCTCGGCCAGTCTCTGTATAAAGAATCACTTCATCAAAAAGTACTTCAAAGTTATATAAACTTGTAGTTTGTTTCTGCTCATGCTTACTGCCAGATTAAAAGACTTCCATATGACCAATGTCATCATTCTAAACTATAACAAAATGTAGTTTTGGGTGTTCCGTGCTCCATAAAACTACATTTCCGAGGTGGTTTAATCTGTAAATTCCATACGTGTGGTGAGGAAGCCAGAGGGAAGTGACTATGTGGATGCCAACAGAGGCTGCTCCAAAAGGAAACCCAGGTCAAAGTCCAAAGGAGAGCTTGGGCTAACTAATGCCTGCTTTCACAGTCTCTAACAAACAGGCTGAAAACACTTTGTAGAGTCTCCACTCATAAACATGCAGAAGAAACATGCCCTCAAGTATCCAGTTTCCCTTCTGCACATCTACTGTGGACAGAGAGGAAAAGAGGAATCTACCACCATGAACTCAGATCAACCGCATAGTCTGAGTCCTGCAGGAGTTGGTGTCAGCAGAACTACCGGAGTTGTTAATGTGTTGCAGAAAAAGAGGAAGCGTTACCTTTAAATCTCTGAAACGGCTGAGAAATGTTTTGGGCTAGCTCTGGACGAGTGAAACCCAGCGTCTGCAATGGAAAAGAATCCCAAACTGCAAACCCGATTATTGTGTTACGTAAGGAGGAGTCGGTGTTGGGGGAGGGTGGCACAACAAATGGACTTCAGTATGTATGTGTGGGAGAGTTTTTCCCACCCCCTTTTCTCTGCATCCTGCCCATGTACACAGGATCTTCCCCCAAAACAGCTTTCTGGTGGCCTTTTTGTGACCTGCACAATGAGTTCATCCTGCAAGACACAGATGTGGTAAAAGATTTCCCCCCCAATACAGTATATTTGGTCCGTTGACAAAATGTAAACGGACACAACACAACGGACATGTTGGCACATTTATAAATGTATCCACATTTGAATTTCCTAAAACTGCAGATTTCAGCAAACATTACCCAAACAGGAGGATTAATTGCATTTGTTAAGGACTATTTTCTGCAGCGGATTAATCCACATTTCGCACAAAACAATCACAACAAACAAACATGTCCCTTTCATTGCTGAGCAGTTTTTGTTTCTGCTCCATAGTGAAGGAGCCGGTGTTTCATTGCTTCTGAATGTTAGAGGAAGTCTTTGACCCTCTTCAGGTGAAATTTACTGAAGTGCGATGGTTATGAGGATTTCTTTCCTGCAACTAACAGATGACTGAAAGTCATGTTGAAAGTCAGCTTCTGCTTTTCACCACGAGGTTCATGAAAAGAAGAACATCTAGAATCACACCTCCCTGCATTTCACGAGTGTGTGGGTGTGTGTGAGTGAAGGCATGAAACATTGTTGAAAAAATTGGCCTCTGGATTTCCCCTCCGAGCGTCCGTTATCAACATGCCACGTCTCTGTGCTCCGGCCGTGGTCGTCCTGGGCTTTGTGGCCGGGTGTTGCACGTGTTCAGCCGATGTCGGGGAGTTTGCTCCGTGCCTGCAGTTCTTCCACAAGTCTTGGCCCCCCAAAGGTCTGGCGGGGACCCCAATCTGCCAACGTTACTACAACCAGTACCGCTTCGCCACACTGTACAGCCGAGCGCGGCGCTCTCCGTGGTTCTCGGCCTACTTGTACTCGCCGCCAGCGGGAAAGAGACCCACTGCATCCTGGAAGTTTGAGCCACAGGTAAGCATGTTCTGAGGTGGTGTCGGTTCGTAGGTGTGAAACTGAGCGAGAGTCACTTAAAATTCTATATTTTTATTTTATTATAAACAGGATTTAAAAACAAGATTATGGACTTTTTGATGATACAAAGATGTTTACAGGTTTTGATTCAAATTGAGGCACTGAATCACTCATTATGTTAAGTTTAGCATCAGTTATGTAATATTGTACAGTGAAAAGCTGTTTAGAGCGAATACTAAGAAAATGAGGAAATGAACCCCAGTAAAAGAGAACTGACTCTTTGCGTTCATGGTCTGTCAGCTCTCCAAAGACCTCTGTGTTGTTTGTGTATCTGAAATATACTGAAATATCTCAAAAACAATTTGGGTTGACATTTATACATTTGAGGTCCCCAGAGGATACTAACTAATAAAATTCCCATCAGCCTCAGCTGTACTTTGTGCTTAGTGTTAATTAGCATACGTTAGCATGCTAAAAAGTTAAACTAAGATGGCGAATATGATAAACATCTAAAAATATTAGTGAGCATGTTAGCAGGCTGGTGTTAGCATTTACTTCATAGAAATAAATAGGAGTAGAATGGACGTTCATTCAAATCAATGTAGCAGGATGGTCAAAGTGATGGCCGTTTTGGTGACCGTTGTAGCTACTTCTGTATAAAGTAAACCGACTAACAGCAAGTCGCAGACTCACTGAGGTGAGCTGCTCGCTCACGTCTGATGAGTGACAACTTTATTTGTCTCATTTTCTGTAACAAGTGCTTTAAAGCAGTGAAATTAGCAGGCTAGCGCCCTTACTAGCAGACAACTGGCTAGTTAGCTAGCTCGCTAATTCTGGCAAGCTTCTATTTCTATTCTGTTACCAGTGACGGGGCACATTGGCAGCAACCTAAGACGCTATCATTAGGTCGGTGCCAAAAATGCGTCCAGAAAAATATAATATATAGGCTAATATTGTTTTTATACTTTATTGTTGATTATTTAACACATCGTTGTTTTTAATTGAAAGCAAATTATTTATTTTGCATATTTTATAAGTGGAAAGAACACTGTTCTTCATTAGCTAGTCACCTGTTAGCATGGCTGTTATCACGGGTGTTAGCATAGCTAAGGGTTCATGTCCACATAGGAGCTTCATTCATCGTTTTTGTTTCCTTTCACCCTCCTGCGAACAGTTGGCTTACCCGGGAGCCGATGGCAACATGATCCCCTTCCCCCCGGGCCCTCTAGATCAGAATGTGGTGGACAGCCAGGCCGTGGACCTGGACTACGTTAACTCCACCTATTCCCGCGGCCACTTAAACCCCAGCCTCCACCATAAGAGCCACGAGGACCGCTCCGCCACCTTCACCCTCACCAATGTGGTCCCTCAGAAGGCGGGCTCTAACGACGGGCCCTGGGAGATCCTGGAGCAGACTGTCAACCAAACCTTGGCGGCCTACTGTCTCGGCGAGGCTTATGTGGTGACCGGCATCATCCCGTACCAGAGTGGCGAGCACTGGCTCAAGAATCACCGCGTGGCCATTCCTGAGTATATGTGGTCCGCCTACTGCTGCCCAAAGTACAACAACAGTCTTCCAGAAAAACTGAGGGATGCTTTCCCATCGTATGCAGCGATCGGCCGCAATGACCGCAACAGCACCGAGGAGATAGTTCCTGTCAACAAGACGGCTAAGAGGCAGTTCAGAGGGTACGACGTGAGACAAATGCCGCTGGAGACCCTGGAGATGTATCTGAAGGACAGGTTCAATACTGTTGTCAACGTTTTTTACGAGCTGTGCTCTGGATCAGACTGATTACGTTGTATGAATAGTGTTAATGCCCCTTTGAGAAAATTACCCTACTTCTCTCTTGATGTATTATCTCAGTAAATATTGTAAACATGAGTTTCAAGTCTTCTTCAATCCAGCATGATGTTCATTTAGTATATTATGCTTTAAGGGGCATACCTGGTGATTGACAGGCCACTTCCAATGCAGTTAGCTACTAAGAAGACTTAATGGTGCTATTGACAACATTGATAACATCCAGCCACTAGATGTCGCACTCGCACTCCCCCCTTGCATTGCATTCACGTCACAACACAGCTGATTTTTTAAAATGATAAATTCACAAACAAAAAATGTTTTTCACGAGAAGGGATACTTTTGAGTCTGCACCTTTCTAAGCTCTGTGGATGTATTTTTAATTTATTTGTTAACATAAAAATCAATAATGACCTTTAAACACTTAACTGTAAAGTTGACTTTCAATCATGAAGCTAACTTTGTTAGCAGCTTTACACCAGAATTGGTGTGCCGCTCTGCGGCTCTACCACTTGTCTTCATCAGATCCACCAGTCGCTCCTCCACAGTCCAAACATCGTCACTTCCTTCATTGGTTGCAAAATTCCAAGATGGCGACAGCCAAAAGTCTTTAGGCTTGTTTGGAATCAAGCATGCGCATGCATTTGCCTCGCAAAACAAGGCATTCTGGGAAAAAAACGTCACAAATGCTGGTGATAACTTCCCTTTGCGACATGTCACATGACTTTAAAAACTTGCGGTATCTCCAGGGTACCTCCCTTCGCATGCTTTTCTCTGCAGATGGTCTGAAATAAGTGCGGACATAAGACACTCCCCTCAACGTTGCCCTAGTTGGTTAGAATTATCACGTGGTATTTCCCACGTGAGAAAATTCCTCAGCCTCCGTCAACAACGGGACTTCAAATGCTTCGGCTCGAGTTCGTCAGCGACGAAGAAAGCCAGCGCCACTGGGCAGGCCATATTCTTTGTGCAAAGTCCGTGAAGTTTCCCCTGGCGCGATAGTTTTTGTTATGTATACAATTATTAATAAAGTTTAAATTAAAAAACAAAACAAAAAAAAAGTCCGTGAAGTGCACCTGTGTCCGACTTGACGTGGTGATAACTTGGCGTGTTTATGACGAGTTCCGGCGGATCCTCTCAAGTCTCGTGCATGCATCGGCGCAAATGCATGCGATCCAAAACGCGCCCTGTAGTCCACAAACCAACGGGTGACGTCTACATCCACATCCTATAAGACACACAGCTGTCAATCAAAGAGGCCAAGCCCACAACTATGCATAACTTCAAGCCTTAATTTAACTTAAACTGATCAGTTATATAAAAGTTCACTCCCGTACAGTTGTCATGAACAGGAATATAAGCTAGAGATGCTGGAACCGGTTTTTGCACCAGGCTGTAAACATGTTTATTTCTGCTGCATTTTTACATGGAGGTCTATGAGTATGGAGCTAGAACAGTCTCATAATTCATAAATGCACACAGAAATTCATAAATGCACAAAAAAGATTTACAAATGTATTTGGGGATTTGTATATACATGTGACTCAAAACACAAATACATTTTCAATGCACACACAAATATGTTTCATTTCATATGTAAGTAAAAAATATTCACATATAAAAAACAAGATTCATAAACATATTTCCAATGCACACACAAATCTAAAAAAAAATCACAAATACATGAATGTTAAAGTATTTGCAATCTTCATGAAATACGCATTTGGGGCTTGTTACATTCATATATGAACTATTGGACCTGTATTTACAAAGTGCTTTTAATTTGTAAACCTCCCTGCATTTGTGTGTGAAACTTTTGAGACTCCCCTGACGTGACTCTGATCCACAAATGCGTTTTTTCACACCGGACCGAAAATCGGCGTCTTTGAGAGAGTCGGCGTCCGTGACATGAGTCTCCTTGGTGTGGTCGCTCGAATCGGCCCACGTCGGCGTTCATTTCAGCCGATTCAATAAAGGCGGGCTCACACCGGACCGAAAATCGGCGTCTTTGAGAGAGTCGGCGTCCGTTACATGAGTCTCCTTGGTGTGGTCGCTCGAATCGGCCCACGTCGGCGTTCATTTCAGCCGATTCAAATGTGTAATCCGCCATTCGAGTCGGTCACTCTTTTACCATTCTGATTGGTGGAGGCTAGCAGCTTGATATATATATATATATATATATATATATATATATATATATATATATATATATATATATATATATATATTGCATATGCTTCAATGTTATTCCTCTGCCTCACTGAAGGGGGCTGGCGAGAGCCTGGAAAATGGACTTCCCTTCCAGTGAAGGTATAAATAATGGGAGACCAATGCCAGGGCTAAAAGGTTTGCTTCAAACGACGGAACATAAAATAACTCGATCGACTCCTCACATTGAAAGACAAACTGCTTTGAAAATATTTGGAACCTCAAGAATAGATTTGACTCTGGACGAACGGAATAAATACTAGCAAGGGGAGGTAGGGGGCTTCTCACCCCTCATTCGCTAACATTACATCGATATCAGAGTAAGCCTTTGCTCCGTTGATTTTCCATTATACCATACCTTCACATTAAAAAAAAAAACCTAAAATAAATTTATTTTAGGTTTTTTTTTTTAATGTGAAGGTATGGTAGGTACATTTAACGTTGTTTTCTCGCTTAGATTTTTCAAAGGTTCCTGAGAAATAGACACTGTACTATCCGATAACACCGTTATTGTAACCAGCAAAAATGGTTGTGATTTGCGATGCGTATGTCAGCGAACTGTCTGACATTAGCACGTCAGCCTACGTTAGAAAGCCTGATGGTACAGACACACCAACTCCGGCAGCAGACGTCAAGTCAACGGATCCCATTCATTGTCTATGTAGAGCAGGAGCTCCGCATGATGGATACGGCACGTCGAATTGACTGCCCTGTCGCCGTACGTGAATTTGCATAAAGTTCGATGGATTGAACTTTATGCAAATGCCGTCCGTCCAACGCAATGCCGCCGGCTCCAGAAACTTCGTTCAAACTATCAAACCAGGCAGTGTTGATCAAATATGAATCCAGATTCTGTTACTGCACTACACATTTCCCGCCTCAAATGTTTTCAGAAACATGCTTTAGCGTGTAGTTTAACTGTAAAATGAGATCGTTTGTGGCCCGGCCGCCATATTGGAAACGGCAGAGCGAAACTCAAGTCCCGCCCACTTCGCAGGACGTCTATCCAATTGATCCAACTTGAACACAGAACTGCCCACTCGCCGGTGCGTTCGACGGTCCGTTGCGTCGCTGCCGGAGTTGGTGTGTCTGTACCATGACGTTTTTGAAGCGTACCAACGTCACTCCTGTCTAGTACGGCATCAAGGCAGCTACAGACCCGAAGATGACCTGATTACACGGGTTGGCCAAACGAACAAGCTTGGAATAAATATTTATGACAGCTTGCGTTCGCCGATTACTTGGACCCCCCCCCCCCCCCGAAATATTTTTATTGCAGATCTCCATGAATCACACAAATGACCTTTTTCGGAACAAAAACGGCGAATTTCGCCGAAAGGTGACAAGTTTGCATCCCTGCCAGATAACCAGTTGAATCGAAGAAGGTGGTCTAGAGAGGACCGCCTACTTCCGGTTTTCGTGTTTTTTGGCCCACAATACAGATTAGCGCCGCCTGTTGTTTTGGAGACATTACATCTCGCGCAAGCGCGGAACGTATGGCGTCGGCTGAAATTCCGTAGGTGTGAACCGCCCATGTCGTTGTTCGAGTCGGCCATATTAAGTAGCCGACGCCGAATTTACCGACGCGAGTCGGGCAGTTCTTCTGGTGTGTACACAGAGGAGGTTGTCTGTAGCCAATCAGATGTCTCCCTCCTTTACAGCCAATCACGTGAGTGTCTCCCCTCCTCCGGACGGCGGAGACGAAAGATGGCCTCTGGCAGTTCAAATGTAAGTAAAAAGTACTCATTTCTTGTGAATCTTTTACATACGGTAAGTCATATTCCGGAATTATGAATGACTGTTAAGCATGAATCGTGACGCTAAATCAGGTCTGAAACCTGTTTTCAGTGACAGAAAGTAAATGCATTCAGCTGTATTTTTTGTTTGACACTGAAATATAACAGGCGAAACATCGGAATTAATTTATTCACGGCCACATTAAGTTAAATTATTAACTTAACCGATTATCCATCTGATTATCCGTCCTGCTGCGAGCGAACAACTTCTATCAGTGGTGACTGACTGTATATAAAAGTAAAATATAGACTATAGTCTAATATACAATGAGCTCCTGACGCTCAGCTCAACGGGTGAGGAGAACACCTGTAGGCGGAGACGCTCAGAGATAAAGTCAACAGCAGCGGATCAGCTGATCTCTCCCTCCGTACAAACGCTCCGTTCTGATCCAGCTCCACTGGACTTTCAAAGTAAAGGTGCCGCAAGCTGTAAATTAGTTAAATAGTAAAACAGCAGCGCTTTTATAGCCGGTTTTATGATTAAACTCTGAACATAACCTGGTCGGGACCAGGTTATGAGCTAAGCATAAGTTACCGTGGTGATCTAAAAGAGAGCCACCTTTGTAGTACAGCCTGACTGACTGACTTGTAGTACAGACTCAACATACCTGCTAACAGTGTGCGAGTTATACCACGGTGTCCGGGGGAGCCGGGGCTGGGGGCGGGCGATCATTTTTTTTTTTGGAGGGGGGCAAAGTTTAAATGCTGATCCTGTCATTAATAGCAACAGCATATGCCTATTATAAAGAGAAAATCCGTTGCACGCACACCATAGGTCTATGTACAATATTTACATGAAACACCCGATCGATCATCATCACATCATACATCACATGGGCTATAGGGGGCGTTCACACCGAACGCGATAGACGCGAATTGAGCGGCGACTCTACATTGAAAACCAATGTAAATGGCGCGATGACACGCGATTCAGGCGGAGGCGGCGCGAATGGAGCGTCTGGCGCGATGAGACGCGGCGCGAATGGCGCGAATGGCGCGTCTGACGCGAATGAAGCGAATGGCGCGTCTGACGCGGCGCGAATAAAGTGGAAAATATCGAACTTTTCAGGCGGCATCGCGCCGCGACATCCAATCAGCGACGAGTTCAAGCCGACAGACAGATGAGCTGAGATGGACGGGCTGCATTACCAAACCCGACTCGGGAAGACCGGACCCCGGCGCGACGGGGGCCGTACCGGCCTCACACCGTCAGGGCTGAGCCTCGATCAGAAGGACTCAGGCCCCCGCGCGACACCGGGCAATCGGTCTTCCGTACGCCACATTTCCCACGTCCGCCGGGATTCGGCGCTGGGCTCTTCCCTCTTCGCTCGCCGCTACTGAGGGAATCCTAGATAGTTTATTTTCCTCCGCTTAGTAATATGCTTAAATTCAGCGGGTTGTCTCATCTGATCTGAGGTCGAATGTGGCCCCGACTCTGGGGAGAGGTGCGAGGGACGTGGCTCCCGGAGGAGGCTCACGGACTCTGGCATCGGGTACCCCGAGGCGGAGGAGGAGGGTCCGCCGACGTGACCCGCCAGCTCCCCTCAAAAATGAGCGTCATGCGCGAATGAAGCGAATGGCGCGAATGACGCTAAAAAAGTCCAAAATGATCAAGCGGCGCGATACACGCGTCCGACGCGATTGTATTCGCGTCTATCGCGTTCGGTGTGAACGCCGCATGGCTATAGGCTATAGCTGTACACAGAGCCAAACACGCGATAAGAGCAGCCAGCGGCACCAACCATGAAGCTGCGGCCTGCAGGCAGCGCCCCCACGCTTCAAGCGCCTCCGACGTGCAAGCAGGCAACACTTTTTTCATGAATCACGAACTAAAAATACAATTTTATTTCTCTTATTTTACACCTTTGAGGGAAAACCATGGCCAAAATATAATTAATTTGGCAATCATATCAATATTTTAGAGCTCCCCCCAAATTTCACAAATCATGTTTCCAGGGGAGCTCAGGTGGCCACCAGGGGAGCCATGGCTCCCCCTGCTCCCCCGTAACTCGCACCCTGCCTGCTAACCCACTAAACTGGCTTCGCAGTACACAGGACAGAGGAAAGATGAACGTTAGCGGAGCCGTAAGCTACGGCCGATGACGCCGCTGCGTGAATGACTCCTGACACTTAAACCTAACTTGCTTCTGTAATGCTAACTCTAACATGTCAAACTGTATGATGTGTTTGAGGACTAATTTATCTACCTAACCAGCATACGGTAGCACCCGAAATGGTAAACACAGCCGATAAACAACCAAACAAAAAATACAGCTGAATGCATTTACTTTCTGTCACTGAAAACAGGTTTCAGACCTGATTTAGCGTCACGATTCATGCTAAACAGTCATTCATAATTCTGGAATATGACTTATGTAAAAGATTCACAAGAAATGAGTACTTTTTACTTACATTTGAACTGCCAGAGACCATCTTTCGTCTCCGCCGTCCGGAGGAGGGGAGACACTCACGTGATTGGCTGTAAAGGAGGGAGACATCTGATTGGCTACAGACAACCTCCTCTTAGAAAAAACGCATTTGTGGATCAGAGTCACGTCAGGGGAGTCTCAAAAGTTTCACACACAAATGCAGGGAGGTTTACAAATTAAAAGCACTTTGTAAATACAGGTCCAACAGTTCATATATGAATGTAACAAGCCCCAAATGCGTATTTGATGAAGATTGCAAATACTTTAACATTCATGTATTTGTGATTTTTTTTTTAGATTTGTGTGTGCATTGGAAATATGTTTATGAATCTTGTTTTTTCTATGTGAATATTTTTTACTTACATGTGAAATGAAACATATTTGTGTGTGCATTGAAAATGTATTTGTGTTTTGAGTCACATGTATATACAAATCCCCAAATACATTTGTAAATCTTTTTTGTGCATTTATGAATTTCTGTGTGCATTTATGAATTATGAGACTGTTCTAGCTCCATATTATGAGGATTTACTCACTTTTGGAGCCTCAAGTGGCCACTTGAGAAACTGCAGGCCTTGGCTAGCCATTCTCACTCGTTATGCTAAGCTAAGCTAACTAGCTGCCGGCTCTAGCTTCTTATTTACTCTTCATTCATGAGTGGTGTCAATCTTCTCATCTAACATCTTGGCAAGAAAGTGAATCTAAAACTCTTCCTGCAGGCATTTGACGCTGAAAATCACTGTTTCATACACTTCAAAATACGGAGAATAATTGTACAGAAAGTAGAATGGTTTGGTAGCCTGAATGCAATACAGAATGCAGGTTTAAAGTTGTACATGCATTACATACTTGTGACCACTAGGTGGTGACCTCGTACCACACATGTAGAGTGGCTTCTCCTGACTGCATACTTTTTGTTTACCATAAAGTTTAATCTCTACAGATGTCATTGATAAAGACACAGCAGACCGCATTGACTTGGAAATCAATGCATCTATTATTATTATTATTATTATTATTATTATTATTATTATTCATATGAATCTTCATAAGGAGCTGCTTTCTGAACACCAAGTAGAAATTAGATGTTATGCTTTCAGAGATGACTCATCCAGGCGAACGTCGACCTGCTCCACCAGTTGGACTCGACTGTTCGCCAATACTTTTTTTTGTTCTTGTAATGATCGCAGAGACACATTTTCTCGTATCAGACTGAGGTTTATTGCATGAACAGGTGGTACAGCAGCACACAGGTGCAACCAGGGCTACATGTATCGAACATTAAACACTGGTGTGCCACAAATGTGGCTTACTGATGGTGTTGTTACGACCAACTGAAGAGCTTGTCCCACACCTCCACCTTCATTATGGACCTGCCCATCGGGGACATGGTTGCCATGATGTCTAAGGACCTGCCCTGGTGCACCATGCCGCAGCCTTTGGCTTCCTCCCTCACAAAGCTATTCGGCTGCTCATAATACATATTTTTGTACAGCGCCTCGTTGCACTCTGTGTTCTCTGTGAACACCCCCACTGCCAACCAGTTCTTGTACGCGTTGTTGTCGTAGGGGACGGAGAACATTATGGCGACTTTCTCTTTGATTTCTTTGGAATTTTTTTCTAACAGGTTGTAGGTCAGTACACCCACAGCACCCACGGCTTTTCCGCTGGTCTTGCTGAAGTTGCACACCTCGGTTTTCAGCGGGCGCACGGTGGGCTGAGGTGGGCTGTGGCAGTTGCCGCTTTCCAGGTAAACCCTTATTTTAAGGCAGACAAGAGAAAGGGAGTAAAAGTAAGAGCAAAAACTAGACAATAATCAACGCAGACAATGTACCCTTTTACATCAACAATATCACCTTTTAAGTGTTGCACTTACTTGGGGTCGATTAGGCAGTAGTTCTGGGTGAGGTTCGTGATCTCAATGGTGACATTTCTTCTGCTCGTGAGGTTAGCGGCCAACGCCTCCGCTGTTTCACTCATGTTGTCGCTGGTAACGGCTGCGACAGAGCAGGATCACATTGGAGCACTTTAACATAAAATACTGCTGCTAACACTTCTGTTTGCTTTTTCACATCTTGTTTTCTCAACTCAAAGTATTTATATAACAATTGTTACCATTTACAATGTGTGCTCTTAATTGCAGTGTTATTTTATTTCTATTTAATTTTTTTCTTTCTTTCATTTGAGTTGTTGAGTCTGCACCGAGACTAAGAATTTCATTGCTGGTAACAAATGACTGCGTTGCTACCAAGTACATGACAATAAAGAATCTTGAAATTTAATTTAAAAACTATCCAAAAATCCAAATACAGAACAGAAATAAGCGGCTTACCTGTCTAGATCACAGGTGTGTTGCTCTCTCCGACGATGTCAGATGTGATACACAGGGTTCAGTCTTTGGATCGGTCTAGTTGGGACACCTAAAACCTCCCCCAAAAACAGTCTCCGCCCACAGCAGACACCTTACACGCCCCTGCATCAAAGCGTTTGTCCTCGACCGCCAGCTGAGGAATGAGGACAGGGTGTAGCCGACATCACTGTGGTAATTGGTTTTGTTTTTATAGCCAAGCTACGATCCGGTTTGTTTGGCTCCGTGTGACGCTGTCTCACAGCTGGCTGCCTCTTCAGGTACTGTACCTTTAATCTCTGTGATGTCGTTTTCACCGCCTGCTCTGCGTTTATGGGTTTTATACGGAGAGATGTGTTAGCCTTGTTGTTGCTGCTTGCAAACGTTTGTGACCGCGTGTGTAACAACTCAAAACACATAAATGACAAGAAACCAATTGTTGTTTTTTTTATCTTTTATTTAAAGCACCCATACATGACATGAATGACACACATTGTATGCGGGTTCTCAGGAATATAGCATGCAACCATGTGCTTGCTATCTGCCCATCTTGTCGTAAAGCTCCACTTTAATAATGGCCTTGCCCTCGTCGGACATGCAGGCCCTCATTTCCACCGCCGCCCCCTTGTACGTCACCCCCGAGCCGTCGGCCTCGTGGCGCACAAAGCGCTTGCACTCCTTGTCATTGTACATGTGATCGAACAGCTTATCGTCGCACGCCCGCGACTTCTCGAACATTCCCACCCCGAGCCAGTTCTTGTAGAAGTTGTAGTCGAACGGCACCGAGAACATGATGGCGATCAGCTCGTTGCACTCGCGCTTGTGCATGTTGAACATCTCGTAGGTCATGACGCCCACGGCGCCCGACGCCGTGTTGTCGTCCTTGGTGAACGAGCACACCTCGGCTTTCTGGCTGCGCAGGGTCGGCTGTGGCGGCGAGAAGACGAAGCCGCTCTCCATGTGGACCCTGCAGGGCGGGAAGACGCAGTAAGTTACTTTACTCACATTAAAATTCTAACAACACAATTTACAAATACTCCTACACAAGTAAAAGTCCCTCCATTTACACAAAGAGACACAAAAATGGACATTCATAAAAGAACCATGTTTCATTAAATCATCGGCTGTTATTAAAACCACTTATTTACTTATAAATGGACCTTGTCTTTTAGACATGTTTACTTATTTACAGTATCTATTAAATGGAGTAGGAGCAGCGATGCTTACTTTGGGTTGACGAGGCAGTAGACAGAGCTGACGTTGGTGAACTCGATGGTGCAGTTGCGGTTGGTGGTTAGGGTGTGGGAGTGGGCCTCCGCGGTCTCAGGCATGGTGGCGGCTGTTGGAGACGGCTGGAGGATGAGAAAAAGATATAACACAAACACAATATAATCTAATAAAACATCAAAAGGCATCTATTAATATCACCACTAGCTTTTCTATATCCAGTTGTGAATATTTAATAATCGTGTCAAAGCAGATGTACTTACGTTACTTTATGTCACACACACAGGATGGCAGAGAGTCCACTGAAAACAGGTTGGAGTTTGGTTTGGAGACGAGGACGAGGACACACCTCCCAGTAACAGACACACCTCATACAGTAGGTATGTGTGTGCTCACAGGCAATGTCAGGTGTGTGTGTTGGTTTAAACCCGGTCGGTCTGAAGCTCCAGGAAATAGACTGGACGATAGAGAGGCTAAGTCCCGCCCCTTCCTGTGGACCAACATGGGGTCTTTTTTCAGAAGAAATATGTACGGCAGTCCTTGTTGATCCTGTTTGAATTGTACCATGAATTACACATATCGTGCTCGTCAATTTAAAAGATAATTCTAGACTTCAAAGAAAGTAGCATTTTGCAATATAGCTAACCATTACAATTTAGAAATTAGAAAGACAACACATCCAGCAATTGCGTATTTTTCTGAAGCAACGATGTGCTGAAGGCACATAGCCTGTATGTAAGAAGTGAATGTCATCATGGTGACTTCACATCAGTTTGTGGACTACGGTTTTGAAGCTTCAAGTTCGGCATTTTGGCCATTGGCATCTTGGATTTGTGCAACCAGTGAAGGAAGCGACCATATTTGGACTGTGGAGGAGTGACGGGTGCATCTGATGAACTCAAGCGGCAGAGCGACACCCCAAACAGCAACCTTACTGGATCTGGATCCATGTGGATTCTGGTGTGAAGCTGCTAATAAAGTTAGCTTCATAATTCAAGGTCAACTTTACAGCTAAGTGTTAAAGTCGTCTTAGTAGCTAACTGTATTTGAGGTCAGAGAACTCAATGACTAATGACTTTCTTGACTTGCAAATCTTTTAAATTGACAAACATGTTATTTATGGTACAATTCAAACGGGATCATGGCTGACACTGGTCACTGGTGAAATACCTGAATGTCTGTTAAGCTCTGAGTGAGCAGCAGCCCCACCCCAGACAGTACTACATCTAATGATGATGACTCACAGTAGATCAAGTCTGTCGAGCCTCCTGAACTGGTTCATATGAAAGACCTCATTCTGGTGGTTGGCAGTAAATAACTGCTTCTTAAAGGTTCTGTTGTTTCATAACATTCGTGTGACAAAGTTGATGAATGAAGACAACCTGAAGGATCAGCCTTCCTTTGTCTTCCTGCTTTATGTTTGAGGAACCTGTTCCAGCAGGCAGCGAATTGAAGAGATGGATCGCATTCGAGCAAGTTAGCTGTCGATCGGAGGGAACAGCAAACAGTCATTTGGACGTGGATGGATTATTAATGGGAAAAAGTACTCCAAGTATGCGAAAAATACCACAGATTCAAAACCAACACAATAATTCACAAAACCACCTTAAAGAGATGCAACATATCCATAAAGAGGTGACACATGTCCACAAAGAGATGCAACATGTCCACAAAGAGGTGCAACATGTCCACAAAGAAATGCAACATGTCCATTAAAGAGGTGCAACATATCCACAAAGCGGTGCAACATGTCCCGAAGACGTGCAACATGTCCACAAAGGCGTGCAACATGTCCACAAAGACGTGCCATATGTCCACAAAGAGATGCAACATGTCCACAAAGAGATGCAAGATGTCCACAAAGAGGTGCAACATATCCACAAAGAGGTGCAATATGTCCACAGAGAGATGCAACATGTCCCGAAGACGTGCAACATGTCCACAAAGACGTGCAATATGTCCACAAAGAGATGCAACATGTCCACAAAGAGATGCAACATCAAATGGTAAATGGCTTCATTTATATAGTGCTTTTGTCCAAAGCGCTTTACAGGAATGACTGACATTCACCCATTCACACACACATTCACACACCGACGGCAGAGTCAACCACGCAGGGCGACAGCCAGCTCGTCAGGAGCAATTAGGGTGAGGTGTGTTGCTCAGGGACACCAGGTACTCAGCTAGGAGGAGCCGGGGATTAAACCAGCAATCTTGTGGTTACCAGCCAACCCGCTCTACCTCCTGAGCTAACCCCCCCCAACATGTTGACAGAGATGCAACATGTCGACAAAGAGGTGCAACATGTCCACAAAGAGATGCAACATGTCCACAAAGAGGTGCAACATGTCCACAAAGAGGTGCAACATGTCCACAAAGAGATGCAACATGTCCACAAAGAGATGTAACATGTTCACAAAGAGGTGCAACATGTCGACAAAGAGGTGCAACATGTCCACAAAGAGATGCAACATCCCCACAAAGAGATGCAACATGTCCACAAAGAGATGCAACATGTCCACAAGGAGATGCAACATGTCCACAAAGAGATGCAACATGTCCACAAGGAGATGCAACTTGTTCACAAAGAGATGCAACATGTCCACAAAGAGGTGCAACATGTCCACAAGGAGATGCAACATGTCCACAAAGAGATGTAACATGTTCACAAAGAGATGCAACATGTCCACAAAGAGATGCAACATGTCCACAAGGAGATGCAACATGTCCACAAGGAGATGCAACATGTTCACAAAGAGATGCAACATGTCCACAAGGAGATGCAACATGTCCACAAAGAGATGCAACATGTCCACAAGGAGATGCAACATGTCCACAAAGAGATGCAACATGTCCACAAGGAGATGCAACTTGTTCACAAAGAGATGCAACATGTCCACAAAGAGGTGCAACATGTCCACAAGGAGATGCAACATGTCCACAAGGAGATGCAACATGTCCACAAGGAGATGCAACATGTTCACAAAGAGATGCAACATGTCCACAAAGAGATGCAACATGTCCACAAAGAGGTGCAACATGTCCACAAAGAGGTGCAACATGTTCACAAGGAGATGCAACATGTCCACAAAGAGATGCAACATGTCCACAAACATGTAAAATTACAGATGTGACAAATGTGCTTAAAGTATCAGAACAGTTCTGGTTCTGCAGAAAAAGAATTGGTGCAGTTTAGCAGGTTTTTCCCAACATAGGGGTCGGGCCCCTCCAAAGGGTCACAAAGTAAATCTGAGGGGTCATGAATTGAGTAATGGGAGAGAAAAAATAAAGTTCTGCTGCTCTTTTCAGGATTTTTTGGGACAAAGAGACAACTTTGATGATTTAAAAGAACCAAACATGGCGTCCTCGTTTTTAAGTCACAATGCGATTACTTGCACGTCCCCCTCCGTGTAACCCCCCTCCCCCATCCCTGAGCCGCAGTACCAAAAGCTTCATTGCAACATCACAGGCAACATCGCAGTAGAACCTGTTTCCTCTCGTCTACTCGTCCAGCCGGTACAACGACATGATGTCAGATAATCCGACATGAACCTTGGAACCCAGGCAAAATGTCAGATCCATGAAAGAACATTCTGCAACGTAAAACCATGTTTGACATGTTCAAACAATAAACGGTTCAATCTTGTCTCTTATAATGACGTCAGAACAAATAGGTTTCATAAGAAATACACATTTTGTTTTTTTCCTATTTAGAGTCACAGCAGCATCAGTAAACAAGTCATCGTCTGGGTCACCGGGTCAACTTTTATTACAACAGCACCACCTTGTGGTCACACTTCTTTAGTCTGGACTTTGACTGCTTTCCCCGCAGTGAGAACTTAATTTACCAAAAGACTAAAACATTTCCACCCAGATTGCAGCAGGAAAAAACAAACACCAAGTTTGCAAAGTGTAATGTCTTTAAAATGGGACTAGAACTGACAAACTACAACATTAAAACACAAATAAATCACACATATTTGTTCAGTAGGAGGAAGAAGCTGTTGGAATAAAGAAGAATTAAATACCTCAATAAGTCTCCTTCAAGCTGATTACATTAAAATGAATGGAGGAGCAATACTCTCTACGGGTCTGTCTGATCCCAGACGCTTTTTAAAGAGTTTATTTCAGGGGAGGATGTTGATTTTCTCTACAAATGAAGAAAACACTTCATCCTTCAATTTATCACAAACATTCAGCATCAACACATCAGGAAATACAAGTTTTAGCATGAAATGGAAGTACTCAAGTACCTCAACCTTGTACTTAAAGTTACTACGAGGAACTTTTTTCTTTTTGCGTACCCATGTAGACCCTTGGTAGTGCTTCCAAGCACCAGAGTCCCGTTAGAAAACTATTTCACTCCAGCAGGATCTGAGAGTCTGGTCCTGGACAGTCCTGGTTCTGGTTCTCCCGTGCCTCCCTTCCCTACAGCGAAGCCAGTAATACGACCTGCAGGATTTCACCAGTATCCAAACCTGGTATTAATGATGACATACAAACAGCCAATCTTCTCACTGATGGTCTCGTCTACTTCCTGTCACATGGAGGCTTCAGTGTGAGTTTCAGTTAAAACTCCTCACAGTCAGAACTTGATCGTAAAGTTAAAAAGATTAAGACATTAAAGTGCAGCAGAGAAATGTTTTCATTAAACACCCTCTTTCTTTGTCATTTAACAGCATCATAAAAGCGACAATTGAAGCTATAAAAATACTATAATTGAACATCATTAGGAAACCCAGAGCCATTAAACACAGCTGGGAAAAAAAGATAATTACAGGCTACGTCATCAAAAACAGCATCTTGATTTATATTTACAGTCAGTTTCTGATTTATTATTTCAGGGCAGACATTTGTACAAATTTACTCATGTTTGACTCATGTCAGGTGTTTCCATTGTGGTATTTGGTGTAAAACAACATGAAATATCAAAAATATAAAAGTACAAAATTATGCAATATAAACACGAAAAAACATGAGCCAATGATTAACTAAACAGCATCAAATTAAAATAAAATCCAGAACATGACGGAAACCAGCGAGCATGAATCAAAACGTGGCTGCACGTAATCATTTTCTTTTATCTATGAAAGTGCAATTCTACCTTTCTGGGCTATATTTTTTAATGTATAACCTCAAACATATAGAAAAATAAGGCAATAATATGCTTAGAAAATCTATAAAAAAATGATCTAAAAAATATAAAAAGAAAAATCTGTGAAGAATGAAGCTTTACTCTATAAATGATATAAATTGTTACCCAAAGATACATTATACATATTTATATTAAATTTCAGTATAAAAACAAAGCTTTTGGGAGCATATAGGTTTGTTTTTTATTGTTTTAGCGTATTAACTATCAATTAAGTGGATTTTACATTATTGGCTGCTTTCACTGTAACGTTAGTTACGATTCAATGCAGGTTTCCGATATTTTTCATTTTAAATGGATATAAATGGATCTGTGGATATTAAGAAAGAAGATATTTCAGGCTTTAGACTCCCAGTTAAGGCTAAGAAAACGAGTAAGTGCAGCAGCGTCAACGTGTTCCCATCCTCAGCTTCACTTCTGAGGAAACATGGCGCCGGCGGCAATGGACGACAGCCCCGTCTTCTCCTCTATCCAGCCGTTGTAATTGGTCACCCGGGTGTAGACGCCGGGTCGGTTCTCCTTCGCACATTCGTCGCCCCAGCTGATGACGCCAAACAGGAAGAGCCTGCTGCCGACCTCGCACACCAGAGGCCCTCCGGAGTCGCCCTGTTGGCAAAAGAGACGAGCGGCATTAATAGGACATCAACAAGCTGATCTGTGGAAGCCCCGATCGAGTTTGGACTTGTCGAGAAATACCTCACAGGCGTCCTGGCTCCAGTCGGGACGACCGGCGCAAAACATGTTATCGCTGATCATGTTTGCATAATAATCCTGGTGTCGACACACGTCGTCGGCGAGGAGGTTCACTTGGGCCTCTCTGAGGAACTGAGACTTGTACCACAAACCTGGAGAGGAGAGCCAAAACACGTTTAATTATAGGTTGAAACGTTGCTTAGAGGAGCAGACTGGTTTCTAGTCTTTCGAGCTACGTTTCAAGTTCAGATTCTACTAATTAGTCTGATTATAGAATTATTTTTTTAGCTTTCAACTGCATATAATGGTCTTCCTCCACATGGCTCAGGTGTCTCCATGGACGGATGATGAGACAGTCATCTGGACACAGACATGCAAAAGGCCCACCAAGACTCACTGACTTTATAGTTGTTTAGCCAATTTTCTCATTGTATTGTGTCTCTTTCCCAGCTGTTAGCTGTGTTGTTGGCCTTTAATAGCAGCTTGGTAGCTAGCATTAATATGATATTACTGGTTAGCTTTTAGCTGTGATGTTGGTATTTGATAGTAAAAGGTAGCTTAAGCTGTTAGTTGTGTTGTTGCCTTTGGTAGCAGCATGGTAGCTAACATGAATATCATGTTACTGGTTAGCTGTTAGCTATGTTGGCCAGCTGTTAGCTGTGATGAAATGTTAACTTTCAGCAACACCTTGGGCTCTTTGAATTTGCCCCCTTGGTTTAGGAAAACATGGGTCCAGGTCAGACAGGACAACCCAGATTACCCAGAGGACTTTGCTCACCGTGTTTCTCTTTCCCGTATCCGGCGATCTCACAGGTGAATCCCGGGTTCAGGTTCTGCTGAGGCGGCGGGAGGCAGACGGTCTTCACCGAGTCGCTCTCCTCGGAACACTTCCCGTTCTTGGCTCTCAGCTTCAGCAGAGCTGTGAAACATTCATCAATGATTTACTGCTTTGATCAGTCGTCATCATCAAAAGACCTGTTCATACTCACTCAACTCAAGACGCACTTTAAACTACTTTCTAGTTGTGTCTCTTTGAAGTCGATTTGTGTCTCTGTTAAACATCTCTCTGGTTTTGTGCCAATTTGTAATTGTTTTGATACATTTTTGTCCATGTTTTGCCCCTTTCTTCAGGCTCTTGTCGCCATTTTGTGTGTCTTTGTAGCTGTATTGTGTCGCTTTGTGTTCATATGGTGTATCTTTGTAGTTTTATGTGACATAATGAAGGTGAAGACCAGGGGGCCCCTGACACTTTGGACCCCCACGCCTATGCCCTTTAGGCCAGTGTTCATACCGATGTCGTTGTTGAAATCCCCCTCACTGTTGTCGAACCCGTCGTGGATGATGATTTCTTCCACCCTGAATGTTTGCTCCACAGTCGGATTTGTCTCGTTCATGGCGTTTTTCCCGAGGACGACGGAGAAGCGCCGCCGTTTGGCATGAGACCTGAAACACAAAACCACAAAGGAGAGTCCAGTCAACCAGCTGTCACTTTTATTCCTCACCGCCAGCTGTGGTTCCAGGAAATGACCTCACTTCCTACCCATCGGGGAAGCAATGAGCAGCTGTGAGAACCCAACAGGCTGAGATCAGACTCCCCCCACAGCGGAAAACCTTCTCCTTGGATTTGCTGCGCCAAAAAATGGCAGCGACCCACGGGTGGGATTCCACGGTGGCAACTGATCCACCAACGATCTTCATCAGCCTCCTCCTGGAACGCTGGCCACATGTGGACTCTGCAGCTGGGGGGTGAGAATCAAAAAAATCATGAAAATGTGAAACGGTGAGTCCATTGATGCAGGAAGTGCCAGGAAGTTACCTGGCTGTGGCTCGGTGGGCGCTGGCGTGGTCAAGGTCGAGGGCAAGTGCGGGGCTGGAACTGCAAGGTGAGAGAGGATTTAATGAAGAGGAAGCAGATAAACAGGCTGTAATGAGAGAGAGAGAGAGAGAGAGAGAGAGAGAGAGAGAGAGAGAGAGAGAATGCACTTACACGCCTCAAAGCCACAACGTGGAATATGACAATACTCCCAAACCAGCTGCTGGTTTTTCCACACATGACACCACGGACGGCGTTTGTAATGAAGATTTCTGAAAAACACATCAAATGACACATTTTGAGCCACTTTAAAACGTGTTTTGTGGCTGTCTACATCCTCTTTTTGGTGAATCGTAAAGGCACCCGTTGGTTGTGGTGTTTTTCATATGATCTCATAATTCCTATGCGGTTCATCTGACGTCACCTGACTCGAGTTAAAGCTGAGAGGCGACACTTTGACGATGGCGGTGGGTGTTCAGTGTGAGACCTGCTGGTATCTATATGCTCTTTTGTTACCGTTCTTGGCAGATGGACTACTGAACGGGCCTAGCGGGTACAGGCCCAGGGGCCCCGAGTGTCAGGGGCCTCCCTGAACACCACCTACAAAATATCACTCAAAGAGACACGTAGCAACAAGGAAGAGACACAAAATAACCACAACTAAACATCAAACTACTACAAAAAGACACAAAACCACAAAGAGGCACAAAATTACTTTAAAGAGACACAAAGTAACTGCAAAAAGACAAAGAGACGACTCAAGAGATGACTACGAAAGGTGGCAAAACAACTACAAAGAGACACAAAACGACTACAAAGAGACACAAAAATGACTACAAAGAGACACAAAAAGACTAAGACTAGGTCTGTGTGTTTCGGTCTTATGTGGTAAAGGTGGTGGGGCCCATTGCATGTCCGTGTCCAGGGGCCCGTTGTCTCGTCACCTGTCTATGACTGCATGTTGTCGTTCTGGTACCAGCATACAATAAAGACAATTTCAAGAATCACAGGTGTTCTATCACTTGATCTAGTGATTGATTCATTTGACATGAAACAAGAATAAAACTGAATGTGGACAGTTATAGCAGCCTACCTGCAGTAGTTGTGCCTCCCTGAATGGACATCTAAAGACATGTAGCGCCCCCTGGTGTCCGAATCCCACTCCTCACACGTTCGCCCGCTCTCTGACTTGGACACAGTGCCTCTGTAGTAGAGTCCTACTCCCTCGTAGCATTGAGCACCTTTCACTACAGGAACAGCAGGGGGAGTTTCATTAACAACTGGGGAAAATGGGGAAAACGAAGCAGTTTGGTTTAAGGGTTCAGCTTCTCACCCGTTTCACAGCGACGCCCCTCAAAACCATCAGCACACAAGCAGAACATGTGTTCACCGGTAGTCAGGCTTGGGACGGAGTGGCCTCCATTCAGACACATCCCTCCTGTCCAATAAACAAAGTGGTACACTTAATTAGGGCCTCATGTTAATGTGCAGAACCGCAGAGCACTGATGAAGGTAGAGCTTCTCACCTGAACTCTCAAAGGAGGAGGAGAATGAAGAGGAAGAGGACGAAGAGGAGGGGAAGGAGGAGGAGAAAACGGAAAACTCATGCCGTCGTTTTTTTCCCAATAAGCCCTAAAAATACAATTATTTTTTAATTAATACTCATGACAATAGCTGCAACATTTCAGTACGAGTAAGATAAAGTGTTCATACCGCTTCAGTCGTCGTCAGAGCTGCCAGGATGCAGATTAATGCAAAGCCTTCCATCATTATCACGCTGCCTTTGCTTGCCCAGATTGAGATCCAAACAGCAGCCCGCAGAGATCTGTCAGGAACCTCCTCAGGGTTCTCTGAGTTGTCTGCTGCGTGCAGGGAGGAGGGAGAGTCCTGATTGGCCAAGGAGATCTTCAACAGGCTGGCCCATGCGATTCAGTGTGAAGAAATAGCTGCTGCTCGAGGGGCTTTTGATCCACAACAGTAACTCCCAGGAAGTAACTCTGGTAACTCTGGTATGTGGGAAGCCGAGCAGTCTAATGGGACACGCAGCTGTTTGTACAAATGAATGTGGATCAATAATACTGTGATACATGTTTATGACTGTATGGAGAGTCTCAGCAGCAACACAACAACAACTAAAGTCACACAAAGCAACTACAGAGATGACTACAAAGATGCACAAAGGGGCTACAAAAGACTAAAATGACTACAAAGACATACAAAACCACTGCAAGACTCAAATTTACCACAAAGACACAAAATGACTACAAAGTCACACACATTTACCACAAAGACACACAAAATTACAAAGACACAAAACAGCTACAAAAAAGACCAAATCCTTTAGCTGTTAGCTGTGTTGTTGACCTTTGCTAGTAGCATGGTAAATAGCAATGATATATACTGGTTAGCTGTTATCTATGTTGTTGGCCATTGATATATGCCTGAGCTAAAATACGTTTCTGAACAATTTTAAGAATATAAACTATTAAGGAAGAAGCAACCTTTAATAGTAGTAATCTATTATACTATTATGTTTATACATTAGCATAATAAATCATCATTAAGTCTATGTGATTATATATATATATATGATATATATGATGATGATGAGTTGTGGGCTTCATACCTGCATCAGAATGATGTTGGCACGTTTAACTATTGGAAAGCAAATATTTACATTAGGATCCCGGAAGTCGCAGGTCTGGATCCTGCTCGGTTGATGCTACGTTTAAGGGCCGTCGGATTTCTCTTTTTTTTTAAAACCCAAATTCGGTGTGTAATATTATTATAGCCATCCACCCATCCATGGTCTACCGCTTATCCTGTATTCAGGGTCGCGGGGGGGCTGGAGCCGATCAGCTGACATTGGGCGAAGGCAAGGTTCACCCTGGACAGGTCGCCAGTCTATCACAGGGCCAACATATAGAGACAAACAACCATTCACGCTCACATTCACACATTATTATAGCCTACTACGTAATTCTTGCAGAAGCAGTAACAATGTAAATGACCATTTAAAAAAATAAATATATATATATATATATATTGCTGGTTTTTTTTAAATACTTTTTGGGATATTTATTTTATTAATTTACTTTACTTATGAAACATATTTGTTTTTATTTCTGTTTACATTTGTTGTTTTTCATTTTCATGTAAAGCACTTTGTAACTGCTCTTTGAAAAGTGCTCTATAAAGACAGTGTCTTATTATTATTATTATTATTGTTATTATTATTATTATTATTATTATTATTATTATTATTATTATTATTATTAATATTATTATTATTATTATTATTAATATTATTATTACTACTACTAATATGTCCAGCCATAGTTCTGGTTCCGGGGCTGCGATTCACTTAAAATATATTGTGTGGTTTTTTTTTACATTTTTTTTTACGTTTGATCTTTTTGTTTTGTTTATTTAAGTTGTTATTTCTGACGTCCATCCATCCATTTGAGTGCGGATTCTCCGAGCAGCCCCTGAACGCAGCAGCGCAGGGCGGCTGTCAGCGGTGGATGAAGGAGATTATCCTCCTTCACTGCGCCTCGGTGTGTTTAACGCGGATCCAGACACTCAGCAGGTGCTCGAAATGGGAAACGCCGACACCAAACTTCACTTCAGGAAAGCGGTGATTCAGCTCACGACCAAAACACAGGTCGGTTCTTCACAACAGACAGAAAAACGGGCGACGAGCGCGTCGGTTGTTGCATTTGCGGCTTTTAATTTGAGTTTGTGGCGATAAAGTTGCCAGATGGCAGCCTGCACTGCTGCCACGGATCACACAAAGTGGAGAAGAAAACAAGTAAAACACTGCAGCCAGGTTACAAACGGGGATTACCACACTACTCGCAAATCTATCGCCTGATATATTTATATTTTTCTTATTTATCCTATATTTTTTTAAATGTATGCTCAGTTTGGCCTTTTGACCATCTCAATCCTTCATATGTTTATTTTGTTTGTTGTTTCGTTTTGAAGGCTGCAGAAATGTGTCTCCCCGTCAGGTGCATTTAAGGTAGAACCAACTAGATAAAGCTAAATACTCAAAATTTAATCCTTTGTGTGATTGTAAACTGGAATAAGCTTTTATTTAGGTTTCTTTGGACAAAACAAGACATTTGAAGGTGTCAATTTAGGGTTTTGTCAGTGTTTTCACACAATAATTTATCAATTAATTGAAAAAAAAACGTGGGATTACTTGCTTGATTTTTGTAGTGGGTTTGTGTCTTTTTGTAGTTGTTTTATGTCTCTTTGCATCATTTTAGGTCTCTGTGTCATTTTGTGTCTCTTTGTAGTTGTTTTGTGTCTTTGCATAATATTAACTCTCTTTGCAGTTGTTTAAAGTCTCTATCGTCTTTTCATGTCTCTCTTTTTTTGTCTCATTTTAGTTGCTTTATGTCTCTTTGCATCATGTTGTGTGTCTTTTATCATCTTTTGCGTGTCTCTTTGTGGTGTTTTGCGTTTCTCTTTTGAGGGACATTTTGTAGGTGAAGGTCAGGGGGGGGGGGACTGCCACTTGGGGCCCCTGGTTCAGTGATGATGTGGTCGCTGTGGTCCGACATGATAATTAGTCGGTTTGACTTCATGTCAAACACACACATACGTACTGTTTGTCCTCTCCTGCAGCCCGTAGAAGCCTCGGACGATGCCTTCTGGGATCAGTTCTGGGCTGAGACCTCCACCACCGTCCAGGACGTCTTCGCTCTGGTGCCGGCGGCCGAGATCCGCGCCGTCAGAGAGGAGTCCCCGTCCAACCTGGCAACCCTCTGTTACAAGGTAAGCTGCTCTGGGGGGGCTGTCCATCCTGGATACAGTCATAGGAATGCTGCTGTTTGTTGTTCCCACGCGTTAAGCCTTACAGTGTTCGTAAAGGTCAAAGGTCATTGGAGTAACGGAGATGGAGGGTTTTTTGTAGAGCCGGGTCAAAATAACACAAGAGATGGGAGATTCTATATTTATAGTTGAGATGAAGAAGCTGAATGTGTTGTTTGCAAACATCGGGTCGCCGTGGTAACCGTCTTTTATGGTGTCATCTGAAGACCGAATGTGTCCTGGTGGCCGAGACGAGGTCGCTCCATCTCAAAGAGTCCTTCAAATGCAGCCTCGAAATGTGGCCTTTCTGATTCAAGGGATCTGATGGATTCTTCACGGCCAAACGTATCCCATGATTCATTGTGTTATGATTGGATCTTAATCAACACGGCGTTTACAAGTGGATCAACAGCGGGACATGCCGCAGAATACAATATATCAGGAAGCATCTCCTCCATCATGATAGCAAACAAAAAGAATCAAATATGACCATCTCTGGTTGCTAGGCGACGGGAGTGACAAAGGGGACGCAAACAGGACATTTTCTGCAGACCAGGACGTCTCATTTCGGAGGCTCATGTCACCGATCTTTTATTGTTGAGAACTGAAGGTTAAATCTAACCTCTGTTGGAGGTCCAGGACTGAAACAGCATCTTGAACACAGAATCTTTATTTACATAGACATTAAATAAATGACGTGACTTGAAAGCAGCGGTACGGTGCTAAAGCGTGTTTTTTGTCCCCCAGGCGGTGGAGAGGTTGGTCCAGGGTGCAGACTCCGGTTGCCCCTCGGAGAGAGAGCGCCAGATTGTCCTGAACTGCACCCGTCTGCTCACCCGCATCCTGCCCTACATCTTCGAGGACGCCGACTGGAGGGGCTTCTTCTGGTCCACGGTGCCCGGAGCCGGCAGAGGCGGGGTACGACTCCGACGCCAGATCTGTTTACAGGAAGTAGTGGAGCTTAAATAGTTCACATAGAAGCCGTTTGGCAGCACGAACAGGAAAGGAAGAAACAATTCCCCCTTTAACAAGTTAATTACAAACTAACCTGTGTGTGTGTGTGTGTGTGTGTGTGTGTGTGTGTGTGTGTGTGTGTGTGTGTGTGTGTGTGTGTGTGTGTGTGTGTGTGTGTGTGTGTGTGTGTGTGTGTGTGTGTGTGTGTGTGTTGTTTACTGTGAGACCTGAAGGTTTTACCCCATTATCTAAAATACTGTTTCAAACTCTTTTTAATTTACAGTCAAGTCATTTACTAATCAGCCAACAGAGATGTTATTATCAAAACACACATTTAATTACATCACCGTGGTTACAAAGTTTCAAAAGGATCAGTTCACCCAAATCACAGAAAAACTTTTTTTTTTGTTCCCCCAAAATGAATAAAGTAAGAATAAAAACGGTTTGGGGATTATATAGTTAAGGGACTCTGTCTTAGCTTTGTGTGTTAGCGTTAGGGCTGTTCGATTTTGCCTAAAAATAAAATCTCGATTTTGTTCTCTCAAAATCCGATTTTCGATTACGATTATTTTGTGAAATGACAAAAGGCAAAGAAATTATTTCAAATATGCTGCTTTTTTATTGAACATTTCCCCCATTGGGCTTTAAATGCAATTTGCTCTTATTAAACAAAAAATGAATGAATAAAGTGCAAAACTCTTTTTGTAAAATAAATAAAGTTTGAAAAAATATAAGAAAAAAAATCAGCAAATCAGCACTTGCAAACATACAGTAAGTTATATTTCCAATTAAATAAAACAAGACATTTTCTAATTAAACTAAACTGGGTCTTTGCATGCTAAATAATAATGTAACCCATGAAGGAGGTAGAGGTGTGTGAAAAATCGATTTTATGAGTTTCACGTTTTAACATCGTTCTAAATACATAATCGCGATTACGATTTAAAATCGATTAATCGAACAGCCCTAGTTAGCGTGCTAAAACTTATCACCTAAGTCAGTAGGATTCATCCTCTGGGGATCCTGAATGCCTGCACAACACTTTATAGTAGCCCTTCTAATAGGAGTTGATTTATTCAGGGGGAAAAGCGCTGGATGGACAGACTGAGCCACTAGAGGGGCTGAAAATAACTCAATGTCCACTTACTATCCTTTTCCAGAGCTTTCAGTCCCATCATCTGACTGTGAAATGTGATTGTTTTTGGGGGGCATATATTGTTAAACAGGTGAAAAATAGGACCAGGGATGTGATCGAAATGTTAAAAAAATACATTTTTTTTATTTCAGCTTGACTTTAAACATTAATTGGCGGAACTGAAGTCGTTAAAAAGTAAAACTTGTGATTTGAGTGATCTGATCCTTCTTGGAGGTGTAAAACCTGCGAAACCAGGTGTTGTGCTGAAAACAGAAGAATCCCATCAGCTCCAGACAGTTTGCAGAGTTGAACCTGTCCGCGGCCCCTCGGCCCCCTGGACAGCAGATGATTTGAGGCCTTTTGGAGATCAGCTCGTCTAATAATCCACAGCGGTTAGAAGTGATGGCGAATCTCAGGATCTGTAAGACGAGACTGTTGCTGCTGTTGAAATCGCTGTCTGAAATCAACCCTCCCTCCTCTACCCCTCTAACGGCTGCTGGTTCTCTGGTTACCTGCAGGGGACCATGGTCCAAACACTGCCCATATTGTCCCCCACCCCCCGTCCTCCTGGCCAGCAGTTGAATTAAGGAGGGATTGAATGTCCCTTAATTAAAGTGTGGGACTGGAGACTGGAGTGAAACGCTGCTGCAGCAGCAGTCTGACAGGCTGTTTGTGGTTCTGCAGAGAAACTAGTGAAACACGACGATAACAAAAACATCTGTAATATTGAGTGAAGATCCAATGATGATGCTACATGAGTTGAGTTTGTGGCGCCTTTTTTATCTGATTGTAAAGTAATATTTTGATATTTGGCGATTCGCTCACCTCTTGTGTCAGCGCGGCAAATATGTAGCATGGAGCCTGTTAGCTTAGCTTAGCACGAAGACTAGAAACGGTCATTTGGTGTGAACAAATTGTTAAAGCTAAACTATATATATATATATATTGGATTTTGATATAAAAATATTATGAAATTTAGCGTTTTTTACACGTATATGTGATCTAAATTGGCATTTTTCATTTCAGCCTGACTTTTGGGGAAAACAGCCATCTTGACTCTACTGTGATGCAATTGTGTCTATAATGTCAAAATGTGGCGCCCCTTTAACTCGTCTCTCCGTCCTCCAGCGTTTGGGCGAAGGTGGCGATGATGATGACGATGATGATGCTGAATCCCGGCCGCTGGCTGAATCCCTGCTGATGGCCGTTGCCGACCTGCTCTTCTGTCCAGATTTCACAGCTCAGAATCACAAGAAGACCAGCCCGGTGAGTCCGCCTACAATACACCGCGTGGTTATCTTTGGCTTTTTGATGAGGCAACCAGCGGGATGCTAACTTCCAGGGGTTGGCCGACATCATCCCTGCGGCACTCTATATTCAGTATCTAAAAAAGGAGACTTGGTTACACTAGGAAGAGCATGTGGTTTTATTTCATTTTGATATTATTTAAATAGCATTCTTTTTACGAAATATATTGTTAAATTACACTATGATTTTTAAAAATGCATTTTTAATTTCAGCTTGAATTTAATTACACATGCTAGGCTTATGCTAAGCTAGGCTAACCCTGAGCTGACTCCAGCAAATTTCTCATCTGAACTTCTCCTTTAAGACTCGTCCCACATAAGAAGGAAACTGCTTCCTTCGACTCTCTGTTGACTTTCTTTTAGCCTTCGAGCTACAACCATGTCAATAATACAAAAGAGGCGAGTCCCTGTTAGTTGGCGCTGTTATCTCCTTCACACAACCTTCTCCGCCGGTAGCCGGAGTTAATGAGTTACTCCACATGAGGCGGACTGACGGAGGGACGGGGGAGTGGCCGTGTTTGTCAACTGGGCTGAGAAGGACACGGTGGACATGAGCAAACACAGACAGGGAGGTGCTGCAGGTCCTGACCCCCCCCCCCCCCCCCCCGTGACCAGACCAGACCTCCTCACACCTAACAGCCAGCCGCCCGGGGGAAGGGGGGTGTGTGTGTGTGTGTGTGTGTGTGTGTGTGTGTGTGTGTGTGTGTGTGTGTGTGTGTGTGTGTGTGTGTGTGTGTTGTGTGTGTGTGTGTGTGTGTGTGTGTGTGTGTGTGTGTGTGGAAAAAGACCAGAGGCTGTTGCTGGTTCCAGCCTCCTCTGTGTCCAGTGAAGCGTTCATGTCCCTAATTCAATCCCAGAAGGATTCGGTTCAAAGATGTTGACGTCCAACCGCATTAGAGAGAAGTCTTACTGTCAGTGAGGACGGATCAGGAGACATGTCAACATCAGAACAAGAGCCGTGGATTCAAACAGACATTTCATTGGTTGTTTTGCATATCTTTTAGACTCTTAGTCTCTTTGTGGTCCTCTTGTGTCTCTGTGGTCCTCTTGTGTCTCTGTGGTCCTCTTGTGTCTCTGTGGTCCTCTTGTGTCTCTGTGGCCCTCTTCTGTCTCTGTGGTCCTCTTGTGTCTCTGTGGTCCTCTTGTGTCTCTGTGGTCCTCTTCTGTCTCTGTGGTCCTCCTGTGTCTCTGTGGTCCCCCTGTGTCTCTGTGTTCCTCTTGTGTCTCTGTGGTCTGTGGCCCTGGTCTGGTGGTCTTGCTGTGGCACGGTGCCCTTTGCTGTCAGTCTCCTCACCAAGAACCTCGTCAGATCTGTTCATGACGCCGTCGTTATCGCTCCTGAGTCGTCACATGCAGATATCGCTGGCTTAGTCCGCTTGTTGAATCCCATGGTGGAAGTAGGTGTGAACACAGTCACACCGCTCTGTCGGACCTTTAGCAGAAGGCTATATATATATATATATATATATATATATATATATATATATATATATATATATAAAATAAATAAATAAATAATACTGAAGAATAAGAAATACATCAGCTGACAATTTCTCAACAATTTTGACTTCCAACAGAAATGAAATATCCTTAATCCTACAGAAAATAAGGTTAATTAGATTTTTTTGGGGGGTTTTAAACACTATGACATGTTCGTCCTTGATGATCCTGTCAGTTATGTTTCTGATAGTTTATTAAATGTTGTCATCAGCGACATGATGACGTGTTTTAACCGCTCTCTGCTTCAGGACGCGGCCGAGGACATTCGGTCCATCGACAGCTGCGAGTACATCTGGGAGGCCGGCGTCGGCTTCGCCCAGTCGCCTCCTCCGAACCACATCCACGACCTCAACAGGTGAGTCTGGACGCGGAGAACCCACTTCCTGTTTGTGTCAGTTAGCTTGTAAATATGATTAAAATAAATAAATAATTTGATGGAAAGGTGGGCGACAACAGAAAAGATGAGCAGTTTGTGATGATAAAAAGCTGCTTGACCAGATCAACTCTGATTAGTCTGCAAAGTTTGATGGCCTTTTGCCTGCAGGTGGCGCTACAGAAACATGATGAATTTCAAAAAGGCAGAAAATCAGGATTCATTGTCTGTGTCATTTCTAGTAACTTTCCTAGTAATGTCGGTCCTGTGTTGTCGTTTCTTTAGGACGGAGTTGCTGAAGTTGCTCATCACTTGTCTATCTGAGGCCATGTACCTTCCTCCGTCCTCAGACAGCAGGAACCTCAATCCCTGGGTCTCCTTCTTCTGCTCCACCGAAAACCGGTAACGCAATCAATGAAGTGCCTTAAAGCTGCATTCTCTCTGCTGGCCACCAGGGGGCGACTCCTCTCTGATTGTATAGAAGTCTATGAGAAAATGGTCCTACTTCTCTCTTGATGTATTATCTCAGTCAACATTGTAAACATGAGTTTATGGTCTCAATCTCTAGTTTCAAGTCTTCTTCAATCCAGTATGATGTTCATTTAGTACATCATGGTCCATTTAGAGTCCAACAGACCAGAAAGCAGGGGATGCTTTAGGGGCGGGGCTACCTGCTGATTGACAGGTCGCTACCACTGAAATGATGGAGTGTTCGTTTAGTCATGAGGCCTAAACACTCACCTCTCGCTGCTCACCTCCCAACACATGGAGAACTCTGACAAGCCGCCATGCGTGACCTCTGACCTCTCATCTCTCTCCTCCTCCCCAAGACACGCCCTTCCTCTCTTCACCTCCCTTCTCAACGTGGTGTGTGCCTACGACCCCGTGGGCTACGGCATCCCGTACAACCACCTGCTGTTCTCCGACCCCCGGGAGCAGCTGGTGGAGCAGGCGGTCCAGATCCTGGTCGTCACCCTGGAGCACGAGGCTGCGTCGGCCGCCAGCGCCGCCCTCCAGGCCATGGACCAATCCGCTGTGGAGGAGCCGGAGGTGAGAGCGGGAGGGTGTTTAGTTTTTAATTATTAGAATAGAATCGCTGATGCAGAATTTAAAACGGGTTCTTCTTCTTTTCCAGCCAGCTGGACCCGATAACCTCTTTGTGAATTATCTCTCCAGGATCCACAGAGAAGAGGTAAAACACGGCCAAGCCTTGAAGACACGCCGATACTGTCGGATGCTAACGTGCGTTTTCTCGTCTTCGTTTTCAGGACCTGGGCTTCATCCTGAAAGGTCTGGGTCGGCTGATGAACAATCCCCTGGTTCAGACCTACCTTCCTCACTCCACCAAGAAGATCCAGTTCCACCAGGAGCTGCTGATCCTCTTCTGGAAGTTCTGCGACTTCAACAAGGTGCAGAGCTGCGTTTACGACAAAATGATCCCGAAGCTACACGACGGCATATCACTCACTCACTATCCACAGTCAGGACTCTGTAGAGGACTATGTAGAGGACCAGGGGACTCTGTAGTGGACCAGAGGACTATATAGAGGAATCTGTAGAGGACTAGAGGGCTATATAGAGGAATATATTGGGGAGTTTATAGAGGACTATGTAGAGGACTAGAGGGCTATATAGATGAGTATATAGAGGACTATGTAGAGGACCAGAGGACTCTGTAGTGGACCAGAGGTTTACATAGAGGAATCTGTAGAGGACTAGAGGACTATATAGATGAGTATGTAGAGGACTATGTAAAGGACTATATAGTTGACTATGTAGAGGACTATGTTTAGGACTTTAATAGACTATATAGAGGACTACATAGTATAATATTGAAAGGACTTTAGTGGACTTTAAAGAGAACGTTAGTGGACTATATAGTGGACTCTTTTGGACTAACAGTTAAAATGTCGCTGACTCTGCTGTGTTCCTGTCTCTCAGAAGTTCCTGTTCTTCGTGCTGAAGAGCAGCGACGTGCTGGACGTCCTGGTCCCGATCCTCTTCAGCCTGAACGACGCCAGAGCAGATCAGTGTGAGTCTCCTCTAGATCCCCCGTCTGGCCTGATCCAGTTTGAGCGTCGGCTCTACCAGATCCCTGTTGGTGACTCGTGTCTTTGTCTGCGTGCGTCTGCAGCTCGCGTCGGCCTCATGCACATCGCCGTCTTCATCCTGCTGCTGCTGAGCGGGGAGAGGAACTTCGGCGTCCGTCTGAACAAGCCGTACACGCTGCGCGTCCCGATGGACATCCCCGTGTTCACGGGAACGCACGCCGACCTGCTCGTCATGGTAACGCCCGCCGGCACAGCAGTCATCAATGTTCTGCTTGTTTCTTTTACTCAACGAGCATCGATGTTCATGTTCATGTTTAGGTCTTCCACAAGATCGTCACCAGTGGACACCAGCGTCTGCAGCCTCTGTTTGACTGCCTGCTCACAATCATAGTGAACAGTGAGTATGAGACACATGTTTCAACTTTTAGTTTGACAACTTTGTACTTTTCCTCCCTACATTTTAAAACAAACATCTGTACTTTCTACTCCTCACATTTTTAAAACAGGCTTCTTACTTTAGTTTTAATGCATTTGAATGATCTATAATTTTTCTGATTTAATATGATTCATGAGATTCAGTCAGCCTTGTAAAAAAACAGCCAGTCGAAATGTCCTTCATAGGGATACTTTCTACTTTGAGTACATTTCAGAGCCTGTACTAGAGTAAAGAGGCTGAATCAGTACTTCTACTTTTACCACAGTAAAGTATCTGTACTTTTGACACCTCTCTCTGACATCAGCTAAATTTAAGGTTTCATTATCATGTCAGCAAACATGATGTAGCAAAGATATGCTGTTTGTTGCCTAAAGCAACATTTCCCCTCTACGATTTAACTATAACAAGGAAAGAAATACACATCAAACACACAAAGGTAGACTTTGTGGATCAGTATCTTGCATGAAATGTCGCCCTCTGCTGGTTAACTATAGGAATGGTTCCCTCCTCCACAGTCTCCCCGTACCTGAAGAGCCTCTCCATGGTGGCGGCCAACAAGCTGCTCCACCTCCTCGAGGCCTTCTCCACACCCTGGTTCCTCTTCTCCTCCGCCCAGAACCACCACCTGGTCTTCTTCCTGCTGGAGGTCTTCAACAACATCATCCAGTATCAGTTTGACGGTGAGAACATCAGCATGAACTCAAGAGTGAAATAAATGCCGTCTCCTCCTCCTCCTCCAACCGCTAAATCTCCCCTTCGCAGGTAACAGCAACCTTGTGTACGCCATCATCCGCAAGCGTAACGTCTTCCACCAGCTGGCCAACATGCCGTCGGACGACGCGTCCATCCAGAGGGCGCTGCAGAAGAAGAAGAAGGCTGGCATTTCCAGGACCGGCTCTATAGAGACGGAGTCCATGGAGGGCTCCAGACCTGCCGTCCCCGCTGAGCCGGGCACAATCAAAACCAGTTTAGAGGCCACTCCAGGTACCGAGTCCGAGCAGCTTCTTTAATGGCAGTGTGGTAACTAGGGACTCTATCTGCAGAAATGAAACATAATATTAATGTATACTCATCTAAATTCTTGAGTTTTAGGAAATATGAGTTCTTATGATGTTGCCTTGTTGAAATCCATCATAACTGCAACATACAACATGTTTCGGATTCACCCATCAGGCTTCATACTCAACAATGAACCCGTTTATTTGTCTCCAGGAATCGACAAGATAACGGAGAAGTCCCAGGTGAGCCTGGACGGCACCATGGTCACCGTGCCTCAGACGACCGCCGACGACAGCGCCGTGGCCGCAGCCAGCGACACCGAGTCCAACTCGGAGACAAACCACGAGGTAGTCCAGGCCGCCACATGGCTCCGGGTGTTTCTGTCCGCCTGCAGCTAAAGTGACTCCTAGTGCTTTTTATATTTTGCCGTCAGGTCGAACAGGCGGAGTCGGAAGCAGCGAGGAGTCGGTTGTCGAGCATGTCGTCGTCGGCGACCTGGAGCGCCAACACGGACTGGGTGAGTAGAAGTCTCCTCTGCTGCTGATTGGCCGATATTAGGCCATCGCAGACATAAAACATGCATTTTTGCATAATAGAGCATGCAATCATTCAGGTTTTAATCACCACGGTTATATTTCAGCCTGCGTGAACGTTTGTTTCAGGATAACTTTATTTATATAGAGCAGCTAGAAGTTAGAGGATTGATTGATTCATTGATTGATTGATTGATTGATTGCATCTCTCAAAGCTCAGTGAAACACAACAAGCTCAGAAATAAGGTAAATAAGATATTTCTTTTCTTTCAGGCAATAATAATTATAGTCAAACTGTAAAATCCTGTATCCTCCATCACATACCGTTAAAAATGTGTATTACTAAACTATTTCTAGAGCAGTTGTCAAATAAAACCAAATAATAAAATAAATAATAATTAATTAATAAAAATAAAAAAAAATAATATACAAGAAATTAAAAACAATAAAATAAGCAGCTCAGATAAACTCAGGATGTACTTTCCAATAAAAGTATGTTTTTAGAAGAGACTTAATTTATAGATATGTGTGTATATGTATTTCCCATATTGCTGCTTGGGTGTTCTCAGGTGTTGTCATGGAAGGCCAGACTTCCTCTGCAGACCATCATGCGGCTGTTACAAGTGCTGGTTCCTCAGGTGGAGAAGATCTGCATCGACAAGTAAGAAATGACAAGTTTGAATTGAGTGTTTGATGGAGGAGTCGCTTTGTATTCTATTTATGTTGAATAAAACTGCATTTGCTGAGAATATAAAAGGAATCCCTGGCCTCTTGTGCTGGATTTTATCTGTGTTTTTATTGTAGCTATGAAATCTTGAACTGGGATCACTGGTGTGTCGTATTAACGCTGCTACACCGACACAAATTGACCGTTTGTCGTCCGCAGGGGTTTGACGGACGAGTCGGAAATCCTCAAGTTCCTTCAGCACGGCACGCTGGTGGGCCTGCTGCCCGTCCCCCATCCCATCCTCATCAGGAAGTACCAGGCCAACGCCGGCACCGCCATGTGGTTCCGCACCTACATGTGGGGCGTCATCTACCTACGGTGAACACGCTGAACACCAACTTGGCTCCACATGAAAAACTTCCGATAGTTTTTCAAACTGACCTGATAACTCATGTGTTTTAACAGTGACTTGTTTTTTCCCCTCTCTCACCCTTGTTGCCATAGCAACGTGGATCCCCCGATCTGGTACGACACGGACATCCGGCTCTTTGAGATCCAGAGGATTTAGAGCGAAAGGGTCTGGTGGACTCCGTTTTTTACCTTCCTCACACCCGAACTGTGATTGGAGGAACATTTCACACCTTTCTGGAGACATTTAAAGGGAAGCGAGCCGGCTCTTCGTTCTTCCTGACGACTTTGTGTCCAAACCTTTAGCTACTGTGTGTCTAAAGGAGCCAAACGGTCATTAAACCTGACAGAATCTTGAAATGTGACATTTATTGAACATAAGAAAGCCTCCCCCTAAAGCATCCCCTGCTTTCTGGTCTGTTTGACTCTAAATGGACCATAATGTACTAAATGAACATCATGCTGGATTGAAGAAGACTTGAAACTAGAGATTGAGACCATAAACTCATGTTTACAATGTTTACTGACATTCATGAGATAAGGGCTCATTTTCTCATAGACTTCTATACAATCAGAGAGGGCCCCCTGATGGCCAGCAGAGAGTATGTCAGTTTAAGGCACTTCAGCATTTGGCTTCACTTTTCACGTTTCCGCCTGGTTGGAACAAAAGGGAACAAACTAGACGATGGTGGATTTTTACAGGGTGATTTAATAACACTGGTATGAAAGAGGAAAGAGCAGTTTTATGGTTAATCAGGCATTTAAAACACGCAGATATTTACAGCAAAAGTGGCCCGTAGTTGCACCAAACTTACACTAGTCAGATTATAACAGCCATGCTTACCAGATAAACAGAGGCAGCGAGCTTCAGTCATGCATTAATGATGCATTAATAATGCATTAATAATGCCAAACTATAACCAACAACCTTATTGTGCTCGTAGTTAACGAATGACTGGGAGCCCAGTTCCTCACATGACGATCCTTTCGTCTCTGAATAAACCAAATAATTTCTAATCGTGTATCATGTTATTTTTCCTTCAAACATCTTTGATATGCGTCCATACATTTTAACGGTCATGCAGTTTTGCCACCGTCACGCCAACATGAGCAGCTCCATCAGAGCTCCCACCGAGTGCATCCTGTAGAAGACGCTGAGAGGCTGGCCCAGGTTCACCAGGACAAACCAGGCCGAGAACCCGAAGAACTGCTTCCCGAGGCCGTTCTCGAACTGGGGGTGGACTCCGAACGCAGGGATGACCCACAGCTGCAAGGAGAGGTGTTGCATTAACGCACCAAACTAAATCATATTTCTAATAAACACGTGATATTACCATGATGTTGGCGAGGATGAGGAAAGCACAGATTTCTTGCAGCACCCTTTTGGTCCAAGGCTTTTTCCCATCATGCTGCTGTTGAGCAGCGGCCGACGTGTTTCCCTCCAGCAGTGAGATATCCGTCTTCCTCTCTTCTGGTGTTGGCACGGCAACCTTTTTCTTAGACTGCGGGGGACAAAAACAAACAAAGAACCAGAACAGCATTTCAAGAGTAGAGTGCAACCGGACTTGCAGATGGGACACAATCATAGCCTGTATATGGTCGTTGTCATGGTGACATCAACCGTTGGTTTGCGTACTAAAGTTTTGAAGCCTTGAGTTTGCATCTTTGCCGCCGCCATCTTGGGATTTTTGCAACCAGTGAAGGAAATTACCATATTTGGTCTGTGGAGTAGCAACGGGTGGATCGGATGAGCGGCACCCAGAGCAGCACCCTTATTGGATCTGGATCCATCTGGATTCTGGTGTGAAGTTGCTTACAAAGTTAGCTTCATTAATCAAGGTCATCTTTGCAGCTAAGTGTTAAAGTCATCTTAGTAGCTAACTTCATTGGTAGCGTGGTAACGACCTGTCAATCAGCAGGTAGCCCCGCCCCTAAAGCATCCCCTGCTTTCTGGTCTGTTTGACTCTAAATGGACCATAATGTACTAAATGAACATCATGCTGGATTGAAGAAGACTTGAAACTAGAGACAGAGACCATAAACTCATGTTTACTGAGATAATAAATCAACAGAGAGGCTCATTTTCTCATAGACTTCCATACAATCAGAGAGGAGTCGCCCCCTGATGGCCAGCAGAGAGAATGGCAGTTTAAGTCGCTTCAGCATTTGCCTCACTCTTCAGAACCGGAGTTTGCTGCCTGGTTTTAACATTAGGAGGAAATTGATTTGATTGTTGAAAAGATCAGCTCGCTTATATTATAGATTGAAATTGGTCAGTATTTACTGATACATGCGTGCTATTTTGTTTTCCAGGAAGAAACAAAATATTGGATTTTGATCAAAAAAAAAATAGAATATCTAAAATAGATATGACCGATGTGATCCAAGCTTTAAAAACAGTTTACTGAACATTTGTAGGAAGTACCTTGAAGATGCTCCGCTGCTTCTCCTTCTTCTTGGCGAGCAGGTTCGGGTGCCTGTGCAGCCCTTCGATGATGAAGATGTTCTGGAGGATGAGCTCCAGCAGGCTGAGGAGGGAGTAGGACAGGTCCAGGTCCTCCAGGGGCCCCCGGGTCCCCATCGCCAGGGCCGCCACCAGGGAGAAGTAGGACAAGGCGAGCTGGCCCAGAGCCGCTGCCACCAGAAGGATCACGTCCAGACTCCGGGTGGGGTTGTGTCCCGCTTCGTTGGCCCTCCTCTCCAGCCGGTGGACCAGCATCCCGGCCAGGGAGCACAGCGACATGATGGGCATCACGGCTAAGTGGTAGCCGTAGAATATGAGGAAGGCAGTGAGGCGAAGCTGCTGCTGGCTCACCCAGACCTGGTAGAGGATGAAGACAGCCACGCCGGCCACGAGCACCAGGCCCCCAAACACCAGACCGTATATGACCCCGCCTTGGTACACGATGCGGAGGGTCATCTTCTGGGCCACGTGGTGGGGACCCGGACTCATCCTGCGGCCCACGTTCTTCCACATGACGTAGACCATGCAGCCCGCCATCAGGTAGTACTCCATGTTGAACGGATAGAGGATCTCGAAGCCTTTCCTGAAGGTGAGACAGGCTGCACTCGCGCTGCACTGACAGAAGGTCAAATTGGCAAATCCTGGAAAATTAATAAAAAAAACAAAATGTATGTTTTTTGTATTAGAGGTTTTCATTTCCTGAACACAACAATAATAATACATTTTATTTATAGGTGCTTTATGAGCACTCAAGGATACCGTACAGAGAATAATAAAAAGTGCAAAACAACCAATAAAATAAAAAAACAATAACTAAGTTAAAATTCGACACAACATAAGATAAATCCGTTGACATATTAGAGTTTAACAGAGGGAATTTCTTATTTTACTGCTCCATAACAGGTACGGATATATATATATATTTTAATAACATGTTGTATAAATGAGGCTGTGAATGTTATATGGACATTCTCTTCTGTTTTAGAATATAGAAAGGAATGAAACTGGTTTGTTGAATGTAAGAGCTGCTGAAGATTTCTGAGAGAAAACGACCTTTAAAGTAAAAAAAAAAATGAACTAATAGATATAAGCATGAAATGTCAGTTGATCGCTGACATTTAGAGAAATAATTTTTTCGAGAAATGTTTTGTTTAAATATGCAAATGCACATAACCTAATGGTGATTAGTGAATTTAGGAGAATTCTACAGATGCATACAGACAAAGTAATATAATAAACAACTAAATGTGTATTTTGGATGTTTTCTAAACAGAACAAAATTATTATATTAGTGAATGAAAGTTGAACTACCTGGTAAATCAGAGATGTCGGCTTCAGGTGAGTTGGTGCTGAATTGCATCCCGTCCTCTTTCTCTAACTCGATCTCCTCGTGGATGGTGTCCTCGGTGACGGCGTTCAGCCACAGCAGCAGGTCGGCCGCCAGGATCACCATCAGACCGGTCCTGCAGCACAGCAGGATGACAAACAATCAGCCTTTATGATGGACTAATAACATTTATAGAAGACGTAATAACGAGAGTGATGACGCACCTGGTGATGATCTTGTGTCTGTGAATGCAGTCTTTGGAGTGAGCCCACAGTAAATATGTCTGCAGAGGTAAAAAACATTATTATGTCAAAATGCTGCAGAAAAAAAGGGTCACATTTTTGGTGTAAAGAACAGAAGAGCTAATTGTATATCTTATAATTTGATCTTTTTCATTTTAGTTGAAAAATGTTGCACATTTCATTCAAAATAATAATTTATAATAATTGTCATTATTGCTATTAGTATTATTACTACACAATAATTTATATATTATTCTGCAATAATGTTAATAATAAAATAATAACAATATTAATATTGTAATAGATCATAACAATAAAAACTATTATTATCATTGTAATTCAAGTGAATTTTTATGTTCATATATTGTTATTTACTCTTTATTTACTTATTTACCTTATTTAATTTTTCTGTGCTTTCCATGGTTCCGACACACACATCACCTTGTCCTCCCCTGACAATGTTGATATTAATAATAAACTGGTTTGTATTCATTGTTCTTGTTGGCCTTTTGTTGTTTTGTTAGTTTATTGTCTTTTTGTCTTGCAATAAACAAACAGACAGATGAGAAAACACTGTGACCTTTTTTTTCTACCATCAAACGTTTCTGTCCTTTCTTTCTTCTGTCATTTTTGTTTGCAGACAAACCAGAATATGATGATTACCTGCAGCGAGAGGAAGGGCACCTCGATGAAGGGAGAGAGCACCTGTGCAGCAGGTTTACACTCCCTCATGTTGATCATGTATCCAACCCTGAAGATGTACAGCAGCAGGCTGAAGGCAGCGAAGAGCAGGAGGACGACTGGACGGCAGCAGGACGGGGACAGACATGTCACTCAGCTGTCCAACATGGCAGGGTTAAGGTTTAATGGTAAAACACTCACCGGTGACGGTCATCCCCCCAGCATGGTGGTCTTTATGTGGGCTGATGCCGGGCTGCTTCCTGGCCCACAGCAGGTACCACAGCATCCAGACCACACTGACCCCCATCAGCAGCAGTATGAACATCTGGGGCTCCTGGTGCTTCAGGCCCTTGGGGTTGAGGGCCTGCCCGGCCACCAGGGCCACTCCCAGCAGCACCACATTCAGACCTAGCAGACCAGAGATCAGACGCCTCCCACTGGGAACCCAGACCACCACCGGATCCAGCTCCTCGATTTGATTCTCTGTGCTCACGTCTGGTCGGACACTTCCAGATGTCCCCCAGGAGGAATCCAACTCTGTGCCTCCTGCATCTGGATCCATATTCTCTTCTTTTATGTCTAAAATCACTCTTGAGTTCTTCTCTTCCTTCTTTCCATTCAGCCTTCGGTGTTTTCTCTCCTTCCTTCAGGTGAAATCCTGCAGTCCAACATGTCAAGACAGCGTCTGATAGGGGAAATCATTTTGATCCGCCTTCCTCAGCAGTGCAGGCGTGGCCACGAGCCAATGCATCAATACCGGCACACCTTTCACAGGAACAGGTATCACAGGTACAGGGACAGGTTAGACAAAGGTCAGCACTTTTGGTCAGCACCTTTGTCTAACAAGAAACTCTGCTGGTCCACAGCCTCGGTGAGGTGGTTTTACTTTGAAAGGGTTTATCAGCTGCCAGTCAGAGTCACTGTTTGCGTACAGTCGACACCAGGAACTGAACCTGAAATGTAACCTTGCTCTTATCACACCATCGCTTCGAGAGGCAACTAATAGCTCAGGCTGATAACCTGTTTCAGCTGATAGTATTTCTCTGTTTGCTTTCAGTTTAAACGAGGAAGGCGACTGATTATCGGCGCTGATATTCTGCATTTTTTAAATATCAGTCATTTTTATAGCCGATTTACAGATGCAGTTGTAAAATCCTCTACTTTGGCTTTGATGCAGCCACAGTCACGACTCTCTGGACTCTCTTTTTTATTTGATAGCTTCAGGGAACTATTTTATTTATTGCTCTGTTTGTTTGCACTTTTTGTGTTCAGGTCACGTTGAAAGGTTCTGTGAATTAAACTTTAAGGAAGATTTGTCCCCCCCCCCCCCTTTTTTTGTGTTACTTATCGCTCTCTTGGATTAGTAGTAATCCCTCAAAAAGCCACATCACTCGACACCCTGGAGCAAACACATGGTTTTGCAGGTTTTGTCCATTTAAAACAAACATCAGCTACTTTACATCACAGCTTCGCATTGTGTAGACCATTCATTTCCCTACTGTATAGAAAAACTATTAGTAAAATCCAACACTAAACATCTGCATCATTTTGGGTGAAAGTTGCAGATCAGCCGTTTGGAATCGTGCTGAATTTTCCACTGGTTTTGCATGTTTTAGCCCATTTGCTACAAACATCATCGTCTAATGCAAACCGTATGCTGTGTTTTACATTTCGGAATGTTTGAATGTTTCGATGCATCCCATTGATTTTCACTTATTTCCATACGATTTGAAAATCTATGAGAGATCTGCAGGTTAATAGGATTAAGGAGGACAATGTTTTGAAAAAAAAAAAAATGCATTACGCATTTAGGTTTTTAAATATATGTCCGTTGCTGGATAGAAAATATTATTGTTATCAGAGAACTGACACCTAGAATGAATTTAATGTCCCAGTGAAAATCAAATGTTCTAGTATTCTAGTGCTACGGCAAACTAATAATGTGAGCTATAAAGTCATTATGGTAACATGAAGTCAGATGGTTGGATATTAACACATTTCTTCCTCAGGTTATGTTGTTATATCAGATGATGATGTCATCCTAACGTGAGTGTAGATCACTGTGGGCGATCTTATCCCCACTGTTCTAAATACCACTGCCATTGTAGTTGATTCTATTCTAATCTATAACACTTTATTATATTATATTCTAGTTCTATTCTAATCTATTTTCCCACACGATTTTCTATTGGCTTGTAGTGTCAAAGGGGCGGGTCTCATCACCATAGCGCCGCCCCTGCATGACCACCACCAGCACGCCTCGTGCTCGTCTCCTAGCAACCAGCCTGTCAGCGCGCTCCGTGCCTCTCCAGGCCGTCCGTCCGCCCCTCCGGACCCGCCGCGTCCCGGACTGAAAAGTTGCCTAAACAGCGAGGCGAACCCTCTAGAAGCTCCATGGAACCGAACCGAGAGTGAGCCGCGGGCCGCCGAAGCCGAGGGCGCCGCCATGAACGACCGGTACCACCGGGCGGCCCGGGACGGCTACCTGGACGCGCTGAAGGAGGCCACACGGAAGGAGCTGAATGCCCCGGATGAGGACGGGATGACGCCGACCTTGTGGGCAGCGTACCACGGAAACCTGGAGACGCTCCGGCTCATCGTGGGGAGAGGGTGAGTCCGGGTCCATCCACAGCTGTCACCCAGTAACAACTGGTTTCATTCCACCAGCCGAGTAACGCTCCCAGTATGGGTAAACATGACGTCACAACTAGATAAATAACGTTTAGCCGAGTGGAGGGAGATTCAGTCTCTCTTCTTTTTATATTTATTGAATTAAAAGTGAATTCTTCCTATTCAAATCACAAACATAATTTGTTTTAAGAAGGTTTTAAATATGGAAACAAATATTTAAAAACGTGTCTTATAAAAACTCTCTAGTATCCTCCAACTTCACAAAAATAAATATAGGTATATATATATTGAATATTATAAATTAAGCTCATCTGCTGATATAGATGTAAAATTAAAAACATTTATGCTCCTGCCCCCTTCGCTAACTTAATCAGTGCTGCTGGAGATGGAGGGCTTTACATTTTAACAGCCTGATTACAGAATAAAAGGTCACTGGCAGCAGGACATCTCATAAACACTCGCTCTGCAGCAGATGATGCATCTGAAGCATGACGGCTTTACATCCAGTCCAGACGTGGCTAATCCGTTACAGGAGCAGGTCTGGTGCTCTACGTCTGACTGAAGCCAACGATAGGATCTGTGCTCTGAAAGCCTCGTGCTAATGACAAAAAGGGTTCAGGGGTAAGTCTATATTCTGGTGAGATAAGTTGTGGCTTAATGTATCAGAGGCTTTAGGAGACATGATATTTACTGCCTGTCTCTCTAAAGGGGGCAGGGTGCTGTATGTCACGCCGCTGCTGCGGCCGCTGGCAGGTTTATAAGGCGACGCCGTGAAGTGGAAGGTCAATGAGCTGCAGACACAAAGGTCACGGTGATGGATTCCAGCGATGGGCTCCAGAGGATGTGAAGCCGAGACGAGCAGCTGAAGTTCACAGCAAAAGCGTTTTATTTGCCTACAGGGTTCCCACGGGTCAGAATAGGGAATTTTGAATTTAGGGAAAGTATGTCCAGACACGGAAAATCAGGGGATTTGATCATTTTGTTGGGGTCAAGTCATGGAATATCAGGGAATTTAGTTTGTAGCTTGTTTACATGTTAGTTGCATTCAAGTCAAGTCAGAGAATCTGACATGCAAGTTAAACTTAAAGTGGGAACCCTATTCCTACAAACCCTTTATTCAACAAAACAAGACAAATGTCTCATGTCTAAGTGGTGCCCAAATAAAATAGAGTAAAAGGGGTCACAAAGCTCTTTGAGACTGAGCTACCTGAAAATTACAGCATCTTTTTACATAGCGTTTTTTACATAATGTCTTTTTACACAATGTCTTATATTACACAGCATCTTTTTACATAGCATCTTTTTACATAATGTCTTTTTACACAGCATCTTTTTACATAATGTCTTTTACACAGCATCTTTTTACATCGCATCTTTTTACATAATGTCTTTTTACACAGCATCTTTTTACATAATGTCTTTTGACATAGCAGCTTTTTACATAATGTCTTTTTACACAGCATCTTTTTACATAATGTCTTTTTACACAGACAGCATCTTTTTACATAACGTCTTTTTACACAGCATCTTTTCACATAATGTCTTTTGACATAGCAGCTTTTTACATAATGTCTTTTTACACAGCATCTTTTTACATAATGTCTTTTACACAGCATCTTTTTACACAGCATCTTTTTACATAATGTCTTTTTACACAGCATCTTTTTACATAACGTCTTTTTACACAGCATCTTTTTACATAGCATCTTTTTACATAATGTCTTTTTACACAGCATCTTTTTACATAATGTCTTTTTAGACAGCATCTTTTTACATAACGTCTTTTTACACAGCATCTTTTTACATAATGTCTTTTACACAGCATCTTTTTACATAACGTCTTTTTACACAGCATCTTTTTACATAGCATCTTTTTACATAATGTCTTTTTACACAGCATCTTTTTACATAATGTCTTTTTAGACAGCATCTTTTTACATAACGTCTTTTTACACAGCATCTTTTTACATAATGTCTTTTACACAGCATCTTTTTACATAATGTCTTTTTACACAGCATCTTTTTACATAATGTCTTTTGACATAGCAGCTTTTGACATAATGTCTTTTTACACAGCATCTTTTTACATAATGTCTTTTTACACAGCATCTTTTTACATAACGTCTTTTTACACAGCATCTTTTTACATAATGCCTTTTAACACAGCATCTTTTTACATAGCATCTTTTTACATAATGTCTTTTTACACAGCATCTTTTTACATAATGTCTTTTGACATAGCAGCTTTTTACATAATGTCTTTTTACACAGCATCTTTTTACATAATGTCTTTTGACATAGCAGCTTTTTACATAATGTCTTTTTACACAGCATCTTTTTACATAATGTCTTTTGACATAGCAGCTTTTTACATAATGTCTTTTTACACAGCATCTTTTTACATAATGTCTTTTTACACAGCATCTTTTTACATAACGTCTTTTTACACAGCATCTTTTTACATAGCATCTTTTTACATAATGTCTTTTTACACAGCATCTTTTTACATAATGTCTTTTTAGACAGCATCTTTTTACATAACGTCTTTTTACACAGCATCTTTTTACATAATGTCTTTTACACAGCATCTTTTTACATAATGTCTTTTTACACAGCATCTTTTTACATAATGTCTTTTGACATAGCAGCTTTTTACATAATGTCTTTTTACACAGCATCTTTTTACATATTCATCTTTTTCTAGCAGAAAAACCTACGGCATTCATTTTGTAGGTATTTGCTCGGAAACCAAAGTATTGGACTAATTACCATTTTGACTGGATGATGGCGCTAAGGGAAACATTAAGTGAATCCCAAAGTCAGTTCTCATCATCCTCAGGGGACAACGAATATCTGCACTTGATTATATGACAATGAATCCAGTTGTTGAGATATTTCAGGCTGGCTCAATGTGGCCAACCGACAGAACGATTTCTTGACAATTCTGGAGCCACGTTGGCTAAAAACTGGGCATTGTTCTTCGTAGTCCACCTCATAGTTGTGGTTGGTTTCTGGGTCTGGACAAATACTGAAGCTTCGTGTGCAGTCAACTGTGTGCTCTGGACTGGATGGGAACTCTGAGTTATCAATTAACAGAGGAAGGGGAGGTGGGCTCAACAAGCACCCTTTTGTCCAAAGGCCAATCGAGGAGGCCAGGAATGGGAGTATGAGTTTTCTGTTCTCATGCTACAGACATGTTTTGGTCGGTAGCAAAGAAAGTAATGAATTTTGATTTGCAGTGGTACATATTGTGAGAAGGTTTGAGGTTTGTGTATCATGTCTGAGCCCGAGCTGCAGATTGTCATGTTATATATGAGATTCCCTCTTTGTGCTACTGATACCTTTTATTGCCTATACCATTGGTATATAAATTGTCTAATTGCTCTTTCAGCTGACAGGAATGGATATTAATGATGCACTGAACATAAAACAATAAACCACATAGTATTTCCTGTAATATCAAATGAGATATTTGCACTCAGATAGGAAATCAAGGTTCATGCTTATAAAGGCGGCATATTGGTCCCTGCGTCTCTGGGTGTCTGCAGAAAATAGGCTCCCTGTGTGTGGGATGAATAATGCAAAGTCACGTTTAACCCGCAGCATTTCAATAATTGATCGGGGCCACGTGGGCGGGGAGAAAACAGGAAGAGGAGTGACTCAAAACACAGTTCATCCTTATATAAAAACTGTCCTGTTCACTGTGAAAGAGTCATCATGTTTCATGTCTGTCAGTGAACTACACAGACAGTGTGCTGTTGTTGTTGTTGTTGTTGTTGTTTGGCCATGTTATTGCTTGCACAGCATTTTGGGTAATACTTTATTGCTGTCATGGTAATATTTCAGCCAAATCCAGCAGCAGGTGTTGCCTCGGCTAATATTACCGCCATTTGATAAGATGCACTGTAAATATCCAGGCTGTCATTATTTAGTCATCAATAATTTGTTGCAATTAAATAATATATCAGAATCATAGATTTTGATTGGCTTATACTCTTATACTTATACATCACTTATACTTGTGCTTTTGTACATTTTACTCACAGTTATAAAGCATAAATTAAACACATTCCAGGGTCTGAACTGTAACCGGGTTTTGCTCTGATGAATCAAAATAATCCGCTACGTTGTCGAACTCAAGTGATGTGTCATTTTCACAGCACAGGAGATGAACTGACACAGTTGCAGGTCATGTGAGTCATCGTGCTTCAGTGTAAGAGGATCAGGTTGAGTTTCTCAGTGAACCCGGGTTACGTTTGTAGCACGGCAGCTTTCAAAAAGTAGGAACGGGACAATAAAAGACTTGAAAAAGCTGTCTAGCTCACTATCCTGGTAGAGGAGTGAAAAAAAGCTTAAAGATTTTTAAAAAAAGGATGCAAAAATACCTTTTTAAAATGAATTTATCCTTAATTTATGAAGGAAGACCTTATGATTTAATATGATGTTATTTTTTTTTTTTACTTAAATATGTGTCTTATGTGACAACTAGAAAAGGGGCTCATGATCTCTGAGTCAAAAGAGCCAAATATGAAGTGCCTTAAACTGTCATTCTCTCTGCTGGCCACCAGGGGGCGACTCCTCTCTGATTGTATCCAAGTCTATGAGAAAATGGGCCTACTTCTCTCTTGATGTATTATCTCAGTCAACATTGTAAACATGAGTTTATGGTCTCAATCTCTAGTTTCAAGTCTTCTTCAATCCAGCATGATGTTCATTTAGTACATTATGGTCCATTTAGAGTCCAACAGAAAGCAGGGGATGCTTTAGGGGCGGGGCTACCTGCTGATTGACAGGTCGCTACCAAAACGTTGTCTGTGTTTTTGTCTTACAATTAACCCTTTAACAGTTTAAAATGTCTTCTTCTGCATGTGGTTCGCAAATCGTATTGTATGTGTAAATCAACTAATGTTGAGATTTCCTCCCCCCGTCTTCCAGAGGTGACCCCGACAGGTGCGACATCTGGGGCAACACGCCGCTTCACCTGGCAGCTGCCAACGGCCACCACAACTGCCTGTCCTTCCTGGTGGCCTTCGGTGCCAATGTGTGGTGTCTGGACAACGACTACCACACGCCGCTGGACATGGCCGCCGCCAAGGGACACATGGACTGCGTTCGCTACCTGGATTCCATCGCTGCCAAGCAGATCACCCTCAACCCCAAGCTGGTTGGCAAACTCAAGGACCGGGCATTTCGCGCTGCAGAGCGCCGCATCAAAGACTGCGCAAAGCTCCAGAGGAAGCACCGCGAACACATGGAGAGGAAGTTCATGAAGGATTCGGCGGCTTTAGACAACATGGACGCTATCAGCTTTTCTAGCTACACTAGTGGCAGCACACTGAGCCGCAAGTTCAACACTGCCACCTCCAACATGCCATACTCACAGGTGCATGTTCTCTAACTTTGTGTTAAGGTGGAAAAGATCTCCCTCCTCTTTCAGGTTAGCTAGAGGTCTAGGACGGGATGGCTGGCTAGTTAGCTAACTCGCTTGTCCATCTCCAGAGCTGGCAAGTTAGCTAGCTAGTCTCTGGAGTCTCCTCTTCAGAGGGTCAGAAGAAAACTAGCTAGCTAACTAGCCAGCTGCTGAATTAGTAAAATGTAACAACTTTATGCTTCACAGTGTTGCAGAGCGACAACTCCGGGATCATTTTCTGTAACCAGTGTTGCATAAAAGCATGGGGGAATTAGCAAACTAGCTTAATTGGCTTGCTTATTCCACCATTTGATGCAATGCTGGTTACAGAATATAAGCCCAACAGCGGGTCATCTCTTTTATTAGCCTAGCCTATTAGCAACATATCTATCAACATTTAACTTTGAAACACTTGGCCGATATTGTAGCTTGCAAGAGTGTTGAACCGCAGACTGAAGTGTAACTAATATAAATAATACTTCATACGTAACATCTGTACTTTCCTTTCAGGCCACCCTGCACTCCACAGCCAAGGGCAAGGCCAAGATCCAGAAGAAGTTGGAGAAGAAGAAGCAGGTTGATGGGACCTTCAAGATCTATGAGGACGGCAGGAAAAGTGTGCGGTCGCTGTCCGGCCTGCAGCTCGGCAACGACGTCATGTTCCTCAAACAGGGCACGTACGCCAACCCCAAGGAGCGGTCGCGCCTCAACATCCGCGACATGTTCCCCCGAGACGATGACGACGCCGACACCGTCTCCCGTGCCATGAGCGACCCGGGCCTCCACGAGGCGGCGTACTCGGAGATCAGTGCAGACTCCGGACACGATTCCCTCTTCACCCGACCCGGACTCGGAACCATGGTGTTCAGGAGGAACTATTTGAGTGGCGGCATGTTCGGCATCGGGGCACAGGATGAAGGGAGCGTGGCAGGGAGCGACCCTGTGGGCCGGGCACCGAACGTTCGTCTACGAGGACGGCTGCCTCGGCGCTCGCCCAGCCTCGACGAGGACAGTATTGGCAGTGCCTTGAGTCTGCAAGAGAGGAACCTTCAGGAGCTGCCGTGGGAAGAGAGTGACGTTGGGCTGGATGAGGACTTGGAGCCAGAGAACAGTCCTCTGGAGACCTTCCTGGCCTCTCAAAGCCTCGGTGAGTTCATGGCTATCTTCCGGCGGGAGAAGATCGACATGGAGGCTCTGCTGCTTTGTTCTGATCGCGACCTCACCAGCATCCACATCCCTTTGGGCCCCAGGAAGAAACTCCTGGATGCGTGCAAGAGACGTCTGGACACCATGGACGAACCAGAGGCCATCGAAGACACTGAACTCTGAAGGTCAGCGTGGAGTAATCCACATTTTATGTTTTAAAATGGAAGCACCCCTAACCTTTTCTACCAGATACACTTTTGTTACATGTCAGCATATTATATAGATGATCCATTCGGTTCATTTGATCTGTCAGCACTGTTGCTCTCGTTCTGAGACTCACTTTGGACCTTTGGACGTGGACCTTTCACATGAACAAAAACAACACACTAAACGAAAGGGAGGGAGCAAAATAGGTCCTCCTTCACACCAAAACTGCATATTATACGCTTCAAAAAGTTGCTTTTGGACCATTAAATTAACATCTCCCTGTAGAATTTTACCTCCTGTATATAATATGTTTTTCCCTTTAATTTGGCTGCTTAGACCACTATGTACATGTTTGACTTCCCCTCACTCGGATAAACTTGCATGGCACCATCTAGTGGTGGCTTGTGATATAACAAGAGGCCTTTTAAGTCATTTTAGTAGCATGACACAGTTATTTCATCACGTTATTTCTAAGAATAGAATTTTTTATTTGTATTTGTATTTACAGGATAAACACACTGTGAAGATGTTATGTGTACATGCTGCTGACAGGCTGTTATTAATCCACATTACAGTCAGTAACATGGAGTCATGGCATCAGACTGAAACTTGGAAAAGATGTAATGAACATTTTATTGTAAAGCTTTGCCACATGTGTGGACACAGTCTGTCCAGTGAAACGTTACCATTGCATACTGTAGTTAACTTAACCCTTTGAATATAGTGTTTGTCACATCTTCAATGTACAGCTTTCTTAATTTAAATGCGTTATCTTACTCCACAGCACACTCACATCTGTGACCTAGTATTTATGGATGAAAATGACCTCCGACTGACTGCTCTGCAAACACTGATGCAATAGTCGAAACAATGTGCTGGTCCTGTGAGGTCGGCGGGTCTGCTAGATAACTCTTGTTATCTCACGTTGCCATGCAGTGTATTTGGTTTCACGTGAGGTCCTGAGAGTATGACTGTGCATGAATGTTCATTTTATGTTTTTGTTTTTGTATCAGGTGATGTGTTAAAATAAAGAGAACCGACCACCCCTGAGCTCCTCATGTGGCTCCACACTGACAAAATTACTTAGTGCCTGTGTAAATAAAAATAACAAGTTCAAGGCTGTTGGGAGGATGTGAGTGGAGCTGGCAGGCGGCCCGGTGCTCTAATGTCCCCCTCTCTGCGGTATCTGCTGTCCTCTGGAGGAAAAAAACACATGCTGTATATTTTAAAGAGCACGCTGCAGTCGGCGTGGCGGCAAGCCCAGAACACTGGCCTGTCTCCAAGACACCAGATATACACGAGTCACATAGACCAACTCATAAACACACCCCAACTCTCAGGCCAGATTCTTGCACAGCAGCATCCCCCCCCCCACCCCCTTTTTTTCCTTCTGAAGCTTTCAGTAACAGCACCTCTTTGCTCCCCCGTCCGTTTCCCAGGACACTTGCCAAGGTTACAGGGAGGGGAGGGGAGGGGAGGGGGGAAGCTGTTACATAGAAACACAACACGCGGATGACGCCACATGCAGAATGTATGAGACACAAGAGAGGACTCGACTCTGAACTGAGCAGCTGCAGGTTTTTCTTCTGTGTGAGGACTTTTTTCCTGAGGATTTCCATCGCAGGGCAATCTCAATGTCTTCGGGGTCGTGGGACAATAAATCCCACTGCTGCCGGGCTGCAGCGCGAGTCAGCTGACAGGGGGAGAACAGTGTAAGAGAGAGATGAGGAGGTAGAGGAGGAGGGTGCGCGAGGCTCTTGGAGCAGCAGGAAGGGGGCCGGGCCTCTCTGACAATGCCTTTTGCCAATAAGGACTTTCGCAATGCTAACTTTGACCTGGGGACTTTATGCTAAGGGTGCAGCGTGGCAGCGTTGAGCACCGGCCACTTGCAGACTGCATGGTGACTTTGTTTTGAGCCGGTTCACCAGCACAGGAAGCCGACATGCAGAAAGTACCGGAGGAGCGGAGGGGAGGATGGGATGAGAGGGGAGGAGATGGGAGGACGGGGGATGTGTTGGTCCAGAGGAATGTGGATCCGGAGAAGAACGGAGGGCCGGCAGGCGAAGAGTCACTGATGATGGAGCTAACGAGGATGGTGCAGAAGGTTGTGAAGGAGAGCAGCTGGTGGGAGAGGAGGGGGATCGACTGCAGCATCCTGGCAGTGGCGTTCCTCTGTCTGCCGCCTGGTAAGACCGCTGTTCTTTAAAAGTCCTTAATGTGGAGAGTAAAGAGGACTAAAAGTTATCCTAGAAACTAGAACTTCCGAGAATGTTGGACCTTTAATATTTATGTTATCTTAATGGCGCAGACTCATTTCTTGCAGTGACAGAAAGCCTGCACTAGAACTGCAGATCAAACAAATTAACATTTACATTATATTGATGGTAATAAATATGTTCTAAAAACATGGTAAACATTGTATCACATCTTGCATGTAAAACGTGCAGAATCTATTCTGCAAGAAAAGGTCTTTAAACAAAATGAATGCATTATTAAGACTATAAACTGTCAGAAAGGAAATGACAATCTCCTCAAGCACAAACTGTCAGATTGAAATTAAATGTCTATTTTTGTCATAATTTAAATCTACTGATTGTTTTCTTGATTTATCTTTTGGTGTGAAATAATGAAATATTTCTATCACAAGTTACCATAGCATGAGGTGACGTCTTGAGATTGCTTTTTTTGTCTGATCCAACATTGATATTACTGTCACGAAACACACAAAAAAAGTGAAAATATTTACAATTTAGTTGCAGAAACAAGTCAAATTTGTCATAAATTATTGACAGATACTTGTATCGTAATTTTGAACATGGTGCGATAAATACATGTAATCATTTCAGCCCTAGTCTCATTAATTTGTTTACGTCGTCTGGAACATAATCACTTTCAGCATGTTTAAAACACAAAAGCTGCTCCTTCCCCAACACTGTTGTCATAGCGGTTTTACATTCACAGAGTCCCATGGTCCCCCCTCTATGGGGGTCACTAGTGGTCAGCTACTGACCTCGATCAGGACGGGCGTCCATTCTGACTCACGTCACTTGATTATTGGTAGTGATAGCTTTCAGCAGCACCTGGTTCAGGCTTGTTATCTCTGCAGCATTCTTTCCGTCTTGCATAATTTGTGAGTTTTTTCTCAAATTCATCTGTACGTTATATCCCTGACTGTTTCAAGTTGAATTTAGTCCTACGGTGCGTTTGAGGAGGCATCTGTTGTTGTGTATTGTAGAGCTTGTGACTTACCACCTCGAAATAGTCTCCTTTGAAATAGGAGATGCAGTAAATTAGCACCGTTTTATTGGGTTAGGAATGAAAAAAACATCCCATAAAAGCCTCGGTGGCTGCTTGGGTTGCATTTTTATTATAGTTTTTTAAAAATCAAATAGTTTACCACAGTGCAACCACGTCCGACCTGAAAACCAATATTTAAGGGTATTTAGTACTAATAATATTAGTAGTATTTAGTAGTGTTGTGGGATTCAGGTCCTAAAATTGACATTTTAGTTCAAAAGTCTCCTGACGGAAGGAGTTGGTGAGAAAAGCAACGTTAGGCGACGCCCCTCCAGCCTTGCATATCGCTAACAACCCTAACTAGCATACGCATATCCTAGCCTCTCATGTCAACTCTAATTCATAAATATTTACTCTGTATTTTGTCACTAAAAAACAGACCCTTTTATGGCACTTGCCTAACCGTAGTCATGACAATGCAGCACGCTCATGACTCATATATGCGATTAGCATTAGCTGATTGAAAGAGTGATGGCTATCGTGAAGGGTAATTCAAAAACAAGTAAAGTCCTGATAAATATTAAAGGGACAAGTTCATGTGGTGCATTTTTGTGTTCTGTAATTGCAGCATGAAAGTAGGGTGGAATTAGCAAGTTAGCTAACTAACTAGCCAGTTGCTAAATTAGTAAAATGGAACAAATTTGGCTTGTTGATACTTCATCATTATATCATGTGCTGGAGGCATTTATTGAATCTCCAGGGACATGACTCTTCAGCCAAAAGGGATTCAGCTGCTCATTAATTACTTAACATGATCAGAATGAGGTCATTTTAAATCAGCAGACAGGAAGTTTAGCTGTTTGTTGAAATATTTAAATGTGTGTGATTGTTGGACTCAGATTTGAATACAGAACACAAAGGCAAGAAAATCCTAAGAAACAGCAGATGTATGTAAATAGAAACACTGTGATGTAACGAGGAACCCTTGCAATGAAACGGTGTCAGACACAAGTCACCTGCAGGATGAAGTTACCGGTACATTCTCCGCCCTGATCTTCCTGCGTGTCATGTTTGAAAGCCACACCTCAGAGTCGAAGGCCTCTTTGTTAATGAATGAATTTAGATCGGGGTCCCTGTGCTCTGTCACGCAGCCTTCCTGCTACTGGCCTCCTCCCGGGTGCTGTGGTTTTCGGCAGGCGTGCTGCTGATGGGCGTGGCTCATGGCGTCATCACTATCAAAGGGACACATTTGGCCAGCCACGGGGCGCTGAGCGAGTCGCAGGCCTGGGGGAAATTCTGGGCCGTCTTCTTCATCGAGGTGAGATGTTCAGAAATAAGACTATCATTACACCTGAGGCAAGGTTCATTCTGACATTCTTACAGCAGTTAGCTTAAAGATGCTACTGCTGAGGTTCCCTTGCACAATGCACTTAAAGGAATAGTTGGGGGTAAGACTCTTATTTGCCTTCCTGTCGAGCGCTAGATGAGAAGATTGATACCACTCTCACATCTGTGCAGTAAATATGTAGCTTCAGTGAACAGCCAGTTAGCTTAGCTTAGCATATAAACTGAAAAGTAGGGAAACAGTTAGCCTGGGTCTGTCCAAAGCAGGTGGCAACTTCCCGGTTCTGAAAGTGAAATAAACACTAAAGTGCCTTAAAGCTGCATTCTCTCTGCTGGCCATCAGGGGGTGACTCCTCTCTCATTGTATGGAAGTCTATGAGAAAATGGTCCTACTTCTCTCTTGATTTATTATCTCAGTAAACATGAGTTTATGGTCTCAATCTCTAGTTTCAAGTCTTCTTCAATCCAGCATGATGTTCATTTAGTACATTATGGTCCATTTAGAGTCACACAGACCAGAAAGCAGGGGATGCTTTAGGGGCGGGGCTACCTGCTGATTGATAGGTCGCTACCACACTACCAATGCAGTTCACTAAATCAACCTACCAGCACCATGAAAGGTCAATGATTGATATGTTATATCTCATTGTTTAATCCGTACAAACACAAAAAGACATGGTGTTATAGGAGGTTATGTGCCAGACTGTTCCTTGGCTTGGCTTGTTGCTTGGCAACCACGCAGTGACAACAACACTCAAGGAAGTCGTTGCCAAATAGTGTGGCTCAAGAAATACAACCCTTAGTAAATTACACAACTTGTCTTTTCTGTATGTTGTTTCGAACAAAGAAGATAAAAGTGTGAATTAGTGAGTTTTCGAGGTGTTGCTAGGTGGCTTTTATTATATTTGATCAGAGTCCAGCTGGCTGTTTTCCACCTGTTCCCAGTTTGTATGCTAAACTAACTGGTTTTCTCTTCAAATTTACTTTAGCCTAGAAAAAGGTGTCATGTACAAGAGTGAATGGTGTGTTTGACGCCGTAAACTGAGTGATTAATGCAATGTTTTATAACATTTAATATCCTCAGTGTAAGAATAATCAATTAATTGAGCTGTTGTACCTTTGAATTTGTGTATTTACTGACAATTCGATTGCTCTTTAGGGGGAAAAAATGATAACCTGTGCTGGTCTTTGCCCTGTTGACTGCTTATCAAAGCAAACAGGAAAAGGAACATACAATAAAACAGGGGTGAAGTCCATCATTTTACCGATCTGTTTCATGTGATGCATGTTTGTTGTTGTTGTTTGGACGTTCTTGAACCATCTGTGCTTGTGTTCCTCCGCTCAGATCTGCGGCTCATTCTCGGCGCGAGCCGGCGTCCACGGTCACATTAAGATGCACCACGCTCACACCAACGTCGTTGGCCTGGGCGACTCCAGCGTGTGGAAGGTCCCCTGCCTGCCGCGCTCCATCTACCTGTTCATAGCCCCCCTGGCCGTGCCCATCATCACGCCGCTCGTTGCACTCGGTAAGAGGCGCCAAAGGACCGGAGACTGGGGGCCGGACAGTTTACAAGTTCACTCGCATACTTCAACATTAAATGTGATTATCGCCATAAAGTTGACACGGACCTCTTACCCTCTGATGCTGTTCCAGTCCTCCCGCCACCTTCGCCTCTCTCACGTCTGTGTGACTTTATTCTCATATGTGTGATTCTGGCTTTTGCAGCTCATCTCCGAGGACACCCTTTGGCTCACGTGGTCAGGACCATGCTGATGGTCTCACTGGGCCTGTATTCACAGTACTGGCTGCTGGTCCACGTCTCTGGCTTCCTGTCGACTCCAGGTGCTCTGCTCTGCATGCTCGTGTGCAGAGCGATGTTCTCGCTGCCGTACATCCACGTCAACATCTTCCAGGTGAGAAATACCTGCAGCAGGCGCCACAGTCCTGCACGTGTTCAGCACGTGTTCCCCAGCAGCTATGCTCACTGCTCTGTTAGCAATTAGCTCCATGCACAGGGATGCTGTCAGCTAAATGCTAGCATGCTGAACTTAGGGTAGGTAGTTTAGCGTGTCAGCATGCTAACTTGTTCTAATCCATGTCAACATCTTCCAGGTGAAAAATACGCCACTGTCCTGCAAGTGTTCTCCAGCAGCCATGCTAGCAGCTCAGTTAGCATTTAGCTCAAACCACAGGGGTGCATGTGCTAATAGTGTGCTGCAGTAAAGAGTCCCAAACCCCGGAAATTAGTCAGCATTTTGGACTTCCTGTTCCTCATCTCAAAGTCAATGCCTTTGTTTATACTTTTAATATATTTTTGGTTTGTGGTTCCCGAAAGTGTAAGAGATTTTAACTTTTTTGTTCTATGATAAAATACATCAGTAAATGACCTCGATGACCTTTAAGTCTGCACAAATTTCATGGCGATCCATCTAAAAGTCAAGATATATCAGAGCTCCATGATAAGTTGTGATCATCAAAGTGGGTAGGATTCGTCCTCTGGGGATCATGAATGTCTGTCCAGCACCGTGGTAATCTCATGTCATATGACTGAAAGCTATGGATTTAGCATGTCTTGGTCTGTCTGATATTTGGACTGCTGGCAGTCGTGAGTGCAGCTCTTGTTCCACAAACCTGAATGCAGCATTGTGTTCTCAGAGATCAGACCAGTCGGGGAACTAAAACCATCACAAGGAACAATTCATGCATGATTTTTCCCAGTTGGAGTCCGAGTCCCGCAGGTCATTGTGCATTGTTCTGATCAAAGTCCATGGAGGTGGATTAGAGAGAACACAGGTTCCTGATGTGAACTCAAGTGTCCAACAGGGGAAAATGTTTGTTCTCTCTGGGGGGTCACAATGAAAACCTGTTCCCTCCTGGATCCCTGTGCTGGCCTCTTTTTCCCCCTGAAGTCAGCTTTCACCGGTACTTTGAGCCGAGGATAACCTTTATTCTCTATCCTATATTTATCAAGCACTGACGGTTTAATTTTGATCTGATGCCTTCTTCTTGAATTCTCCCTGCTGGCCATCAGTGGGCGACTCTTCTCTGATTGCATGGAAGTCTTTGGGGGAAAAAATGACCCTACTTCTCTCTTGATTTATGAAATAAAATGAAATTCAACTGTATTGTGTCATTAATGCTTCCCCTTTATTAATCAGAGAACTGTAGGTCATTGTTTGTATTGCAGTAAATAACCAATCTGTCTAATTGGCAGCACATTGGCCTCCACATGTTCTCGCCGACCAACCGGCCGAAGAGGATCTACCAGATGACCCACGGAGTCCTGAACCTGCCGCGGAACCCCCTACTGGACTGGATTTTCGGACACTCGCTCATCAACTGCCACGTGGAGCACCATCTCTTCCCCTTCCTGTCTGACAACATGTGTCTGAAGGTAAAGATTAAACCCCCAGATCATTTTTATGTTATCAGTTTGCACAGATTATTGGATTGTTAAGGTAAGGTCAAAGAGTTTAGAGGTGGAAACAAACAAATCGTCTGAATTTCAATTTGCAGACAATTTATAATGTCCGTCTTTTTTACGCATCCACCCGCTGCATTATGGGTAAACAAACTGATGTCGTATGAAGAGAGAGAGAGAGGGTCGAGGGGAGGTGGATGGGTCAAACAAACACAAGACTTTCACCCAGGGGACTGTTGGTCCCGTGTAAAACTAAAAACAAACAAGTTTGACAGTTTGTCACGTGAACGGTCATGTTGAGTTCATGATAAACACATAAAATACAAAAGCACTTACAAAGTTGATGGAAAGACGGGAATAGACGGCCATTGGCTCCAGTTGGCAGGAATGACGCAAATGATGTGAATGAGGGAGAATACGCAACATTTGCATAATTTACGCTCAATTATATTATATTTCCACTTGGGCGAAAAAATCACGTGACCCTACAGACACCAGACACTGTCTATCCAAACAACAACATCTCTGCCGTATTTATGTCGAGATGACCTTATTTGGAGTGTTGATGGAGAAGCTACAATGTTAGCATAGTCTAGCAGCCATCAACCCAGAAAACAAGCGTTTTAAAAGTAGTTAGCTGATCTGATCACCATCATTATGGAGTTATTTCAGCATCCTTTTCATCTGGTTATTGACATTAAATAACAGCTAAATAGTTTATTCTGGGTTCATCCAGCTGTGGTAAACCAGCCCACGTGTGTCTTGCTAGATCCAGCTTGGTGAAATCCACCGTTGATGCTGCTGGTTTACTTGTTTTCTTAGAAATCACAGTTGCTTCCCGCTGGTAAAACTGAACCAGGGTCTGTCTCCCTCAACCCTCCAGGTGAAGCCCGTGGTGTCCAAGTATCTGACGGAGAAGCAGCTTCCGTACCAGCAGGACGGCTACATCTCCCGCCTGCACTTCTTCTTCCACAAGTACCATGAACTGATGGTGTTCGCTCCGCCGATCACGGAGCTGGTGGGGGTGCAGTGAAGTTTGTTGCAGCCTCCACAGTCGAGGTTTGAACTAGTGCCTGACGTAGGTTTTAATCATGTAGTTTGATATTAGCAGCTACATTAATCCTCATGATTGATTTTATTTTTAAATTATTATATGAACTCAGTGAATGTTCTGCACTTTTAGAGGTAATTCAATGAATAGCACAAAGATAAGCACTCAACCAAAAGCTGACTTGATTATGTTTAATGGGCACTGCGTTAAAATTCACAGGGAGATTAAGCACAGCTCTTTAACTGACCCGGGGTCTGTCTCATGAAGCTAATTCAACTCAGCGAGGCGTGTGCTATTTAACAGCAACACCCAACATCAGGAGTCAGAGGATGACGTTCTTTCAGAGACGACTCCTGCTGGTAGATTTACTCATTGCAGCAGTAAAAAAATAAATAACGATGAGTTCAGGTAAGTCACAGAAACTAAGCACTATAAAAAAAACAGCAATATGAATATAATACAGTGATGAATGTGTTATGAATTATTGTAAGTTAACTGTATCTTATAGGTCTAATACAATTTTGTACAAAACTTTTTTCAGAATATAAAATATTCTAAAATATGTTTCTCATCATATTACTTGAAGACAATGAGCAGTCGTTATTTAAATAGGTTGGTAGACACACAAGGGCCAATCAGGTTACAATGGTAAATTACATCACTCAATCAATCACGGCTCCATAGGCCGACAATGTGAACTAAACTGATAATCTCATATCACCTATAATCAAGAAAAGCTGCAATATCAAGCTAAATGTTTCAACAATGCAATAAAAACTTCTGTTGGAGCTTCATAAAAATGTCTTGAATGGAAAGGAAACAGGATGCAAATATATGTAAAAACATAAAGAGACATTTTTTTATTAATACAATCCATTTGGGATGAAACAACATCAAGGAAACACCAAGAACATCTCATAACATCACATTGGGAAGAAGCTCGTCATTGAGACCTTCGGGAGATGTCTGTTGAGTAAACGTCCAAAAGAGTTCACATTGTTTTTGTTACAGTAACAAGACCAAAACCTCAAAGTGGAAATGACGTGTTTTTCATCGCTTAAACGTCTACGGGACAATCAGTCATTCCTGCGTACAGAGCAATATTCAGAAGACAATTTGTCAGAGTTCAAATGAAATTGATTAAAAATACTGCTGTCATACAGTAATTAAAATTAATATAATATTTAACCTTTAAAGTAACAGTTATTTTAGATTCTCTCTGCTTCTCTTAATGTTCAGGTGAATCACCTCCACACTGCATTTACCAGACAGACCACCAGGGGGCAGGATTGAATATTTCCCCCAATATTGAACCACTCCTTTAACTGTAATTGTTTTGGATGTTTATAAAAATGTAATAACAGAAACAAACTGAACAAAACCTGCCGAGGTAACTTCTGTGTGTCCTGCTTCTTGAGACAGACCCCTGTTTTTCATGCTGTTGTTGTTGTTGTTGTCGTCATCCATGACAGTATAGGTAGAGGTAGTAGAGGAGTGTTTCTGTGAAAATAAATTTTAACATGAATTTTCATGAATTAAAATGCTGTTTTATTGCCTTTATTGATGTGTTGTCTTATAATCCAAACGCCCCTGCTGCCTGTATGAAGGGACATTTGTAAACACTGCATCCAGTCTCATTTTGCAGCATGCGAGGCCGCCATGGCCTTCTGGCTATTCTGACCCACAATCCTCCGAGCGGGATATATGAGCGAGGGGGTCAAAGTTCAAGGCACAGTGTCATGAGGAAGTAGTGAGACTGCATACAGTGCTACATACTTAATAAAGGCAGCTGCAGAGTGAACTAAAAGTGTGTTCCTCACAGATGCCGTTTGATTCGATCACAAGCTTGTGGTTGCTGGTGGCAGCATTCTGCTCCGAGGTCTTGATGAGTCACTCAGTATTTGCCTTTTTTACTGGATTTCTCAGTTGAACTTTGAAACAGCAGCCGCAGCAGAGCTCACATGACGTGAGAGAGGAAGCAGGCGAACAGATAAACGGCTGATTTCCTCTGTTTCATCACAGTGGTTCAATCAGGCTGCAACAGACAGACGGAGCAACAATGAGTCCGTCAGTGTGGTTTCAGATTAAAGTCTGTAAACACAATGCCTGCATGTTGGGGAGTGCAACTCTACACCTCTGCTCCACCCTCTGGCTTCGTTCCTCCTTCAGGGAAGGGGGAGGGCTGTGTGAGGGGGTGTATCCCTGCTGGCCGCCTGGTTGCATGTGAGCGCTGGAGGGGCGGAGAGCTTTTACACTGAAACTGGGCTTCACATCCTCCTCTAGGTGTGGCTTTGCTTTGGCTCTTCAGCGTGATTCAGAAACTAAAGACAAAAAGTGACTGAGCCAGTTATTTGTCAGAGGAGCGTATGAGGGAGTGGACGTCCTCACAGAGACATGGCAGACACAGAAGAAGCAGCTCCCGTCTCCAAACTGCAGAAGCTGTGCGGCGTCTGCTCAGGTGCCCTGAAGGGGGACCAGCCGGCAGCCTGTGGTCACTCCGTTTGTGGCTCGTGTCTCGGGGACAAACCTGAAGGATGTCCCGAGTGTCTTCAGAGTCCCGACGAGCGCCAACCTGCCGACGGCCTCAAACAGAACGGAAAGGAGGCTGAAGCTCCTGTGATCGGGAGCAAAGAGGAGCAGGACCCTAAGGGGGCAGAGGAGATCAAGATCCAAGAAGACCTGAAAGAGACTGAGGTCCCCAAGAAGCCAGAGGAAGAGGAACCACAGAACAACGGGGCCAAAGAGGAGGTCAAAGAAGAGGAGGCAAAGGAGGAGGCTCTGGGCCCCGACGATGTGGTATGCGACTCGTGCATCGAGAGCCCATGCAGGGCCCTCAAGTCCTGCCTCACCTGCCTGGTGTCGTACTGCGAGGCCCACCTCCGGCCCCACCTGGAGAACCCCAAGTTTCACAACCACCGGCTGGTGGAGCCGCTCCGGGACATCGAGAGGCGGACCTGCGAGAACCACAAGTGGCCCCTGGAGCTCTTCTGCTGCGCCGATGCCTGCTGCGTCTGTCAGGACTGTGTGAAGGAGGAGCACAAGGGCCACAACACCGTCCCCGTGGTGGAGGCCCGCAGCCGGATAGAGGCAAGTGTTCCCATGTTACTGCCTTCTAATAGAAAACCTCCAGACTGGATGTACATACATCTAAATGTATGAAGTATGAGTATAAACTCTGATTAGATCAACTAATCAATATGATACAACTAACTAATCAACCTCACAATACAGATCTGTCCTCTCCGAGGCATTATAAAGTCAGGAAAAATAAACTGATTTTTATTTTCTTTACATTTTAATTAACTGTTGAGCCCATTTTCTGCCACTTTAATGGAATAATATCCTAAAAGTCATCACAGTGAGAACTAGCGAATAAAATAATGACGTATCTCAAAAATAATGAATCATTTCAAGTCTTTATTTTGAGATACTGAGTCATTGTTCTGACATACTAAGTCATTATTTTAGATAGACAGTCATTCTGAGATGCTGAGTCATCGTATAAGGACTTTTAATTTTGGGCTCCCACAGGTTCCAGATCACTTTCTCTGCTTTATATCATTTTTAATATTTAATTTATTTGGGTTTTTTGAAGACATCACTCACAAATTATTGATTACACTGTATATTAATTATGACAACCATTAGTTGCGGCGGTATTTGAACATTAAGTCCACAACGCTCTGAAATGACACAGAGTCCGGTGTGGTTTTGTTATCCGACACCAAGCTGTTTGCTTTCATTTGTCATTGATCCGTCAATGTGCAGCAAAGATGGAGTTCATTACAGTTTGAGCAGAAACACGAGGGTTAATTACAGTTTTTCAACATCAAAAGAACAAAATTAACATTATCCTGAAAACACAGCCTCACTGTTCACTTATTGACTAGGATATTTATAGCTGAGAGGCTGTGATGGATGTAACCTTCTGCACCGGCGGATGAGCCGAGTCTTCAAAATGCATCGCAGTTGTTCTTGTGTGTGCAATGCAGCTCTGATCTCTTAAACCCTCAATCAGGACAGTAATCTGCCTTAGTATCCTCCGTAAAGGTCATCAAATCACACGATTTAACAAGATGATTTAGCTGGAAACTCAATACTAAACTCTATTGAGCTCTTTCGACTGGGAGGCCGGTCCAGATTCCTGCAACTTTAACTTACACCTGTTTGTTTGCAGAGTGAGTCGTTGCAAAAACCCTCAACCTGCGTCGTTAGAGCTGCAAAGCAAACAGTGTCGGGAGGCTGTAAAGTGGAAATACCACAAGAGCTGCTCACATGAAGCTCACGGTCGCAGCTGCATTCACTGACCTGCATGCACCAAGAAATCTCTTCATTGTTTCAATAGTAAACAAGATACTTACATTTATTATGTAAATAGATTCTTGCAGTTTTCAGTCACTTCCCTTTCAAAGAGATAATTTCCTGTTTCCTCTTCAGAGCACATGATTGACATTTCCCTAGAAATCCTCCTGTAATGGAACACCTTTCTGTATCTCACTGTTTCTACTCTGCTGCCGACGTTGTTTCAGGGACATGAACTCAGGAGACCATGGCATCTGTTTCTGTGACAGATAATTTTCCTTCAATGCTCATTTAACATTTACATCTGTTCTGAAGGTATTTCCAAAAAAAAACAGTCTGGATAAAACAAATATCCTTCTGCTGCGCTCAAGCTGGGAATGAGATATTTCCCATTATTTTGTATGAAAATATAAAAAATAGACAGTAACTTCTGAGTAGTGAAGCCAATTGTGTGCCTTTAACTGTCATTCTCTCCACTGGCCATCAGGGGGTGACTTCTCTCTGATCATATAGAAGTCTATGAGAAAATGAGCCTACTTCCCTCTGGATTTTTTATCTCAGTAAATATTGTAAACATGAGTTTATGGTCTCAATCTCTAGTTTCAAACCTTCTTTAATCCAGCATGATGTTCATTTAGTACATTATGGTCCATTTAGAGTCCAACAGACCAGAAAGCAGGGGATGTTTTAGGGGGCGGGGCTACCTGCAAATTTACAGGTTGCTACCACGCTACCAATGCAGTTAGCTACTAAGATGACTGTAAAGTTGACCTTGAATTATGAAGCTAACTTTGTTAGCAGCTTCTCACCAGAATCCAGATGGATCCAGAACCAGTAAGGTTGCTGCTCAGGGTGCCGCTCTGCCACTTGTGTTCATCAGATCCACCCGAGCTCTTCCACAGCCCAAATATGGTCACTTCCTTCAGTGGTTGCAAAAAAGCCAAGATGCCAAACTCGAGGCTTCAAAACCGTAGACCACAAACCAACGGGTGAAATCACCATGACTACGTCTTATATACAGTCTGTGGTTGAAACTTGATCAGCTGGTTTAAAATCTATTTTCATTGTGCAGTGGATGGAATATTATATAATATCTGTCTCATCATGATGATCCAGTCTTTGAGGATTCAGACCTTCTGGGTTTTCGTTTCGCCCTGTAACTAAAATGTAATGCTTATACACAAGAAACACAAACCACAGCTAATTACTATCACGCCCATCGATGAGCAGCAACCTTTAATAAGAATAATAATAATAATAATAATAATAATAAGAAAACATATTTGTCACAGTGCCAGAGGATGGGTGGGTAAGAACATGTCGAGGCCAAGTTTGTGGTGTGTTGAGGCAGCTTCAGATGTAATTATGTAAATATTATTCCCATTGGCTTTGTGCAGTCAGGTTGATGATTTCTTTTTTTGACTGCACATTAAATGTTAGTCATTAGCATCTAGGCATTTTATTTTGAAAATAAGGATAAACATGGTGGACTTCAATTTGAATCCATTGAGGTTGAGTAGAAAAAAGAGAGCTCGTAAATATTATTCTTTTTAACATGAGATAATTCAATATTTGGACAAAATTTAGCAACATAGTTAATAATTGAATGTATTAATTATTATTATTGCACATTTTTGATTTAATTGTGCAGGTATTGTGCAGCGAGGTCTTGTACCTCTCAATGACATTCCTCACACAGTAGGCTGCATTTTAGCTGAAGCTTAATTATATAATGTAAAAGTGAGGTTGATAAGGAGATAGGAGATGCCCTGTAACAGACTCAAGCACGGATCTGTCGTGTTCCCTTCAGGGTCTAAACTTCTTCTTCATCTTCGGCTCCAGAGTCGCCCGGACCTGCCCGAGGAATTCAGACTTCGCTGTTACAACAAGTCCACGCTTTGAAAACGACAGTGTTTTACTCTGCAGAGCAGAGGAACGAGAAAAAAACGTTTCCCTGAAGAAGCAGCCTAAATGTTTACAATCTGTCCTGTGTTCATGTTCATAGAGGGAGCTGAGTGAGAAGCAGACCGACATGGCGAAGACGGTGACGGCGGCGGAGAAGGCCATCAACAAGCTTCAGCTCAACACCGTCTCTATTGAGGTAAAAACACACGTGAAGGCCTTAAAGGCAGCACGTCACAGGCTGCACTTTGGTTACTTGAACCCGGAGAAACAATGGAGAGATGAAGTCCCACCCCCTTTCAGTATGGTAGTCCAGGGGTTCCCAGACTCTGCCCTGCCGAGAGGAGCCACATCTGCTTGTTGAATCACATGATTTCTAATTTAGGCAAACACTAGCTGGTTGTCTCATTTGTGAGTCGACACTCCAGACACCAGGATGTACTTTTTGTGGTTTAGTGAGATGTTAGAACCGTCCAAACCAGACCGGTTTCACTCGGGCGTGGGATGTTTCTGAGGCGTTGGGGCGTTCCCCACCTGTTACCTGTCGGGACCTTTTTGATACACATCGCCTTCCTCTCAGAGAATGTCAAGAATGCGTGACCTGAAACTCCACTCCGCAGCATTCGGTGACCGAGGTACGAACGGTGATCGAGGGCCAGTTCGAGGAGCTGCAGGCGGTGGCAGAGAGGGCGAAGCGGGAGGTGTTGGAGATCCTGGAGGGCGAGGAGAAGCAGGCGCTGAGGCAGGCAGAGGGCATCCGCGTCCACCTGGAGCAAAGGTGCACAGAGCTGAAGAAGACGCAGGGGCAAATGGAGAAACTCTCCAAGAACAAAAACGATGTGGACTTCTTACAGGTAAAACCCCCAAAGTGGGGTCCAGACCATAACGAGTCACACATAAAGCCTGCAGGAATCTCCCTGATCTTCATGCCTGACTGGTCCCTGTGTATTTCCTCCAGGAGTATTCAGAGTGGAAGAAAGAAGCCACTGATATCTCTCTGCCGGGCGTCTACATCGGCCTGACCGACCGCCTGAACTCCTTCAGCCGAGTGATCGTTGACGCCACGCAGCAGCTGTGCGCCATGCTTGTGTCTTCCTACATAGAAAACGTGAAAGAAACGTGCAAGAACGGTGAGCAAAAAGTAGCAGGAAGTGTTGCTTCTGGGTGAAATTGCACTTGGATGGGTCGATGCTTATGGGCATGTTCACACACGTGACGTGACGAATAGTCAGCCTGTGTGTCATGGGTTCAGAGCTCAGGTATTAGAAGTATGCAACAACCACCTGCCGGCTTCCTGACTCACTTCTACAGAAGCTGTAAGACGCACATACTTGTTTGTGTGATGCATTTCTGTCAGAGGTGGGAATCCCCGGAGGCCCCGCGATACGATATCACTAAACGATATTATCACTAAACGATATTATCACTAAATGATATTATCACTAAACGATATTATCACTAAATTATATTATCACTAAACAATATTATCACTAAACAATATTATCACTAAATGATATTATCACTAAACGATATTATCACTAAACGATATTATCACTAAATGATATTATCACTATGTGATATTATCACTAAACAATATTATCACTAAACGATATTATCACCAAACGATATTATCACTATGTGATATTATCACTGTACGATATTATCACAATACCATATTATGACAATACAATCTTATAGCGATATACCGAGTATTGCGATAACATGTTGCGATATATATTGTGACTTAATACCTTTTTTCAGTTGCAAATTATGCAGTTTGTCACCATTTGCTTTATCCAATCAAATTTAACTTCAGCCATTTTTATTGCAGTAAAATAGTTTTGTCACTGAAGCAACAGACTGACCATCTTTATTTTGACCAACTTCTTATTAATCCTGCTGAGTTTACCCATGAGCACAGCTGGAAGAACTCAGCCCCATCTAGTGGACTGAAAAAACAATTGTTACCAAAAGGTTACATTTTTAAGATTTAAAAGATACTTGGCGTCTGTGTATTGATACATTACCGTGCAAAAACAGTGATGCAGTGCTTAATCTATTTTCCCCCCAACCCTTTATTTCGTTTTGCAATGACACATTTTATGCAAATGTCTCTAAACCGGGTCACATTATCACAGACTGATGTATATTTTCTTCCACGGCAGACAAAATGGGAATAAAGACGACGGTTCAAGAGATTGTTGCAGCGAAACAGAACATGACGATACCAGATCCAGCGACACACACCGACTTCCTCAAGTGTAAGTGTCTTCTATATTTGGATATAGTCCCACCCCCTTCCTGTGATCCCCTTATTTAAAATAAAAATAGACAAATCCTGTTTGAACTGTTCTATGAATTACACGTATGATGTTTGTCAATTTGAAAGATAAAAAAGTCCAGAAAGTCTCAGTTAGTCATCTTTCGCCTCATACACAAACATCCTGCTACCGAACACACAGAGAGAGACACTTATGCGACTTTTGGGTGTAACGTCTTTATAATACATAATTTTATAGTATGGTACAATTTTACTAAAACCTTTGACTCTCTTGAAATTATCTTTTAAATTGACAAACGTATATGTTATTCATGCCACAATTCTATGGTATCAAAAAATCGAACATACACATTTTTTCCAGAAATAAGTGTCCATGGTGTCCCACAGGGACTTAGCCTCTTTATATGGGCCACTGGGTGAAGATCCTGCAGTCATGGTCATAATTTTTGTATTTGTTATTGGTTAGCCAATTATTTATGGGCATGTGAGTGTTTGCATATATATATATATATATATATATATATATATATATATATATATTGAACTAGATATAGTTTAGTTTCCAGTCAAACAAAAATGAATCTCCTGTCTGTGGTCTCATTATGTTACACTGAGTAAACCAACATTTCCACAATCCTCTCCCAGACGCCGCCCAAGTGAGTTTCGACGCGGTGACCGCTCACAGGTTCCTGCGTCTGACGGAGGAGAACCGGAAGGTGACCAACACCACGCCCTGGCAGCATCCGTACCCCGACGCACCGGAGCGGTTCGAGAACTGGCGTCAGGTGCTGGCGACGGAGAGCTTCTACCTGGGCCGGCACTACTTCGAGGCGGACGTGGGCGGCGAGGGCGCGCACATCGGCCTCACCTACAAGAGCATCGACCGGAAGACCAACGAGAGCAACGGCTGCATCGCCGGCAACGACTTCTCCTGGTGCCTCCAGTGGAACGGACGCGCCTTCTCCGCCTGGCACGGCGACGTGGAGACCCCGTTGGGCGCGGAGAAGTTCACCCGGATCGGGGTCTACGTGGACTACAGCCGAGGCCTGCTGGCTTTCTACGGCGTAAACGACGGCATGACGCTCATCCACCGGTACGAGGCCGAGTTCCTGGAGCCGATCTACCCGGCCTTCTGGTTGTCGAAGAAGGAGAACGTGGTCGCCCTGGTGGCCCCCGGGGACCCGCTGCGCCTCAAAAGCCCCTCTCCCCCCACCTCACCCACAAACGGAGCTCTCGTTCAAAAAACGGCAGTATAGCAATGATCGGAAGTGATCTGCGACATTTAAGTGACACTGGACACTCTTCCCTGTTTACAGCATCATACTTTCTAATAATATAAATTGTGAACGTTTATTTCGTGTATGGGCTCAGGTCATATTTATACTCCTGTGTACTTATGGGGACTTCTGTTACCTTTCACTGTGAATTCAGAACTGTTCTGTATTTTTGTGTGCAAATAAAAAGTGTATAATTATGCATAAGGCTCCATAATAATTTGTATTTGGAAATTATTTTGGATGGATTTACTGGAAAGTAATTTTGGTTGTTGTGTGCATAAGAAAGCTAACACTTGAAATAATCAAATGAAATTGAATGATGAATGTCATAATCGTATATTTAATGTAGGATATAATACATGTATAGGCTACATTTGCCTATCTAAGTGCAATAGGTCTCTCCCCTTATTTAAAGGAGAAATACAGTCATTTTTTACCCCATTTTCGTTGTCCCCAGGGTCATCCCGACTTATTAGAAGCAGAAAACCCGACAAAAATTGACTTGACCTAGCCCGAGATGTGTACCTGCCTGACAGCCTTCCAGAATAGCTCCAATGCTAACCCATAGGCGCAAGTTTTATCTGCTTTTCTGGGCCTCAGAAATTATGCAACACAGGTTGGGTCCTTACGAGACAGGACAGCGCTCGTTTAGCTCAAATAGTGTGGTGACACGACATAAATATGTGTTTTTGCATGGAGTTACTCACCTCAAATCACCCCATAGACATTAGCAGTAGAGTGCCGGGCGCTCATCCCTCCCACTCACCACAGAAACGAAAACGTTTTCCTCGTAGTTTTGATTTTGTTTTAATGACCGGATTTCTCTTTTAACTCCATCTCAAAAGTTAATTCATACTTCAATCAGGTACACTATTTATTTTGACAAATGTCCTCTCTAAAACCGTCCATCCTGTTTTTTATGCAATATCTGAAGTAACAGAACATGGTTTAACAAAGCTCAACAAATGTTTCTAAGGTCTAAACAAACATGAAATGTATGAATAAGTACAACAACAAAAACATATTCGTTCTGAAACACATCATGTAATAAGCATGTAAACGCTCCAATTAATCTAATTACTCCACATTGCAACGTACCAACTGCCGTGACGTAACGATAAACGTGGCACGCCTTGGTCACCTGACTTCCGCGTACGGTGACGTGTGTTCCAGCTGAGCATGTACCAAGGAAAGAGGCTGCTCAAAGTTTCAACATGCTAACAGACGTAAGTCACCCATTTTAATGAGTTTATAGTTTATCTTCCGAAAAGCTATAAAACGTAGCGTCAACCAAGAAGGCTACGAACAATAAATGAGTTCGTCAATGGGCTAATGTTGCTAAATAGCTAGCTAGCACGCCAGCTTTTGTCGCTGTTTACATTCCCAGTCAGCTAACGTTAACTTAGCTTCACATTTCCAAAACCAAGCAACGGCGAAGTTTTCTTCTGATCAACACCCACAACAGCGATCATTTACAGCTCGCATTCAAACGTTGTCGCTAACGGCCAGCGAGCATTAGCGAGTAGTTTGCGTTTCAGTGGCAGCTAGCGTTAGCTAAGTTAGCTAAGTTGTGTCATTCTAATTACGGTACGAAACCAAACTATTAGCCAGCTCATTAAAGCGACGGCAACACTCATGTCCAGCTTCCCATGTGTTTCTTGTATGTATATAAGACGTAAATTAATTCAAGCATCAAGCGTCTAACCAAATCTGTTCAAAAAATCTATTAGCATTTTACAGCTAGCAAGGAACGTGACGTTTGACTCGAGTTGTGCAGTAATGAATACGATCCTTTCGAGAACACGGCGCACAATGTCATGTTACTGTCAGTTTACTGAATGCAAAGAGTTTTCAACTAAGTTTTGGATGTGAAGTGGTTTAGTAACTTTAATTATTACGCGGATTCTTGGCTTTAACGGCCCCCGTGACTCGTCCAATTGTAAACAAAGACGACGCTGTCACTGAGATGGTTGTGTGTGACGTTGCTGAGTCTCTGAGGGTTCAGACTCTTCCTCGTTGATCCTCAGGATACCAACGACGAAGACGTGTCTCTGTTTGACGCGGAGGAGGATGGAGGCAAAAGGTCGAAGAAGACGAATATCAGGTGAGTAAACAAGAGGACTGGTGGCTTTAACTGTCTCACTGCTGCGAAAATACTTACCTTAAACCTTACCTAAGTAAAAGTGTGTGTGTGTGTGTGTGGTATTAGTAATGTCAGTCAGTGAAATTATCCCTGTCAGTGTTTTTACTATTCAAAAGTCTCAGTTTTAGATGTATTTCTGTTGTTTTAATGTTTTTCACATTTTTACTGCTGTAGATGTTTGTAGCTGTCGTGTTTTTAAGTACCACTGCTTGGAGAACACTTTAATCTTCAGTTTATCAGTAAAAATTCAAAATCAATCTGGACTCGATATGTGGTTTTCACTGGACATAGATAGTTTGAAAAACTAAACTGAAAAGTATTACAAAATACAAATGTAGTGAAGTAAAAAATATAATAATGACCTTGCTTGGATGTGGTGTATAAAGTTTCATAAAAAACACCTCAAATTTGAACTTAAGTACAGCACTAAATTAAATATACTTGGTTACATTGCACCACAATATGATAATTAATTGAATACATTTGGGTTTGAAGCTGTTATGCGAGTCAAAACAAACCATTTTAATACACACACTTATTTCTTTACACCAATAATCAGGAAAATAATTGGTATATTGTTAAATAACAAATTTAATGTTCAGTTGCATCACTGCAGTATAGTATTAATTATTATGAATTGTTGCCAGGCATCCACTGGCCTCCTTCTTCCACCTCTTCTTCCGGGTCAGTGCCATCATCGTGTACCTGCTCTGTGGGGTTTTCAGTAGCAGTTTCATCGCCTGCATGGTCACAATCATCCTTCTGCTCTCATGTGACTTCTGGACAGTTAAGGTGTCTTTTTTACAAGATACATTCTCTCTAGTCAACCAGGAGAATTCCTTTTGATTTCCAAGGTGGTTGTCAATTTAAGGCTAAAATATCATGTGTATTTACAGAACATAACGGGGAGACTGATGGTTGGTCTGAGGTGGTGGAACCAGGTGGACGATGATGGACGCAGCCACTGGGTGTTCGAGTCCAGGAAGGTAAGACGCTCCTTGGCTTGTCCCATATTGCTTTTGGCTTTGGTGTCACACAAGTTTTTGTCCAAAAATGTGGGTCTTGAACATCACATGACACTGACCTCTTGTGCTGTGTGGAGCATTGTATTTGCAGATGTCCTAACTGTGAGAATATCCTGTTTTCTTCAGGGGACGCAGGGGAAGCAAGTGTCGGATTCTGAGTCCCGAATCTTCTGGATCGGGCTGATCGTTTGTCCGGTCCTCTGGGGCTTCTTCACTTTCAGCACGCTGTTTTCCTTCAAGATTAAATGGGTGGTAAGTCTTCAGCTTTTGAGGATAAAACTGCTGTTATTTTTGTAATTTTCTTATTGTCAACAAATCCAACAACAAAACAAAACCATCATAATGTTACTCAGATTCTCAGTACTTTTACTTTAAGTTCCCTGCTGTCTGTGGCACTCACAACCAACTGGTTTATCTCTTGGATCCACTTGGTCAGGAAAACTATCAAAGTATTGGTCCTTTTAATCTATTTAGAGCAGCATCAATAGCAGCATCAGTGTTGTTTTTAATTGAGAAAACACTGCCACGATGTCGGCGAATCTGTCGGTGAACCGTTGAATCGAAGTCGGTAGAGCAGCAGAATCCAAAAAAACAAAATTATTAACAGTGTGTTTGTGTTGATAAAGTCAACATGTCAGTCATTGTGACGGAGAGGCTCATTGATGTAATTAAATGGAGCTCTCTCGCTCAGAGGAAACACAGTAGAAATATGTATTGGTTTTGGTCTTTTCCTTGGATTTATTGGTAACAAGAAATGTAAAAGGTATAATTTTATGATGCTCCTGTGTTGCCAAATTAACAAGCTGACTCATGTCCTGCAGCCCGTGGTGATCATGGGCGTGGTGTTGCAGGGGGCCAACCTCTACGGATATGTGCGTTGTAAAGTGGGAGGCAAGACCAGCTTAAAGAATATGGCTACTAATTATTTTGGACGACAGTTCCTCAAACAGGTCATTGGAATTATTTTGAGTAAAACACACCAAATAGTCACATTAATTGTTGTTTAACAAATCCTGATGTGTGTTGTTTTTTTCATCCACAGGCGCTGTCTAAAGAAGAGGAATCGTAGAGTGCAGCTCTGCGATTTTAACATGTTTGCATTATTCTTAATGCTATTATATATATTTTTTTCTTTCTTTTAGCAAGTGGATACATAGAAAAATCTTATTGCAAAATGATTGTTTTTCCCCCTCCTTTTTAATATTACTTGTGTGACTCAATCAGTCCCAGTCGTTTTCTTAGTTTTCCACAGAGTGTCTGGTAGCTGTTTCCAATAACTAAACTCCAGCAATAAACCTTCTAAGACTTCTGACACTTAAATGTAAATGCATGAGTGGGGGAAAAAAGGGTGTAATGGCTTCAATTGTTGAACTGACTGTGCTTTTGATTTGTCATGCAGCCTCACGGCTCCCTGACGAAGCTCATTCAGTTTGTTTTCACTGTTAATCTTTATAAAATAAAATAAAAGGTTTCTGAGAGTTATTATACAAACATTTTTGTTTGTATAATAGACACAGTTGTAGTAGTGTAAAGCTTGTACATATGTATGTAAAGAAACTACGTGGAATATCTCCTTTTGTGCAAATACATTTGTATTGTTTTTCGGGAATGGTGAGCTAGTTTTTATTTCTACCACCTGCTATATTTTTCTTTATTGTGGGTTTGAAGTGATGACAAACAAGAATTTTACTGAAAAGTATTGACATCAGAAATTATGAGAAAAATAATCAGGAATAACTGAACCCTGAACTGAGATCTTGTTTTTTTTAATTCCAGCATTTTTAAATTGTCCTTTCTCCAAAGCGTGTTTGCTAAAATGGAGAAATTGAATAGCATTTTTCCAAATTACCTGTTAAAAAAATATTTGTCAATTAAATATTTGTTTGCGATTGGCTGTGTCCGTTTGGTCTGAACAGCCAAAAAGTGGACATTTGGCCAATAAATACAATTTGCTGGCTTGAAAGGAAAAAAAAAAACCTAACAGGTTCAATGTGAAGAATAACTTGAGAACAGCGACCTCAAGCGGTTCGCTACGTTAACTGCATGTAATATGCTGCATGCCTGCTTACCGGGTTTTTTTGCGGTATTTAAAACCCCCACTGTACTTTACTAGTGAGTATTACGTAGCTTATTGTATTAATACTAAGTTCTAAAACGAGATGACTTTATTAGCCGCAACAAACATGGCGACATTTGTGTACCAAACGCTCAGCAGATCATCAGACGGGCTCACATCCGGACCGGAACTCGGGCGATATCTAATTTCAAAATAAATCCCATTCTTCTTTGATTTAGGAAATGTACTCGTTTATTGGGTACTTGGGTAAGTAGATTTGGAGACAAACGTAACATTCCAAAGCGCACACGACTATTATTTAAAAACGATCTCAGCTTTAATCTACTGTAACTCAGTAATCTAGATGCTATTGAATAACCCTTTTTCTTAGAAATCAAATGACATTAATTCAATTGGGAAATAACTTGAAATGTTCTCGTTTTTAGTATTCCATACGTTGACGAAGACCTCAGTGAAGGAAGAAACCGAAGAGTGTTTAACTCCGTCGCCCTGGCGGCTTTTCAGTTTGAGCACGGCACAAAATTCATAATCAGCGTGTTTTATGTTGAAACTACAACCGGAAAACGGTCCTGTAACCGTTAGCCTAAGTAGCTTGACGCCGTTGCGTTTAGCTATCCACAACAGTAGCTCTGGTCCTTCGTTTTCGCCCCTTTTAAAGGCCTAAATCGGCCTGTTAATCGGTGTTAATTCACCGGTGACCGTCCTTCGATGGGAATCACGTCCAGGATGATTCCTACCGAGGATGCGTCCGCCAGGAAGCGGGAGATCGAGGAGAAACTGCGGCAGGTTAGTCCCGGTCGGACCGGAAGGAGGCATGACTGAACGGAGCCTCTTGGTGCAATATTTCACCAAACTGGCTGAGCTCGCTGTTTGAATTATTATTTCTTGACACATTAACATGTCAATAAACCGTAAACCGTCACCGGCAGCAGGAGGGAAGTGAGTCAATGTGTTTGTTCTTTGTGACGTTTCAGGAGCAAGAGACGCTGTCGTTCATCCGGGAAAACCTGGAGAAGAGCGACCAGCAGACCAAGGGCATGGTACACACACACACACACACACACACACACACACACACACACACACACACACACACACACACACACACACACACACACACCTTTACATGTAAAATTGCCCATTTTCTGTTTCCACAAAGAGCGTATTGGTTTCAGCAGTTTTGAAAGTCTCTGAAGTCAACCTGTCAATCTAGTCCAGGTTTGAGAAGCTTCAAGTGAAATATAAACTCACGGCCACTTTGTAATCAGGTCTCCCTCGGGTCAGAATATCTGGAACATCAGGGAGGTTTAACATACCCAGGTTTATGACCAGCATGCACCGGGGTTTGGCCTGTGGTTTATTTACGAGAGGGAGAGGAAGAGAGGCAGCAATAAACAGGATGTCTTCATTCTTTTGTCTGCAACTCTCACCAAAGTAACAATACAGCGGTGAGACGTTTGGGTGTCTGACCTGTGTGATGTCATCAGGTCTCCATCCTGTCGTCGTTCGAGAGTCGCCTGATGCAGCTGGAGAACTCCATCATCCCGGTCCACAAGCAGACGGAGAACCTGCAGCGTCTGCAGGAGAACGTGGACAAGACCCTGTCCTGCATGGATCACGTGATCAGCTACTACCACGTGGCCAAAGACACCGACAGGATCATCAGAGAGGGGTGAGACTCGGACCTGTCGCTGGGGTCCCTGGGCCGGTGGAAGGGTTCTTAACAGACGCATCATGACTTCAGGATCTTTGTGTTTCAGGCCGACGGGCAGACTGGACGAGTATCTCGCTTGTATCGCAAAGATCCAGAAAGCTGTGGAATATTTCCAAGACAACAACCCCGACAGCCCTGAACTCAACACAGTGGTACAGCATCAACTGTCTTCTGTCTTATGTGCTCTCTTAAAGGAACAGCTCATCCGTTTGGGAAATATAGAGCCAGGCTAGCAGTTTCCCCCTGCCTCCAGTCTTTAAGCTAAGCTAACTGGTTGCTAGCTCCATCAATGTTCTGAGTAATTTTTTTTACAATGTCGAGCTCTTTCTTTAAGATTAGCTAAAAACGATTCATTCTTTTTAAACATGGCCTTTTATGACACAATCGCACACTTGAATCCTTGTGGAAAGTGATTATACGAGAATGATACACTCACATATCTGCTGCCAGCCAGCGTGTTGTATCAGAAGTGTAAAAACGTCAGAAAACAAAAGGCAAATCCACTGAAACCCTGTAAATGTGTTGCGTTTCTTCAGAAAGCTCGCTTTGAGAAAGGCAAGGAGCTGCTGGAGGCCGAGTTCCGCAGCCTCCTGACCCGCTACAGCAAACCCGTCCCCCCCATCCTCATCCTGGACGCCATCAGCTTGGACGAGGAGCTGGAGGTCCAGGAGGACGTGGTGCTGGAGCACCTGCCCGAAGCCGTGCTGCAGGACATCATCTGCATCGCCGGCTGGCTGGTGGAGTACGGACGCAACCAGGGTCCGGCTTTGTTTGTTATTTCACTTCCTGTCCGCTCGATAATCATTTCGTAACTACAGGCAACAATCGGCATTGAGGTGAAGGATTTTTGTGAGAAAATGCAGCTAGAACTGGTTTGTTAATATTAATCTAAACCCCTAAAATATAAAAACTGATCTCAGGTCTCAAACAGACATATATTTAAATAGTTAATACACTGAGGCCTTACCTTCTTCAGCGATAAGACCAGAATCTGGTCAGAAAAGATAATCTACTAAACGATTTAAATGATATAAATGATCTAATTCTGGGGCTGCACGGTGGTGTAGTGGGTAGCACTGTCTCCTCACAGCGAGAGGATCCCGGGTCGGCCCGGGTTCCTTCTGTGTGGAGTTTGCATGTTCTCCCCGTGTAAGCGTGGGTTCTCTCCGGGTTCTCCGGCTTCCTCCCACAGTCCAAAGACATGCAAGATGGGGATAGGTTAATTGATGACTCTAAATTGCCCGTAGGTGTGAATGTGAGTGTGAATGGTTGTTTGTCTCTACATGTCGGCCCTGTGATAGACTGGCGTCCTGTCCAGGGTGAACCCTGCCTTCGCCCAATGACAGCTGGGATCGGCTCCAGCCCCCCCGTGACCCTAAATACAGGATAAGTGGTAGACAATGGATGGATGGATGGATCTAATTCTGATGAATGACTATATTTCCGTCCCAGGTTTCTGACAACACAACAATTAATAAACAAAGTATTTACAAAAGATAAAAGAAGTTACGTGTGAACATTTAGACTTCGCCTGGCATTTAAATGAAAACTCACGGAGTTCGTTAACATTGAAGTTCGGTTTATGGACCGTTAATTCACAATATAGCTGTAATTAGTTGGTCATGAATTATATTAATGGTGAATATTCTTTTAAACTGTTAAATCTGTCTTCCTTAACGTTTGTTAAATCTACCTTTCTCTCGCTGTCTCTCCCTACCCGTCTCTCTCCCTACCCGTCTCTCTCCCTACCCGTCTCTCTCCTGCAGATTTCATGAACGTCTACTTCCAGATCCGGTCCAACCAGCTGGATCGATCCATCAAAGGTCTGAAGGATCACTTCCGCAAGAACAGCGCCTCCTCGGGGATCCTCTACTCGCCCGCCGTCCAGACCAAACGCAAGGACACGCCCACCAAAAAGGCCCCCAAGAGACCAGGTCAGTGTCCCTCCAGCCTGTGATCACAAACCGTCTTGTAGTTCTAAACGTTGATCGTGGACGTTGATTGTTAAATAACAGCACCTTTGATCAGATTTCCATCCAGCCACATTATTCCTCCACCTCTCTGCAGTCATGGAGCTCCACACTCCAACTAATCCTTCATCCTTTCCTCTTTTATAATCTCGTGTTGTGATGACAGTCTACATCCCAGGTAAACGGCTTTAGTGTGTGCCTCCTCGCGCTTCGCTTCCGTCTGTCAGATGACAGCATGAGTTAGTAGAAGCAGGACGAGCGTCTCTGTCCTCTGGCGAGAGGTCGTAGGTCGTGTTCAGCGTAGACGTCGGCCTCCAGTTTCACCGCGGTTCAGGTTCGGCAGCGGCGATGAACGAGATCCGGCAACTTTCAGATAAACACGTCACGTTAACTTGACGGGAACATTCAGCACCGTTAGCTGCTAGCCGCTGGCTCAGTCGTCACCATGTTGACAGCCATGTGGAGGCTCATATTGAGAACCTTCAACAATAAATCATCAGCTGCAGATTAACTTCCTGTTGCAGCTCTACACAATAAGGGCACGTCCACTTTATTAGGTACACCTGAGCCGTCTAATACAGACCATTGCTGTTTACTTTTACGATGCCGGCAATGTTCAGTTTTTGAGGTTAACACAATGAAACAGACATTATATCGTGTATTCTGGAAACTGCTTGTTGATAAAACAACGTTCAGCGAGCGACACGGATATAGCGATGTGGCGACATAACGTCGGGATCACTGTACTTACTTTGGTCCAGTGGCTCCACATCTCTGGGCCGCGACGATGAAAACCTGCCGCCGCCGTGAGACTGGAGGCCGCCGAGGTCTTAGTGTGTTTGTCAATGACGCCTGCAGAGAGTGTGTGTGTGTGTGTGTGTGTGGTTGTGTAACAGCAGTGTTTAAAGTGTTGATCAGACGGTGATACTCCGGTAAAATGATGAAAAAACAGCCATTGTTTATATTGATATTTTTATGAATTCTTTTGTTGAGGTCCTGATATGAGTCCACTCCATCCCGTTTGTGCTGAAGTGTCATCACACTTGAAGCTTGAGGACTTCTCTGCCATAATTAAATCTCTTAGAGCTCTGCTAATCAATATATTGTTTGTATTCAAATTAATGTCAAAGAGGTTCTTTGCAGTGATGATCCCATGAATTACAAGACTTTTTTTAGCCTCTTTTAGCTGCTTTGGGATTGAGGGAGCATTTAAAGCTCAGTTTGTTTTTATGAATAAGAAGCTCAGATAAATGTGCTTAACCTGCTGAGCAACAGACAGAAACAGTCCGCCTGTCCAAAGTGAAGCATTTAGCTGCTAAAGAGACAAATCTTTTCCTAGGAGTTTGTGGTGATCTGTCCTCATTTGTGACCTCAGCACTTTGTTTTTTACTCTGTAGTTTTTAGTATTTATCAGCAGGTTGTATCTTTAAAAGTACTTTGGTGGTCTGCTTTAGACATTTTATTTTCTATAAATATTTAGCAATTGATTTAATTATCAGTTCCTTTTCTAATCTGCATAAATTAGATCCAACACACCACTTTTTAAAAAAGGAAATATGCCACTTTTAAAGCTGGTTGATGACTGTTTCTCTGTCTGCTTCTAAGGCAACGATGCAACGACCATAAAGCACCTAAAGGGCGGGTAGGACCGGCATAGCTCCATTAGAGGACTTACCGGTGTCTACTGTCTTCCTCGAATGATGAAATGTCTGTCTGGCACATGAATCAACGTTTACAGACGGCCAACCGTTCTGGTGGTGTTCTCCACGAGTAAACATGTCATCATTCCACATGGACTGAAGCCATCAGTCATGAGATACTGTCGATGATGCAACCGAGAGCTGGAAACATTACAGAGAGCTAAGGTCACACACAGGGCTGGTAGAGACCAAACCAGAGCTAAAAGGAGAGCTACAATACTGGACTTAAACGGTGCTGCATGCAAAAGAGAGAAGTGAGTGAATGCAGCTTGTGTGTGCTTCATGCTTCCTAACTGACTCACCAAACAACATAACTGTGTTTTTACTGTAGTGTTGAATATGAATGTGACTGATTGTAATATGACTGTATTAAGTGTGATGGCTGTTTTTGTGACCTAACCTGTTTATTCTGCTCCTACATGACCCTGGTTCTGTCTGTCTGAGCACATGTAGCTGTAGTAGCTCTGTCTCTCACCTGGTCCTCCTGGTGTGTAGCTAAGATGCTAGGCTGCCCCCCCCTCCCCCTCCACGTACAAACTTCCTGTCTTGGTGGTGGTGTCTGTGTTTCATCACTCACTTCCTAGCTCTCCCCTCTTCTTCCTCTTCCTTCTTCTTGTTTCTGGGCTGTCTGGACCTCGCTGGCCCCCCCTCCTCTGGACTCTGTCTCTGTGTTTATGGGACCAGGGACCATTCGCAAGGCTCAGAACCTTCTGAAACAGTACTCACAGCATGGGCTGGATGGGAAAAAGGGGGGCTCTAACCTCACTCCTTTGGAAGGTAACGCACCTCGGTCTTCTCTCCGCTGTCTTTCTCTCCCTCCTCGCTGACAGACAGGTTAGAGGTTAATGATGCCTCCATGTTGTGTCTCGTTCAGAGCGACAGGCTTCACAGACCTCCTCACAACCGCCACAACAGCTTTAAGATCACGCAGCCGTTAAATAGATCACTCTGATGAATACCTCTTTATCTTCTCATTTTACATGAAGCCAGATGTTTATTTAATTAATTAAAAGAAAACACATTTGTCCTAAATCACTGTTTAAAAGTTAATTAGCAATGCCTCGTCATTTTCATTTCTGTAGATAACTAAATGTAAACATCCCAGCAACATATTTCCAGGAAAACTGCAATATTTCTGTGATCTTTAACATTAACAGTGACTTTCAAAATGAAGAAAATCTTTTTGTTTTTCGTTTTAGAGCCAACAGTAAAAATAAATGAATCACTTCAATTCAAACCCTTAAAAATGCTACAGAAGACTTTTAATACACAGTATATAGGCAGATATTCCAGTGTTTCTTATATTCCAAAACAAAGGTGTATTTCTGTAGTAATTGACTTATGAACTTTATTGACTTCCTTATTGACTTAAATCCAAAAAGAATGCCTACTATGGGAGAAAATGAATTGGATGGATTCTTTGAAGGAGTATATGAAGTACCTTACCTTGCCATCAGACAGCCCTTTCTGACGGGGAACTGAAGCCGTTATCTCTGCTCTTTTCAAAGCCACCAGACTCCTTTGACAAAAACAGAAATTTTACCTCTCAGAACACAGGAGTGGCTGGTCTACCGCCGCCTCCATCAGTTAGTTAGCTTGTGTTATTGTGTGACTTCAGCGTTTTAAAAGGTGAGTTTAGATTCACCAAAGTCACACAATCACACAAACTAACTGATGGAGGCGGCGGTAGACCAGCCACTCCTGTGTTCTGAGAGGTAAAACTTCTGTTTTTGTCAATGGAGTCTGGTGGTTCAGCTGCTTCAGTTCCCCGTCAGAAAAGGCAGAAACGGTGAAAATATTATACTGAAGATAAACACAGACTATGTAGAAGTTTTTCATACGGCCACTTAAAAACATCCGAGCTGTCCCTTTAACCGTGGAAAAGGATGGAATCGCCCCTTTAAGAACTGTGACGGATCCAGAGCTGTTGTGACGTTTGTTGTCACGTAGTAGAAACACACACTGACTAACTTAGATGAGTCACACAACACTTCCTCCCCCCACCCTACAGTGGGTGTCCCCTGCTTCCTCCCGCTGGGTGCTTGGTGGTGGTCGGTACAGATGTTCCAGGTTCAGGTTTGCCCTCCCTTCCTCCCCCTCTGGGCCTTGTCACGACCCCGGCGGTCTGACTCGGCCCGTCTCCCTGCTGCCCCACCCCCACCCACCAGGTCACGATCATGACTTGCGGGTCAAACACCTGTCTGACGCCCTGACCGAGAAGCACGGGGCCGCCGCAGGTGAGTGACGGGAACACGTGGGGGAAGAGAAGGAACATTACCAAGAGAACTGGCTGATCAGACGTAAAAGTCTCAGCTGCTGCAGCTTTATCACATCTCATGTTCTTTAACCGCAGTCGCAGCACAAACACCTGCATCCGAATAGAAACACAGACTCAGTAACTGCTATTTTTCGTACGCACATCCTTTTGGTTTACCGGCCGACTGTATCTCGCAGGGAAAGACGACGTCCTGGACATCGAGATTGACTCCTACATCCACTGCATCAGCGCCTTCGTCAAGCTGGCGCAGAGCGAGTACGCCCTGCTGGCCGAGATCATCCCCGAGCATCACCAGAAGAAGACCTTCGACTCGCTCATCCAGGTCAGACGGACGAGCGTCGTCGTTTTAGTTTGAGCCGCAGTCACGCGGTCAAAATCATGTGACCAGTACTCTTTGGGACTCTACTCAGGTCTTTCTCTTGGCTGGTGGACCATCAATTATAAATACAGACACATTGTAGCCAATTTGTTGTAATTTAAGTTCCCCTGATGTGATGTGCAGTGATGCTGTTTATATGTCTAGGGCTTTTATTGTGAAAGGTAAGAACAAACGGAGGTAGTATATGTTATCGTTGTCAGTGTGGAGCCAATAAGCATATTTTCCCTGTTGATTTTTGTCTAGCTGTTCCTTCGTCTGTCCACAGGAGGCGCTGGACAACCTGATGCTGGAGGGAGACAACATCGTGTCCGCAGCTCGCCGAGCCATAATGCGGCACGACTACTCGGCCGTGCTCACCATCTTCCCCATCCTCCGGCACCTGAAGATGAACAAGTCCGAGTTCGACTCGACGCTGCAGGTTTGGTCCTTTTATCTGCACGTCGGCATCTTTGAGTGTGAGTCAGAGAGCGTGCTGCGTAAATAGAAATACTTCTGTGTGAAACCGTGCAGGGAACAGCAGCGAGCACCAAGAACAAGCTGCCGACGCTCATCACCTCCATGGAGACGATCGGAGCCAAAGCTCTGGAGGAGTTTGCAGACAGCATCAAGGCAAGACACTCACATTTTACCACCCACCGCCGCTGCCGCCGCCGCACGTTCACCCTGTAGACGTTTGCTGACTTGTGTCTCCACAGAACGATCCGGACAAGGAGTACAACATGCCGAAGGACGGAACGGTCCACGAGCTGACCAGCAACGTGAGTGAACGCTCTCTGCATTTCACGATGACCAGGTGGTCTCCGTGGTAACGGCTGACAGTCTGTTTGGCGAATGAGCTGAGGCAATAATGACCCTGATATCCCTCCTGCAGGCCATCCTGTTCCTGCAGCAGCTGCTGGACTTCCACGAGACGGCCGGAGCCATGCTGGCCTCCCAAGGTAGAGCCACGGCACCACGGGCGCTTCGGCCCCCGTTATCTCCCATCACGCCGCTGCTTCCTGTCACCGCTCAGATCGGCACCGCATTACCCATTTATACCTTATTATTCTGGCAAAGTGTTTGGACAAAGTTATGTTTCACATCGGGTTGGATTTGAAACTTTTAAGGCGACATTTCTGACTTCTTAGCTTTAATTTAAGACTCGTCAGCATTTCTACAGTATAAAAGTCTAAACCACTCCAGGACACAGAATCAAACCAAAGCACATCGGTATCGTCCGTCGCTCTGGATCACATGGATCCTCGTTGAGCGCTGTAGTCCTGATCCAGCAGGTTCTCCCAGTTTCTCCCTTCACTCGTTCTGTGTGTGACTCTGATTTTCCTTCTTCCTGTGCAGCTTTTCTTTCCTTTCAGAGGGAGCCTGATCACTAACGTCTCACGTTTGTTAAATTGGATTTGTTCTGGTTTCATGATCCAGTCCCAGCGTATGTGGGGGATGTGAATCAGGACCTGAAGGTCTCCGGCTCCCTCCTCGTCTCTGCTGACGGCAGCTGTGCTTCCTTCCTTGTTTTGGCTGCCTGGCTTGTTTCTCCTCGCTGGGCTTTTCTCTGCACTAACAAACCTTTTCTAACCTTTTTGCACTTGTGCCTCTCTTTGTCTTTGTCTTCTGCCTCGGCCCTTTTAGTCCTGGGGGACACTTACAATATACCTTTAGACCCCCGAGGTAAGCCCCGGGTGAGGAGTCAGATTCTCAATGTTTTCATGCCGATTGTTGAAACTGTCTGTTTGGGGTATGATGTGCATGTGCTGTACTTTCACATGGAAGCTGTGATTAATGCTCATCGTTAGAGTGGAGACATACGTTTCTTTATAGTCTTGATTCGTAAGAGGAAATAAAAAGAACTCAGAATGTGTTGTGTGGATTTAAAGTAGACGTTCATGCTCACAGCTTTGTGTCTTTGTTTCTACAGAGACGAGTTCATCAGCGAGCAGCTACACCTCCGAGTTCAACAAGAGGCTCCTCAGCACTTATATATGTGAGTCCAGAAGCTACTGGAGTCTGTGCACTGATCCGATATCAGTTATCAGCTCGTTTACACAACACAGAAACAACAACATGTAACTCTCTACCTCCGGCCCGGTCGTTACTACCCATCTGTGATAAACACGCTACTTGTTCCCTGATAATGTTGCATTGAGAACAAATCTGTGTTGAAATCAGCAGCAGAGCTAGCTCACGTTAGCTGTTAGCAGCCAGACAGTCCTGCTTGGTTAAACAACCGCCAACGTAAACAGAGGCTACTTTGAGTTACGTTACGAGATGTGCAAGCTCTATTCTGTAAAAAAGAGAGGCTACAGAATGCCCTTGAATGAACATGGGACATGGGACCTTGAATGAATTAATAAAATTAAAAAAATTAAATTGACTAGCTCAAACTATTGGACGCCATCATAACGTGTGCAAATGTAATGTTGTGTGTTTTGGAAACTGACGGCTGACTTTCTCCTCGCAGGTAAAGTTTTGGGGAACCTGCAGCTGAACCTGCTCAGCAAATCCAAAGTGTACGAGGATTCGGCTCTGAGCGCCATTTTCCTGCACAACAACTACAACTACATCCTCAAGTCGCTGGAGAAGTGAGTTGTTGCTTTTCACAACCGATGCGATGATTCCCTGATAAAGTGATGATTAGATTGAGCAAAAACACCGGTTAATCTTTAATGTGGAAATGAATGCTTTCATCATTTTCGGGGTTTTGGACTCGACGGGAACTTGAACACGAATTTCAACATAGTTAGTTTGAAAAAAGATTTGTTGGATACAAACCTACAAGAAAATATAATTGGAATCTTAAATATATTATTTATTAAACTTCTTCAGAATTGAGAAAATCTGAAAATCTACATTTTAGTGTAATTTTGTGACATGCTGTGTGTATTTATAAAGCAAGCTGCACAACAATGATCTTTTATTTAGTGTTAGAGCACAAACAAACAAACGAGGTGGTGAATGATGAAGTCCAATGACAGACGAGGCTTATTAAACGACTGACAGATGGTTTCCATTCATCTCTGTGGATGATTAAAGTTAATTTATGCGTCTGAAACCTGCTTGACTTGAGTCATCTGTCGCAGCGAATATCAAGTCTGCATTAATGTTTGTCAAAGTTCGACCGATGCAGAACCTTTTGTTCACTGATGAACTCCAGCACGTTTAAAGGTGATGTATTGTGTGTGTAGTCGTCTAAGTGAGCGGATGTGTTCAGGTCTGAGTTGATCCAGCTGGTGACGGTGACCCAGAAGAAAGCAGAGACGTCCTACAGAGAGCTGATCGAGCAGCAGATCCAGATGTACCAGCGCAGGTAAACGGGAACATGAAAGGTTTTACACGTCGCCGCTGTTCGCCGCTCGCTTTGACCTCTCTTCTTTAATTCTGTCGCAGCTGGTTGAAGGTAACGGAGCACCTGACGGACAGGAACATGCCGGTCTTCCAACCCGGCACCAAGGTCAGAACTTTCTCCTCTTTCACTCAACTCTGGGACAGAAGTCAACGCGCCAGTATGAGCTGTGTTAGTTTATCAGAGGCCAAACACTGTGATATTATATTATACACATATCATAGCTTAAAATGTTAATTCAGAAACATTATGATGATGAATCTGATTGTGTACATGTTCTTTCACCTTTTGAAACTTATTAGGTTATATAAATATAACACATTTCTGTCATTGTGTAGAACTCAATGTATGTGGAAAAAGGTTTTCAAAAAGGCCAAGTATAAATATCTACTCATGTCAGTATGTCGTTAGAAGTCATGGTGGTCCTGTCAGAAAAAAGTAATGAAATAAGTTTTAATTAACTATGTGGGGAAAACGATGTATTAAAAGTGATTTAAAAATTCATAGTATTGGTAGTTTTTTGTCTCGTTTTGGTAGTTTATGGTCTCATTGTGGTAGTTTTGGCTTGGGTTGGTAGTTTTGTGTAAAAAGTTAGAAAAAAAAAAGTAGTATAGCATAGTATATTATGTTGAAATATTTTTTGTAACTAAGGTCTTGTCTTCCAGCTGAAAGATAAAGAGCGACAGGTCATTAAAGACAAATTCAAGGTGAGGGCTCAACAAGTCTTCAAACATCTTTCAACAAACCAAATTAATGTGAAGAACAAACACATCTGACCTCTTTTGTCCTCTCAGGGTTTTAACGACGGGCTGGAGGAGCTCTGTAAGATCCAGAAGGGTTGGGCCATCCCAGACAAGGAGCAGCGAGACTTCATCCGTCAGGCCCAGAGGAGGGTGGTGTCTGACACCTACAGGGCCTTCCTGCACAGGTGAGACGGACCCTGCTGGAAACACATGTACAAGGATCAGATGATTCTACTGTTAAACAGCTGTGTTCCATGTCATTACCTGAGATATCACTCTATGTACACAAGTTTACACACACCTTAAAAACAGGCTCTCAGCCCACTTCCAAGACTCAATCAGACCATAGTGTGACATTAAGGTATCTATAGATAAATCTGAACTGACCAAAATAATTTCAGAACTCATCTGTATGAACTAAGGATGCACTGATCCGACTTCTTAGTCCCGACACCGGGACTTTACAGTATGTCTCCAGTCACGATAGATTAGTTTAAATTCATTAAATTAATAATTCATTTAAATTACCTGCTGCATTAAATCTGCCAGCCAATCAGAAGCCCTTGTGGTCTGAACCATTTTTCTTTGTTTCTTCTAGATGTGCAAACATCTCTTTCACCAAGAACCCTGAGAAGTATCACAAGTATCGGCCGGAGGAAGTGGAGGAGATGATCGAAAGGCTGTTTGACACGTCGGCCTGAGCTGCACTTTAATTAACAACTCTTCTGTTCCTCAAACACAACACTCGTCGTCTCACTACGCTCACCCTCACTTTGTCGAATCAATGTTATGAACATGATGTATTTATGTAATTTACCCTTTCCAGCTTTGCATTTCAAAACAAATAAAGGGAACTTTGTGAAACATTCCAGGTCATCATTTGGTCTGTTGATAAGCACAACAACACAGTGCAGGGAAGATAAACACTTGTTTACTGATGCTAGGTATTATTGTTATCCAAATATGACACTCACAGATGTGAGGACAAGCTGCTGCTTCCTGTAGCTCTGCAGACAAACACCATTACAGCCTCCAGCTTGTTTGCATCCTAATGAGCATTCAAGGGTTTCCTGCAGCAGGAACACTCGAACGCTCTTCAGTAGATGTCTTCAGCAGATGTGACCTGTGTGCTCTTAATGTGCTTGAATGATCAAATACATGTCCAGATTGTGTTTTCATTTACAGAATTTAACGGTCTGATGTTAAAGCGGCAAATCCTGTCTGTTTCCATGGAAAGAAAACAGACATATCACAGACAAATCACTTGTTCAGCTGTTATTCAAGTATGTCGAAAAAAGTTAGATGTTCAACGTACCTTACTATGACATTTTTTTTTACTTTTTTCGGCATACTCTACTTTGACTTTCTCCAACATGCTATAGGCTACTATGACTTTTTCTTGTAAATTGTGATGGGAATTTTTAATTTAGCAGTTTATTAGTAGGTTGAGTAGTTTCGGCTTATAATATTCCAGTGTCATGAGGTTACCTGTATTCTGCACTTATGTCATGTCATGTGTTACATGAGTTGTAGAATGGACGTTGTGACACCAGCACAGCTGGCAAGTCAATATGGACCTATAGACACTGATGAGGCTCCAACACCACATCTTGTACAAAGTTCGGCGTTGACAATGGAACAACGCTTCTCTGATGACACATCACCAACTTATCCTGTATTCAGGGTCGCAGGGGGAGCTGGAGCCGATCCCAGCTGTCATTGGGCGAAGGCAGGGTTCACCCTGGACAGGACGCCAGTCTATCACAGGGCCGACATGTAGAGACAGACAACCATTCGCACTCACATTCACACCTACGGGCAATTTAGAGTAATAAATTAACCTATCCCCATCCTGCATGTCTTTGGACTGTGGGAGGAAGCCGGAGAACCTGGAGAGAACCCACGCTTACACGAGGAGAACATGCAAACTCCACACAGGAGGAACCCGGGCCGACCCGAAAAATAAGTCATAGTAAAAAATTTGCAAAAATAGCATGGATGAAATTGGCTCATCACTGGTCCGACAAGGGGTGATGCGCAATCATTCTACTCCGGTGGGACTCGAACCCACAACCTTTGAATAACTGCTCAATAAGAAGCCATTGTAAAAAATGTGCAAAAACAGCAACGAAGGATGAAATTGGCTCATCACTGGTCTGACAAGGGGTGATGTGCAATCATTCGACTACAGTGGGATTCGAACCCACAACCTTTGAATTACTGCTCAAGTTATTTGACACTAGAAGTCCAACGCGCTATCCATTGCGCCACGGAGCCAGGAGAATGAAGGTCACATGAGAGAAAAAAAAATTTAAGTCATAGTACAGCATGTCGAAAAAAGTTTAAAAAAAAGTCATAGTATAGCATGTCGGAAAAAAAGTCATAGTATAGCGTGTCTAAAAATAGTCATAGTATAGTATGTCTAAATAAAGTCATAGTATAGCATGTCGAATAAGAAGCCATTGTAAAAAATGTGCAAAAATAGCAACGAAGGATGAAATTGGCTCATCACTGGTCTGACAAGGGGTGATGTGCAATCATTCGACTACGGTGGGATTCGAACCCACAACCTTTGAATAACTGCTCAAGTTATTTGACACTAGAAGTCCAACGCGCTATCCATTGCGCCACGGAGCCAGGAGAATGAAGGTCACATGAGAGAAAAAAAAATTTAAGTCATAGTACAGCATGTCGAAAAAAGTTAAAAAAAAAGTCATAGTATAGCATGTCGGAAAAAAAGTCATAGTATAGCATGTCTAAAAATAGTCATAGTATAGTATGTCTAAATAAAGTCATAGTATAGCATGTCGAATAAGAAGCCATTGTAAAAAATGTGCAAAAATAGCAATGAAGGATGAAATTGGCTCATCACTGGTCCGACAAGGGGTGATACGCAATCATTCGACGCCGGTGGGACTCGAACTCACAACCTTCAAATAACTGCTCAAGTTCTTTGACACTAGAAGTCCCACGCGCTATCCATTGCGCCACGGAGCCAGGATATTGAAGGTCACATTAGAGCAAAAAAAAATTAAGTCATAGTACAGCATGTCGAAAAAGGGGAAAAAAAAGTCATAGTATAGTATGTCTAAAAAAAGTCATAGTATAACATGTTGAAAAAGAAGCCATAGTAAAAAGTGTGCAAAAATAGGAATGAAAGACAAAATGGGCTCATCATTGGTCCGACAAGGGATGATGTGCAGTCATTCGACTCCGGTGGGACTCGAACCCACAACCTTTGAATAACTGCTCAAGTTCTTTGACACTAGAAGTCCAACGTGCTATCAATTGCGCCACGGAGCCAGGACAATAAAGGTCACATGAGAGCAAAAAAAGATTAAGTCATAGTACAGCATGTCGAAAAAAATGTCATAGTATAGCATGTCGGAAAAAAAGTCATAGTATAGCATGTCTAAAAATAGTCATAGTATAGTATGTCTAAATAAAGTCATAGTATAGCATGTCGAATAAGAAGCCATTGTAAAAAATGTGCAAAAATAGCAATGAAGGATGAAACTGGCTCATCACTGGTCCAACAAGGGATGATGTGCAATCATTCGATTCCGGTGGGACTCGAACCCACAACCTTTGAATAACTGCTCAAGTTCTTTAACACTAGAAGTCCAACCCACTATCCATTGCGCCACGGAGCCAGGATAATGTAGGTCAAATTAGAGCAAAAAAAAATTAAGTCATAGTACAGCATGTCGAAAAAAGTAAAAAAAAAAAAGTCATAGTATAGTATGTCTAAAAAAATTCATAGTATAGCATGTTGAAAAAGAAGCCAGAGTTAAAAGTGTGCAAAAATAGGAATGAAAGACAAAATGGGCTCATCATTGGTCCGACGAGGGATGACGGGCAATCATTCGACTCCGGTGGGACTGGAACCCACAACCTTTGAATAACTGCTCAAGTTCTTTGACACTAGAAGTCCAACGCGCTATCCATTGCGCCACAGAGCCAGGATAATGAATGTCACATTAGAGTAAAAAAAAATTAAGTCATAGTACAGCATGTCGAAAAAAGTAAAAAAAAAAAGTCATAGTATAGTATGTTGAAAAAGAAGCCATAGTTAAAAGTGTGCAAAAATAGGAATGAAAGACAAAACAGGCTCATCATTGGTCCGACAAGGGATGATGTGCAGTCATTCGACTCCGATGGGACTCGAACCCACAACCTTTGAATAACTGCTCAAGTTCTTTGACACTAGAAGTACAACGCGCTATCCATTGCGCCACGGAGCCAGGACAATAAAGGTCACATGAGAGCAAAAAAAGAATAACTCATAGTACAGCATGTTGAAAAAAGTAAAAAAAAGTCATGGTACAGTATGTAGAAAAAGAAGCCATAGTAAAAAATGTGCAAAAATAGGAATGAAAGACAAAATGGGATCATCATTGGTCCGACGAGGGATGATGTGCAATCATTCGACTCCGGTGGGACTCGAACCCACAACCTTTGAATAACTGCTCAAGTTCTTTGACACTAGAAGTCCAACGCGCTATCCATTGCGCCACGGAGCCAGGGTAATGAAGGTCACATTAGAGCAAAAAAAAATTAAGTCATAGTACAGCATGTCGAAAAAAGTAAAAAAAAAAGTCATAGTATATATGTCTAAAAAAAATTCATAGTATAGCATGTTGAAAAAGAAGCCATAGTAAAGAATGTGCAAAAATAGGAATGAAAGACAAAATGGGCTGATCATTGGTCCGACAAGGGATGATGTGTAATCATTCGACTCCGGTGGGACCTCGAACCCACAACCTTTGAATAACTGCTCAAGTTCTTTGACACTAGAAGTCCAACGCGCTATCCATTGCGCCACGGAGCCAGGACAATAAAGGTCACATGAGAGCAATAAAAGTATAACTCATAGTACAGCATGTTGAAAAAAGTAAAAAAAAGTCATGGTACAGTATGTAGAAAAAGAAGCCATAGCAAAAAATGTGCAAAAATAGGAATGAAAGACAAAATGGGCTCATCATTGGTCCGACAAGGGATGATGTGCAATCATTCGACTCCGGTGGGACTCGAACCCACAACCTTTGAATAACTGCTCAAGTTCTTTGACACTAGAAGTCCAACGCGCTATCCATTGCGCCACGGAGCCAGGACAATAAAGGTCACATGAGAGCAAAAAAAGAATAACTCATAGTACAGCATGTTGAAAAAAGTAAAAAAAAGTCATGGTACAGTATGTAGAAAAAGAAGCCATAGCAAAAAATGTGCAAAAATAGGAATGAAAGACAAAATGGGCTCATCATTGGTCCGACAAGGGATGATGTGCAATCATTCGACTCCGGTGGGACTCGAACCTACAACCTTTGAATAACTGCTCAAGTTCTTTGACAATAGAAGTCCAACGCGCTATCCATTGCGCCACGGAGCCAGGATAATGAAGGTCACAATAGAGCAAAAAAAATTAAGTCATAGTACAGCATGTCGAAAAAAGTAAAAAAAAAAGTCATAGTATAGTATGTCTAAAAAAATTCATAGTATAGCATGTTGAAAAAGAAGCCATAGTAAAAAATGTGCAAAAATAGGAATGAAAGACAAAATGGGCGCATCATTGGTCCGACAAGGGATGATGTGCAGTCATTCGACTCCGGTGGGACTCAAACCCACAACCTTTGAACAACTGCTCAAGTTCTTTGACACTAGAAGTCCAACGCTCTATCCATTGCGCCACGGAGCCAGGATAATGAAGGTCACAATAGAGCAAAAAAAATTAAGTCATAGTACAGCATGTCGAAAAAAGTAAAATAAAAAGTCATAGTATAGTCGTGTCTAAAAAAATTCATAGTATAGCATGTTGAAAAAGAAGCCATAGTAAAAAGTGTGCAAAAATAGGAATGAAAGACAAAACGGGCTCATCATTGGTCCGACAAGGGATGATGTGTAATCATTCGACTCCGGTGGGACTCGAACCCACAACCTTTGAATAACTGCTCAAGTTCTTTGACACTAGAAGTCCAACGGGCTATCCATTGCGCCACGGAGCCAGGATAATGAAGGTCACAATAGAGCAAAAAAAATTAAGTCATAGTACAGCATGTCGAAAAAAGTAAAAAAAAAAGTCATAGTATAGTATGTCTAAAAAAATTCATAGTATAGCATGTTGAAAAAGAAGCCATAGTTAAAAGTGTGCAAAATAGGAATGAAAGACAAAACGGGCTCATCATTTGTCCGACAAGGGATGTTGTGCAATCATTCGACTCCGGTGGGACTCGAACCCACAACCTTTGAATAACTGCTCAAGTTCTTTGACACTAGAAGTCCAACGCGCTATCCATTGCGCCACTGAGCCAGGACAATAAAGGTCACATTAGAGCAAAAAAAGATTAACTCATAGTACAGCATGACGAAAAAAGTAAAAAAAAGTCATGGTACAGTATGTTGAAAAAGAAGCCATAGTAAAAAATGTGCAAAAATAGGAATGAAAGACAAAATGGGCTCATCATTGGTCCGACAAGGGATGATGCGCAATCATTCTACTCCGGTGGGACTCGAACCCACAACCTTTGAATAACTGCTCTTTGACACTAGAAGTCCAACTTTGACACTAGAAGTCCAACGCGCTATCCATTGCGCCACGGAGCCAGGGGAATGAAGGTCACATTAGAGCAACAAAAAATTAAGTCATAGTACAGCATGTCGAAAAAAGTAAAAAAAAAAGTCATAGTATATATGTCTAAAAAAATTCATAGTATAGCATGTTGAAAAAGAAGCCATAGTAAAGAATGTGCAAAAATAGGAATGAAAGACAAAATGGGCGCATCATTGGTCCGACAAGGGATGATGTGTAATCATTCGACTCCGGTGGGACTCGAACCCACAACCTTTGAATAACTGCTCAAGTTCTTTGACACTAGAAGTCCAACGCGCTATCCATTGCGCCACGGAGCCAGGATAGTGAAGGTCACATTAGAGCAGAAAAAAATTAAGTCATAGTACAGCATGTCGAAAAAAGTACGTCTAAAAAAATTCATAGTATAGCATGTTGAAAAAGAAGCCATAGTTAAAAGTGTGCAAAAATAGGAATGAAAGACAAAACGGGCTCATCATTGGTCCGACAAGGGATGATGTGCAATCATTCGACTCCGGTGGGACTCAAACCCACAACCTTTGAATAACTGCTCAAGTTCTTTGACACGAGAAGTCCAACGCGCTATCCATTGCGCCACGGAGCCAGGACAACATAGGTCACATGAGAGCAAAAAAAGATTAACTCATAGTACAGCATGACGAAAAAAGTAAAAAAAAGTCATGGTACAGTATGTCGAAAAAGAAGCCATAGTAAAAAATGTGCAAAAATAGGAATGAAAGACAAAATGGGCTCATCATTGGTCCGACAAGGGATGATGTGCAATCATTCAACTCCGGTGGGACTCGAACCCAAAACCTTTGAATAACTGCCCAAGTTCTTTGACACTAGAAGTCCAACGCGCTATCCATTGCGCCACGGAGCCAGGACAATAAAGGTCACATGAGAGCAAAAAAAGAATAACTCATAGTACAGCATGTTGAAAAAAGTAAAAAAAAGTCATGGTACAGTATGTAGAAAAAGAAGCCATAGCAAAAAATGTGCAAAAATAGGAATGAAAGACAAAATGGGCTCATCATTGGTCCGACAAGGGATGATGTGCAATCATTCGACTCCGGTGGGACTCGAACCTACAACCTTTGAATAACTGCTCAAGTTCTTTGACAATAGAAGTCCAACGCGCTATCCATTGCGCCACGGAGCCAGGATAATGAAGGTCACAATAGAGCAAAAAAAATTAAGTCATAGTACAGCATGTCGAAAAAAGTAAAAAAAAAAGTCATAGTATAGTATGTCTAAAAAAATTCATAGTATAGCATGTTGAAAAAGAAGCCAGAGTTAAAAGTGTGCAAAAATAGGAATGAAAGACAAAATGGGCTCATCATTGGTCCGACGAGGGATGACGGGCAATCATTCGACTCCGGTGGGACTCGAACCCACAACCTTTGAATAACTGCTCAAGTTCTTTGACACTAGAAGTCCAACGCGCTATCCATTGCGCCACAGAGCCAGGATAATGAAGGTCACATTAGAGTAAAAAAAAATTAAGTCATAGTACAGCATGTTGAAAAAAGTAAAAAAAAGTCATGGTACAGTATGTAGAAAAAGAAGCCATAGCAAAAAATGTGCAAAAATAGGAATGAAAGACAAAATGGGCTCATCATTGGTCCGACAAGGGATGATGTGCAATCATTCGACTCCGGTGGGACTCGAACCCACAACCTTTGAATAACTGCTCAAGTTCTTTGACACTAGAAGTCCAACGCGCTATCCATTGCGCCACAGAGCCAGGATAATGAAGGTCACATTAGAGTAAAAAAAAATTAAGTCATAGTACAGCATGTTGAAAAAAGTAAAAAAAAGTCATGGTACAGTATGTAGAAAAAGAAGCCATAGCAAAAAATGTGCAAAAATAGGAATGAAAGACAAAATGGGCTCATCATTGGTCCGACAAGGGATGATGTGCAATCATTCGACTCCGGTGGGACTCGAACCCACAACCTTTGAATAACTGCTCAAGTTCTTTGACACTAGAAGTCCAACGCGCTATCCATTGCGCCACGGAGCCAGGACAATAAAGGTCACATGAGAGCAAAAAAAGAATAACTCATAGTACAGCATGTTGAAAAAAGTAAAAAAAAGTCATGGTACAGTATGTAGAAAAAGAAGCCATAGCAAAAAATGTGCAAAAATAGGAATGAAAGACAAAATGGGCTCATCATTGGTCCGACAAGGGATGATGTGCAATCATTCGACTCCGGTGGGACTCGAACCTACAACCTTTGAATAACTGCTCAAGTTCTTTGACAATAGAAGTCCAACGCGCTATCCATTGCGCCACGGAGCCAGGATAATGAAGGTCACAATAGAGCAAAAAAAATTAAGTCATAGTACAGCATGTCGAAAAAAGTAAAAAAAAAAGTCATAGTATAGTATGTCTAAAAAAATTCATAGTATAGCATGTTGAAAAAGAAGCCATAGTAAAAAATGTGCAAAAATAGGAATGAAAGACAAAATGGGCTCATCATTGGTCCGACAAGGGATGATGTGCAGTCATTCGACTCCGGTGGGACTCAAACCCACAACCTTTGAACAACTGCTCAAGTTCTTTGACACTAGAAGTCCAACGCTCTATCCATTGCGCCACGGAGCCAGGATAATGAAGGTCACAATAGAGCAAAAAAAATTAAGTCATAGTACAGCATGTCGAAAAAAGTAAAATAAAAAGTCATAGTATAGTATGTCTAAAAAAATTCATAGTATAGCATGTTGAAAAAGAAGCCATAGTAAAAAGTGTGCAAAAATAGGAATGAAAGACAAAACGGGCTCATCATTGGTCCGACAAGGGATGATGTGTAATCATTCGACTCCGGTGGGACTCGAACCCACAACCTTTGAATAACTGCTCAAGTTCTTTGACACTAGAAGTCCAACGGGCTATCCATTGCGCCACGGAGCCAGGATAATGAAGGTCACAATAGAGCAAAAAAAATTAAGTCATAGTACAGCATGTCGAAAAAAGTAAAAAAAAAAGTCATAGTATAGTATGTCTAAAAAAATTCATAGTATAGCATGTTGAAAAAGAAGCCATAGTTAAAAGTGTGCAAAATAGGAATGAAAGACAAAACGGGCTCATCATTTGTCCGACAAGGGATGATGTGCAATCATTCGACTCCGGTGGGACTCGAACCCACAACCTTTGAATAACTGCTCAAGTTCTTTGACACTCGAAGTCCAACGCGCTATCCATTGCGCCACTGAGCCAGGACAATAAAGGTCACATTAGAGCAAAAAAAGATTAACTCATAGTACAGCATGACGAAAAAAGTAAAAAAAAGTCATGGTACAGTATGTTGAAAAAGAAGCCATAGTAAAAAATGTGCAAAAATAGGAATGAAAGACAAAATGGGCTCATCATTGGTCCGACAAGGGATGATGTGCAATCATTCTACTCCGGTGGGACTCGAACCCACAACCTTTGAATAACTGCTCTTTGACACTAGAAGTCCAACTTTGACACTAGAAGTCCAACGCGCTATCCATTGCGCCACGGAGCCAGGGGAATGAAGGTCACATTAGAGCAACAAAAAATTAAGTCATAGTACAGCATGTCGAAAAAAGTAAAAAAAAAAGTCATAGTATATATGTCTAAAAAAATTCATAGTATAGCATGTTGAAAAAGAAGGCATAGTAAAGAATGTGCAAAAATAGGAATGAAAGACAAAATGGGCGCATCATTGGTCCGACAAGGGATGATGTGTAATCATTCGACTCCGGTGGGACTCGAACCCACAACCTTTGAATAACTGCTCAAGTTCTTTGACACTAGAAGTCCAACGCGCTATCCATTGCGCCACGGAGCCAGGATAGTGAAGGTCACATTAGAGCAGAAAAAAATTAAGTCATAGTACAGCATGTCGAAAAAAGTACGTCTAAAAAAATTCATAGTATAGCATGTTGAAAAAGAAGCCATAGTTAAAAGTGTGCAAAAATAGGAATGAAAGACAAAACGGGCTCATCATTGGTCCGACAAGGGATGATGTGCAATCATTCGACTCCGGTGGGACTCAAACCCACAACCTTTGAATAACTGCTCAAGTTCTTTGACACGAGAAGTCCAACGCGCTATCCATTGCGCCACGGAGCCAGGACAACATAGGTCACATGAGAGCAAAAAAAGATTAACTCATAGTACAGCATGACGAAAAAAGTAAAAAAAAGTCATGGTACAGTATGTCGAAAAAGAAGCCATAGTAAAAAATGTGCAAAAATAGGAATGAAAGACAAAATGGGCTCATCATTGGTCCGACAAGGGATGATGTGCAATCATTCAACTCCGGTGGGACTCGAACCCAAAACCTTTGAATAACTGCTCAAGTTCTTTGACACTAGAAGTCCAACTTTGACACTAGAAGTCCAACGCCCTATCCATTGCGCCACGGAGCCAGGGGAATGAAGGTCACATTAGAGCAACAAAAAATTAAGTCATAGTACAGCATGTCGAAAAAAGTAAAAAAAAAAGTCATAGTATATATGTCTAAAAAAATTCATAGTATAGCATGTTGAAAAAGAAGCCATAGTAAAAAATGTGCAAAAATAGGAATGAAAGACAAAATGGGCTCATCATTGGTCCGACAAGGGATGATGTGCAATCATTCGACTCCGGTGGGACTCGAACCCACAACCTTTGAATAACTGCTCAAGTTCTTTGACACTAGAAGTCCAACGCGCTATCCATTGCGCCACGGAGCCAGGACAATAAAGGTCACATGAGAGCAAAAAAAGAATAACTCATAGTACAGCATGTTGAAAAAAGTAAAAAAAAGTCATGGTACAGTATGTAGAAAAAGAAGCCATAGCAAAAAATGTGCAAAAATAGGAATGAAAGACAAAATGGGCTCATCATTGGTCCGACAAGGGATGATGTGCAATCATTCGACTCCGGTGGGACTCGAACCTACAACCTTTGAATAACTGCTCAAGTTCTTTGACAATAGAAGTCCAACGCGCTATCCATTGCGCCACGGAGCCAGGATAATGAAGGTCACAATAGAGCAAAAAAAATTAAGTCATAGTACAGCATGTCGAAAAAAGTAAAAAAAAAAGTCATAGTATAGTATGTCTAAAAAAATTCATAGTATAGCATGTTGAAAAAGAAGCCATAGTAAAAAATGTGCAAAAATAGGAATGAAAGACAAAATGGGCTCATCATTGGTCCGACAAGGGATGATGTGCAGTCATTCGACTCCGGTGGGACTCAAACCCACAACCTTTGAACAACTGCTCAAGTTCTTTGACACTAGAAGTCCAACGCTCTATCCATTGCGCCACGGAGCCAGGATAATGAAGGTCACAATAGAGCAAAAAAAATTAAGTCATAGTACAGCATGTCGAAAAAAGTAAAATAAAAAGTCATAGTATAGTATGTCTAAAAAAATTCATAGTATAGCATGTTGAAAAAGAAGCCATAGTAAAAAGTGTGCAAAAATAGGAATGAAAGACAAAACGGGCTCATCATTGGTCCGACAAGGGATGATGTGTAATCATTCGACTCCGGTGGGACTCGAACCCACAACCTTTGAATAACTGCTCAAGTTCTTTGACACTAGAAGTCCAACGGGCTATCCATTGCGCCACGGAGCCAGGATAATGAAGGTCACAATAGAGCAAAAAAAATTAAGTCATAGTACAGCATGTCGAAAAAAGTAAAAAAAAAAGTCATAGTATAGTATGTCTAAAAAAATTCATAGTATAGCATGTTGAAAAAGAAGCCATAGTTAAAAGTGTGCAAAATAGGAATGAAAGACAAAACGGGCTCATCATTTGTCCGACAAGGGATGATGTGCAATCATTCGACTCCGGTGGGACTCGAACCCACAACCTTTGAATAACTGCTCAAGTTCTTTGACACTCGAAGTCCAACGCGCTATCCATTGCGCCACTGAGCCAGGACAATAAAGGTCACATTAGAGCAAAAAAAGATTAACTCATAGTACAGCATGACGAAAAAAGTAAAAAAAAGTCATGGTACAGTATGTTGAAAAAGAAGCCATAGTAAAAAATGTGCAAAAATAGGAATGAAAGACAAAATGGGCTCATCATTGGTCCGACAAGGGATGATGTGCAATCATTCTACTCCGGTGGGACTCGAACCCACAACCTTTGAATAACTGCTCTTTGACACTAGAAGTCCAACTTTGACACTAGAAGTCCAACGCGCTATCCATTGCGCCACGGAGCCAGGGGAATGAAGGTCACATTAGAGCAACAAAAAATTAAGTCATAGTACAGCATGTCGAAAAAAGTAAAAAAAAAAGTCATAGTATATATGTCTAAAAAAATTCATAGTATAGCATGTTGAAAAAGAAGGCATAGTAAAGAATGTGCAAAAATAGGAATGAAAGACAAAATGGGCGCATCATTGGTCCGACAAGGGATGATGTGTAATCATTCGACTCCGGTGGGACTCGAACCCACAACCTTTGAATAACTGCTCAAGTTCTTTGACACTAGAAGTCCAACGCGCTATCCATTGCGCCACGGAGCCAGGATAGTGAAGGTCACATTAGAGCAGAAAAAAATTAAGTCATAGTACAGCATGTCGAAAAAAGTACGTCTAAAAAAATTCATAGTATAGCATGTTGAAAAAGAAGCCATAGTTAAAAGTGTGCAAAAATAGGAATGAAAGACAAAACGGGCTCATCATTGGTCCGACAAGGGATGATGTGCAATCATTCGACTCCGGTGGGACTCAAACCCACAACCTTTGAATAACTGCTCAAGTTCTTTGACACGAGAAGTCCAACGCGCTATCCATTGCGCCACGGAGCCAGGACAACATAGGTCACATGAGAGCAAAAAAAGATTAACTCATAGTACAGCATGACGAAAAAAGTAAAAAAAAGTCATGGTACAGTATGTCGAAAAAGAAGCCATAGTAAAAAATGTGCAAAAATAGGAATGAAAGACAAAATGGGCTCATCATTGGTCCGACAAGGGATGATGTGCAATCATTCAACTCCGGTGGGACTCGAACCCAAAACCTTTGAATAACTGCTCAAGTTCTTTGACACTAGAAGTCCAACTTTGACACTAGAAGTCCAACGCCCTATCCATTGCGCCACGGAGCCAGGGGAATGAAGGTCACATTAGAGCAACAAAAAATTAAGTCATAGTACAGCATGTCGAAAAAAGTAAAAAAAAAAGTCATAGTATATATGTCTAAAAAAATTCATAGTATAGCATGTTGAAAAAGAAGCCATAGTAAAGAATGTGCAGAAATAGGAATGAAAGACAAAATGGGCGCATCATTGGTCCGACAAGGGATGATGTGTAATCATTCGACTCTGGTGGGACTCGAACCCACAACCTTTGAATAACTGCTCAAGTTCTTTGACACTAGAAGTCTAACGCGCTATCCATTGCGCCACGGAGCCAGGACAATAAAGGTCACATGAGAGCAAAAAAAGAATAACTCATATTACAGCATGTTGAAAAAAGTAAAAAAAAGTCATGGTACAGGATGTAGAAAAAGAAGCCATAGTAAAAAATGTGCAAAAATAGGAATGAAAGACAAAATGGGCTCATCATTGGTCCGACGAGGGATGATGTGCAATCATTCGACTCCGGTGGGACTCGAACCCACAACCTTTGAATAACTGCTCAAGTTCTTTGACACTAGAAGTCCAACGCGCTATCCATTGCGCCACGGAGCCAGGGTAATGAAGGTCACATTAGAGCAACAAAAAATTAAGTCATAGTACAGCATGTCGAAAAAAGTAAAAAAAAAAGTCATAGTATATATGTCTAAAAAAATTCATAGTATAGCATGTTGAAAAAGAAGCCATAGTAAAGTATGTGCAAAAATAGGAATGAAAGACAAAATGGGCGCATCATTGGTCCGACAAGGGAAGATGTGTAATCATTCGACTCTGGTGGGACTCGAACCCACAACCTTTGAATAACTGCTCAAGTTCTTTGACACTAGAAGTCCAACGCACTATCCATTGCGACATGGAGCCAGGATAATGAAGGTCACATTAGAGCAACAAAAAATTAAGTCATAGTACAGCATGTCGAAAAAAGTAAAAAAAAAAGTCATCGTATAGTATGTCTAAAAAAATTCCTAGTATAGCATGTTGAAAAAGAAGCCATAGTTAAAAGTGTGCAAAAATAGGAATGAAAGACAAAACGCGCTCATCATTTGTCCGACAAGGGATGATGTGCAATCATTCGACTCCGGTGGGACTCGAACCCACAAGCTTTGAATAACTGCTCAAGTTCTTTGACACTAGAAGTCCGACGCGCTATCCATTGCGCCACGGAGCCAGGACAATAAAGGTCACATGAGAGCAAAAAAAGAATAACTCATAGTACAGCATGTTGAAAAAAGTAAAAAAAAGTCATTGTACAGTATGTAGAAAAAGAAGCCATAGTAAAAAATGTGCAAAAATAGGAATGAAAGACAAAATGGGCTCATCATTGGTCCGACGAAGGACGATGTGCAATCATTCAACTCCGGTGGGACTCGAACCCACAACCTTTGAATAACTGCTCTTTGACACTAGAAGTCCAACTTTGACACTAGAAGTCCAACGCCCTATCCATTGCGCCACGGAGCCAGGGGAATGAAGGTCACATTAGAGCAACAAAAAATTAAGTCATAGTACAGCATGTCGAAAAAAGTTAAAAAAAAAGTCATAGTATATATGTCTAAAAAAATTCATAGTATAGCATGTTGAAAAAGAAGCCATAGTAAAGAATGTGCAAAAATAGGAATGAAAGACAAAATGGGCGCATCATTGGTCCGACAAGGGATGATGTGTAATCATTCGACTCTGGTGGGACTCGAACCCACAACCTTTGAATAACTGCTCAAGTTCTTTGACACTAGAAGTCCAACGCGCTATCCATTGCGCCACGGAGCCAGGATAGTGAAGGTCACATTAGAGCAAAAAAAAATTAAGTCATAGTACAGCATGTCGAAAAAAGTAAAAAAAAAAGTCATAGTATATATGTCTAAAAAAATTCATAGTATAGCATGTTGAAAAAGAAGCCATAGTAAAGTATGTGCAAAAATAGGAATGAAAGACAAAATGGGCGCATCATTGGTCCGACAAGGGATGATGTGTAATCATTCGACTCTGGTGGGACTCGAACCCACAACCTTTGAATAACTGCTCAAGTTCTTTGACACTAGAAGTCCAACGCACTATCCATTGCGCCACGGAGCCAGGATAGTGAAGGTCACATTAGAGCAACAAAAAATTAAGTCATAGTACAGCATGTCGAAAAAAGTAAAAAAAAAAGTCATAGTATATATGTCTAAAAAAATTCATAGTATAGCATGTTGAAAAAGAAGCCATAGTAAAGTATGTGCAAAAATAGGAATGAAAGACAAAATGGGCGCATCATTGATCCGACAAGGGAAGATGTGTAATCATTCGACTCTGGTGGGACTCGAACCCACAACCTTTGAATAACTGCTCAAGTTCTTTGACACTAGAAGTCCAACGCACTATCCATTGCGACATGGAGCCAGGATAATGAAGGTCACATTAGAGCAACAAAAAATTAAGTCATAGTACAGCATGTCGAAAAAAGTAAAAAAAAAAGTCATAGTATAGTATGTCTAAAAAAATTCCTAGTATAGCATGTTGAAAAAGAAGCCATAGTTAAAAGTGTGCAAAAATAGGAATGAAAGACAAAACGCGCTCATCATTTGTCCGACAAGGGATGATGTGCAATCATTCGACTCCGGTGGGACTCGAACCCACAAGCTTTGAATAACTGCTCAAGTTCTTTGACACTAGAAGTCCGACGCGGTATCCATTGCGCCACGGAGCCAGGACAATAAAGGTCACATGAGAGCAAAAAAAGAATAACTCATAGTACAGCATGTTGAAAAAAGTAAAAAAAAGTCATTGTACAGTATGTAGAAAAAGAAGCCATAGTAAAAAATGTGCAAAAATAGGAATGAAAGACAAAATGGGCTCATCATTGGTCCGACGAAGGATGATGTGCAATCATTCGACTCCGGTGGGACTCGAACCCACAACCTTTGAATAACTGCTCTTTGACACTAGAAGTCCAACTTTGACACTAGAAGTCCAACGCCCTATCCATTGCGCCACGGAGCCAGGGGAATGAAGGTCACATTAGAGCAACAAAAAATTAAGTCATAGTACAGCATGTCGAAAAAAGTAAAAAAAAAAGTCATAGTATATATGTCTAAAAAAATTCATAGTATAGCATGTTGAAAAAGAAGCCATAGTAAAGAATGTGCAAAAATAGGAATGAAAGACAAAATGGGCGCATCATTGGTCCGACAAGGGATGATGTGTAATCATTCGACTCCGGTGGGACTCGAACCCACAACCTTTGAATAACTGCTCAAGTTCTTTGACACTAGAAGTCCAACGCGCTATCCATTGCGCCACGGAGCCAGGGTAATGAAGGTCACATTAGAGCAACAAAAAATTAAGTCATAGTACAGCATGTCGAAAAAAGTAAAAAAAAAAGTCATAGTATATATGTCTAAAAAAATTCATAGTATAGCATGTTGAAAAAGAAGCCATAGTAAAGTATGTGCAAAAATAGGAATGAAAGACAAAATGGGCGCATCATTGGTCCGACAAGGGATGATGTGTAATCATTCGACTCTGGTGGGACCCGAACCCACAACCTTTGAATAACTGCTCAAGTTCTTTGACACTAGAAGTCCAACGCGCTATCCATTGCGCCACGGAGCCAGGATAGTGAAGGTCACATTAGAGCAAAAAAAAATTAAGTCATAGTACAGCATGTCGAAAAAAGTAAAAAAAAAAGTCATAGTATATATGTCTAAAAAAATTCATAGTATAGCATGTTGAAAAAGAAGCCATAGTAAAGTATGTGCAAAAATAGGAATGAAAGACAAAATGGGCTCATCATTGGTCCGACAAGGGATGATGTGTAATCATTCGACTCTGGTGGGACTCGAACCCACAACCTTTGAATAACTGCTCAAGTTCTTTGACACTAGAAGTCCAACGCGCTATCCATTGCGCCACGGAGCCAGGGTAATGAAGGTCACATTAGAGCAACAAAAAATTAAGTCATAGTACAGCATGTCGAAAAAAGTAAAAAAAAAAGTCATAGTATATATGTCTAAAAAAATTCATAGTATAGCATGTTGAAAAAGAAGCCATAGTAAAGTATGTGCAAAAATAGGAATGAAAGACAAAATGGGCGCATCATTGGTCCGACAAGGGATGATGTGTAATCATTCGACTCTGGTGGGACCCGAACCCACAACCTTTGAATAACTGCTCAAGTTCTTTGACACTAGAAGTCCAACGCGCTATCCATTGCGCCACGGAGCCAGGATAGTGAAGGTCACATTAGAGCAAAAAAAAATTAAGTCATAGTACAGCATGTCGAAAAAAGTAAAAAAAAAAGTCATAGTATATATGTCTAAAAAAATTCATAGTATAGCATGTTGAAAAAGAAGCCATAGTAAAGTATGTGCAAAAATAGGAATGAAAGACAAAATGGGCGCATCATTGGTCCGACAAGGGATGATGTGTAATCATTCGACTCTGGTGGGACTCGAACCCACAACCTTTGAATAACTGCTCAAGTTCTTTGACACTAGAAGTCCAACGCGCTATCCATTGCGCCACGGAGCCAGGATAGTGAAGGTCACATTAGAGCAACAAAAAATTAAGTCATAGTACAGCATGTCGAAAAAAGTAAAAAAAAAAGTCATAGTATATATGTCTAAAAAAATTCATAGTATAGCATGTTGAAAAAGAAGCCATAGTAAAGTATGTGCAAAAATAGGAATGAAAGACAAAATGGGCGCATCATTGGTCCGACAAGGGAAGATGTGTAATCATTCGACTCTGGTGGGACTCGAACCCACAACCTTTGAATAACTGCTCAAGTTCTTTGACACTAGAAGTCCAACGCACTATCCATTGCGACATGGAGCCAGGATAATGAAGGTCACATTAGAGCAACAAAAAATTAAGTCATAGTACAGCATGTCGAAAAAAGTAAAAAAAAAAGTCATAGTATAGTATGTCTAAAAAAATTCCTAGTATAGCATGTTGAAAAAGAAGCCATAGTTAAAAGTGTGCAAAAATAGGAATGAAAGACAAAACGCGCTCATCATTTGTCCGACAAGGGATGATGTGCAATGATTCGACTCCGGTGGGACTCGAACCCACAAGCTTTGAATAACTGCTCAAGTTCTTTGACACTAGAAGTCCGACGCGCTATCCATTGCGCCACGGAGCCAGGACAATAAAGGTCACATGAGAGCAAAAAAAGATTAACTCATAGTACAGCATGACGAAAAAAGTAAAAAAAAGTCATGGTACAGTATGTCGAAAAAGAAGCCATAGTAAAAAATGTGCAAAAATAGGAATGAAAGACAAAATGGGCTCATCATTGGTCCGACAAGGGATGATGTGCAATCATTCGACTCCGGTGGGACTCGAACCCACAACCTTTGAATAACTGCTCAAGTTCTTTGACACTAGAAGTCCAACGCGCTATCCATTGCGCCACGGAGCCAGGGTAATGAAGGTCACATTAGAGCAACAAAAAATTCAGTCATAGTACAGCATGTCGAAAAAAGTAAAAAAAAAAGTCATAGTATAGTATGTCTAAAAAAATTCCTAGTATAACATTTGGAAAAGAAGCCATAGTTAAAAGTGTGCAAAAATAGGAATGAAAGACAAAACCGGCTCATCATTTGTCCGACAAGGGATGATGTGCAATCATTCGACTCCGGTGGGACTCGAACCCACAACCTTTGAATAACTGCTCAAGTTCTTTGACACTAGAAGTCCAACGCGCTATCCATTGCGCCACGGAGCCAGGACAATAAAGGTCACATGAGAGCAAAAAAAGAATAACTCATAGTACAGCATGTCGAAAAAAGTAAAAAAAAAAGTCATAGTATATATGTCTAAAAAAATTCATAGTATAGCATGTTGAAAAAGAAGCCATAGTAAAGTATGTGCAAAAATAGGAATGAAAGACAAAATGGGCGCATCATTGGTCCGACAAGGGATGATGTGTAATCATTCGACTCTGGTGGGACTCGAACCCACAACCTTTGAATAACTGCTCAAGTTCTTTGACACTAGAAGTCCAACACGCTATCCATTGCGCCACGGAGCCAGGATAGTGAAGGTCACATTAGAGCAAAAAAAAATTAAGTCATAGTACAGCATGTCGAAAAAAGTATGTCTAAAAAAATTCATAGTATAGCATGTTGAAAAAGAAGCCATAGTAAAGTATGTGCAAAAATAGGAATGAAAGACAAAATGGGCGCATCATTGGTCCGACAAGGGAAGATGTGTAATCATTCGACTCTGGTGGGACTCGAACCCACAACCTTTGAATAACTGCTCAAGTTCTTTGACACTAGAAGTCCAACGCGCTATCCATTGCGCCACGGAGCCAGGACAATAAAGGTCACATGAGAGCAAAAAAAGAATAACTCATAGTACAGCATGTTGAAAAAAGTAAAAAAAAGTCATGGTACAGGATGTAGAAAAAGAAGCCATAGTAAAAAATGTGCAAAAATAGGAATGAAAGACAAAATGGGCTCATCATTGGTCCGACGAGGGATGATGTGCAATCATTCGACTCCGGTGGGACTCGAACCCACAACCTTTGAATAACTGCTCAAGTTCTTTGACACTAGAAGTCCAACGCGCTATCCATTGCGCCACGGAGCCAGGGTAATGAAGGTCACATTAGAGCAACAAAAAATTAAGTCATAGTACAGCATGTCGAAAAAAGTAAAAAAAAAAGTCATAGTATATATGTCTAAAAAAATTCATAGTATAGCATGTTGAAAAAGAAGCCATAGTAAAGTATGTGCAAAAATAGGAATGAAAGACAAAATGGGCGCATCATTGGTCCGACAAGGGAAGATGTGTAATCATTCGACTCTGGTGGGACTCGAACCCACAACCTTTGAATAACTGCTCAAGTTCTTTGACACTAGAAGTCCAACGCACTATCCATTGCGACATGGAGCCAGGATAATGAAGGTCACATTAGAGCAACAAAAAATTAAGTCATAGTACAGCATGTCGTAAAAAGTAAAAAAAAAAGTCATCGTATAGTATGTCTAAAAAAATTCCTAGTATAGCATGTTGAAAAAGAAGCCATAGTTAAAAGTGTGCAAAAATAGGAATGAAAGACAAAACGGGCTCATCATTTGTCCGACAAGGGATGATGTGCAATCATTCGACTCCGGTGGGACTCGAACCCACAAGCTTTGAATAACTGCTCAAGTTCTTTGACACTAGAAGTCCGACGCGCTATCCATTGCGCCACGGAGCCAGGACAATAAAGGTCACATGAGAGCAAAAAAAGAATAACTCATAGTACAGCATGTTGAAAAAAGTAAAAAAAAGTCATTGTACAGTATGTAGAAAAAGAAGCCATAGTAAAAAATGTGCAAAAATAGGAATGAAAGACAAAATGGGCTCATCATTGGTCCGACGAAGGACGATGTGCAATCATTCAACTCCGGTGGGACTCGAACCCACAACCTTTGAATAACTGCTCTTTGACACTAGAAGTCCAACTTTGACACTAGAAGTCCAACGCCCTATCCATTGCGCCACGGAGCCAGGGGAATGAAGGTCACATTAGAGCAACAAAAAATTAAGTCATAGTACAGCATGTCGAAAAAAGTAAAAAAAAAAGTCATAGTATATATGTCTAAAAAAATTCATAGTATAGCATGTTGAAAAAGAAGCCATAGTAAAGAATGTGCAAAAATAGGAATGAAAGACAAAATGGGCGCATCATTGGTCCGACAAGGGATGATGTGTAATCATTCGACTCCGGTGGGACTCGAACCCACAACCTTTGAATAACTGCTCAAGTTCTTTGACACTAGAAGTCCAACGCGCTATCCATTGCGCCACGGAGCCAGGGTAATGAAGGTCACATTAGAGCAACAAAAAATTAAGTCATAGTACAGCATGTCGAAAAAAGTTTAAAAAAAAGTCATAGTATATATGTCTAAAAAAATTCATAGTATAGCATGTTGAAAAAGAAGCCATAGTAAAGAATGTGCAAAAATAGGAATGAAAGACAAAATGGGCACATCATTGGTCCGACAAGGGATGATGTGTAATCATTCGACTCCGGTGGGACTCGAACCCACAACCTTTGAATAACTGCTCAAGTTCTTTGACACTAGAAGTCCAACGCGCTATCCATTGCGCCACGGAGCCAGGGTAATGAAGGTCACATTAGAGCAACAAAAAATTAAGTCATAGTACAGCATGTCGAAAAAAGTAAAAAAAAAAGTCATAGTATATATGTCTAAAAAAATTCATAGTATAGCATGTTGAAAAAGAAGCCATAGTAAAGTATGTGCAAAAATAGGAATGAAAGACAAAATGGGCGCATCATTGGTCCGACAAGGGATGATGTGTAATCATTCGACTCTGGTGGGACTCGAACCCACAACCTTTGAATAACTGCTCAAGTTCTTTGACACTAGAAGTCCAACACGCTATCCATTGCGCCACGGAGCCAGGATAGTGAAGGTCACATTAGAGCAAAAAAAAATTAAGTCATAGTACAGCATGTCGAAAAAAGTATGTCTAAAAAAATTCATAGTATAGCATGTTGAAAAAGAAGCCATAGTAAAGTATGTGCAAAAATAGGAATGAAAGACAAAATGGGCTCATCATTGGTCCGACAAGGGAAGATGTGTAATCATTCGACTCTGGTGGGACTCGAACCCACAACCTTTGAATAACTGCTCAAGTTCTTTGACACTAGAAGTCCAACGCGCTATCCATTGCGCCACGGAGCAAGGATAATGACGGTCACATTAGAGCAAGAAAAAATTCAGTCATAGTACAGCATGTCGAAAAAAGTAAAAAAAAAAGTCATAGTATAGTATGTCTAAAAAAATTCCTAGTATAGCATGTTGAAAAAGAAGCCATAGTTAAAAGTGTGCAAAAATAGGAATGAAAGACAAAACGGGCTCATCATTTGTCCGACAAGGGATGATGTGCAATCATTCGACTCCGGTGGGACTCGAACCCACAACCTTTGAATAACTGCTCAAGTTCTTTGACACGAGAAGTCCAACGCGCTATCCATTGCGCCACGGAGCCAGGACAATAAAGGCCACATTAGAGCAATAAAAGATTAACTCATAGTACAGCATGACGAAAAAAGTAAAAAAAAGTCATGGTACAGTATGTCGAAAAAGAAGCCATAGTAAAAAATGTGCAAAAATAGGAATGAAAGACAAAATGGGCTCATCATTGGTCCGACAAGGGATGATGTGCAATCATTCGACTCCGGTGGGACTCGAACCCACAACCTTTGAATAACTGCTCAAGTTCTTTGACACTAGAAGTCCAATGCACTATCCATTGCGACATGGAGCCAGGATAATGAAGGTCACATTAGAGCAACAAAAAATTAAGTCATAGTACAGCATGTCGAAAAAAGTAAAAAAAAAAGTCATAGTATAGTATGTCTAAAAAAATTCCTAGTATAGCATGTTGAAAAAGAAGCCATAGTTAAAAGTGTGCAAAAATAGGAACGAAAGACAAAACGGGCTCATCATTTGTCCGACAAGGGATGATGTGCAATCATTCGACTCCGGTGGGACTCGAACCCACAACCTTTGAATAACTGCTCAAGTTCTTTGACACTAGAAGTCTAACGCGCTATCCATTGCGCCACGGAGCCAGGACAATAAAGGTCACATGAGAGCAAAAAAAGAATAACTCATATTACAGCATGTTGAAAAAAGTAAAAAAAAGTCATGGTACAGGATGTAGAAAAAGAAGCCATAGTAAAAAATGTGCAAAAATAGGAATGAAAGACAAAATGGGCTCATCATTGGTCCGACGAGGGATGATGTGCAATCATTCGACTCCGGTGGGACTCGAACCCACAACCTTTGAATAACTGCTCAAGTTCTTTGACACTAGAAGTCCAACGCGCTATCCATTGCGCCACGGAGCCAGGGTAATGAAGGTCACATTAGAGCAACAAAAAATTAAGTCATAGTACAGCATGTCGAAAAAAGTAAAAAAAAAAGTCATAGTATATATGTCTAAAAAAATTCATAGTATAGCATGTTGAAAAAGAAGCCATAGTAAAGTATGTGCAAAAATAGGAATGAAAGACAAAATGGGCGCATCATTGGTCCGACAAGGGATGATGTGTAATCATTCGACTCTGGTGGGACCCGAACCCACAACCTTTGAATAACTGCTCAAGTTCTTTGACACTAGAAGTCCAACGCGCTATCCATTGCGCCACGGAGCCAGGATAGTGAAGGTCACATTAGAGCAAAAAAAAATTAAGTCATAGTACAGCATGTCGAAAAAAGTAAAAAAAAAAGTCATAGTATATATGTCTAAAAAAATTCATAGTATAGCATGTTGAAAAAGAAGCCATAGTAAAGTATGTGCAAAAATAGGAATGAAAGACAAAATGGGCGCATCATTGGTCCGACAAGGGATGATGTGTAATCATTCGACTCTGGTGGGACTCGAACCCACAACCTTTGAATAACTGCTCAAGTTCTTTGACACTAGAAGTCCAACGCGCTATCCATTGCGCCACGGAGCCAGGATAGTGAAGGTCACATTAGAGCAACAAAAAATTAAGTCATAGTACAGCATGTCGAAAAAAGTAAAAAAAAAAGTCATAGTATATATGTCTAAAAAAATTCATAGTATAGCATGTTGAAAAAGAAGCCATAGTAAAGTATGTGCAAAAATAGGAATGAAAGACAAAATGGGCGCATCATTGGTCCGACAAGGGAAGATGTGTAATCATTCGACTCTGGTGGGACTCGAACCCACAACCTTTGAATAACTGCTCAAGTTCTTTGACACTAGAAGTCCAACGCACTATCCATTGCGACATGGAGCCAGGATAATGAAGGTCACATTAGAGCAACAAAAAATTAAGTCATAGTACAGCATGTCGAAAAAAGTAAAAAAAAAAGTCATAGTATAGTATGTCTAAAAAAATTCCTAGTATAGCATGTTGAAAAAGAAGCCATAGTTAAAAGTGTGCAAAAATAGGAATGAAAGACAAAACGCGCTCATCATTTGTCCGACAAGGGATGATGTGCAATGATTCGACTCCGGTGGGACTCGAACCCACAAGCTTTGAATAACTGCTCAAGTTCTTTGACACTAGAAGTCCGACGCGCTATCCATTGCGCCACGGAGCCAGGACAATAAAGGTCACATGAGAGCAAAAAAAGATTAACTCATAGTACAGCATGACGAAAAAAGTAAAAAAAAGTCATGGTACAGTATGTCGAAAAAGAAGCCATAGTAAAAAATGTGCAAAAATAGGAATGAAAGACAAAATGGGCTCATCATTGGTCCGACAAGGGATGATGTGCAATCATTCGACTCCGGTGGGACTCGAACCCACAACCTTTGAATAACTGCTCAAGTTCTTTGACACTAGAAGTCCAACGCGCTATCCATTGCGCCACGGAGCCAGGGTAATGAAGGTCACATTAGAGCAACAAAAAATTAAGTCATAGTACAGCATGTCGAAAAAAGTAAAAAAAAAAGTCATAGTATATATGTCTAAAAAAATTCATAGTATAGCATGTTGAAAAAGAAGCCATAGTAAAGTATGTGCAAAAATAGGAATGAAAGACAAAATGGGCGCATCATTGGTCCGACAAGGGAAGATGTGTAATCATTCGACTCTGGTGGGACTCGAACCCACAACCTTTGAATAACTGCTCAAGTTCTTTGACACTAGAAGTCCAACGCACTATCCATTGCGACATGGAGCCAGGATAATGAAGGTCACATTAGAGCAACAAAAAATTAAGTCATAGTACAGCATGTCGAAAAAAGTAAAAAAAAAAGTCATCGTATAGTATGTCTAAAAAAATTCCTAGTATAGCATGTTGAAAAAGAAGCCATAGTTAAAAGTGTGCAAAAATAGGAATGAAAGACAAAACGCGCTCATCATTTGTCCGACAAGGGATGATGTGCAATCATTCGACTCCGGTGGGACTCGAACCCACAAGCTTTGAATAACTGCTCAAGTTCTTTGACACTAGAAGTCCGACGCGCTATCCATTGCGCCACGGAGCCAGGACAATAAAGGTCACATGAGAGCAAAAAAAGAATAACTCATAGTACAGCATGTTGAAAAAAGTAAAAAAAAGTCATTGTACAGTATGTAGAAAAAGAAGCCATAGTAAAAAATGTGCAAAAATAGGAATGAAAGACAAAATGGGCTCATCATTGGTCCGACGAAGGATGATGTGCAATCATTCAACTCCGGTGGGACTCGAACCCACAACCTTTGAATAACTGCTCTTTGACACTAGAAGTCCAACTTTGACACTAGAAGTCCAACGCCCTATCCATTGCGCCACGGAGCCAGGGGAACGAAGGTCACATTAGAGCAACAAAAAATTAAGTCATAGTACAGCATGTCGAAAAAAGTAAAAAAAAAAGTCATAGTATATATGTCTAAAAAAATTCATAGTATAGCATGTTGAAAAAGAAGCCATAGTAAAGAATGTGCAAAAATAGGAATGAAAGACAAAATGGGCGCATCATTGGTCCGACAAGGGATGATGTGTAATCATTCGACTCCGGTGGGACTCGAACCCACAACCTTTGAATAACTGCTCAAGTTCTTTGACACTAGAAGTCCAACGCGCTATCCATTGCGCCACGGAGCCAGGGTAATGAAGGTCACATTAGAGCAACAAAAAATTAAGTCATAGTACAGCATGTCGAAAAAAGTAAAAAAAAAAGTCATAGTATATATGTCTAAAAAAATTCATAGTATAGCATGTTGAAAAAGAAGCCATAGTAAAGTATGTGCAAAAATAGGAATGAAAGACAAAATGGGCGCATCATTGGTCCGACAAGGGAAGATGTGTAATCATTCGACTCTGGTGGGACTCGAACCCACAACCTTTGAATAACTGCTCAAGTTCTTTGACACTAGAAGTCCAACGCACTATCCATTGCGACATGGAGCCAGGATAATGAAGGTCACATTAGAGCAACAAAAAATTAAGTCATAGTACAGCATGTCGAAAAAAGTAAAAAAAAAAGTCATCGTATAGTATGTCTAAAAAAATTCCTAGTATAGCATGTTGAAAAAGAAGCCATAGTTAAAAGTGTGCAAAAATAGGAATGAAAGACAAAACGCGCTCATCATTTGTCCGACAAGGGATGATGTGCAATCATTCGACTCCGGTGGGACTCGAACCCACAAGCTTTGAATAACTGCTCAAGTTCTTTGACACTAGAAGTCCGACGCGCTATCCATTGCGCCACGGAGCCAGGACAATAAAGGTCACATGAGAGCAAAAAAAGAATAACTCATAGTACAGCATGTTGAAAAAAGTAAAAAAAAGTCATTGTACAGTATGTAGAAAAAGAAGCCATAGTAAAAAATGTGCAAAAATAGGAATGAAAGACAAAATGGGCTCATCATTGGTCCGACGAAGGATGATGTGCAATCATTCAACTCCGGTGGGACTCGAACCCACAACCTTTGAATAACTGCTCTTTGACACTAGAAGTCCAACTTTGACACTAGAAGTCCAACGCCCTATCCATTGCGCCACGGAGCCAGGGTAATGAAGGTCACATTAGAGCAACAAAAAATTAAGTCATAGTACAGCATGTCGAAAAAAGTAAAAAAAAAAGTCATAGTATATATGTCTAAAAAAATTCATAGTATAGCATGTTGAAAAAGAAGCCATAGTAAAGTATGTGCAAAAATAGGAATGAAAGACAAAATGGGCGCATCATTGGTCCGACAAGGGATGATGTGTAATCATTCGACTCTGGTGGGACTCGAACCCACAACCTTTGAATAACTGCTCAAGTTCTTTGACACTAGAAGTCCAACGCGCTATCCATTGCGCCACGGAGCCAGGATAGTGAAGGTCACATTAGAGCAAAAAAAAATTAAGTCATAGTACAGCATGTCGAAAAAAGTAAAAAAAAAAGTCATAGTATATATGTCTAAAAAAATTCATAGTATAGCATGTTGAAAAAGAAGCCATAGTAAAGTATGTGCAAAAATAGGAATGAAAGACAAAATGGGCGCATCATTGGTCCGACAAGGGAAGATGTGTAATCATTCGACTCTGGTGGGACTCGAACCCACAACCTTTGAATAACTGCTCAAGTTCTTTGACACTAGAAGTCCAACGCACTATCCATTGCGACATGGAGCCAGGATAATGAAGGTCACATTAGAGCAACAAAAAATTAAGTCATAGTACAGCATGTCGAAAAAAGTAAAAAAAAAAGTCATAGTATAGTATGTCTAAAAAAATTCCTAGTATAGCATGTTGAAAAAGAAGCCATAGTTAAAAGTGTGCAAAAATAGGAATGAAAGACAAAACGCGCTCATCATTTGTCCGACAAGGGATGATGTGCAATCATTCGACTCCGGTGGGACTCGAACCCACAAGCTTTGAATAACTGCTCAAGTTCTTTGACACTAGAAGTCCGACGCGCTATCCATTGCGCCACGGAGCCAGGACAATAAAGGTCACATGAGAGCAAAAAAAGAATAACTCATAGTACAGCATGTTGAAAAAAGTAAAAAAAAGTCATTGTACAGTATGTAGAAAAAGAAGCCATAGTAAAAAATGTGCAAAAATAGGAATGAAAGACAAAATGGGCTCATCATTGGTCCGATGAAGGATGATGTGCAATCATTCGACTCCGGTGGGACTCGAACCCACAACCTTTGAATAACTGCTGTTTGACACTAGAAGTCCAACTTTGACACTAGAAGTCCAACGCCCTATCCATTGCGCCACGGAGCCAGGGGAATGAAGGTCACATTAGAGCAACAAAAAATGAAGTCATAGTACAGCATGTCGAAAAAAGTAAAAAAAAAAGTCATAGTATATATGTCTAAAAAAATTCATAGTATAGCATGTTGAAAAAGAAGCCATAGTAAAGAATGTGCAAAAATAGGAATGAAAGACAAAATGGGCGCATCATTGGTCCGACAAGGGATGATGTGTAATCATTCGACTCCGGTGGGACTCGAACCCACAACCTTTGAATAACTGCTCAAGTTCTTTGACACTAGAAGTCCAACGCGCTATCCATTGCGCCACGGAGCCAGGGTAATGAAGGTCACATTAGAGCAACAAAAAATTAAGTCATAGTACAGCATGTCGAAAAAAGTAAAAAAAAAAGTCATAGTATATATGTCTAAAAAAATTCATAGTATAGCATGTTGAAAAAGAAGCCATAGTAAAGTATGTGCAAAAATAGGAATGAAAGACAAAATGGGCGCATCATTGGTCCGACAAGGGATGATGTGTAATCATTCGACTCTGGTGGGACTCGAACCCACAACCTTTGAATAACTGCTCAAGTTCTTTGACACTAGAAGTCCAACGCGCTATCCATTGCGCCACGGAGCCAGGACAGTGAAGGTCACATTAGAGCAAAAAAAAATTAAGTCATAGTACAGCATGTCGAAAAAAGTAAAAAAAAAAGTCATAGTATATATGTCTAAAAAAATTCATAGTATAGCATGTTGAAAAAGAACCCATAGTAAAGTATGTGCAAAAATAGGAATGAAAGACAAAATGGGCGCATCATTGGTCCGACAAGGGATGATGTGTAATCATTCGACTCTGGTGGGACTCGAACCCACAACCTTTGAATAACTGCTCAAGTTCTTTGACACTAGAAGTCCAACGCGCTATCCATTGCGCCACGGAGCCAGGATAGTGAAGGTCACATTAGAGCAACAAAAAATTAAGTCATAGTACAGCATGTCGAAAAAAGTAAAAAAAAAAGTCATAGTATATATCCATCCATCCATCCATTTTCTACCGCTTATCCTGTATTCAGGGTCACGGGGGGGCTGGAGCCGATCCCAGCTGTCATTGGGCGAAGGCAGGGTTCACCTGGACAGGACGCCAGTCTATCGCAGGGCCGACATGTAGAGACAAACAACCATTCACGCTCACATTCACACCTACGGGCAATTTAGAGTCATCAATTAACCTATCCCCATCCTGCATGTCTTTGGACTGTGGGAGGAAGCCGGAGAACCCGGAGAGAACCCACGCTTACACGGGGAGAACATGCAAACTCCACACAGAAGGAACCCGGGCCGACCCGGGGATCGAACCCAGGACCCTCTTGCTGTGAGGCGAGAGTGCTACCCACTACACCACCGTGCAGCCCGTCATAGTATATATGTCTAAAAAAATTCATAGTATAGCATGTTGAAAAAGAAGCCATAGTAAAGTATGTGCAAAAATAGGAATGAAAGACAAAATGGGCGCATCATTGGTCCGACAAGGGAAGATGTGTAATCATTCGACTCTGGTGGGACTCGAACCCACAACCTTTGAATAACTGCTCAAGTTCTTTGACACTAGAAGTCCAACGCACTATCCATTGCGACATGGAGCCAGGATAATGAAGGTCACATTAGAGCAACAAAAAATTAAGTCATAGTACAGCATGTCGAAAAAAGTAAAAAAAAAAGTCATAGTATAGTATGTCTAAAAAAATTCCTAGTATAGCATGTTGAAAAAGAAGCCATAGTTAAAAGTGTGCAAAAATAGGAATGAAAGACAAAACGCGCTCATCATTTGTCCGACAAGGGATGATGTGCAATGATTCGACTCCGGTGGGACTCGAACCCACAAGCTTTGAATAACTGCTCAAGTTCTTTGACACTAGAAGTCCAACGCGCTATCCATTGCGCCACGGAGCCAGGACAATAAAGGTCACATGAGAGCAAAAAAAGAATAACTCATAGTACAGCATGTTGAAAAAAGTAAAAAAAAGTCATGGTAGAGTATGTAGAAAAATAAGCCATAGTAAAAAATGTGCAAAAATAGGAATGAAAGACAAAATGGGCTCATCATTGGTCCGACGAAGGATGGTGTGCAATCATTCGACTCCGGTGGGACTCGAACCCACAACCTTTGAATAACTGCTCAAGTTCTTTAACACTAGAAGTCCAACGCGCTATCCATTGCGCCACGGAGCCAGGGTAATGAAGGTCACATTAGAGCAACAAAAAGTTAAGTCATAGTACAGCATGTCGAAAAAAGTACGTCTAAAAAAATTCATAGTATAGCATGTTGAAAAAGAAGCCATAGTTAAAAGTGTGCAAAAATAGGAATGAAAGACAAAACGGGCTCATCATTGGTCCGACAAGGGATGATGTGCAATCATTCGACTCCGGTGGGACTCAAACCCACAACCTTTGAATAACTGCTCAAGTTCTTTGACACGAGAAGTCCAACGCGCTATCCATTGCGCCACGGAGCCAGGACAACATGCGTCACATGAGAGCAAAAAAAGATTAACTCATAGTACAGCATGACGAAAAAAGTAAAAAAAAGTCATGGTACAGTATGTCGAAAAAGAAGCCATAGTAAAAAATGTGCAAAAATAGGAATGAAAGACAAAATGGGCTCATCATTGGTCCGACAAGGGATGATGTGCAATCATTCGACTCCGGTGGGACTCGAACCCACAACCTTTGAATAACTGCTCAAGTTCTTTGACACTAGAAGTCCAACGCACTATCCATTGCGACATGGAGCCAGGATAATGAAGGTCACATTAGAGCAACAAAAAATTAAGTCATAGTACAGCATGTCGAAAAAAGTAAAAAAAAAAGTCATAGTATAGTATGTCTAAAAAAATTCCTAGTATAGCATGTTGAAAAAGAAGCCATAGTAAAGAATGTGCAAAAATAGGAATGAAAGACAAAATGGGCGCATCATTGGTCCGACAAGGGATGATGTGTAATCATTCGACTCCGGTGGGACTCGAACCCACAACCTTTGAATAACTGCTCAAGTTCTTTGACACTAGAAGTCCAACGCGCTATCCATTGCGCCACGGAGCCAGGGTAATGAAGGTCACATTAGAGCAACAAAAAATTAAGTCATAGTACAGCATGTCGAAAAAAGTAAAAAAAAAAGTCATAGTATATATGTCTAAAAAAATTCATAGTATAGCATGTTGAAAAAGAACCCATAGTAAAGTATGTGCAAAAATAGGAATGAAAGACAAAATGGGCGCATCATTGGTCCGACAAGGGATGATGTGTAATCATTCGACTCTGGTGGGACTCGAACCCACAACCTTTGAATAACTGCTCAAGTTCTTTGACACTAGAAGTCCAACGCGCTATCCATTGCGCCACGGAGCCAGGATAGTGAAGGTCACATTAGAGCAACAAAAAATTAAGTCATAGTACAGCATGTCGAAAAAAGTAAAAAAAAAAGTCATAGTATATATGTCTAAAAAAATTCATAGTATAGCATGTTGAAAAAGAAGCCATAGTAAAGTATGTGCAAAAATAGGAATGAAAGACAAAATGGGCGCATCATTGGTCCGACAAGGGAAGATGTGTAATCATTCGACTCTGGTGGGACTCGAACCCACAACCTTTGAATAACTGCTCAAGTTCTTTGACACTAGAAGTCCAACGCACTATCCATTGCGACATGGAGCCAGGATAATGAAGGTCACATTAGAGCAACAAAAAATTAAGTCATAGTACAGCATGTCGAAAAAAGTAAAAAAAAAAGTCATAGTATAGTATGTCTAAAAAAATTCCTAGTATAGCATGTTGAAAAAGAAGCCATAGTTAAAAGTGTGCAAAAATAGGAATGAAAGACAAAACGCGCTCATCATTTGTCCGACAAGGGATGATGTGCAATGATTCGACTCCGGTGGGACTCGAACCCACAAGCTTTGAATAACTGCTCAAGTTCTTTGACACTAGAAGTCCAACGCGCTATCCATTGCGCCACGGAGCCAGGACAATAAAGGTCACATGAGAGCAAAAAAAGAATAACTCATAGTACAGCATGTTGAAAAAAGTAAAAAAAAGTCATGGTAGAGTATGTAGAAAAATAAGCCATAGTAAAAAATGTGCAAAAATAGGAATGAAAGACAAAATGGGCTCATCATTGGTCCGACGAAGGATGGTGTGCAATCATTCGACTCCGGTGGGACTCGAACCCACAACCTTTGAATAACTGCTCAAGTTCTTTAACACTAGAAGTCCAACGCGCTATCCATTGCGCCACGGAGCCAGGGTAATGAAGGTCACATTAGAGCAACAAAAAGTTAAGTCATAGTACAGCATGTCGAAAAAAGTACGTCTAAAAAAATTCATAGTATAGCATGTTGAAAAAGAAGCCATAGTTAAAAGTGTGCAAAAATAGGAATGAAAGACAAAACGGGCTCATCATTGGTCCGACAAGGGATGATGTGCAATCATTCGACTCCGGTGGGACTCAAACCCACAACCTTTGAATAACTGCTCAAGTTCTTTGACACGAGAAGTCCAACGCGCTATCCATTGCGCCACGGAGCCAGGACAACATGCGTCACATGAGAGCAAAAAAAGATTAACTCATAGTACAGCATGACGAAAAAAGTAAAAAAAAGTCATGGTACAGTATGTCGAAAAAGAAGCCATAGTAAAAAATGTGCAAAAATAGGAATGAAAGACAAAATGGGCTCATCATTGGTCCGACAAGGGATGATGTGCAATCATTCGACTCCGGTGGGACTCGAACCCACAACCTTTGAATAACTGCTCAAGTTCTTTGACACTAGAAGTCCAACGCACTATCCATTGCGACATGGAGCCAGGATAATGAAGGTCACATTAGAGCAACAAAAAATTAAGTCATAGTACAGCATGTCGAAAAAAGTAAAAAAAAAAGTCATAGTATAGTATGTCTAAAAAAATTCCTAGTATAGCATGTTGAAAAAGAAGCCATAGTTAAAAGTGTGCAAAAATAGGAATGAAAGACAAAACGCGCTCATCATTTGTCCGACAAGGGATGATGTGCAATCATTCGACTCCGGTGGGACTCGAACCCACAAGCTTTGAATAACTGCTCAAGTTCTTTGACACTAGAAGTCCGACACGCTATCCATTGCGCCACGGAGCCAGGACAATAAAGGTCACATGAGAGCAAAAAAAGAATAACTCATAGTACAGCATGTTGAAAAAAGTAAAAAAAAGTCATGGTACAGTATGTAGAAAAAGAAGCCATAGTAAAAAATGTGCAAAAATAGGAATGAAAGACAAAATGGGCTCATCATTGGTCCGACGAAGGATGATGTGCAATCATTCGACTCCGGTGGGACTCGAACCCACAACCTTTGAATAACTGCTCTTTGACACTAGAAGTCCAACTTTGACACTAGAAGTCCAACGCGCTATCCATTGCGCCACGGAGCCAGGGGAATGAAGGTCACATTAGAGCAACAAAAAATTAAGTCATAGTACAGCATGTCGAAAAAAGTAAAAAAAAAAGTCATAGTATATATGTCTAAAAAAATTCATAGTATAGCATGTTGAAAAAGAAGCCATAGTAAAGTATGTGCAAAAATAGGAATGAAAGACAAAATGGGCGCATCATTGGTACGACAAGGGATGATGTGTAATCATTCGACTCCGGTGGGACTCGAACCCACAACCTTTGAATAACTGCTTAAGTTCTTTGACACTAGAAGTCCAACGCGCTATCCATTGCGCCACGGAGCCAGGATAATGAAGGTCACATTAGAGCAACAAAAAATTCAGTCATAGTACAGCATGTCGAAAAAAGTAAAAAAAAAAGTCATAGTATAGTATGTCTAAAAAAATTCCTAGTATAGCATGTTGAAAAAGAAGCCATAGTTAAAAGTGTGCAAAAATAGGAATGAAAGACAAAACCGGCTCATCATTTGTCCGACAAGGGATGATGTGCAATCATTCGACTCCGGTGGGACTCGAACCCACAACCTTTGAATAACTGCTCAAGTTCTTTGACACTAGAAGTCCAACGCGCTATCCATTGCGCCACGGAGCCAGGACAATAAAGGTCACATGAGAGCAAAAAAAGAATAACTCATAGTACAGCATGTTGAAAAAAGTAAAAAAAAGTCATGGTACAGGATATAGAAAAAGAAGCCATACTAAAAAATGTGCAAAAATAGGAATGAAAGACAAAATGGGCTCATCATTGGTCCGACGAGGGATGATGTGCAATCATTCGACTCCGGTGGGACTCGAACCCACAACCTTTGAATAACTGCTCAAGTTCTTTGACACTAGAAGTCCAACGCGCTATCCATTGCGCCACGGAGCCAGGGGAATGAAGGTCACATTAGAGCAACAAAAAATTAAGTCATAGTACAGCATGTCGGAAAAAAGTAAAAAAAAAAGTCATAGTATATATGTCTAAAAAAATTCATAGTATAGCATGTTGAAAAAGAAGCCATAGTAAAGAATGTGCAAAAATAGGAATGAAAGACAAAATGGGCGCATCATTGGTCCGACAAGGGATGATGTGTAATCATTCGACTCCGGTGGGACTCGAACCCACAACCTTTGAATAACTGCTCAAGTTCTTTGACACTAGAAGTCCAACGCGCTATCCATTGCGCCACTGAGCCAGGATAGCGAAGGTCACATTAGAGCAGAAAAAAATTAAGTCATAGTACAGCATGTCGAAAAAAGTACGTCTAAAAAAATTCATAGTATAGCATGTTGAAAAAGAAGCCATAGTTAAAAGTGTGCAAAAATAGGAATGAAAGACAAAACGGGCTCATCATTGGTCCGACAAGGGATGATGTGCAATCATTCGACTCCGGTGGGACTCGAACCCACAACCTTTGAATAACTGCTCAAGTTCTTTGACACTAGAAGTCCAACGCGCTATCCATTGCGCCACGGAGCCAGGACAAAAAAAGGTCACATGAGAGCAAAAAAAGAATAACTCATAGTACAGCATGTTGAAAAAAGTAAAAAAAAGTCATGGTAGAGTATGTAGAAAAATAAGCCATAGTAAAAAATGTGCAAAAATAGGAATGAAAGACAAAATGGGCTCATCATTGGTCCGACGAAGGATGATGTGCAATCATTCGACTCCGGTGGGACTCGAACCCCCAACCTTTGAATAACTGCTCAAGTTCTTTGACACTAGAAGTCCAACGCTCTATCCATTGCGCCACGGAGCCAGGGTAATGAAGGTCACATTAGAGCAACAAAAAATTAAGTCATAGTACAGCATGTCGAAAAAAGTTTAAAAAAAAGTCATAGTATATATGTCTAAAAAAATTCATAGTATAGCATGTTGAAAAAGAAGCCATAGTAAAGAATGTGCAAAAATAGGAATGAAAGACATAATGGGCGCATCATTGGTCCGACAAGGGATGATGTGTAATCATTCGACTCTGGTGGGACTCGAACCCACAACCTTTGAATAACTGCTCAAGTTCTTTGACACTAGAAGTCCAACGCGCTATCCATTGCGCCACGGAGCCAGGATAGTGAAGGTCACATTAGAGCAAAAAAAAATTAAGTCATAGTACAGCATGTCGAAAAAAGTATGTCTAAAAAAATTCATAGTATAGCATGTTGAAAAAGAAGCCATAGTTAAAAGTGTGCAAAAATAGGAATGAAAGACAAAACGGGCTCATCATTGGTCCGACAAGGGATGATGTGCAATCATTCGATTCCGGTGGGACTCAAACCCACAACCTTTGAATAACTGCTCTTTGACACTAGAAGTCCAACTTTGACACTAGAAGTCCAACGCGCTATCCATTGCGCCACGGAGCCAGGGGAATGAAGGTCACATTAGAGCAACAAAAAATTAAGTCATAGTACAGCATGTCGAAAAAAGTAAAAAAAAAAGTCATAGTATATATGTCTAAAAAAATTCATAGTATAGCATGTTGAAAAAGAAGCCATAGTAAAGAATGTGCAAAAATAGGAATGAAAGACAAAACGGGCTCATCATTGGTCCGACAAGGGATGATGTGCAATCATTCGACTCCGGTGGGACTCAAACCCACAACCTTTGAATAACTGCTCAAGTTGTTTGACACGAGAAGTCCAACGCGCTATCCATTGCGCCACGGAGCCAGGACAACATAGGTCACATGAGAGCAAAAAAAGATTAACTCATAGTACAGCATGACGAAAAAAGTAAAAAAAAGTCATGGTACAGTATGTCGAAAAAGAAGCTGTAGTAAAAAATGTGCAAAAATAGGAATGAAAGACAAAATGGGCTCATCATTGGTCCGACAAGGGATGATGTGCAATCATTCGACTCCGGTGGGACTCGAACCCACAACCTTTGAATAACTGCTCAAGTTCCTTGACACTAGAAGTCCAACGCGCTATCCATTGCGCCACGGAGCCAGGATAATGAAGGTCACATTAGAGCAACAAAAAATTCAGTCATAGTACAGCATGTCGAAAAAAGTAAAAAAAAAAGTCATAGTATAGTATGTCTAAAAAAATTCCTAGTATAGCATGTTGAAAAAGAAGCCATAGTTAAAAGTGTGCAAAAATAGGAATGAAAGACAAAACCGGCTCATCATTTGTCCGACAAGGGATGATGTGCAATCATTCGACTCCGGTGGGACTCGAACCCACAACCTTTGAATAACTGCTCAAGTTCTTTGACACTAGAAGTCCAACGCGCTATCCATTGCGCCACGGAGCCAGGACAATAAAGGTCACATGAGAGCAAAAAAAGAATAACTCATAGTACAGCATGTTGAAAAAAGTAAAAAAAAGTCATGGTACAGGATGTAGAAAAAGAAGCCATACTAAAAAATGTGCAAAAATAGGAATGAAAGACAAAATGGGCTCATCATTGGTCCGACGAGGGATGATGTGCAATCATTCGACTCCGGTGGGACTCGAACCCACAACCTTTGAATAACTGCTCAAGTTCTTTGACACTAGAAGTCCAACGCGCTATCCATTGCGCCACGGAGCCAGGGGAATGAAGGTCACATTAGAGCAACAAAAAATTAAGTCATAGTACAGCATGTCGAAAAAAGTAAAAAAAAAAGTCATAGTATATATGTCTAAAAAAATTCATAGTATAGCATGTTGAAAAAGAAGCCATAGTAAAGAATGTGCAAAAATAGGAATGAAAGACAAAATGGGCTCATCATTGGTCCGACAAGGGATGATGTGTAATCATTCGACTCCGGTGGGACTCGAACCCACAACCTTTGAATAACTGCTCAAGTTCTTTGACACTAGAAGTCCAACGCGCTATCCATTGCGCCACGGAGCCAGGATAGTGAAGGTCACATTAGAGCAGAAAAAAATTAAGTCATAGTACAGCATGTCGAAAAAAGTACGTCTAAAAAAATTCATAGTATAGCATGTTGAAAAAGAAGCCATAGTTAAAAGTGTGCAAAAATAGGAATGAAAGACAAAACGGGCTCATCATTGGTCCGACAAGGGGTGATGTGCAATCATTCGACTCCGGTGGGACTCGAACCCACAACCTTTGAATAACTGCTCAAGTTCTTTGACACTAGAAGTCCAACGCGCTATCCATTGCGCCACGGAGCCAGGACAATAAAGGTCACATTAGAGCAAAAAAAGATTAACTCATAGTACAGCATGACGAAAAAAGTAAAAAAAAGTCATGGTACAGTATGTCGAAAAAGAAGCCATAGTAAAAAATGTGCAAAAATAGGAATGAAAGACAAAATGGGCGCATCATTGGTCCGACAAGGGATGATGTGTAATCATTCGACTCTGGTGGGACTCGAACCCACAACCTTTGAATAGCTGCTCAAGTTCTTTGACACTAGAAGTCCAACGCGCTATCCATTGCGCCACGGAGCCAGGATAGTGAAGGTCACATGAGAGCAAAAAAAGAATAACTCATAGTACAGCATGTTGAAAAAAGTAAAAAAAGTCATGGTACATTAAGTAGAAAAAGAAGCCATAGTAAAAAATGTGCAAAAATATGAATGAAAGACAAAACGGGCTCATCATTGGTACGACGAGGGATGATGTGCAATCATTCGACTCCGGTGGGACTCGAACCCAGAACCTTTGAATAACTGCTCAAGTTCTTTGACACTAGAAGTCCAACACGCTATCCATTGCGCCACGGAGCCAGGATAATGAAGGTCACAATAGAGCAAAAAAAAATTAAGTCATAGTACAGCATGTCGAAAAAAGTAAAAAAAAAAGTCATAGTATAGTATGTCTAAAAAAATTCATAGTATAGCATGTTGAAAAAGAAGCCATAGTAAAGAATGTGCAAAAATAGGAATGAAAGACAAAATGGGCTCATCATTGGTGCGACAAGGGATGATGTGTAATCATTCGACTCCGGTGGGACTCGAACCCACAACCTTTGAATAACTGCTCAAGTTCTTTGACACTAGAAGTCCAACGCGCTATCCATTGCACCACGGAGCCAGGATAGTGAAGGTCACATTAGAGCAAAAAAAAATTAAGTCATAGTACAGCATGTCGAAAAAAGTATGTCTAAAAAAATTCCTAGTATAGCATGTTGAAAAAGAAGCCATAGTTAAAAGTGTGCAAAAATAGGAATGAAAGACAAAACGGGCTCATCATTTGTCCGACAAGGGATGATGTGCAATCATTCGACTCCGGTGGGACTCGAACCCACAACCTTTGAATAACTGCTCAAGTTCTTTGACACTAGAAGTCCAACGCGCTATCCATTGCGCCACGGAGCCAGGACAATAAAGGTCACATGAGAGCAAAAAAAGAATAACTCATAGTACAGCATGTTGAAAAAAGTAAAAAAAAGTCATGGTACAGTATGTCTAAAAAAATTCATAGTATAGCATGTTGAAAAAGAAGCCATAGTAAAAAGTGTGCAAAAATAGGAATGAAAGACAAAATGGGCTCATCATTGGTCCGACGAGGGATGATGTGCAATTATTCAACTCCGGTGGGACTCGAACCCACAACCTTTGAATAACTGCTCAAGTTCTTTGACACTAGAAGTCCAACGCACTATCCATTGCGCCACGGAGCCAGGATAATGAAGGTCACAATAGAGCAAAAAAAAATTAAGTCATAGTACAGCATGTCGAAAAAAGTTAAAAAAAAAAGTCATAGTATAGTGTGTCTAAAAAAATTCATAGTATAGCATGTTGAAAAAGAAGCCATAGTAAAAAGTGTGCAAAAATAGGAATGAAAGACAAAATGGGGTCATCATTGGTCCGACAAGGGATGATGTGCAGTCATTCGACTCCGGTGGGACTCGAACCCACAACCTTTGAATAACTGCTCAAGTTCTTTGACACTAGAAGTCCAACGCGCTATCCATTGCGCCACGGAGCCAGGACAATAAAGGTTACAAGAGAGCAAAAAAAGAATAACTCATAGTACAGCATGTTGAAAAAAGTAAAAAAAAGTCATAGTATATATGTCTAAAAAAATTCATAGTATAGCATGTTGAAAAAGAAGCCATAGTAAAGAATGTGCAAAAATAGGAATGAAAGACAAAACGGGCTCATCATTGGTCCGACAAGGGATGATGTGCAATCATTTGACTCCGGTGGGACTCGAACCAACAACCTTTGAATAACTGCTCAAGTTCCACTGCATGAAAAGTCGGATTTTCGTCCCTGTAAACGCCTGGAAATCTCCCTATTTTTCGGAAGTTAACGACAATTTACAGGCTGCGAATGCCGCGTTCGTCTGTGCCGAAAATTGTCGAAAACGAAGCACAGCGAAGGCTCTAATTAGCATATGAATAGCAGCGAAACCGCGCCTGGCCAGAGATGGCTTGAATATCCTCACTCAGGATTGGATGAAACCACTAGTTTTAAAGAAGTATAATCGCTCGTGATTGGTTGGCAGATCTGGTCATTATAAATGTAAAGCCAACCCACGTTTGCAGATCTGTCACTATTGGTCAACCTGATGAGTCATTATAAAAGTAAACCGCACCCCCGTTGGCAGATGTGTTACTATTGGTCACACTGGGTCTTTTAAACAAGAATAATCACTAGTGATTGGTTAGCAGATCTATCACTATATATATATACACATATATATATATATATATATACATATATATATATACATATATGTTTATATATATATATGTATATTTATACATATATATATACACACATATATTTATTTTTATTTATTTATATATATATAAATATAAATATGAATGAATTCATTGAGGAAAGGAAAAATTGCCAGGAGGAAGTATTCAAAGAAAGAGCTTTATTGACAACACAACACACAACTGTACAAATTTGCCCACACAACAAACAAATGAACTGGCGACATTCTGTCCGAATTTGGTCAATTTTACAGCCGCCTGCGGTGCGTGGCCCTGTACTTGGGAGTCTTCTCTAATCGCGACTGTAGAGTCGCAAAGAGCTCGGTGAGCTCCTGGCTACGAGAGGATGGAGGTCGCACAATCCATCCAGACACCCCGCCGACGACGCCGTCCTCCTCATCAGACATCATGTCTGTGGTGGCGCTCTTCCAACGGTCCACCTCATCGCCAGCAAGCACACTCCGTCTCGCTTCCAGCAGCTGTAAAACAATCAATAAAGACAATCAGTACTGCGCGATGCACTGCGCATGGACACAACACATCTATTAATGCACCTGAAAAATAGGTTTATGTAGGTTTGGTCACATTGACCAAAAACGAATCTAATAAATCTAATAAGTCTTACCCTCTTTCTCCTGGAACGACTCCGAGCTGACCTCTTCACAGCTTCCGCCTGCGATGCGAGATCAGGCTGTGTGTGTCTGAAGCTCCTGCGTACCGTTTCATAGTATGTCTTACAGGCAGCTGGAAAACAATTAAATGAGTGGTATGAATAAGAAAACTTAAGTCACAGTAAAATTAAAACAAGGAAGAAGAAAACAGTAAAAGTTACTTACACACAATGGCGTCACTATCAGCGTCATAGAAATCCGGACTTGCGGACAAAGCTCCGAGCAAGTAAGAGGTCACAGCTTCGTTATGAGGCAAGGTTCGTCTGTGAAAACAAAATGAACAGTTAAGATCGGTATCTACTGTTAACGCATCTATTTCCTTATACAGCAGAATGAAAGCATATTCTTTAAATCTTACCCTTACTCCGGTTCGTAGCGCCTACAATTCGTCTCTGAGTTGTGAAGACGGCGTACTGCTTCCTGTAAAAGACCAACAACATACACTTAACAAAGCAACTTAACGTTACACTGGTTCCTCTCTCTTGTTCTTTTACAAGGCTACTATGCTCCTTTTAGCTTGGACTATTAGCTTTTAAGCTACTTTTAGCTTGGGCTTGCTTTGCTAATTTTAGCTTAGCTAGCAGTCACCGAACATATTCTTACCGCAATCATCCTGAGAGTCTCCAGCAGTCCTGGGACATCCTGAGAGTCTCCAGCAGTCCTGGATATAAGAATTATAACATTTAAACCACATTTTCTTAAGTGAAGCCTCTCAGAGCAGCATCCCTCCTGCCGGTGAACGTGAACGTCTCCGCATCGTTCCCCCCACTGAATGAGGCGCCCGGTGTCTGCATCCGTCCCTTTAACGGACAACGGTGCACAGCGTTATTAATCACCGTTAGTAAATATATAACCACGGTTTAACATAAGCACTATATTATTAGTTAACATCGGTAAAAACGGCACATTTTCCGCTTCGCTTGCGCTCGCTAACCTCTATAGTAAATTACCGTCAGTAGGCTAGCCGGCTAGCAGGACCTTCGATTCGTAACGTTAACGTACAATGCCAACAACAATAAAGTAACGTTCATTATCAATACGATTTAAAAGTCAGCTGGAAACATAACAATCATGTTACAGTATACTTACATGTGTACGCGGTTTGTGTCGGGCTCCTCGCCAGAATCACCGCAGTCGTCCGCCATTATCCAAAACTTTTGAAGTCAGACGAGCCGCAATGCATTTTGGGAAGTTGAGTAGATTTAGCAAGGTCCGCTGTATACTCTGAAATTCTTGCCAATGCAGTATACATCCGGGCATTTCTCGCGTACACAAATTCACATACTATTGTATGTGAACGCACTACGTACTCAAATTTACGTCACAATTAAGTACGAGTAGGACGTTAGTATGGCATTTCTAACACAGCCGAGATCTATGATCTATGAACCCCATCCTTGACCCTCTAGCAGAACTACAACCAGCCATTATAAAGCAGTTTATAGTTGTTAATGTTGTGTCAAAAGGTACTGCATTTAAACATATTATTGCGCAAGTTTCCTGGCTTCATCCCCATCCGGACAGACATTTTTATGGAAAGCCAATAGAAGTTTGGAGCTTGCAGGGAACAGACACGTCATACCCAGCATCATTTCTGCCTGTTGAGCGCATTGCTGGGAGATGTGTGGTTAACACATCCACTGTGCATTTAAGCACAGAAAGGGTCACTGTAGTCATGCCACTATGCACAGTGGTTGAGCTCTAGGAGACTGTGATGTTGTTTGCATGAATGTACATTTTACCTTTGTGGCAAAGCCTATTTAAAAGTAATTGTTGAAGCAAATTGTTTTGTGTATCTTTGAATGAAGATGAAATGAAGTTATATCTTTGAATGAAGATGAAATGAAGTTAACACCTTTCAGAAAAATGTCGCCTGGGGGAAAACTCCCCCTGCTACCCTGATTTGCATTTGTATAGCTCACAGCATTTTCATTTACATGTTAAAGCCTCCCCTAGGATTACGGGGAGGGGGGTCATGGGGGGACAACTGCCAAGCAAGGCCCACGTCAATTCCTGGCAATTTACGTCAGTTTTCAGAGTTTCCTGCAAATTGCCGTTTGCAGTCGTAAACCTGAACTTCCACTTTACAGGGCCGCTAACTGACGAAAATCCCACTTTTCATGCAGTGTTCTTTGACACTAGAAGTCCAACGCGCTATCCATTGCGCCACGGAGCCAGGACAACATAGGTCACATGAGAGCAAAAAAAGATTAACTCATAGTACAGCATGACGAAAAAAGTAAAAAAAAGTCATGGTACAGTATGTCGAAAAAGAAGCCATAGTAAAAAATGTGCAAAAATTGGAATGAAAGACAAAATGGGCTCATCATTGGTCCGACAAGGGATGATGTGCAATCATTCGACTCCGGTGGGAGTCGAACCCACAACCTTTGAATAACTGCTCAAGTTCTTTGACACTAGAAGTCCAACGCGCTATCCATTGCGCCACGGAGCCAGGATAATGAAGGTCACAATAGAGCAAAAAAAAATTAAGTCATAGTACAGCATGTCGAAAAAAGTAAAAAAAAAAGTCATAGTATAGTATGTCTAAAAAAATTCATAGTATAGCATGTTGAAAAAGAAGCCATAGTAAAAAGTGTGCAAAAATAGGAATGAAAGACAAAATGGGCTCATCATTGGTCCGACAAGGGATGATGTGCAGTCATTCGACTCCGGAGGGACTCGAACCCACAACCTTTGAATAACTGCTCAAGTTCTTTGACACTAGAAGTCCAACGCGCTATCCATTGCACCACGGAGCCAGGACAATATAGGTCACATGAGAGCAAAAAAAGAATAACTCATAGTACAGCATGTTGAAAAAAGTAAAAAAAAGTCATGGTACAGTATGTAGAAAAAGAAGCCATAGTAAAAAATGTGCAAAAATATGAATGAAAGACAAAATGGGCTCATCATTGGTACGACGAGGGATGATGTGCAATCATTCGACTCCGGTGGGACTCGAACCCAGAACCTTTGAATAACTGCTCAAGTTCTTTGACACTAGAAGTCCAACACGCTATCCATTGCGCCACGGAGCCAGGATAATGAAGGTCACAATAGAGCAAAAAAAAATTAAGTCATAGTACAGCATGTCGAAAAAAGTAAAAAAAAAAGTCATAGTATAGTATGTCTAAAAAAATTCATAGTATAGCATGTTGAAAAAGAAGCCATAGTAAAGAATGTGCAAAAATAGGAATGAAAGACAAAATGGGCTCATCATTGGTGCGACAAGGGATGATGTGTAATCATTCGAGTCCGGTGGGACTAGAACCCACAACCTTTGAATAACTGCTCAAGTTCTTTGACACTAGAAGTCCAACGCGCTATCCATTGCACCACGGAGCCAGGATAGTGAAGGTCACATTAGAGCAAAAAAAAATTAAGTCATAGTACAGCATGTCGAAAAAAGTATGTCTAAAAAAATTCCTAGTATAGCATGTTGAAAAAGAAGCCATAGTTAAAAGTGTGCAAAAATAGGAATGAAAGACAAAACGGGCTCATCATTTGTCCGACAAGGGATGATGTGCAATCATTCGACTCCGGTGGGACTCGAACCCACAACCTTTGAATAACTGCTCAAGTTCTTTGACACTAGAAGTCCAACGCGCTATCCATTGCGCCACGGAGCCAGGACAATAAAGGTCACATGAGAGCAAAAAAAGAATAACTCATAGTACAGCATGTTGAAAAAAGTAAAAAAAAGTCATGGTACAGTATGTCTAAAAAAATTCATAGTATAGCATGTTGAAAAAGAAGCCATAGTAAAAAGTGTGCAAAAATAGGAATGAAAGACAAAATGGGCTCATCATTGGTCCGACGAGGGATGATGTGCAATTATTCAACTCCGGTGGGACTCGAACCCACAACCTTTGAATAACTGCTCAAGTTCTTTGACACTAGAAGTCCAACGCACTATCCATTGCGCCACGGAGCCAGGATAATGAAGGTCACAATAGAGCAAAAAAAAATTAAGTCATAGTACAGCATGTCGAAAAAAGTAAAAAAAAAAGTCATAGTATAGTGTGTCTAAAAAAATTCATAGTATAGCATGTTGAAAAAGAAGCCATAGTAAAAAGTGTGCAAAAATAGGAATGAAAGACAAAATGGGGTCATCATTGGTCCGACAAGGGATGATGTGCAGTCATTCGACTCCGGTGGGACTCGAACCCACAACCTTTGAATAACTGCTCAAGTTCTTTGACACTAGAAGTCCAACGCGCTATCCATTGCGCCACGGAGCCAGGACAATAAAGGTTACATGAGAGCAAAAAAAGAATAACTCATAGTACAGCATGTTGAAAAAAGTAAAAAAAAGTCATGGTACAGTATGTCTAAAAAAATTCATAGTATAGCATGTTGAAAAAGAAGTCATAGTAAAAAGTGTGCAAAAATAGGAATGAAAGACAAAATGGGCTCATCATTGGTCCGACGAGGGATGATGTGCAATTATTCAACTCCGGTGGGACTCGAACCCACAACCTTTGAATAACTGCTCAAGTTCTTTGACACTAGAAGTCCAACGCACTATCCATTGCGCCACGGAGCCAGGATAATGAAGGTCACAATAGAGCAAAAAAAAATTAAGTCATAGTACAGCATGTCGAAAAAAGTAAAAAAAAAAGTCATAGTATAGTGTGTCTAAAAAAATTCATAGTATAGCATGTTGAAAAAGAAGCCATAGTAAAAAGTGTGCAAAAATAGGAATGAAAGACAAAATGGGGTCATCATTGGTCCGACAAGGGATGATGTGCAGTCATTCGACTCCGGTGGGACTCGAACCCACAACTTTGAATAACTGCTCAAGTTCTTTGACACTAGAAGTCCAACGCGCTATCCATTGCGCCACGGAGCCAGGACAATAAAGGTCACATGAGAGCAAAAAAAGAATAACTCATAGTACAGCATGTTGAAAAAAGTAAAAAAAAAGTCATGGTACAGTATGTAGAAAAAGAAGCCATAGTAAAAAATGTGCAAAAATAGGAATGAAAGACAAAATGGGCTCATCATTGGTCCGACGAGGGATGATGTGCAATCATTCGACTCCGGTGGGACTCGAACCCACAACCTTTGAATAACTGCTCAAGTTCTTTGACACTAGAAGTCCAACGCGCTATCCATTGCGCCACGGAGCCAGGGCAATGAAGGTCACATTAGAGCAAAAAAAAATTAAGTCATAGCACAGCATGTCAAAAAAAGTTAAAAAAAAAGTCATAGTATATATGTCTAAAAAAATTCATAGTATAGCATGTTGAAAAAGAAGCCATAGTAAAGAATGTGCAAAAATAGGAATGAAAGACAAAACGGGCTCATCATTGGTCCGACAAGGGATGATGTGCAATCATTTGACTCCGGTGGGACTCGAACCAACAACCTTTGAATAACTGCTCAAGTTCCACTGCATGAAAAGTCGGATTTTCGTCCCTGTAAACGCCTGGAAATCTCCCTAATTTTCGGAAGTTAACGACAATTTACAGGCTGCGAATGCCGCGTTCGTCTGTGCCGAAAATTGTCGAAAACGAAGCACAGCGAAGGCTCTAATTAGCATAGGAATAGCAGCGAAACCGCGCCTGGCCAGAGATGGCTTGAATATCCTCACTCAGGATTGGATGAAACCACTAGTTTTAAACAAGTATAATCGCTCGTGATTGGTTGGCAGATCTGGTCATTATAAATGTAAAGCCAACCCACGTTTGCAGATCTGTCACTATTGGTCAACCTGATGAGTCATTATAAAAGTAAACCGCACCCCCGTTGGCAGATGTGTTACTATTGGTCACACTGGGTCTTTTAAACAAGAATAATCACTAGTGATTGGTTAGCAGATCTATCACTATATATATATATATATATATACATATATATATATATATATATATATATATATATACATATATATATATATATATATATATATATATATACATATATATATATACATATATGTTTATATATATATATGTATATTTATACATATATATATACACACATATATTTATTTTTATTTATTTATATATATATAAATATAAATATGAATGAATTCATTGAGGAAAGGAAAAATTGCCAGGAGGAAGTATTCAAAGAAAGAGCTTTATTGACAACACAACACACAACTGTACAAATTTGCCCACACAACAAACAAATGAACTGGCGACATTCTGTCCGAATTTGGTCAATTTTACAGCCGCCTGCGGTGCGTGGCCCTGTACTTGGGAGTCTTCTCTAATCGCGACTGTAGAGTCGCAAAGAGCTCGGTGAGCTCCTGGCTACGAGAGGATGGAGGTCGCACAATCCATCCAGACACCCCGCCGACGACGCCGTCCTCCTCATCAGACATCATGTCTGTGATGGCGCTCTTCCAACGGTCCACCTCATCGCCAGCAAGCACACTCCGTCTCGCTTCCAGCAGCTGTAAAACAATCAATAAAGACAATCAGTACTGCGCGATGCACTGCGCATGGACACAACACATCTATTAATGCACCTGAAAAATAGGTTTAGGTAGGTTTGGTCACATTGACCAAAAACGGATCTAATAAATCTAATAAGTCTTACCCTCTTTCTCCTGGAACGACTCCGAGCTGACCTCTTCACAGCTTCCGCCTGCGATGCGAGATCAGGCTGTGTGTGTCTGAAGCTCCTGCGTACCGTTTCATAGTATGTCTTACAGGCAGCTGGAAAACAATTAAATGAGTGGTATGAATAAGAAAACTTAAGTCACAGTAAAATTAAAACAAGGAAGAAGAAAACAGTAAAAGTTACTTACACACAATGGCGTCACTATCAGCGTCATAGAAATCCGGACTTGCGGACAAAGCTCCGAGCAAGTAAGAGGTCACAGCTTCGTTATGAGGCAAGGTTCGTCTGTGAAAACAAAATGAACAGTTAAGATCGGTATCTACTGTTAACGCATCTATTTCCTTATACAGCAGAATGAAAGCATATTCTTTAAATCTTACCCTTACTCCGGTTCGTAGCGCCTACAATTCGTCTCTGAGTTGTGAAGACGGCGTACTGCTTCCTGTAAAAGACCAACAACATACACTTAACAAAGCAACTTAACGTTACACTGGTTCCTCTCTCTTGTTCTTTTACAAGGCTACTATGCTCCTTTTAGCTTGGACTATTAGCTTTTAAGCTACTTTTAGCTTGGGCTTGCTTTGCTAATTTTAGCTTAGCTAGCAGTCACCGAACATATTCTTACCGCAATCATCCTGAGAGTCTCCAGCAGTCCTGGGACATCCTGAGAGTCTCCAGCAGTCCTGGATATAAGAATTATAACATTTAAACCACATTTTCTTAAGTGAAGCCTCTCAGAGCAGCATCCCTCCTGCCGGTGAACGTGAACGTCTCCGCATCGTTCCCCCCACTGAATGAGGCGCCCGGTGTCTGCATCCGTCCCTTTAACGGACAACGGTGCACAGCGTTATTAATCACCGTTAGTAAATATATAACCACGGTTTAACATAAGCACTATATTATTAGTTAACGTCGGTAAAAACGGCACATTTTCCGCTTCGCTTGCGCTCGCTAACCTCTATAGTAAATTACCGTCAGTAGGCTAGCCGGCTAGCAGGACCTTCGATTCGTAACGTTAACGTACAATGCCAACAACAATAAAGTAACGTTCATTATCAATACGATTTAAAAGTCAGCTGGAAACATAACAATCATGTTACAGTATACTTACATGTGTACGCGGTTTGTGTCGGGCTCCTCGCCAGAATCACCGCAGTCGTCCGCCATTATCCAAAACTTTTGAAGTCAGACGAGCCGCAATGCATTTTGGGAAGTTGAGTAGATTTAGCAAGGTCCGCTGTATACTCTGAAATTCTTGCCAATGCAGTATACATCCGGGCATTTCTCGCGTACACAAATTCACATACTATTGTATGTGAACGCACTACGTACTCAAATTTACGTCACAATTAAGTACGAGTAGGACGTTAGTATGGCATTTCTAACACAGCCGAGATCTATGATCTATGAACCCCATCCTTGACCCTCTAGCAGAACTACAACCAGCCATTATAAAGCAGTTTATAGTTGTTAATGTTGTGTCAAAAGGTACTGCATTTAAACATATTATTGCGCAAGTTTCCTGGCTTCATCCCCATCCGGACAGACATTTTTATGGAAAGCCAATAGAAGTTTGGAGCTTGCAGGGAACAGACACGTCATACCCAGCATCATTTCTGCCTGTTGAGCGCATTGCTGGGAGATGTGTGGTTAACACATCCACTGTGCATTTAAGCACAGAAAGGGTCACTGTAGTCATGCCACTATGCACAGTGGTTGAGCTCTAGGAGACTGTGATGTTGTTTGCATGAATGTACATTTTACCTTTGTGGCAAAGCCTATTTAAAAGTAATTGTTGAAGCAAATTGTTTTGTGTATCTTTGAATGAAGATGAAATGAAGTTATATCTTTGAATGAAGATGAAATGAAGTTAACACCTTTCAGAAAAATGTCGCCTGGGGGAAAACTCCCCCTGCTACCCTGATTTGCATTTGTATAGCTCACAGCATTTTCATTTACATGTTAAAGCCTCCCCTAGGATTACGGGGAGGGGGGTCATGGGGGGACAACTGCCAAGCAAGGCCCACGTCAATTCCTGGCAATTTACGTCAGTTTTCAGAGTTTCCTGCAAATTGCCGTTTGCAGTCGTAAACCTGAACTTCCACTTTACAGGGCCGCTAACTGACGAAAATCCCACTTTTCATGCAGTGTTCTTTGACACTAGAAGTCCAACGCGCTATCCATTGCGCCACGGAGCCAGGACAACATAGGTCACATGAGAGCAAAAAAAGATTAACTCATAGTACAGCATGACGAAAAAAGTAAAAAAAAGTCATGGTACAGTATGTCGAAAAAGAAGCCATAGTAAAAAATGTGCAAAAATTGGAATGAAAGACAAAATGGGCTCATCATTGGTCCGACAAGGGATGATGTGCAATCATTCGACTCCTGTGGGACTCGAACTCACAACCTTTGAATAACTGCTCAAGTTCTTTGAAACTAAAAGTCCAACGTGCTATCCATCGCGCCACGGAGCCAGGATAATAAATAAAAAAAATAAAAAAAGGAATATAGCATGTCGAAAAAGTCTCGTATAGCATGTCCAAAATAGTTATGAATAAATTCATAGTATAGCATGCTGAAAAAAGTCATAGTAGGCTATAGCATATCGAAAAAACTAATGAAAAAAACGTATAGTACAGTATGTTGAAAAGTCAGAGTATAGTATGTCGAAGAAAGTCTTGAAAAAAGTCATAGTATAGTATGTAGAAAAAAGTTATGAAAAAAAGTCACAGTAAAGCATGCAGTCTCTCTTTGAATTGCTGTTCGAGCTGCTGCTCCTCCCTCCCAAAAAGCCCACTCAGCAACATCTCTCCCCTTACCATAACCAGATAACAGGAGTTGCCTGCTGAGGAATAGTTATAGAAACCACACCCTTCAGATTATGGTCCAGGTCGCTCCAAGTACCTTTGATTGGGGGGCGTGACAACGGTTGGGCAGATATTATGCAAATGTGTTACTTGGTGACATCACCACTTTTAGGGGAGAAAAGGTAAGATTGCGTTGCAGCAGTGTTTCTGTGTTGGGCATGGACTTTATGTTTTGACACAGTGGAGACCATACACAAAGAAACAAAATAAAACACTCAAGGAAAGCATGAACGGTCCTCTTTAACAACAGAAAATCAAGTGTAACGCATCTGCTGCGTTGAAGCTCTGCAGTCAGGAGTCTCTAGAGACCTGAGGGGTACGTACTCAACGATCATTACCGTATGCGATGCCACGTAACAGGAAGCCCCTCGACAGGTGCGATACGTGCGAAGGATCTCGAGATCAACTGGAGGTGGCTGCGTCTGAAGCTGATGACGCGAGCCAGTCTGATAACTGATGTCATGAAAGCACCAGATGGACCTTTGGAGGCGGGCGAAGCACGTTTAACCTCCTCAGACAGAAGAGGAGTCACAAGTTGATGGATTTATTCATGACATGATATACTTGATCTCACACATCACAACATGAAACATAAAACACTGGGGTTTTCAGTGACAATAAATCATCATGAAGTATATTTACAAAAGTCGAAATCATCATCATCATCATCTCAGCGGACTAATCTGAAAATCTGCCTGGCAAATTAACATTAAAACTAGAGCTTGGGACCATAAACTCATGTTTACTGAGTTAATAAATCAACAGAGAAGTAGGCTCATTTTCTCATAGACTTCTAAACAATCAGAGAGGTGTCGCTCCCTGGTGGCCAGCGGGGAGATTGCAAGTTAAAGGCATTTCAGCAGTGGCTTCATTTTTCAGAACCGAAGGTTGCCACCTGGCTTCTAGCATGGCTAAAAACGTTGCTCAGTCAGTGGAAAACTGTGATTTCTCTGTAATTTCTGTCTTTTGTAAATGACCAGAACGTTGTTGAAATGGGGCCTTCCCCATGTCAAATCCAGCATCCCTTTTGTCCGTAAATGTTTTTTTTATCATGTGACTGCCTGTCAGTAAATCTGCTGCTCCAGGTTGCTGTCTTCAGTTGGATGTCTCCATGCTGCTGACCATGTTTATCGCTTGGACAACGTGCACCTTGTTGACCTTCCTCCTCCTCCTCCTCCTCCTCCTCAGTGAGAAGCGGAACACCTTCCTGAAGCCTTTGCGGAAGTGCTTGGAGACGAGTGCGTAGACGATGGGGTTGAGGCAGGAGTTGGTGTAAGCCACCAGGTGGGACAGGATGCGGAGGACGTAGGTGGCGTGGTTGAGGGGGAAGCGTCCGAACCACATGCAGAGGACGACCAGGTGATGGGGCAGCCAGCAGAGGCAGAAGAGAGCGGCGACCACGACGATCATCTTGGTGACTTTCTGCTTGGCCTGCCTCGACTCGGACACGTCCTTCACAGGATCCACGCTGGTCCACAGGTAGCGGATGGTGCGGGCGTAGGCGAGGCCGAGCACCAGGACAGGGACGAGGTAGCCGGAGAGGAAAGTGCACACGTCCATCACCACGCGTGGTTTGGACTTCCAGGCAGGAATACACACGGTGGTGCCGGCCAGGTCCATCTGGGAGTAGTAGCTGAGGTATGGTCCGGAGAAAACCACGGCCAACGTCCAAACCAGGCAGATGGAGGCGAGGGCGTTCTTAGCGGTTCTCAACTCTCTGGAGCGGAGCGGGTAGCAGATAGCTAAATACCTGGAGGAGCAACGGGGAGAATCATTAGTTCAACCTGTATCACTGCTGCTCAACTGCCTCATCGGTTTGTGGACGACGGTTTGAAGTCTCAAGTTTAGCATTTAGACCATCGCCATCTTGGATTTTTGCAACCAGTGACCATATTTGGACTGTGAAGGATCCGTGTGGATTTTGGTGTGAAGCCATTAACAAAGTTAGCTTCATAATTCAAGGTCAACTTGATTGAAAAAGCGTTTGGGGGGTCACCTGTTATATCAATGTTTTTCTTCTTTGCTTCAATAACGACTATAAGTCACACTCCAAATGTTTGATTTGAATTTAGTTTTGGCCCTAAAGAAAATAAAAATAAAATTAAACCTCATGATTAGTCGATGTCCCGACAGTGGCGCCTGCCAGAGGATGATACGGTTGTAACTTGGGACAATATTGAAATCTCATGTCATGATTATCGTGCCAAAATAATGTGATATTATCCTGATCATTACCAAAATATGCTTAATGCTCTTAAAATGGCACTAAAACACACTGGAAAATGTTTACATTCTGTTAAGAAAGAAACAAATAGTAGTGAAAATCAATCAAATAATTTTGAATTAGGTGATCATAATTTAAGGTCTCCCTGCATAAATACATTTTAGATTTTGTATCCTGTATTTTTATATATATTTTTATTATCTTGCTCTATGTTTCACTCCTCTTGATAGCAGCTAAACAGCCCTTTGACCAAAAGTTATAATAGTTATTGTTTGACTTTAAATGATATAGAACTGTATATATATGTATGTGACCTGACTGCTTTAACAAAGCCATCTTATCATGTGACCTCATATTTGTTTTTGATCCCATCTTAAATATATTTTATCATTTGCATCAATTTACTGACCTTATAATAAAAGATCACACAAGTTCCATCTGCACTCACAATAAAACATGCATCTGCTCGTGAAGGGCTTTGTGAAACGTGCACGCACCTGTCCACGGATACGGCCGTCAGCGTGAAGATGCTCGCGTGCATGGTGAGGAAGATGATGAAGTGCACGAGTTTACAGAGCACGGGACCGAACAGCCACTCGTCCAGCGTGTAGACGGTGGCCTGGAAGGGCACGCAGAACACGAGGAAGGCCAGATCCGCGACCCCCAGGTTGAGGATGAACAGGTTGGTGGTTTTGGTGTGCATCTGTCCGCTGCCGGCCAGAACCGCGAGCACCAGAGAGTTCCCCACGATGCCGACCAGGAAAATGACAGAAAACCCCAAAGAGATGAGCAGCGACTCCGCTTTCCAGGAGGAGGAGGATGCGTTCACCGAGGAGAGGTCCATCTTCATCCTCTGCTCATCACCATCTGTCCGTGGAGGCGCGCGCCTCGTTTCCATGCGGAGCCGCAGCGCAACAGGGGACAGAGCCGCATGATGCGTTCAGGGTCATCGTCTACATTAGGAAACAGTAGTCTCCGTACATCTGTGTCTACTGAACACAGCTGGCAAGAAGGTTTTCTTCAAGATAATCAGAGGAAGAAGTTCATTTTACTTAAGTAGAAGTACACATACATGTCTTCTTTGGAACCAGAGGAGTCGCCCCCTGATGGCCATTACATAAAATGTAAGTTCAAATGCAAATCCACATTGGCTTCACTTTTCAAAACATTTTCATTGTTGCCTGATTTTGAGTTTGAATGGTGTGTGTTTTACGAAGCCTGGTGGGTCTCCAAACGGGGGATGAGCCAATTGTGTGTATTGTTAAATTGTGCAATTAAATGCAGACACACCTGTCAAAGATCTGCACTCGGAGTAAGAGCAGCTTTCTAGTTTTGGTATGTAACTCCTTCATTCCTTTTTAGACTTCCACTTCCTCATAAATACTCCATCCTGTTTTTAATGCCTTTCCCTTATTGTGGTCAAAATACTCGAGTAAAGAATTTGAATCAGAACTTCTACTTTTACCAAAGTAAAAGTGAAAAAGTTCAAGTAAAATGTATCCCTATAAAGCACATTTCTACTGGAGCGCTTTGAGCTGCATTTCATTTTATGAAAGGTTCTATATAAATTATATTATATTATATAAATTGTTGATATTATTGTATGTTTTTAGTGAAGCAAAGTTTATTTATAAGCCAAGAAAAAAGAATAGAAGATCCACGGGATAAGTAGTGAGTTCCAGATGTGGAGCATTAAAAGTGAATGCTGCTCCTCCATGTTTAGTTCTGACAGAAAGGAGACTTGAACAGCAGGTAACTCAGTCTCCAGTCTGCCTCCTTGTGGTCACACTGGGCTACTGCGGGTTGGTGGAGCTCATTTACTGCACTGTTTCTAAGATATTCATATTAATCCTTATCAATAATGATTCAGTCTGTAATTTCACTGTTTAAATACAAAACATAACTTTTTATTGCAGTATATTTACACTGTAATATGAGTTAAATACATATTAATATCTATCTATTTATGTTTCAAATAATTATTTCTAATTATTTTTATTATATTTTCTTTTTGTTTCTCAAACAAATAACATGTTAACTTACAGGTGAGGAGTGTTTGTGGTTACATTATTTAAATCGATTTTATACTAATGAGATTATTTTCATTATTGACTCATCTGCTGATTATTTCCTGTATTAATCAACAGTTTTTTTCTGTGAAACATATTTTTTGTACTGTCAAAAAACCCCATATTACAAATGTTATAATACATTTGGCATAAAGTTGTCACACAGAATAAAAGGTGGTTGAACTTAATCGATTATCAACTGGTTGCCTATTCGTTTTCTGCTGATATTCGACTAATCCACTGATCATTTCCGCTGCAACGTAAACTTCAAAAACCAAAGTGCAAATTTTGTTCATAAAATAATTAATAATTAACTACAGCATGTACATGTTATTTGGTGAGCAGTGCAGGTTTTGCACAACTCAAGTGTTCTCTCCACATATAATATGTAAAATACATATTAAAAAGTACAAATTAACTTGGTTTTAAGAACTATAACAAATGAAAGAGAACATTTGTAAAAATTTTAAAAATTGCTTTTAGGTAAAAATGTTAGACACATGTTAAATAATCAAAAATGTGAAAAAATTAAACCACACAAGCAAAACAACAAAAGTTAACAAAGATTGCCATGCTCAGGTCTAATAAAGGCCTTCACACAGAAATGAATTACACAAAAATGCAAAATACTGGCATGTGAATATTACATGTCCGGGGCTTTTACTGTGAAAGGTAAGTGGACCTGGTCTGAGCCGACCGTTTGCCTCTCCATCAGCAGCAGGATTCTGTTGGGGTCGACTGAACCCTCGACCCCTTCGGCCTCACGTCATGAACACCGACACACATTCGCTCCTCCAGCAGCTGCACAAACACAAACAGCCCCGCTCCTCTAAATTTAACAGGTCGGCCTTTTTTTATCCAGGACGAGGCGGCTGCTTCCTCCTCTGGGAGTCTGAACCATCAAACATCCTGCAGGTCTGAGGAAGTTCAACAAGTCTAAGGAGTTCACATGATCTTACTATTGTTTGTGTCGTGGAAAAAAAAGTCACATTACTACATTTTGTAAATGATGAATTGTTATTTAACATGATGAATTATTTAAGACGCTTCCCAATGTTCAACTTTGGTATTGCCAGAGTTTCCTGTTGTGAAACTGTAGGTGGAGATGCTCAGATATATTCTAATGAGGCTTGTGTGACACAGTGACGGGAGTCAACTCTGATTGGCTAATTGGGTCACATGTTCTCTAATAGGCTGCCCACAAAAAACAGCTAATTTCACAGCTTGTTGGTTGGTAGACACTCTAGATATTTAAAATGCTTGTGCACGAGCACGCTCCTGCTCACCAGCAGATGGCAGCAGAAGCACAATGAAGGACGAGCCTGAGCTGCTGCGGCTCATTACACACTGCCATCAGCTCATCGCTCATCAGCCATCAGAAGAGCTACAGATGGCGGTGGATGTTTGCTCCTGTCTCAGCCTCCACTGATCACGTACACAGCAGCCGGCACCCTTCCAGCCTCTGTGATGCATTAAGTCATTGGCTTTTCCATGTGTCAGCGCCGCCGGGCGCAAGATAACCTCCACAACTGACAAATGACGACTTCATCTTTGCACAACGCTCCTCTGAGAGCATTTTTTTGCTGAAGTCAATAAAGCGTGAATAAATGACACAAGATGAAAGTCGGGGGACTGAGCTCACAGCTGCCGAAGGATCGCGTGCCACTTCACGTTCATGGACCATAATTCACCAGCGAGTATTTTAGGCTCTGGGAAACACCGAGAGTCCACATGAGAGATCTTCCATGACCATCCTGACTGGACTGCTATCGTTTCAGGAGGGAACGCTCAGAGGTATCAGATCAAGACTGACCTGAGTCACGTTTCAGATACCGTCTTGCTGCACTGGAAAACTTCCTGTTAGCCGCGAGGGAAAAGATCAGGAGCCCCTCCAAGAGGAAATGACATCATAGGTGTGTGCTCATTGGCCGGGTAGGGCAGGAATGTTGAAAGCTGCCTGCTGGGTGAGAGTGGGAACCAGACGCCACGAACCGGCAGCGACCACACATGGAAATATTTGAACTTCAATCAGAAGAAGCCATTAGAGTGTGTGTGGAGCGTGCAGGTGGAGGCGAGCACCTGAAGTGGAAACGCTGCAGTGGGAGAATAATTTGAGAAACTCGCCTTAAAACATTGCGTGGATGCAAGAGAAAACATCAGCGTAGGAACCTCAAATCGATCAGACGCCGAGAGCTGCGGGTGTTTCAGGCCAATCATCGATGTTTGAGGATATAAACAGCCGTGGCTCTCGTTCCGTGTTTCCTATGGGCCACAACCCACGATTGATTCCCTCATTAAGTATGACTCCTACCCACAAGTGTCAACACTTGCAGGGAGGCGGATCGAGCAGCGGTGACCTCAAAACATCTGCTCTTTACAACAACACGGCGCTCCGCTCATCCACTAGAAGGGCCCAAAAAACCCTCATGACAAAACTGCACAGAGTGAGCGAGGCAGACAAACCTCGGGTAGCGGTCATTGTGGAGCTCTCTCTCTAACTTTCTCTCACTCCCTCTCTCTCACACACACACACACACACACGCTGCCTTCCACATCCTCCCAACCCCCGCTGCCTTGCCTCGCTGATAGTCCCACACTTTATAAATAGCGTGCGCTTTTAATATGCGCGTGTGTCCAGTGGATAACGTCAGCGCTTTGGGAGAAAGGCTCAAGGAGTGTTTCATTATAAACCTGTACCATTAAAAACTTGCTGGCTGGGTCTGGGTTTTGGCTCTCACGTCCCCACTCAAAACTTTTATGAGGCCAGTTATGATCCTAAATCGATGCAGGAAACCGAGATGGAGGAGCTGGGCAAGGTAAGCAGCACCATGACCTCACAGATGAAGAGGTAGTGTCTGTGATTGTTGGTGGCTAGCTGCACCATCGCGTGTTGCATGGTTGGACTTTGAGGCCCGGCGCTGCGTTTACCTGTGTTAGTGGTGTTTGGTTGTGTTGGTTCCAGCACTCCGGGAGTAATCAAACCCTGCAAAAGTCCTGCATCCAAAACTGTATTAAAGTAAAAGTACATAAGTTTTATCAGCAAGATGCACTTAAAGTAAAAGTTACTTATTCAGTGAGAAAATGTGTTCTATGAGTATATCATTCGATTATTATTATTGCATTCATTAGGTCCATATTTTTGTTGTTCTTGGATGTAGAGAAATAATTAACTAGTAACCAAACGTTTGTCTCCCCCTCTGGTAGTGAGTGTAATTACACAAACACTGTTTGCTTTATGAAGGAGGCCTGCAGGTTAGCTCGCTGCATCTTAACCGTCACCTGCAGTCTTTCTGTCAGACGCTTTCTTTAGCCTTTAATTGAGCCTCTGAACTCTACTGAGTGAAATACAAGAAGACTTAATCGGAATTATGTGAACTTGTTTGGCTTCAATGAAACCGATGTTCATTTATTGGTAAAAGTACTCCAGCTGTAATACATGTAAAATCTCGCCTGAAGAGGGAATTATAATTCAAATAAATGTAGTACCAAATAGTACAATATTTACTTCTGAATTGTAACGGAGCATTAGAAGATTACAACGTAGCTTATAATGGAAATATTAAACTAAAGTACAAGTACTTCAAAACCATAGGTAATTGAATAAATGTACTTTGTTCAATTCCACCAATGGAAAAGGTGCTGTGAAGTTAAAGTCGTTGGACTTTCATTTGCGCTTCTAGCTTAGCCACTAGCCTAGCTTATAAGGGTCAAGTGTCTTTATAATTAAGTATAATGATTTGACACCTTTGTAGTTGAGCGACCCAATTCCCAGCCAACCTTATGGATATATTCACCTGCTTTTAGTCTTGAAAAGGTAAACCAGCCACTAAGAAGAGATGAACGTTCATTTAATTTCCTGTCATCAGTTTAACAAACAGAATCTAGGCTAGCCTTTCATATTAGATTCAATGTTTTACCATTCAGGCTCCCTCATGTGGCTCAAAGGTGAACTGCACATCTCATTCTTGAATAAATTACTATGAAAGAAATAATTCAAATTTATTTGGCGCCCCTAATAAAATCTCATCGGGCTTGGAGGCATCTGTTGGTTTATGATTTTGGGCTACATGCTATAACAACAAGTGACTTTACTACAAACTGTAAAAAGGGCTATAAACCGTTCACTGGAAAGACGTCACTCCAATCCTCACAGTTACTTATCTCAAATCGAATTCCCTGGAGCAGAGCCAAGAATTGGTCCAGGTACTCGCGGGCCACGGATGTGGCATCACATCTCTCTGGTTTCAGGTTCAAAGGTCACAGAGGTCAAGCAGCGGGCATGCAGGTGCTTCATAGCCGTGAGAGGGAAGCGAGGAGGGAAAAAGCAGAGACGTCTGTGCAGAGAACCACAATCACGCAAGCTGCGTGTGGTTTCCAGCTTCTCGCCAAGACCTCTCACTCTCCGCGTCCCAGACTCTCTCTCTCTCAGAGTTATCCAATCCCCCCGTCATCACCACTGGCCGCCCTCCCCACTCCCACTCCCGACCGCACACAAATGGTTTGAATAAGAGGTCTGCATGACTGGGCTGTGGCTGCAGATGAAATCCCGAGGAGTGATAGTTTACTTAGCCTAAATACCCCCGATTAGACAAATTGAAACATTGTTGTTATGCGGTGGAAACTCAAGGACCTATTGGCCGAGTCCGTTCACCCTGTTCCGGAAAAGGCTTCACTCGCGTACTTTCGTCATGCAAAAACCACAAGTGGAAAAAAGCAAAACAACAACAAAAACAGGGAACAACTGCAAGAAAATCAACGAATATCCTAGACCAAAACAACAACAAAAAACAGAAAATGTCACACAGAGATGATTCACAAAGGAGGCAGGCACACGCGACTCAGGCTTCTGTAACTACTGAAAAACATGTCCGACCACAAACGTTCTGTCTTGACTTATGGTATGCCTCATGATGTCACATTTTCCTCTCGTTTTGATCGAATCCAGCTCCACACACACAGCGGCTGCAGCGACGTTTCTCCTCAGGATTCATCACAACCTCCTCTAGAAAATAAAATAAATCAATCACGGTGTCACCTTTGATGAAGAAATCGTTTAAACGTCTCGACTTCCGATTCCTACGGTGTTTAAAGTCAGCCAACTGTGAAACCTCCGTCATCCCATTAAAAGCTGTAATTTGTAAGGCCACGGAGACCTTTTTCTTTTAACTACTTAAATATTACGGCACACACACATGCACTGCACATGCACACACTTAGTAATAATACACCAGAATGATTCCACCAGACTGGAGCTAAACAGCAGTGGAGACTCATAAAGAGGAGCAGTAGCTGCTTCATTCTGCCAGCGAACTCCGTCTGGCCGGGCAGTCTGGTGTCAGCGCTCGGCGGCTGGACTGGAAATAAAGCCGCTCTGCAACTGGAAGCATCGCCATTACCGACACGGCCAGCCTCTGTCTGGTGACGAAATTATTTGTCAATTAATGATCGGATTAATTGTTCAATACTTTGGTTTGTGACTAAATTCCGGCAAAACTAATGACATTTCCATCAGCTGGATTTTGTGTTTACTGCTACTAAGCTAACGTTAGCATGCCCATGTGCTAATCCAAGAGTGAACATGTAATGCTAAGCGCTACATGTGCTTAACATCCACACGTTAGCATCGTCACTGTGAGGGTGTTAGCATTTAGCTTAAAGCATTGGTGTTTCAAATACAGCCACACAGAATTCATAAAGAAACTATCCGCAAAATTAGCACAGTTCCCATCAGCCTCAGTTCTCCTTTGGGTCATTCCGTGTCATTTCATCAAATTTCTGAAAATCTTCCCACCTGACCATCTCAGAATGTCCTGAAAAAATTCAAGTACAAAGACACACTTGTTAATAGGATTAATCCAAAATATTAGGTCTCTACTGTCAATAGTTTTCTCATGAAACATCATTGAAAGAAGGGTAGTTTAGACGGTTTTTGGCATCATGCTCTGAAAAGCCATTTTTAAAGAGCAATATCTGGAAAACTATCTTACCTGTGGCCTTCAAAATTTTTACAGAGTATATCTGTTACTAATAGCCTCCAGACCTGGAATATCAGGGATGTAGCTCAATGATAACCTAGTATGGTAGGTACTTAAAAAGGGGCTTGTTGAAATAAAGTAGTACATTTGAAGAGTGGCTGAGCTCCCATTTTTGCAGATAAAAGATTTCTATCACTTCTGCCTCTATCTCTGGTGTTGGCTTAAACATTCTACAAAATATGGTCTCTCTTAGATTACTAGTTTCACAGATATTAAGGCTCAAAAATGGAAGTAAACACATCTTTGCCCAACTTCAGAGTCATATTCCAAAAAACTGACAACAAGTATCAGGTCCAAACTTACTTTTTTTGAAAGATCATATTCTTGTTAAAATCATATTAAAAAATCATTAGGGTGTTTTGCCTCATTTTGTCGCAGTGATTTTTTAAAATCCTGATATTGGTGGGGTTTTTGTGTCCGGTTTTGGTACTGCATGTCTTAATATCCTACAAGTAAACATCACAGCAGGGCAATTCAAATGTGTTTTTTACCATTTACCAAAGACTTACATGTGACTAAATGCTACTGATAAATTTAGCCTCACGAAAACATTAAAATATAGCACAGTTGTAGTTACAGAGGCAATAAGTCCTTGAATGTGAGGTAAACATGCTGAAAGCAGCTTTTAATGTCTTAAACCATGAACAAACACAGCATAATATTGAAGACTGTACATTTTGTCATACTTTAAGTATCTAAATTACACAACCAAATCAAATAATAATCTTAATTTGAGCATAAAGATTTAACATTACAGTAGAAAAGTCTCCAAAGTTTGATATTGAATAACAGTTTGTCTCTATGCTCACTATGAGACAATATGTGAGTTGTGTGTATGATCAGAAATGGTGGATAGGAAGTATCAGAGATGTTTCAGATGAAGATGAAGATGTACTGGTTCAGTTCATGCACCCACATGACCCTACCAAGAGTTTCTACTGGCCAAGAAGAGAAGACATGTGCAATGTTCCACTGCAGCATAGAATTGCAAGATTTGACGTTCCCTCTACAGAAACTGGGCGCATGTATGCCATCAAAAAAGATGAGCACAACAGAGCAGAGATGTACATTAGACAATTTGTAAAGTGACTGACAAATTAATGAATGTGACGAAGGAATTGGATCTAAAAGATGAAAAATGTGTGATCCCTCATAGTGAGAATAGAGACGAACTGTTATTCAATATCAAACTTTGGAGACTTTTGTACTGTAATGTTAAATCTCATGCTCAAATTAAGATTATTATTTGATTTGGTTGTGTAATTTATATACTTACAGTATGACAAAATGTACAGTCTTCAATATTATGCTATGTTTGTTCATGGTTTCAGCATGTTGAACTCACATTCAAGGACTTATTGCCTCTGTAACTACAACTGTGCTATATTTTAATGTTTTCGTAAGGCTAAATTTATCAGTAGCATTTAGTCACATATAAGTCTTTGGTAAATGGTAAAAAACACATTTGAATTGCCCTCCTGTGATGTTTACTGGTAGGCTATTAGGACATGCAGTACCAAAACCAGCCACAAAAACCCCACCAATATCAGGATTTAAAAAAAAATCACTGCGACAAAATGAGGCAAAACACCCTCCTGATTTTTTAATATGATTTTAACAAGACTATGATCTTTCAAAAAAAGTAAGTTTGGACCTCATACGTGTTGTCAGTTTTTTGGAATATGACTCTGAAGTTGGGCAAAGATGTGTTTACTTCCATTTTTGAGCCTTAATATCTGTGAAACTAATAATCTGAGAGAAACCGTATTTTGTAGAATGTTTAAGCTAACACCAGAGATAGAGGCAGAAGTGAAAGAAGTCTTTTATCTGTAAACATGGGAGCTCAGCCACTCTTCAAATGTACTACTTTATTTCAACAAGCCTCATTTTAAGTACCTACCATACTAGGTTATCATTAAGCTACATCCCTGATATTTCATGTCTGGAAGCTATTAGTAACAGATATACACTGTAGAAATTTTGAAGGCCACAGGTGAGATAGTTTTCCAGATAATGTCGTTTAAAAATGGCTTTTCAGAGTATGATGCCAAAAACCGTCTAAACTACCCTTCATTCAATGATGTTTCATGAGAAAACTGTTGAGAGTAGAGACCTAATATTTTGGATTTGTCCTATTAACAAGTGTGTCTTTGTACTCAAATTTTTTCAGGACATTCTGAGATGGTCAGGTGGGAGGCATTTGATGAAATGACACGGAATGACCCCTCTATTAGGTCACAAGGTAGTCCACAGGAAAGGGCGGGACTTAGCCTCTCTATAGCCTGAGAATCTATTATATCAACAATGCCTTTGCCCACTTCTTCCGGCATGTGGCGACTCAGCAGCAGTTTCCCTGCAGAACTAAGAGAAGATTATGTCACTTCTTTTTCCACCCTGAGCTGCATCCACTGACCTCGGGGTGATGTTCAGCTTGAATTACGTCACCTTGATGGTGCAATTAGAGCGTCATGGCTTTTCATGCCGAGTCCCCTCAGAGGCTGGAGCGAGTCTGCGCCTAAATATGGCAAATGAGGTCTTTCGGACTGGAGGACGGCGGGTAATAGCGTCCTATCGTGCGAGTGAGCCTTTCTGGGTCTTGACGACACAAGTGCAGGTGTGCTCTCGCATACACGAGCCCAACAGAAAAGGAGATGAAGATGGCGTGCAGCTAATTGGATGAGGATGGGTTCAGGAGGCGTAGGGATACTCAGCGATCAGACCAAAGGCCTTTGGCTGTGGCATCTTGAGTTCAAAGGACAGATTTTGGAAAATTGAGGCCTGATGACCTGGACCGGGGAGTAAAAAGGCCTCTGGTCCACAGTGAGTGCAGCTGTGGTGGACGAGACGGAGACTCAGACACAGCTGCCGCGTCACCTCGGGAAAGTGAGCGCAGAGAAGAGTCGGGGTCAGACTTCAAACCTGTTTAGATATCCATGTTACATACAGTATAACTCTGTTTAACAGCATTGCACCAACATCCTGATGAATGATATCTAAATGGTTTCACCTTCATTATAACTGATTGTGTTTTACAATTCATTCTTGGGTCTATAAGATAATGGAACATACCAATCACACACACACACTATATATATATATATATATATATATATATATATATATATATATATATATATATATATATATATATATATATATATGCATGATCTGTTAGCTCCAATTATTAATTGATTCTTTGACTTTGAAACAGCAGTTGTATGTTTTTGTTATTTGGACTTTCAGGTCAACATGGTAATTTATTCACATTCACTAAGGAGATTGTTTGAAGCACAGGAGTTTTCTATTATCTGTCTTACACTCTATATTCAATATGCAGACCTTATTGTCCCTGCCCGTCTACCATCCATCTTGTTTAGCTCCACGTTTTTGTTTTCCATCCGTTCACATTTCTTCGCATCCGTTATTGAAATGAAGCTGTTCTCGTGGCCGTGTGATCAGGTCTGAGAGGGTTCAGTGCAGCTATGCAGAGGACAGCCAGAACCGAGGGAGTAGCAGCCGAGTGTGTCGGAGGGGATTTCGTGTGGACTCTGCACCGTCCCCTTTCAAGCACCGAAACCGCAAGGACCTGCAGAGAACCGGCTCCAGTTCCTCTTGACGTCAGAGCAGCATGCTGTGAACCCTCACATCACCGGGGCGGATCGATCATTCTCTCCTCGTCTCGTTATAACGGTCTCATGTCCAAGGCTTTATGATACACTTGAGCTTGATGATGTGCTATCAAGTGTTTGCTTCTACGTGTTTATTATTGTGTCCATATGGCTCCAGATATGTATTTTGGGAAAAAGACTGACGCAAGTCAAACATTTCTGCTGCTTGGACCATTAAAATATAATTACTTTTGGAGTGTGTGCTTCTGATTTGACTACAGATTTATTGTTTTACACTGATAAAGGAAAACAACAACCTATTGTGTTGTTTGCAAGTGCAGGATTTATGTGTTGAGTCTGTCAGTAACAGTTGAAATGTTTAGTATAGTGTATAAATGCAGAGCCACATATTGTATCTGGACTTAATGCACATTTCATAAACTATTTGAATGTTAAAACGAGATTTAACATGGCACACATCAAAGAAAGGAAAGTTTCGAGAGGGTATATGAATGACATTCACATCTGTGTCTAGACAATGTTGCATGCTGGTCTCAAGAGGGCACTAAAGGGCACTGATGCTGATCCCTTTACTCTACCACATGACTTCATGTCAGAGCACTATGGGACACCTCCATGCTTCACTCATAACCCAGATGCCTTTCCTGTTACCTCAGGCGCTGCTCTGTTGTGACCCCTAAAACTCTTAAACCCTCACCTACCAGTGGCAAGGCACCATTCCCCCCTTCTGGCCCTTATATGTGTGAATGCACTTATTATGATGATAATGGTAGTTTAAAGTTTGACTGTAATGTGAATATGTGATTATTTGGGACTCTATCGTTTCTGAGCAAATATTGAGTTCTATTGAGTTCAGTCAAACTTGATGAATGCACGTCAGGTCGCACTAACGGGGTCAGCAAGTCTTTGGTAGACTGATAGATGCCACTGGAAACCAGTTCTGATGCTTAAATTGTCTGATAGTTTTAGTGACTTTCTAAATCGGACATGAGCCACACAAGAACAACGCTGCAATGCGAAGTGATTCTGTCATAAAAGGCTGCGTGGGATTATTACAACTTCTAATATCTTCAAGTTGTAGATAAATCCAGAAGTCTGAAGTTGTGGTTTGTTGGGTTTGTCCGTAAAATGACAACTGTTAAAATACTTGTTTTTTAATTGGAGTTTGGATTGGTGGGTGCAAGGATATGCTAACACTGTAGCTGCTCTTAATGTACTTACATTTACATTTAGGTCATTTAGCAGACGCTTTTGTCCAAAGCGACTTACAATAAGTACATTTGTACTTCATTGTTATTTATTAAAATAATTACATATTGTCGATATATATCCGATCCAGCTATTTGAGTCAGTATCGACAGATATCGGTATCGTATCGGTGCATACCAAACAGACAGTCTCTGGTTTAAACCTATAGATTTATATAGTAGAGTAGTTTTGTCTGGTCTCTGTATAAATATGCGGTACGATTGTCGATGGCTACTTCACTTTCCCCCTACATTTCTGATTCTGCAATGTCAGTAATGACCGCTGAATAATTTCAACACTGATTCCTCGACATGGCGGCACGACAACTTTTACACAAATTCTTGCATCATTTGCTTCTCCCGGTGTCTATTTGCATCTTTGCATTAATTTTTTGTTTGTTGTTAATCAACATCACCTAACGTCCTCCTTTGCTCCCGTCATAATTTCCTCAGCCACTGGGGGTGCTTGTTCGTGAACAGATCTGTAATTTGCTGAGACGACTGACGTTTGATGTTCTTCTTGGGAGGACGCCCTCTTCGGAGCAAAGCCCGGCATTTAGAGGGCCGCTCTGTAAGTTCACATGAACTCGGTGAACTCACTCGTCACAGCCTGACCATGCAAAGCCACAATATGATCATGCTACCACATGCAGCAGGATGAATTCACAAAGCTCCATTTTCTTTTTTTAACTCCACTACCGCTCGTGCTGCCTGGATGGTCTTCGTGATCCTCCCCACATGCCTGCCGGCCCCACCAGCACTGCCACCCAGGCCGTCCCCTCTCGGGGGCCGAGAGACATGAAGGGGCTCTCTCTGCCACGAGAGGCAGGCAGATTTTCCACTGGTTTAATGAGAATCACAGACAGAAGAGAGGAAATGTGCAGGGTATTTATAGAAAAACGAGAGGAATGCAAGCCCCCTAATTGTGCTTAGTCTATCTCTCTCCTGCAGGACCTGCTTCGCCAATGCCCCCCCCGACCCCCCCAATTTCTACATGGACTCAAAGCATGTGAAGTGGAGAGAAAGGAAACGTGTGACAGTAAAAGAAAGAGAAAGTGTTCCCACACCAGATGTATGTATTTAACGTACACTTTTCTTTCTTGTATTAGCCATAAGGAGATTGTGTGAAATGGGTTTCGTGGGAGAGACTGTTTTTTGCTCAATTTCCTCCCTCGTCTTCTTCTTCTCTGAAATATTATAATAATATATTATAAAATGTTGGTCGGTCGGCCACTTTGGTCCGGACTGAAATAACTCGACAGCTATTCGAGTGATTTGTACACACATTTATGGTCACCAGAGGCTGAATTCAAGTCACTTTGGTACACTCTAGCGCCACCATGAGGTTCACGTCCCCCTCTGGTTGAACTGTGATCCCTTAACTTTTCCTCGAGCAACATCATCAGTTAACAATTAAGTTCATGATCAGAAATCTATCAATTATGACAACATTGCCATCAGCCTCAGCTGTACTTGTGTTTAGTGCTAATTAGCTAATGCTACTATGCTAACAAGCCAATCCCAGATGGTGAACATAGTAAAAATGACAGCTACGCAGCATCGGCTTGTCGACATTGTCATTTGGAGCATGTTAGCATGCAGATTTTAGCATGTAGCTCAAAGCACCAGTTACTGTGTGCTGTAATAGTACATGAAATGCCTATTTTGTTGTTGCAGCATAGCATAAATTCTTGCAGAAGCAAAAAAGGCGCTAGGCACTTAGCTTAATGTCGTGTTCACATGATAAATGGAGGGACTGCAATGAATAAGAAAACGTTCATCCTACTTGTTACACAGAGATTGTTCTGTCACCAACAGTTGGTTTCAGTTGAAATTCTATTGCTAGAAGCAACCACTACAGACATTGCTAGCATACTATTCGTACAATAGAAATATAATAGGGGTAGAACGGCATCGTCAACAACTGGGACGCACTTCTCGAAACAGACGGCAGGCTAGTTAGCTATGTAGGCTAGTTGTCTTTCTCTGTTTGAGTATGCAGTGTGAGTTTACTGCACATCCTCAATTGCCCCACAATGCATTGCATCTGGATGCCTTGAGACCAAAGGTCCTGTGAGATTTTTTTTTCATATGACTTTGAGCGAGAAGGTAAACAGTTAAGATTCACAATATCTGGTCCATTTACCCAAATGTACTGTGACATTTTCTTTACACTTAAAGGGAAACATTCAGCCGTGCTGTTGTTTACGGGTTGTTGAGTAATGGTTTACAGGTCCAGCACATTTGAGATCAAATTGACACCGCTGGTTTATGTATTCCACTCATTTGACTTTTACAGCCTCGACAGACACTTAAATACATATTTGTTTACCAGATGAATCACTGTGTGATGTGTTGGTCGTATGCCACTTGCTCACTCACTCATTCATTATTCCCTCCGAGGTTACTGTATAGTGAGCAGGATATTTCAGACACTTTATAAATCACGATTTTCACCATGACAACGACTTGTTGTAGTTACGTATGTAGGAAAACAAAAGGACTGATACACTTCCTGTCCCTGAATCGCATCTGCCATGCTGAACTCAATTAATCAGATTGTCTCACTTAGTTGGTTAATGATGACATTTTCTAACTAATGTAAGATAATCAAACTCTTGCATGGGGATTTCTTTTCGTGAATTCGTATAAATGTCAACCCATAAAGCCGAGCTGCAGCAGATCAATTGAATTAGAAAGAAGCTTTTCGACCGGAGACGTAAAGTTCCGTCTGCAGCGAACAGCAACTCAATCAATTTCCTTTAAGTTAAATCCAAATATGTTAACAGTAGATGACTTCATGAGAACATATTTCATTTCCATTACAAGTATTTTCCATGTTTCGTTCTTTTCCTCTTAGGAGGTGACATAGAGGTCAGGTAAAAAGCCTCCCTTTCCCTCTCCTGTTACTTCACAAAGGCATTCGTGTTGTAAACGTCCGCACGAAGCTCACCGACCAGCCTGTGAGGGTTAACCTCCAAGCAATTTTCAATACTCCCTACGGAGTTCATTAATCGGCACTGGACCCCTTTTGTTTCTCCGACTTTAGGAAAATCTAAGAAGCGAGATGATGCAAATGGCTTTAATGAAACACACACTCTTTCCTCGGTGCAGCAGTGTGACTGTGTGTTTATATCATGTTTGTCCTTTGTTGTCACTTAAACACCGGCCCATCCACCGCCGCCGCCGCCCCCGCTCTGCAAGGTGCACTCAGGAAAAAGGGGCTTTCCACATCAAAGTGGATTCCTATCGAAAAAAAAAAACCGCTACCCGAGAGACGCAAAGTGGAATCAGACTCATCTTAAGTCAGTGATTAAATACATTAAACAAGGCTTCATAATCAGTTGAATTAGCTGGATAATACATCACAGGGATGAGCAGCATGGAAAATACGTGTAATCTACTCGGTGAAAAACACTCCCAAACACACCAACATAACGCACGAGCGCGTGCTGTCAACGTTATGTCATTTTGCATGCGACTGGCCGCTCGAAGCGTACACATCCGTGAGTCCCAGATCAGCGGTGTAAAAACACCCAAACACCGGCCGCTCGACTGTTTGGATTTCTCCGTAATGAGGTATGATGACGGATTGAGCTTGTGACGACTACGAGATATTACATATCGACCAATGGTTAGCTCTAATTTTGGATTGTTGTTACAGTAGTCCTGCTCCCCAGGCAAAGCACTCTGTCATTTCTTTATTTATTATTCTGCAGGGCCACATGGTGGTATTTACCCTCAAACAGACAGCGGAACGGGAAGGCTGAGAGATTGGATCTCACTATTTACTAAACAGGGCAGTAATACACCTGTTTTTGCCCTTAATCTCCGCCTGACCCCTCGCTGTCCTTTTGTCTTCCTGTTGTGTTGAATGCCATTCCTAATTTTCAACACAAGCTGGTCAGTCCTTAAAGATGCAATCGTTGCGGTCAAGAGATACATAAGTTAACAAGAGACAGAGCTAACAGCTGTTAGCATGTGGACCACCAATGAACGACTAACTGTTTCAAGGCTTGGTGTTTCTGCTGCCTGACCTGAAAGCATCACGTCTGGTGCTGTTGTGTCGAGTGTCGATGCCACATAAAACCCCCAAAACAAGGATAGAAGGATAACTGATGCAACTACCACACACAGCTTTAGTTGAGCAATTAGGTCAGTCACTATTCATCCAATTTAACCTTTAAAATATCATTGTTCTTTTGTGTAAATTGTCTATTTTAATGTGGTACTACTGTTGATTTTACCCTGTATGTGAAGCACCTTGAGATTTTGTTTGTATTTTAATGTGTGCTTTATAATTTAAACACATTTTTAATTGTTATTACTATTATTAGTCTGAGTCTGGGTCTGAATCTGCGAAAAGTGAAACCTACACTGAATTCCTTAAACCAGGGCCACCAGGGAGGGAGTCCTCTCTGATCGTATAGAAGTCTATGAGAAAATGACTCTACTTCTCTCTTGATTTATTATCTCAGTAAACATTGTAAACATGAGTTTATGGTCTCAATCTCTAGTTTCAAGTCTTCTTCAATCCAGCATGATGTTCATTTAGTACATTATGGTCCATTTAGAGTCCAACAGACCAGAAAGCAGGGGATGCTCTAGGGGCGGGGCTACCTGCTGATTGACAGGTCGCTACCACGCTACCAATGCAGTTAGCTACTAAGACGACTTTAACACTTAGCTGTAAAGTTACCCTTTGATCATGAAGCTAACTTTGTTAGCAGCTTCACACCAGAATCCAGATGGATCCAGATCCAGTAAGGTTGCTGCTCGGGGTGTGTTCATCAGATCCACCCGTCGCTCCTCCACAGTCCAAATATGGTCACTTCCTTCACTGGTTGCAAGATGGTGACAACCAAAATGCAATACTCAAGTCCACACATCAATGGGTGAAGTCACGACTCATCAAAGTGACAGGTCACCAAAAATATGTCATATTCAGCGACGGTGCTGTTGTACTGAGCACCACCCTCTCGTGTCACTTCCATTTGCAAAAAAACAAAAAGAAGATGGTGACAGGCAAAAAATCTGTGGTTCCACCTTCATTAATTCCAGGTTGTGATCCAAGTTGTCATGAAATCTTTTTTCACAATAAAAATGAAAACTCTTTTTTGTCAAGAACTGCAGGTGAAGATAGATATTTGATAGAGACTGGATGCATTTCTATCAAATAAAAAAAAGGAATAAAAAGTTTGAAGTAGAGATATTGATACGTCTCTTGTGTTGCCTTTCAGATCTGTCTTTTATTCCCTGAATGATCCACTTGACTGGATCAGTTCAGGTCAACCATGATAAACTGTAATAAGCGTTTCCTTGCCCAAAGCTTACCTCAGAGCTCACGCTGTTCTCCGGGGCAGTGAGCATTAAACAGTCCGCACAGCTAAGTGAGCCATAAACTTTATGTTATGATCTGATTATTGACCTTCCTCTAATTGATCTTACTGTAGAAGTATTTGGGTAAAACAGTTTCCATGGGTTACTTGTACAGCTGGTGCCGCCTCTACAGGTCATTAAAATGTCCCAGTATTCACCGCAAACCCCAGTTTTTCTTACTTTGCTACTGTGGTATAACACCTTGTGTCTGTTTTTGCACTGTGGTTTGACCCGTTCCATGTAAACTCACAGCAGTTTCGACAGTCTGATTTCCTCCTCTAAAGAGGTTCGCACAACCTGCTCCGTGAAGCACAAAGTCCCGATATACAGAAGATCTGTCACGGTGATATCGTGAGGATCATTTTATCTAATAACTCCTATTTTCCTCTGCGACTGAACTGACAAATGGGGCCACAGATGGTTTGCTGTGCGCTATCCGTGAACGCCATTAAAAAAATTAAAAAAATGTCAATGATTTATCCCTTGATTAAGAGTGTTTGCTTTTCTAAACCGCTCTCCATTGATGTGAAAGTTAAAATACTCCCAAGTTTTAATTCAGTTAGAACCTTTCAGGCTCGGTATAATCAGAAAATGCTGTTTGCATGAGTTTCTCATTCGGGGTGTTGTCTTAATCAAGTTAATGCTGGAAATATTACAGTCCATGTAAATGTTATGTCTGTGTACGGCTGCCAAGGAAAGGCCTGATTATTGGCCAGGTTTTTGTCATGTCCAAGACGGGCTATGGGAAGTCGTAAAATAAGCACAGAAAATGATCTATTACATGAAGAAACGCTTTGAAAGACACTGACAATGAGACAATAAAAAATAAAATACTTAGAAGAAAAAAAAGTTTTGGACCTCAGTCAGAGAGAGAAAGTCTGGCCTGCCATGTTGCGTTATTCAACACATTTCCTCCTGAACTCACAGCTGTGCAGGTCATTAGCAAACAGTTGCACGGGAACCGAAGGGCCTGCCAAAAAACCTCTGCTGCAACTCCTGCTGTACATCCTGGGGTCACGGCAGGCCTCCGGGCCCGTATCCATCGGAGGTCTGAGACTTAAACAAGACACTCTCAAATGTAGGGGGCTACTGGTAACGACAGATCCCCGAGGCTGGATAGGATCACGGCTGCTGAGTCGGTGACCTGAGACATGAACAGTAGGAAGTCGATAGTGGCACACTCATACTGAGCTTGGCCAAGAGCTGCTGGAGAGATGAGGGCGGTCCACTTCAGACTTGACGTACTTTGGATTAGAGTGTTGAAAGTATTAACTCGCCTGAACACTTGAAAACAAAAACATTCAAGGCTCCAGGTGACTGGCGGTGTCGGGCTTTGTAGGTCTTGAATGTTTTCTCCAAAACCCCAATGGTCTGAGAAACGTCCCACTGGACTGAATTCCCATTTGTCCGCCCATTGTTGCAAAGACACACAGCTCAGAAAATATAACACACATGCACGGCACATGGCTAATTATTGTGCAGAATGATGTCGTCAGAGCTTCCACTATGGTGAAGGCATTACCAGCTCTACTCTACCTCTGATTGGCTTACCCTGACATTCTAACCCCAATTCACACTCCCCAGGCCGAAACATGACCAACAAAGGCAAAGAGTACTAGACTGTTATCAGATATTGTTAGCGCTACTAATGCTAATGTTTGTATGCTAACATGCTTACAAGTTACACATCTTAGTGTAGCGTGTTAGCATGCTAACACACACAGTAACGCTGAGGATGATGGTCTTCATCATCAACCAATAAGAATAAGAATTCTGACCTAACGACGGAACTAGATGAAAAGTCAAAAGATTCATCCTCTGGGGACCATTCCTTTCTGCACAGATTTTCAGGCAGTATATCCAATATTTATCAAGATATTTCAGTCTGGACCAAAATGTTTGACCAACTGAAATCGCCATTCCACGACCCTCCACTAGCTTCATGGGTGTGATGGGTTTTACACTGATGACAACTAGCCCCAAAGGGACTAGATGTTCGTTAGAGTCCAGAGTCCAAACATCCACAGCAATAAATATCCTTTTGTTTTGTGATCGGCTTCCCGGTGGCACCTCAGCAACGTCAATGCCATTTAAAAGCCACCACAGTAAAAACACTCACACAACACTTTTCAGCATTGAACAGGGCGTGAGGAACAGACAGATCTTTGATGCCGGCAAGTCATCCTGCACTAATGCTTCCACCGTGCTGTTGAGATGCTGTGCACCACACACACACACACTCCCAATCATCACATGAGGGTTACCAAAATACATTTGCAATGGAAGGTGACCAACGCTGCACGTTGTTCTGCATGTTGCCATAACACATGAGGTGCCTGTCATGTCATTCTGCCCGTGTGTTTACCAGCAAAGGCAGACATGCCACGTCTATTGTCACCATACTGCCCACGATGACAGGCTGCCTTTTGAACATATAGAGCTACAGCAGCAGGGCTTACAATAGAAACACCACCTCCTGCTGATGTTGTGACAACCACAGTCATCAAATACTTTAATGGGATTATGACAAAGGACCATGTGCAGAAAGCATGTCAGCCATGTCGGAGAGAGACTTTTGTTGTACCTTAAAAACACGATCAAGCCATGTTTCTGATGACACAGCGTTTTTGAGCAAGCAAAACACCTTTTGAGAAGAAATGAAAAATGCCTTCTTGAAACCCTTTTAGATCACATCCACGCTCATATCGGGTATCTATCAGTAATGCGCTGCCTGATCCAAAATAAGCAACAACAAAAAAAAGTGAGAAAATGTCACTTCAAATAAAATGTATGTATGGATGGTTCATATAAATATTTAAGTAATAATTATTTTCTAAAACTTCATTGGTTGAATGAAAAGGGGGTGGGTTATAATTTTGTTTTCGTTCATTTTGCGGTCAGGTTGAATGACGGCATTGGGCGAGGTCGGGTCACATGTGAAAGGACATCACTGGCACCTATTTAACAATAGATGCAAAAAAAAAGGAAAATCAATTCCTTTATATTATTGTATCACAATCCAATCATCCTTTCTTCCCAGAAAACTAATTATGATGTGTGCTTTCGTAAGCTAGTGCCAATTAACAATATGAGATTCTAAGCCTGCCCACTTTTGAGGGGTCCAATCCAATGCTTAACTGGGTTTAAATCCCTCTTGTAACAGTATACCGCTCAAAAATCCCATTTCACACTACAGAAGATGAAGACCCTCTGAATTGTGTTTAACTGGGATTTTAAAGCTTTAAAGCAATACATTTTAATTTTGTGTAGATTTTGGCAGTCCCTGTGGACAAAAGCGGTAGTGTTTGTGAGCAACAATCCCTTAAAGGAAAACACCACCGCATTTCCATACTGAACTATGTTCTGCTCTGATCTTAGACGAGGTGATACATACCTCCCTCTCCTCTGTGCGTGCACTCAATGGCTCTTGCGCGCACTCCGCGCAGCGCTAATTTGCTAGCATGTAGCTTGTCCCAGTATATTCCTGAGGATCCAAAGGGGGGTGAAGTTAGAAGCGACCAAGCACTTCCACGTTGTCCCTATTTAAATACGGTTACGTGAGTAGTTACACGACCCAAGTTTGGTTACACAAAATGAAACATGACAATTTTTCTAAGCGGATAACAAGGATAACTATATAGTATGGCGGAATAACAACTGGAAGCACTTCGACGTCGGCGCAGTAATATCATCACTCAAAACATGACGGGACTATATACCTTCTGCTTGTTTTCACAACCCTGTACGATGCACGTTATAACCATGATGTTTGATTGTTCACAAACTATCTTACTACAACCTGATGCTTCCTCAACTGTGCACAAACTACTACAGGTAGTGCAGGCGACGGCGTGCAGGTCACGTAGGTTCTATTGACGGAAGTAAGAGGGGGAGCGGAGTGATGATATTACTGCGCCGACGTCGAAGTGCTTCCAGTTGTTATTCCGCCATACTATATAGTTATCCTTGTTATCCGCTTAGAAAAATTGGCATGTTTCATTTTGTGTAACCAAACTTGGGTCGTGTAACTACTCACGTAACCGTATTTAAATAGGGACAACGTGGAAGTGCTTGGTCGCTTCTAACTTCACCCCCCTTTGGATCCTCAGGAATATACTGGGGCAAGCTACATGCTAGCAAATTAGCGCTGCGCGGAGTGCGCGCAAGAGCCATTGAGTGTACGCACAGAGGAGAGGGAGGTATGTATCACCTCGTCTAAGATCAGGGCAGAACATAGTTCAGTATGGAAATGCGGTGGTGTTTTCCTTTAAGAAAAACCTTATTTTACTGCAGTAGGTCCTGGTTCTCCCGTGCTTGACTTCTCTCCATTAGGTCCAGCGATATGGCCAGGGCCTCCAGCAGCGTGATGTCTGTTGGCACCCTGTGGTGACGGGCGGCATAGTGAGGCGAAGCTCTGCTTTGGTTGCTGTCGTACGCGGGGCTCTCCACTTCCTGTCGGAGCGCCCACTGCAGGATGAACATGGCAGTGAAGCTGGATCTGGGTCAGTTCGACATGATGACACAGATGACAGGGATTAATAATAATTAAGTAGAAATAGCCAGTCTTCTCACTGTTGGTCTCATTTCCTTATATAGGTCACGTAGAGGGATCTGTGTTACATTCATTCTGTTTCATAAGCAGTTAAAAGGTATAATAAGTGTATTGCTATTGCCCTGTCAATATTATTATCTTTGACTGCATTTGCACCGTTGCCAAAACACACCAGAGTGTGCATGTGTGAAGTTCAGTGCTGCATTTGAAGCCTTCTTTTCCAAAAAAAGCTGAACTCCATTCGCAACCCCAAAAAGCTGCCCCCCCGAGGGCCATCGTTATTCAGCGTCTGCTGTTTGTCCCCGTGTTTGCTCGATGTGCACAGTCGGCTCTGGTGACTGTTCAGAGGGGTCTGGGTTGAACGAGACCACACGGAGCCCCAGATCATGTTGATACAGTTGCCTACCCCGAGGCTTGACAACAGCCCCTGAAGAGAGGGGCCACAGAAATGGATTAGGCCCCTGGCACTGACCCTCTTCCCTGTTCCCCTCCCCCCAGACTGAGGGGGTCGGGGCCCTCACAGCTGAGCTCAGAGTCCAGCCGCAGTCCTGCTGGCCATATCCTACTGGCCTGTATTCTCCAACTGGACGTTGATTATTTACCTGCTGCAAGGGCGCCTGTTTGATCTCTTGTCGCCCCCGAACGTCTTCCTGGAAACGCCGCAGACACGTGACACAATCACATCGCATCAGTCAAGAGGAAAATCACCTGAGATCTGAAAGGACGTTGACATTTTTGCCTCGCTCCTGCCGAGCAGACTTTACATCATAATAATTATGTTGAAACAGGGAAATAAATCCAGCCATATCTGGGCCGTCGCCATGGAACCTTCTCACCAATCAAGTGGATTTGCACAACACACAAGACCACCCTTCTGCAGAGGAAGTACTGTAGATCTCTCACACATGAAGGAAAATCTGAGTCATTGCTCACTTCCAATAAATCTGTTTAAATCCGATCGGGATCCAAGCACATGCCCGCTGTTATACTGGAGAATTTAACACAAATTAGATAAGTGAGGATACTTTCTCAGAGTTACCTGCTCTGCTGTTGGATTTGCAACGAGGCTCCCGACTGAAGGGGTGAAAGATGTTAACAGATGTGACGAGAACGCGATCTTTTGATGACAAAAATCCTAAAAAGGGGGGCAAAAGTACTAAAGTGCATCTGGCTTCACATGGACTCCAGTTCAGACATCAGCTGAAGGTGCTTAGTCACATGTTCAAACAACATGCCAAGTCAAAGCTATTAAGAGTTAAGTGTCTTTATAGAGTGATCCCAAAGTTTAAAAAACATCCCCAGTGGACACCGAACATCCTTCTTTTAATGAACAAAGTAGAGCTCCAAAATTAAGAGGTTGACAGTCACTGCTGATATGATTGTAATCCTTTTAGCAAGTATGAAAATTGTGCAAAAAAAAGAAGTTGTTACTCATACAACATGGGTTACATCTGGGAAGTTTTTGCAACGTGGCTCTACGTCGGACTGTTGGTCTGTCGGCAAACCACCTCCATCCAGACTCAAATATCACAACAAATTTGTCCATAAAACATTCATGGTGCACAGAGGATGAACCCTACTGACTTTGATGTACTGCAGACCAGAAAGTGGACATGAAATTAAATGTCTCAACAACTATTGGGTGGACTGATACTTGATATTGATGCCTTCGTGAGAATAACCTGTGATAACTATTTTTTTGATCGCCTGACTTTTAATCTCACGAAGACAAATGTTCCATTTGTCCAATACTTTGGTTTATGACCTAATATCTGCAAAACATTCCCATCAGCCTAAGCTGCATTTCATGTGCTTGAAATATATAAAAAATATTAGCACACTGACATGCTAGATATAAATGTAATAATTTAATTCATAAAAGATCAGCATGTAACTGTGAACGCATTACCTTTGTTCACGGTGCTGGCCACTCTGTTGAAACGCTACACTTTAAACGTTCTCGGTCTCAGATTGCATTTGATTCCCGTCCTTCTAGATGCAGAAAGAACATTTCAATTACTGATCTCAAAGAAGAAGTTCAGAGTTTAAAAAGCTGTTTGCTGAGGACTAAAACTCTGCCGACAGACAAAGATTGCACAACCTCATGTGGACTTGGTTGCTGTTCGAAAGTACCCTCTAGGATGCTGCTTTGGTAGAGAAACAGGCCTAATAGGTTGCCCTTACCAGTGGAGAAAATGAAATTATGGGTGCCCTTAAATGGCAAAAATTTAGTGCAGTGCACTAATCGATGCCCTTAAACGGAGGAAACGTGATGCAGTGCACAAAAAGCTGTCCTACAAGCAGATGATGATGTTTTTTTTATATATATTTTTTATTCCTGAGGCTGACTGAGCACATCTTATTATTTTGGTACCTGATGAAATGAAGGAGTCACAGTTTCAGACCTCCTCCCCTCAGTATAAACAGCTGATCCTGCTTTATTTTCCACTGATCATCTGTATTACTTCGTTTGACAAATGAAGACATCATCGGTGATAGAGACCCACTCCTCCCGTAACATCACATGGCCACACATGTCACTGTTACTACAGTTGTTGCTTTGTTTATTTGTGTTGCTCCTCTCCTCCTCCTCTTTATTTTCTTTCCCTCCACTGTTAAAGGTCGTAGGTTGATTTCCTTTTTCTATCTGGAAAACAAGGGCAGCTTTTTCCGCTTGGCCACTGCTGTGTGTTGTTAACGGTGCGCATGGACAACGTGAATCATGTTTTTGATACCGGGGAGTCGCTTCACTGAAGTCAACTCTTTTCCCTCTCGACTTATTGAAAACAGTACCTCGGGTCAAAAAAAGCTTCATGTGGAACTGAGTGGAAAGTCCAGCTGATTGAGACAGCTGATAAGTAGTTCATAAATTACTACTATTTAAAAAAAGCTTATTTAGAAAATACATATAATTTAATTTATCTAATGTGTGTGTGTATATATACACACACACACACACACACAGATTATTGAAAAGTGACTTTCTAAATGTGAAGTCAGCATACAAATGTGCCAGTGCGTGTCTGAAAGGTGCTTCTGTTGCCAACACGTGCCCTCAGCAGCACATGCCGCTTGGCCCCCTGGGTCGTCACATAGCTCCTGAACAGGTTCAACCACTGGGACATGGCACAGCAGGTCAATGACCCAGTCCCCGGGGCCATAGGTGGTAATGTTCTGCACTCAACACACAGCACTCACCTCCCTTTTCCAGCCAGCGCAGCCTCGGTGAAGCTGCATGCAGGCCAACGGAGTCCTCATTGGCCACGATCTTTAATTGACTGCCGGCCACGTTGGCATAATCATTGTGCTTTAAAAGCTAGGAGCAGAATCACCCGCGTGTCCTCCTGCAACAGTCCTTCGTCTGTCAGTCTTCACATTGCCTGCAGGCAGTGATGGGAAGCTAAAAGAACCCAAAGAAGAATGTATTCAATTCTATTATTTGTGATCACCCGACTCATTATTACACATCAACGCGGGAACACTCCCCAGAGACGGAATGAGGTCATGTTGTTCAGGAACCAACTCATCAATCAGGACAATGGCCCACTCGCCACTTCCCAGGGTGCAGTGCAGAATTGCACCAATCAGATGCCTGGGAATCAATGCCCACCGTTTCTTTTTATTTCCTAAGGAGTCAAAAGGGTATAACTAACCATCTGATATCACAAAACTGCTTCCTCCTTTAGGGTGCTGAAGGGAAACCAACAAAGAGAAGCTAACACCCAAAAGTGACCAGTTCCTCCCTGCTGTAACAATAAAGCATACAGCCAATTAAGCATTAATAACTTTTGACACAGATGACGAAAAACTCACTTCCAATAAAGGGAGAAACTGCCACTAGGTCTCTGATTGGTTGTTATTTTTAGTAGTGGGGAGTATTTGGAGACTATATAGCACATGAAAACCTTGTTGTAAACTGGGTGTGGGTGACTCATCCCACACAATGATGTCACGGTCGGGGTTTAAGGCCAGCGATGTGGTCCACATGTCCTTTTACTTCCAGGCCAAACTCACATCATTGGTCACCTTAAGCTTGTGGACATCTTCATTTTCCAGATTGTGTTTTTCAAATCTGGTCAGTCATCAAAGGAACATTGTCTCCCTCCAAACCTCCGTCTGAGTAGATCGTTAACGCCCGAGTTGGATTAATGGACACGCCAAACATCGCCGTCCGCTGACCCGACGCATTTCGCATTTTAAACCCATACTGTGCGGCCGTCATTCAAGTCCACTTGAATTGGTGGGAAAGGAAAAAAGTAACACAAGTTCAGTTTGTGTTGATTCAGATCTGGATCCAGATATTGAAATCAGACGCACAGCAAAACAAAGTGCAGTTTTAATCTGCATGAAAATGCATAGTGATAGCACTATTCATCCATGATGGCTAAAAATGTACGAATACGTCCGAGCTGCTACAAACAGGACCGATTGTGTTACGTATTGGTAGGACAGCAGATCAGAGGAACAGGGCTGGGTTGCACACAGATCCCCCCGACCACACTGCCTACACAGCAGCAGCTGACTGCACCACTGACACTCCAGCTGGGTCTAATTTGGCTGTCCCCCCCCTCCTCTGTAAATTTTACTATTATTTTTATTCATAACTGGTTTCCTCTAGCGGTTATGTTAATATCTGGAAATACACTCCCGCAGTCTCGGCTCAGTCAGAAGTGTTTGTGTGGTGTGTGATTAAGGGCGCCTGGCAAGCCCAAAGTCCGGTCTTCGCGTGGGTAGGCAGAGACAGCAGCGGTGGCAAGACTTTCCAGGAATATCTCAAATAAATCAGGTGTGATAGCCTAGTGGAAAAAACTCATTTTCCATGTCCACTTTCCAAATATTCCACTCCAAGTTTTAACACCTTTTGTCATAGAACACGTCTGCTGGTATTTTGAACAAATGATGAGGAGGGAAAAAAAGAAAAGGATTTTGTCTGTGAGTGTAAACAACATCTTTTTCCACAGGTTTGTTTGTTGTACTTTCCCAGGCAACGACAGAATCATCCGTTTACGCACCTCCGTCATGCTATCAGACGCCCCCCCCCCCCCCCCCCCCCTCCTCTCATCCTCCCAAAGCTTTTCCAATACAATCTGAATAACTCTCTTTGAGTAATTGGAGTGGTTAACGCAGCAGGCCAGATATCCAAACAGGAAACAGGAAAAAGTGCAGAAATTATTCCGATCAAGTGAGATTGGATGATGGAAAACAAAGCAAGAAGAGACATGAAAGGAGGGTCAGAAAGTGCACTCTTGAAGTCAGCTTCACACCGCCGCCTGTTTTGATTGCAGTAATTAAAAAATGCACAGCCGAAGACATGCCCAAAGTCACGGACGCATCTTGATTTTATTTTAACGGCCGACGATAAATAAATTATTTTTAGCTCTGTGCTCTGGTGTTACCGGAGGTCTCCCGGTGACTGGATTCAGCTGTGTGGGATTACGTTGAGGTGAGAGATGGAGGTCTTCGCATGCAGACGGGCCCAGAGTGGCGGGTCACCCAGAGGTCTCCGCATCCACGCTGGGGCGGCTGCCATGAGAGGCCGGTCGGATCGTTGGCCTGTCACACGCCGCTGACGTCTGGATGGAGAAAATGTAAATGGAGTGTAATTTTTGGATGAAAAATCTCTCCCCCTTTCCCCTCTCCTTTTTAAAAAAAAAAACCCCTCTGCCGTCAGCGGTATTGATTCTGCAAATTAGTAAATATTGCCTTGTGAGGATTCACCGAAGGAAGTGGATTAGATCATGGGTCTATACTCACAAAACGAGGCATTTGAAAGTTTGTAAGTACACCAGGAGTTTATTTAAAAGAACACTTGCCCGATAGCTTCTACAGCTAATGGCAGTCAGCGTTTACCCAGCTGTTTCCGTGATGCGAGTTTCACGCCAGAGTATGAAAAAGTTTCGCAGATATTTTATAAATGCTTGTATTATCATGTCAACACTTGTCAACACGGAACTTGTCACGGAAACAGCTGGGTAAACGCCGACTGCCATTAAACACCAACGAAGAAGAAGAAGCTGGGTAAACATGGAAGTGCCGTCTACGCAACAGTGTAGCTTTAGCAGTAGAAGCTATCAGGCAAGTGTTCTTTTAAATAAACTCCTGATGTACTTACAAACTTTAAAATGCCCCGTTTTGTGAGTACAGACCCTATGTGTACTACTGCAAAAGTTTGGTAACATTCCATGCATTATTAGTGGGAAAATTTACGAGATATATACTATGCACAATCGTGCTATTACTAAGCCATTCGGCTGATCGCCCTATCTTGACCACTGCTGACCATCGCTAAAAATGCTTCCGAGGGGGTGTTTGGCTGGATGTCATGGTGGAAATTACCTAGGGTGCATTTTACTCCAAACCATCACTTTAACAGAATATTTTCCATAATTGACTGAATTTTCTATGATGGAAAAACCTGAAAGCCGTCTGTCATTTTGACCGACCAGGAGCTTGAAGCGTGTCTTGATTATGGTTCCGGTGTAGATGCAGCACTGCTGCAGAAGGAACAGAAGGAGTGTGCGGTCGGATTTCCTCCTGGTGAAATGAGAGCTTTCAGGGTCAGTAAATCCCACGATCAGGGAAGTCCAGACTAAAGCGCAGTAGCAGAACCAGGCCTGTTTGGTACCACTTCCTCATCACATAGACTTTAGGATGGGTTTATACGTTAATACTGCAGAAGGCAGCACGGCGATTAAGTAAAAGAAAAGAAAATCAAACATTATGCAAGTTTCTTCGCCGTTACTTACTCGACACCCTTGGCACACATCACAGTGAACGGAGAATAAATCATCTCATGTACAGAAGTTGCGATGTGCCAATCCAGGAAGCAAATGTAAATAAACGGCTGCTTCCCTGAAGCGTCGTCACACGACGACACAGAGTATGTTGATGCAACAACACGCACTTACGTGTGACGGTGTACGAGGTTCATATACAAAACAAGAGCTACAAGCGTTTTGATGCGTGTGCCTTATGTTGGCAACATAACTTCTGTTGTGTCAGAAACATTAATGAAAGAAAAGACCCATTCCTAATCCTCATGTAGTGTCGAGGCTCGTGGTTGACCAGTCAGCTGTGTTCAGAGCTGTAACATACTCTCAGATGTTTCCTGGTAAGAAGGTTCCTCTGGGAGACTTAGGGGAGCCAGGAATGTACCTGAATCACAGGGAGAGTTCCTCTGGCGGGGAATAAAAGCCAAAATTGTGAAATTTAATTTTGCAGATTCCCTGACTGCCACATTTAACGCAGGAAAGAATGTGGGTTCAAAACAAAAAAGCTATCAGAAGGCCGGACGCTCCTGACTCATTCAGCATCACGAACTAAATCAGACGGAGCTAATTGAAGCCACATTCCTGTATGTGAGGCTTGAATTCCAGAGCTATTCCTGCCAACGGCACACATCAGACGCAACACACCCACTCACACATGCTCGAACGCACACCTACGAGCTGTCGGCCAGATAACTCAATCTAGATTTCATCGGCTCCGAGTGTCACAACACGGAATTCCTTATCTCCTTCCAGGGTGACATCAAAGGTGGCATTTCCAAATTCCTTTCAGGACGTGCTTGACAACTTTTTTACAGTCGAATGTGTGGTTGTGATTCAGTGTGTTTACATAGAGACTTTCACCACGGTGGCTGTGGCTTCGGCCACCCAGCCATAACGGTCCATGAAAACGCAGGGTAAAGACATCAAAGCCCTTTCCAGGATCATTCCGGTCAGGAGCATGAAATAACACTGTGACAAATACAACTCGCATGGCAGGATACAACGTCCCTCATCCGTTTGCACTCTGCTCTCAATCAGATTGCTTATAAATGTCCAAAATTAAACCAGGCCGCTCCCTGGAATGTGGCTTCATGGTCCTACTGGAGCTAAACACAAACAGGTCAACACTTAGCACCATGAACAGGCGTTTCCTGTCTTTAGGAAGTCAGGTGCTTCTAGATCCTCCAGCTCCTTCTAGCCTCGATTCGCCCCATTGCTTGCCTCAGGAAGAGATCTGTTTACAGCAGCCCCCCCCCCCCCCCCCCCCAAACACACACACACACACACAAATGAAGTGACAAATTAAATAGTCAGATACAAGCTCAATAGTTTTAACAGATTTAGACCCATAAAGCAGGGAAACTGACGTGCTCACATGTGGCCTTGAAAACAGATCTATAGGAACGCTTCCTGGACAGATTGCAGGTGGATTAATTAGTAGTTTATCTTTTGAAATCATGGTACAATCACATATCTGCTATCAGTAAATCACACCACAAACAAACCACCTTTTCAAGAGGTCTCTTTTCGCTTCTCTGGTCCAGCACCAGGTTTAGATCAGCTTTCCCACCAGCCCAAAGGAACCAGACCCAAGCTAGTTTAAACCGAACCAAACGGTTTGGACGTGAAAGCATTTTGTCGTTTTTGCCAGCTGCCGAGTTGGCCCGAATTTAGCAACAACTTTGATTCAGGAGCATTTAAGGTGGGCTGACCTTTAAGCTGGACCAGCTTTGCTCAGATTATTTTTTTTTCCTTTTAAATTTGACAATATTGTTTTTCACTGTTTAACTTTTAGCATTCAAAAGGTCTTATTAGATTATTCTTATTGTCGGTTAAACAGTTGATTTTTAAGATCCCTTTATAAATATTCACAAGTTTAAATCTCTTGAGATTTTCAGCACACCAGAATCACAGAAAATATTATTTCAGACCAGTTTCCTTGGTTTTACCTCCAAGACTGAAACTCTATTATTCACTCCTGCATATGCAGGTGGAGGTCTGTAATCCACTTTCCGTCATCCCTGGAGTTCCGCTCTCTGCTGTGTACGCCGGCAAACTTTGGCAGGAAGCTCAGATTGTGTGTATATGTGTGTGTGTGTGTGTGTGTAGGGGTGCTAGTGCACGTGGCCCTGGACAGCTGTGCAAACACCAGCTCTGCACTGACCGTTGCAGAGCGATGCCTGAGATGCTGCACATGTGGTCCAACCTGGCGGAGACGAGCACAGGTGAGACGTCCGGGACCGAGTCATTCTGCTTTGACTCTCCGTTTGGCTTCGCACTGCGAAACCACGGTTGCAGGACCAACGCCATATTTGGGATCCAGCGGAGTAAATTCTGCATTTATTGCCTGCCCCAACAACCCCTGGTCCCACTTGTCCTTTTCAATTTATGCCGCAAATTCGATCCTTTTAAAGAAACCTGAGCAAGTTGGCAGCTAATTTTCTTTTATGAGAGATGCTCTGCTCTAAAAATAAGTCCTGTTCACAGTAAAAGGGAAAACAACTCTGCCAATCAAAATGGAGCTCCAGCTGCTGAAATCCATCGACTTGAACATCCTGCCGTCAGCGGCGTTTACATTTTTAAAACTGCTGTCGTAATCGGACGGGTGTTGAACAGGACACAAGCCGCTGAGACAGAGTTTGGCTGCGCTGGAGTGCGGTCTCTTTATGTTGTGTGTGTGTGTGTGTTTAACAAGATTTCTAAGGGCTTTTAACATGCTGTCTGCCATGTAATTAGTGTATATGGCTAACTAGCTCCCAGCAGGCAGTTTTTAAACACTTTCCATGGCTGCACACCTCACAGGCCAAGAAGCACTTGCAGGGAGGAGGGAAAACGGGGAAAAAGGGAAAACACGCGTTAAGCAGTACTTAAGCAGAGCAAACATACAAAAAAAGTGCACCAATTTCACTGCAAAGAATCTGAGCTGCAGCACGTCTTCTCCTGTTTCACTTGAAATGCACGTGACAGGTGGATAAAATAAAACCTTTTACGTATAAAGCTCGAACACCAGGAGTTTGTCTGCACTAAAGAGATCTAAACACGAGGGAGGGATGGAAATATATAACACTGCACATTATTACAGATGTGTGTGAGGGCTTGAATGTACGAGTGTACAAGAATGAGATGCATCTGGATTCGATCAGCGTTTCCCACTGAAGCGCCTGGTTGTGTGGTCATGCAGTGTGTGGCAGTGCACAGCGGAGGAGCCCGATGTGTTTGTGCGCCTCGTGGAAGCGCTGCGACATAAGGACATCTGTAGGTTGTCTATCTGTACAGCTCTCTGGGGAGCTTCAGTTATATAAGGATCCTAAAGGGAGAGCAACGGTGCGCTTGTATAAAAAGCTTTTTTGGGGGAAAAAAACAACACACAAGGTGAGAAGATGACAAAGAACAACACAACATGTTCGGAAGCAATGACTCAAATTGGAAGACGTGAGAGAAGTGAAAACAAATTTAAATTGAAAACTGTCCTCTGACAAAAACAAGCGGGAACAAAAATATTTGTGGGTAAAGTAGCCCGTCTTTCCTCCGCGTGTGGAACTGAGGAATAAAATTCATTACCGAGTTCACCGCTGTCAGTGGGAGCGCGTGTAAACAGTCGATGACACCTCCACTCATAAATGTGTGGCGTGGAGGGAGAACACATGGCGGCAATGCGCCTTGGCTCGCTCACACAAGTTTATGAAAAGTGGAGGAAACCAGACACGCAAACGGATGGCGGCCGGCGGCTCGCTGGCCCCTCCGCGCCGTACGTCTGCACGCCTGGGCGTGCGTGCGTGTTTCTGAGGCGGCTGCTGCAGTTCATTCTCCAACATTTATCTGCCCGGGCTGTGGCCTCTGACGTCCGGCTCTTGTCGACCAGAGCTACAGATGTATGCTAACTAGTAGCAGAGCTCTCTCTCTCTCTCTCTCTCTCTCTCTCTCTCTCTCTCTCTCTCTCTCCTTACAAAAAGGGTTTGGCTGAGGCCGCCAACCAAACACAACCGCCCATACCAGACGAGTGCATCACCCCTGTTCGGAAAGAATGAACACATTGCTTCCTAATGCGTTCCCAATGGGTGCAGGTATTTGTGAGGGAGTCAGTGATCTGCAGTATAATTGGTTCTTAAACTAGGCCATGACGCTCTGCAGACAAACCCTCCGTCGGCTGTGACATCTGCACGTTATACAGCAGAGACATAATGGCAGTTTTGTAAACAGTTGACCCTGTGATCGCAGTTCCAAGGTAATGAAAAAAAATTCAGAAAGAAAACAAAATCCCATGAACTTGAAACAGTATCTGATGAAGTTTTCCTGCACATAACGTCTTGGAATTGAACTTCTTTTTCCCTGAAAAAAAACGTCTGATCCAAACTAGTGGCCTCTATCGCAATGGGGTCAGCACTGTTTGTTCCTTTAACGGTGACTGACCTGACCCCGTGGTCCCTCTGATTGGAGCCCAGCTGAGATCAGACAGCGGGCTCCGGCGAGAAGACATCAGGACCACTCCGGAGCCCCTTAAAAACATGCCCTTTAATTATTTGTGTAAGTGTAAGTGAACAAGTGAGTGGAAAGTATGCGGCGTCCAGCCTCCCGCTGCAGGAGAGCGGGGCTGTTACCTTGTGGAGATGTGCTGCGGTGCATCATCAGAGGTTCAGGTCAGCTTGCTAATTGGCCTGGACTGTGCAGGTGGACTCAGCTTGTCGACCCACATATACGTGTTCGTCCTTTATACAGTATTATATCGTCTCCTGAAGGGACAATTATTACCTTAATGAAACTTTATTGGCTCACCTCGTAGCACAGTAAACACCACATGACCCTCACATCTCCGAATACAAGCAGCAAAGTCAGACGAGAGCCAATAAGAAATACCGCACCGCCGTGAAAATAAAATAACAATGGTTTTTCTTATGTTTATACTTTTTGAGGAACAACTGGGGAGGAGGCAGAGGAGATTCGGAGCGTCTTGAAATGTCAGCAGGAAGAAGGATTTTGTTCCAAAACAGAACATGAGCCAAAATGTTTTGGAAGGTAGAAATCTCAGCAGCTGACAAAGTAACATCTCGGGCTGCAATGGCCAATTATTTCCGTGACTCAAGTGAAGTCCGACCAACAAAACCCAACGTTTTTAAAATCATGAAAACATTCTCACATTTATGAAGCTGGAGTTCCAATAAAAATAAGCAAGTTTGTGTCATCCAAACAGGTCTTTTACCTGTTGCGAATGATATAATGTTAAATGTTAAATGCAAATTTTAACTGAATTCCCAGATAAATGGCAAAGTAAACATGATCTAACGTTGTGTTTTAGAGGTGGTAAATGGTAAATGAAGATGTATATACAGTATATAGCAGCTCAAAGTGCTTTACATTGACCGATTAAGGATGTGCAAGGTGCCACCTACCTTCCCATTAGATCCCACGAGGATCTATCTAACATTCACGGACCGGGGGCCATCTGGGGTTCAGTATCTTTCCCAAGCACACAGGAGCTGGGGATAGAACCACCAATCTTATGACTTGCTCCGTTCCTTCCAGGCAAACAGACCAAAGGCATTGCAGAAGAAGAGGCAACATGAGGCAATTCAACAAGTGCCATTCAAACATCAAGTGGTTAGAGTCTCCTCTTCGCTCGATCTAAATAGTACTTAATTCATTTTTTGGCGAACGACTAATTGAATCATTAATTCATTGTTTTAGCACTTTGTGAGTATTCAGAATTGTTCCACTATCCTATTAAACTGCTGTGCCGGAGACTAAAATGACACCTCAAGCTGTTTCTGCTTCCGTTTCCATCTTCGTTCCTTACATTACGGCGAGCGTTTGGCCCGTCTATCACCCTACAACCTTTTTTTCCTTCTGCCACTCCTTTTTCCACGCTTCCCGTCTTCTTTCTTGCTTCCCTCGCTCCTCTCTTCCTCACCTCGGCATCTTCACTGCACACTCTGTCCCGGTCAGCCTCTCATTATTTTTACCCACCAGTATGTGGAAAAGGTCCACATCATGCAAATAAAAAAACCACAAGTTTTGTTTTGGCTGGACCGCACCCAGGCTCAAGAGCCGCTTCGGTCTCGTTCACCAGCATCTCTGCCTTCTGGACAAACTGACATTAAACCGAGAGTAGAAGAAGGAAGGGAGAGATTATTACTCATTTTAATCTAGAAATCACAAATTAGATTATCATGATTTAAATCCGTCACTCACAATTAATCCTATTACCAGAGCAGCTGGGCTTGTGCTGGCTCAGACTATGTCACTTGGTCAGATCATGGAGGTTTGGTCAAGTTCCCATCAAAAGGAGTGCAATCACCACCTCTTGTTCCCAGTGACTAAAGGACCGGCAGGATTCTGCACAAGGCTGGGTTGGCAGGAAACTGGTTGAATTATGAGCAAAAGGTTGCAAGCATTGTTTCTTTGGTTGAACTTCTGCTTGAACTTCCCTGAAAATAATTACAGTGATTCAAATAGTTGCTGCGTGATAAACAAGTAATTTTGCATCAAGTTAAACACCAGATGTGGATTATTAACACAGTCATCAAGGCTTCGTACCATTGTATCTGGTCACATTTTCTAAAAACTGCAAAAACTCCAGTGAGACTTGCTGCTGGACGACCCATCCTTAACCACTCAAGATCAATGCTAGACCTGAACCATCTTGTGAGAGTTACCAGCTAGACATGACCCTGATGTTTGACGATGACTTAGCATCAGGTATGCTATGCTAGCCTGTCATAAGCCATATGTAGCTTTGCCCTGCTAAATTAAATGTACCGTTTTCCAACTTAATATTGACATGAAAGCCTGAGACATAACTGTGAATGTGATAGAGCTGGGGGGGATATCGACTCTGAAGGTCCAGACTATCGGATTTAGTGCCATCTAGTGGTGAGAACTGAAACTTTTGGTCCATATGGCCCCGCTCTCGAATGTGAATCTTCTGAAAGCTTCGATATGAAGCATGTGTCTCATATGGTGACATTAATGCTTCATGACGTATATGGGACTTACCATAACTACCCGTTTCCAACATTTCATTCGATTTCAATCATAGAGTGATACAAACGTGCTTGACTATCGATAATTCAAGGATCTGCCATATTTAGCTCCACACAACCAACTTTGCTGATCATTAAAGTCTAAGTTGATAATAATTCAGTGTAAATTATGCCTTTTAAAAGTGGCAATCGGTATCTGATGGTGCAAACACCTGCAAGTTGTAACCAGCCAATCTGTTGGCTTCCGACCATCCCACAAGATGTGAATGAAGCTTTAGCCCCGCTATTATGTTAGCTGGGTGTTCTGCTCCAGCCCAGTAAAATTTGCTAATTGCTCTGTTAACCCGAATTAGTTTGATTAACACGATTAACTTAAACAGGGAAACATTTACGCTCGAGAACAGTAGGTTCTCTGTTAATGGACAGCGGACCAAACTGAGCCGTCAGCTGTCTTTAGACTGTATTATATGAATGTAAAAGTGACTGTTGTTTAGCTTGGCTGACAGCACCTGGTGCTCCCCAATATATTATACGCACAAACTTATGCCACATGAAATTGTAAAACTTGTGGACACAGACAGCTGCAAATTATTTTAAATGCGTTACACAGCAAGTAACTCTTGCAGTATCCCAACAGATCAATGAAACTAGCCTCTGCAGGCTGTAACAATCAGCAGAAATCATTTCATTATTCTGTCGGTGGGCTTTTATTTGCCAGGTGACTCTATCAACAAGGTATTTGCTGCTCAGCTTGGCTCATGCCAATAAATACATAACAGTGAATAAAGAGGGGGGGGGGGGGGGGGGGGGGGGCGCTAGAATTACTTTTAAAAGAAAAAAAGGAATCAATTTCGCAAACAATACATCAAGTCAAATGGGCAGGCAGAGCTCACACTTAAAGCAGTTTCAGGTTCATATAAAAAGGGATATGTTTTTCCACGTCTCATGTGTTTGTCCGACAATCAGAATGGGTTCAAATAATTGAGTCCAGTCCTGAGTGTGTGAGTGAGAGAGAAAGCTGAAAATGTATACGCTGAAACATCTAGAATCATTGAATAGTCGCTATTAAGCCACAACAGAGGTCAAGGATTCAATTAAAATGCACCCTAACGAAGTCTTACTCTGCACAATAATGTGTCTGCGGCCTTACGAGAAACACAAGCTAACAAGCTCGTTCTAATGAGATGAACACTTTCTTTCTGCCTGCAGCGTTCCTCTGCTTTGTTCTAGTGGAAAAGATTTACTATTTGGTTGTTAGTTCAAAGTCATAGCAGTAAATTCTTCAGGCAGACGGGACAGGAAAAGTGAACTGTACACTTGTTACGACTCCATTTTCCTGCGCTATTGCCTTTATAGCAGGAGATTAATAAGAGAAGAACTGGAACACCTAGTGCTCTGCACCTCACTTCCCATAAAACTAACCCAAAAAAAAAGAGATGATGAATTGGGTTTTCGGAGGTAAGGTCCATGTTGGACACTGGATTCTAATGATAAACCCTCTAGGGTGGCCGTTTACACAACAACGTATTCAATGTAATACACGAGTATTTTTACGCTCTGGCTGTTTGTTTACACAACAACAGCGTTTTGGGGGGCTGCAAACGAAAACTAAAAAAAAAATTGCAGTGTTGCCGTGTAAACTAGGAACATTTGGAAAAAGTGACATCACAGCTCTACTTCACACATTCGTATTATGTTTGCAGTCAAACAGCCATGCGTGGGTAGGAAGAGAACATTAACAATGGAGGATTACCGAGTGAACCCATCCAAACAAAAATGTGTGCAGGATGGACACCTTTATTGGGGTTCACCCAAAGGGCTCTCAGTTACAAGGTTTCACTGCTAACTACGGGCCCGGCATGCACACCACAGCGTTTTAGGTTCGTTTTTGAAGCTGTGTTTTTGCAGTGTGCAGAATTTGGCGGCATCTGGTGGTGAGGTTGCAGATGGAAACTAACTGAAACTTATCCTGTGTGCCAAGAGTGTAGGAAAACTATGGTAGGCTGATGCAAGGTGAAAATGCCAAGGCGCCATCTGGAACCAGTGTTTGGTTTGTCCGTTCAGAGGCACCGCTCCGTTTGTAAGCATAAACAGCTCATTCTAAGCTAACGAAGAAATTATTCTTATTTTCACACAAAAGAAAACACACATCATATTATATTCCATTTCTGCTAATAGACCTCCCTAAATGCTATGAAATGTTCATCAAGTTGGCCACAGAGGCAGCAGAAGTTGCTTCGAGGTGGCTGTGGATCAGGAGAGGAGACTCGTGGGTGGGGTAGCACTACCTGTACACAAGTCGGGGATTGATCAACCCCAGCTGGGTCACCTGGGTGAGGGTGCGATTGTTTGAAGACCTGAAAAACACCCGATGACCCCAGGAAACATGACTGTGTCCAGGTTCATCACAAGATGATGTATGTAGAAGCAAACCCCTCGTTTAGGGTTGCATACCCTTTAAAAAGTATTATTTCTGGTCAGATTACCTCGAATACTAGATTACTAATATCTGCCCCAGTTGTAAGTCTAAACATGAATTAAAAGGTATCTGAATTAACCACTCTACCTGCTTATCAGTTGAAGCTAACACAGTGTCACCGCCAATAGTCATAGTTAGTCAAATTGAAATGAAGATGTTTTCCCTTCTGATCTGAAGATTTCTGACCACCAGTCCTTCAAAAACACACAGATTGAGAATATTTCTGCATGCTTTTAATGCAAAGATATTTACAAAGGGTTAGTATATATTTATTCCCCAGCTCGGTTTGCAGAGAATAACATTCATATAGTGTGTTCAGGGGTGCATAAGTAGTAAAACCTATTGATGCTAATGAGCACTTTGTCACAGTGTTAGAGTTGCGACATCCACACGTTTAAATGATTTTACCACGAGGTCCGACAGAAAGGATTACGACGATGTGTTCGCCAGAGAGCTCAGTTAGCAGCTAACATTCCTCATTAAAGCCTTCACAGTCAGCTTTGAGGTGTTGCTCATGCACGCACGCGTTCATAACATGTTTGTTTTTATAAAAGGTTAATAAGCACATTAAATAGGAGCAGTCATTTGGAATATTGTGTAACATGAATAAATATTGTGCAAGCAAAGACTGGATAATGTGTGGATAATGTGTTGGGAGTGATTGAGCGAATGTGGGAAAATATCATGGAAAATATTAGCAAATCGGAAAATGTTACAGGTAGTTGGAATACGAGAGATATTGTAACAATATAATGCATTCTGAGCTTGTGATGACAAATCTTCCAGAACAACATGAAATCTCACCCTTTACTCTCTCATTCTCTCACTCAGACACACACACACACACACCAGTGCGTGGCGAGGATTGTTTCACTAATGAGTTGGTTTGGCTGCAGTTGAGTTATGGGCATGAGCGCATGGTGGGACCTCACCCCAGTGCAGTCTGGGAGAGTGTACTGAGTGCACCTAACACCACGGGCTGCCAAGGTCCTGTTCTGATTTATCAGCCCACAAATGCTGACTGATGAGACGGACGTGACACGGGTTCGTAGGTGGGTGACACGACCTGATCACGAGCAGTTTGAAGGAAATAGTCACATCCTTGTCTTTATGCCTGGCTGTATTTTGAATTCTGCTCAGTAGCTATTTTGTCTCCAAAGCCATTGTTGTCAACAACGTCTAAAACAATCTATATACTAATCTATAAATAATTAAGTGTTTAAATGTAGTCAGTAATCTAATTCTAGTATCAATATCAAAGAAACGTAACAATATTAATCTGTAATCTGTTTTAGATCACCTGAAATCCCGATAAAGATGAGAAAAGAAAAAAAAACATTATTTCATATGTATATAGAAATGTATATCATCTTGATGACCTGGAAAGTATGGGAACCATCTCTGTATGTGATGTTGCGCCCCTCTTCTTTCTTTACATCTGCAGGATTCACATGCAATCACACAGCTTCCTGTTGGGATCTTGACTCATATATCTGAAGACAGTCAGAAGCAATGCTCCTCCAACCATCCAACATTGGCATCATCATCATCATCGTCATTATAAATGACACTGTAAGGTAACACTCAATCTATCTGCCTTATATTTGGACTTTATTTATATTTTTATTTTCATTTTAGAAGACTTATGAGTTTATTTGATTTGCCTTGATGTAAGATGCTCAGAATGGCCTTGAATGGTTGATGTTAAACATTGACCTTAAATGTTTTATATTAGGCATTGACCTTGAATAGTTGATGTTAGACATTGGTCTTGAATGATTGAAGTTAGACATTGACCTTGAATGGTTGAGGTTAAATATTGACCTTGAATGGTTGAGGTTAAATATTGACCTTGAATGGTTGAGGTTAAATATTGACCTTGAATGTTTGAGGTTAAATATTGACCTTGAATGGTTGAGGTTAAACATTGCTCTTGAATGATTGAAGTTAGACATTGACCTTGAATGGTTGAGGTTAAATATTGACCTTGAATGGTTGAGGTTAAACATTGCTCTTGAATGATTGAAGTTAGACATTGACCTTGAATGGTTGAGGTTAAATATTGACCTTGAATGGTTGAGGTTAAACATTGCTCTTGAATGATTGAAGTTAGACATTGACCTTGAATGGTTGAGGTTAGACATTGACCTTGAATGTTTGAGGTTAAATATTGACCTTGAATGGTTGAGGTTAAACATTGCTCTTGAATGATTGAAGTTAGACATCAACCTTGGATGGTTGAGATTAGGCATTGACTTGAAATGGGTGAGGTTCGGCAATCGGCATTGACCTTGAATTGTTGAGTTTCAGAATTGACCTTGAATGGTTGTGGCATTGACATTGCCCGAATGATGTCGGCCCAACTGGATATCGAAAAATGTTGAGAAAGACGGTGTCAGATTTCGCTGCTTTACGGTAGGTGCTCCATTCAAAACAAGACAAACATCCACCTGCAAGCAACATCAGAAACATTTCAGCATGTGATCCAAAGTACATCCAGACAGAGCAAGTGAAGGTAACGTCTTGTTCAGAAACAACGAATCTGTGTTGCCAACGTGAGATTTAGGGCCCTAGTTTCGTGGCGCAGCGCAGGGCTGTGCAGGGTGGCGGAGCCGGCGTAATGCAAGCAGCCTTGCGCACGGTCAGTTTGGCAGTTTGGTGGATCGCCTGCGCCAAGATGGGTGTGGCGGCGCAGCAGGGGGAGGCGTCACAGATTCAGCTTGGCGTAGCGGAAGTTTCGTGGCAAAAAGCCTTGCCGAGACTCCAACCTGGTCTACTCTCGGTGCAAGGCGCAAATAAAGTCCATTCATTCAATGGGAATCACAGCTGGCGGAGTGGAAGTTTGGCTGACGGCGTGCAGTGCGCACACGTCACCGAGACCTCACAGGCAGGTTTCCACAGTTCCAGGCACATTTAAATGCAATAAATAATCACAACAAACACTATTTAATGCAACTAATTGAATCAACACGTGAATTTATATCTATATAGATTGTCCCGTCACATCTGACGTCAGATCAAAGGCGGATGGCACGCGTAACGGAAACTCAGCCTCTCGGACCGAAACATCTCCCTCTCTCTCTCCTGTTTTTATAATATGGGCATTGTTATTATTATGATACGCACGCACAGCGCGTTATGCGCGTGGTGGGAGCGGCGGCGCTGCTTCTGTCATCGGGTTGTCAAGTAACGAAACTTGCACTGAACCTCCCCTAACGCATTAAAGGTGAGGAGAGGAGCTCATTTGATTGGTGAAGATCTGAATCGGCTGTATTAATCCCAGTCCACGCCTCGTCTCCTCCTCGTCTCCCTCTCACGCCTTCTTCTCCTCCCTCTTTCCCACTTGCGCGGGTTGGCAAGACGGGAGGCGTTCCTGCGCGAGCCTGCGCGGTGCACGAAACTTGCAAAGTCCAGGCGGACACACCCCGTCGGCGTGGCGCAGGTGCGCTGCGCGCTGACTACGCCTGGTCTACGAAACTATGGCCCTAAGAGTTTCTGAACCAGACCAGAGTATATTCAATCAAACCAGATCTGCATTGTTCTCTGTGAAGTTTGCAGGAAGGGATGTAATGTTGTCATTTATAGATACGTAGTCGGTCTACTAATTAGGCTGTGAGGTTTTCATTCACAAAAAAGTATCTGTATCAAATTCAATTTAATTCAATTGTAATCGAAGATTTTCATAGGATATGAAAGGATACTAGCCCCATCACCATCTCATCTCAGCACATTGTCTGAATGAGTCAGAGAGCGATGAAGACAGAGAGTGATCAAGTAGAGGTAGAGTATGGCGAGGAGGGAGTAATAACCTACAGCTGCGGTGCTTACTGCAGTTGGGGGGGTATATATCTGTAACCACATCAGGAATTATCCATAAAATGTACAGCTTGTGTGGCTCTTTAACACTCCTTAACCTACATACCGCCTTCTATGCTGCCCCGGAAAGGAACCGCTGGGCAATCAGTACACGTACCTTCTACTACAGCACACACCGACGTATGTCGTATAAATTCTTCAATGAAAAAAAAAAAGATCAAGTTACCAAACACTAGTACAAATCTTAAAATGTGCCGCTCCAAAAACAGGTAAATAAACCGGTGGAAAAAGCAAAGCCCTGAGCAGCCAATCAATCACTTTAATGAGTCTGTGTGACTTAAAGGAGTTACGAGGACTGGGCAGAATACGGTCCCACACAAAAAAACACAAATATATAAATGCTTGGATAAGCCAGAGGCTGTAAAAGAGAGAGCAAGAAGTATTTTTTTCACCAGGACTGGAAGCATTCACACATCTGAGATCAATTAATCTGTCTGACCATTCGTACGGACATATGGAGCGCTCACACCGCTTCTGATGTCATAATTGGTTGACAATAACTCTTCATCAGATATATTAAAATAAAAGAGAAAATGAGTTAGTGTCATTGATTCATACCAGTGGTGGAAGAAGTACTACGATCTTTTACTGAAGTGAAATACCAAGAGAAAAATCCCTCCTGCATGAAAAACTGAAAAGACGTTAATAATAATAATAATCAAGCAAGGCTTAACGTACAAAAGTACACACTAAGCAGCACCATGAACGGTCATTTCAGGAAAAATTCAATGTTTACATACAATTTTTTTAAATATAGTGAGGAACGAGCTGTAGTCGTTTATAGAAACAAAGTTGGTCTACTCATTAGGTTTTCATTCAATCAGGAATCAGAATTGAATGCTTTGAAACAATAAACAGGTGTCAAAATGGTCCGATAGAATTGGGTCAAATGAACAAATCAAATGTGTTTAAGTCCATATAAATGTATGATGGCCTGTTTACCAGGTCAGCTTTAGGGGGTTCGGTAGATGCGGCTGGATCTGTCCCCAGGATGATCCCAGAGAGAGCATTAAATGGCGTCAGTGGACGGGAGGAGGTAATGAAGCTGTTTGTTGTCACAGGTGGGGCAGAGTGTGTGATGCTGTTGAGGTTGGAGGCCCAGCTGGAGGAACCAGCAGCGTTCAGAATGAAGCCCCATCCAGGCCATGCCTGAGGGCCCTCTCCGTGATCGACTGGACATGTTTACATGCGACTGCAGCACACAATGACTCCTCACTGACGAAAGTTAGCACTTACAGTCCCGTCTTGCTGTCATTTCGGTTCAGCTTTAAAACAGAAAGGAAAAAAAAGGAGCAGCCAAGAACCAGAGTTCAAGAGTGACATAAGGAGGAAGCGGCCGTAAAACAGCTCGTCTTTGCTGTGGTGTACTGTACTCTGCTGGCCTGACTGCTTTTCCCATTCGTGGTTTGACCTGGGTCAAGCCCCGCCGGCTCCTGCCAGACCGCCACACACTGGCGAGGGACTCGGTGACAGCGCTGCAGTGGTTTTTATCCGCCGGCTGCAACAAGCTAGTTTTCCACTTCTCCGTCTTTCTTGCAGCTGAGCATCTCCGCGCATATCATTTGTCCAAGGCTCATAAATCCAGAGGCCTTTCAGCAAACTCTTTATTACAATTTCCTCGGGGGACGTGTATTCACACAGCCACAGTTTCTCGACATTTCCTCATCCCCCTTTTCACTCAAATGACTCAACACCCACTTCAGCAGTTCCAGCATGGGAAGATAAATTCCCTTTTAATCCCGTTTTTTAGCTCGACTCTCAAGTGTCTCGGTTCACAGAGTTTGTCTTGCTTGTTATCCAGCTGCCTCGTGCTTCGAGTCCCACACTAACTCTCATCTTACTGTGCCTCTTGTCAGATCCTCTCCGGAACCCAGTTCCTAATCCTGCTTTTGATGTTGTGCTGCTCATTGTCCTGAGCAAACAACCATTATTGCTTCCCCATCCCGGTTTCTTCTATTCATCATCGCTGCGACAGTCTGACGGAGGCAACAATTAGTTGTAGTGGCCATTTTTTTGTTTGTTGCAATTTTACCATGTGAAAAGGAAAGGCCTGTATGACCACAGTCACAGACAACCAACAAAAGGTGTACGTCCTGCTGACGAGACTGAAAAGAAAGTGGAAACCGTGGAAAAACCCAAATGGCTGGAAACACTTACAAGCCACTGTTTCAATCTACAAATAAACTCCAGAGAATTTTCCAAAGCTTTGCGAAATTGAAAAGAGAACAGGAAGGAGATTGGGACTGACCTTTAATTTGTCCTTCTCATGCTATGTGTATTTACATCTACATGATGTACAACCGTAGCACTGTCGCACAGCTCACATCGAGAGGGTCCCGGGTTCGATTCCCGGGTTGGGTTCGAGCTCCTTCTGTGTGGCGTTTGCATGTTCTCCCCATGTCAGCGTGGGTTCTCTCCAGGATTGGCGGCTTCCTCCCACAGTCCAAAGATGTGATAGACTTGTTTCCTGTCTGTCTCTACATGTCAGCCCTGTGATAGACCGGTTACCTGTCTGTCTCTACATGTCAGCCCTGTGATAGACTGGTTACCTGTCTGTCTCTACATGTCAGCCCTGTGATAGACTGGCGTCCTGTCCAGGTTGAACTCTGCCTTCGCCCAATGTCCACTGGGATCGGCTCCCCGCGACCCTGAATACAGGATAAAGCGGTAGACGATGGATGGATGGATGATGTACAACCTCCCCCCCTGTATGGTTTCACCAAAAGACTGATGCGGTCACTGCAGAGGTGCATGACACATTCTGTGGACTGATCACATGTGGGGACAGAAAAAAAGAGATCCTTCAAAATGTCATCTCCATTAGGGAAACCTCGTTCCCAGCATGCTCTAACTGTTGCATAATATTAAAGAGAGTCTGAAAGCAGCGCAGGGTGAAACTCGTTGTCCAGCGCTGCGTTTTCTTCTTCTGCAGTCGATAAGCTTAAAGGCAACTCTGCTCCCCTGAGACGTGACGTTGACAGATGTGACTCAACAGTCGTACTGACATTTCACCGGGTACACAGTATATGATGGTGGTCAGGGTCATGGTTGGCTACCTTAAAAGCCAGCCCACCACCAACACTTCACTGCTGCACTCACAGCTATAACGTTAATATTCTCTCTCTCGACCACACACACAGCGGGTACCGACGGTACCAAAACATCAGTGAGCTAAATGGAGCAGATGGTGACGGCACTAGCACTTGAACGAAATTATGTAACTACTATGTTACATTTCTAGAAAAAAAATTGTAATTGCAATATTGCAATTGGACATGTTCCTCTTGTCATCGAGTCAAGCACCTGGTGGCTGATTCACGTCAGGACAGCTCAAAACACGTTTTTACGAGCCTTTTGTGCTTCGCTCACGGCCGTTTAAAAACAACAACAAATGATTACAAAAAGCTGTTCATTCAGCGCTCCGTCAGGATGGGACTTTGTCCCCACATGCCATCGGGTCAGTCATTTCTGAAGGTGTTTAATGTACAATAAGAGGCTCACGCTGTATGTTTGTAGAGGCGATGCAACCCTCCCAGTTGGGGATGGGCCTCCAGCAGGGAGGAGAGCTTCGGTTGGTAGGATTTCATTTGTGGCCCAAGTGTTTAGTTGTAAAATCTTAGAACAAACCTTGAAAAAAAACAAAAGAAGTGTTTTCACAGTTGAACATCTTGCAACAGTAAGTGATCGTCTCACAAAAGATAAACCTCTTAAACATTTAGGGTGGACTTGTTTTCTCTGAGTGTTCGTTTGTGAATAAGCTTCAGGTCTCAATAAGCTCTAAACAATGCAGTTTTCCTGACTGTCTTTGGCTGTGGTGCTGAAGACTTTTTTATTTTTATTTTTTATATATCAGAGCCCAGAAAGTAAAAACAGGCCAAGACTTTCTTGATAGAGATTGTGGATGAAATAAGCAAGCTGCAGTCAAATCACTGAAGGTCGACATCACACAGAGATCTGTACACTTCCCCTGCAGAATACTGTCAATCTGATTGGAAACTTTGTAGTTGACGTCTGAGCTGAACGCCCGTGGAACGCGAGGCACCGCTTGAAGTCGATGATATTTTTGGTGCAGCTGGAAAGGAGAATGTTTAAACAAAAAATATTTCCAAGAGATTCTAAGACCTTGAATTGTTTTGGTCCGGCGCAGCTTTGTCAGATCGCCGGCCATGTTTCTTGAACTTAAAAAGAAATGACATGAATTGTGCAAGAGAGGGAGCAGATATGTTACAAAGGAAACACCGAACGAAGACAGAACGAGCAGTGAAGACACAATAGACAAAAAGATGTAGCGGTAGCTCCTGCTTCCAAATGAGCCCTCTTTGACAATATAGTATGAGCCGAGTGAACACAGGCCCATTTTTATGGAGCTACCTAAGAGGCTGTTTACGCCGCCTGTATAATAGCCAGTAAACCGCAAAAAGAGACGAAGGAACTTGTTAGTATGTCAGTAAGTTTCAGACACCTTGATTTAATAGATCCAAACTCTAGGAATGGCATCATAAACAGAGTTTATAAACCATTTAATCTGTGATTAAAACCAAATGGGTTAATAGAGATTTTAATCTTTTACGAGTCTGTCTGATCAAATTAATGTCTTACAGCAATAATAGCTGCATCGTGAGGCTTCAACTACACATTCTACGATGATTGCTATCAGCGGATTCTGGCTTTTATTACGAGGAGGGACGACTGAGCTCCGGGAGGTCGCGGCGATGGGTAGCTTTTATCTGCTCTCCAAAAGGAGCGTGCAGCGAGGGAGGGAACGGCACACGGAGATGCAAACCTCCGGTGCGGTCGAGGGGCCGGAATCAAGCTTCGCTGCTTTCCCCGGTGGTGCTTGGCTAGATTAGCGTCACGTCACAGCGTCACCAGCCGTGACACGGGAATGCGTGTGAATCGCGCATTCAACACAAAGCAGTTGCTTCTGAATTTAACAAGAGACACGGAGAAATTACTGGAACCTCGCGGATCCACAGTGAGCTTGGCAAGCCGCAAATTCCCTTTTGACTTATTTAACACTTTTTAAGATATATATATATATATATATGGGGGAGACAGAGCACACACATACTCTATTCTTTACTTAAGAGCACTGAGATTTAAACATTTTGAAATTTCAGCTGTTTCCCATACAATACAACTCCATCTTAAACCCCCCCCCGAAACACACGCATAAGCGGTGAAGAGAATGAAGACAAGCGTGGTGGGGATCGCACATCTGGCTCCAGAGAATGGGCACGAGACGCCACCCCAGAGGTGGAAGAAATCTCAGTCCGTGCACTGAGCGGTGCACATGAAAGACCGGCCGGTGTCGACCAGGTGAAACTAGAGTACAGTGCAGCTCATTATCAGGCAGCTGGACTGCAGTGAACCGAACCCCAGCAGCTGTTAAACAGACCACCAGCTTCCTACTGCAGAGCTGTTTGTTTGCTTGTGTTGCCTTTTAGGAGAAGATACACTGAATCATTTCATGTCGACCACACACACCCCCTAATGCAGGAAAACATGCTGCACGCATGCGATCACCCACACACACACACACACACACATGCTGGCTGCACAGATGGCCAAGAGATGGACGCACGCAAACACAAACATGCTCACGCACATACAGGATACGAATGTGGGATGGGGACATGGACGGATTTACCACCGGGGCTTCCTGAGTGGACACCCAGGGGTTCCGGCGAGGCAGTGTGGTCCCCGGCCAAAAGGTCTAAAAATATCCTGTGAAAGTGTTGCTGCAGACAGGTGTTGGTCCAGACGGATTCAGCACAGGACCTCCAGAGGACATTTTAGTTCTCTAGTACCGCATATTTGAACGCAGCTATGAGTGATTTATTAATGTGGCTGCTTTACAAAGAGCAGGCATATTTTACACAGGTTGATGTTGTAACACCAAAAGATGGACTATAGTGTTTTATAGGGACACACTAAGCAATTCCTAACTACAATTACAATTTATAATGTATATAGAATACAAACATAGATCTGAATTGAATATCCATCCATCCATCGTCTACCGCTTATCCTGTATTCAGGGTCGTGGGGGGGCTGGAGCCGATCCCAGCTGTCATTGGGCGAAGGCAGGGTACACCCTGGACAGGACGCCAGTCTATCACATGTAGAGAAAGACAACCATTCTCACCCACATTCACACCTACGGGCAATTTAAAGTCATCAATTAACCTATCCCCATCCTGCATGTCTTTGGACTGTGGGAGGAAGCCGGAGAACCCGGAGAAAACCCACGCTTACGCGGGGAGAACATGCAAACTCCACACAGAAGGAACCTGAACCGGGAATTGAACCTGGGAGCCTCTCACTGTGAGGCAACCGTGCTACCCACTACAACACCGTGCAGCCCTGAATTGAATATATCGGCTCCATTATCACCGATATCAGTACGGTCAGATATCCCATCAGGCATTGGTGCATCCAATAAAATTATAATAAAATAAAGATATTTTTTAATTAGCAAAAAATGTATTCATTAATTAAATATATGTTAATTTAGATATTTTATTAAACATGTATAATATGTTAAAATAAATACACATTTTAATGAAAAAAACTTCATACTTTTTTACATGAGAGTGGCAATTCTGCCCCCAATTAATTTTAGTCTTTGAATACATTTCTGACTTCCTTGGTAAGCATGTTTAGAGGCTCTCTAGTGCCTCCTGATGCGTGGAAGGTCTGGGTTGGCATAAAATTTGGTTCTCAAATTTCAGATATATTATTGGCTTTTATTAGCTCCATCTAACTAGAAGTCAATCATTTTTAATTTTGGGGTGTTTTTCGTGTATTCTTTGCAAGTTGAACTCCCAAAGAGTGCAAGTCTCCTTGCGCCTGATTCAGGTCGCATGCATTCATTTTCTGTTTCGTTTTCTGGTGAGACTGAGTTCTGTGTTCTGTGTTCATGATAAATTTAAGTATGTGTTAACTAGGGGTGGGAATCAAAGAGTAACTCATGACACAATAATTCCACAATATTTTGCCCACGATAATGATGATATCACGATACTGCAATGTGATACACAATATATTGCAAGAAATCATCTACGATATGCATAACGATATCTGTGTATCTGAAGGAGAAAAAAGTTTTATTTTTACTGGGGATTCTGGAAAATTGCTAAGAAAGCAACCGGTGTCTGCATTTTCACACCCCGAAATCTTTCGGGCCTCTTTAATTTTTTTTTTTTTTTTACCTTGGCTTTGTGCTTGGATGTTTGATCAGAGCTCTGTGCACAACACTGTGCTCATTTTTGTGGATCATTTTTATTGGGAACAAATTCCTGGAAATGAGGTGATTTGTTATGGGTCCGTTATTTTGCTGAGACCCGCGTTAACCACCAACAGTGTGCACACGAAACACTTGCATGCACACGTACGCACACGGATTTGTTCACTTTTAAAAAATGCAGTCAGGTTCATAAACATTAAAACTGGCGTTCTTTCACAGACATGTTCTTAGACACCCAGAGGAATTTACTGTGAGGACCCCCCACTGTGCTCCAACTACAAAAATAAAACCATTGAGTCATTTCATATGCCTTCACCTCTTACTCTGCAGATTTCACAAAGTTAGCACAAATAGCTTGCATCACTTTGTTTTCCTGCATATATATAATATATATACATACACACACATACATACATACATCATCAAGTGCCCACATGGTCATTTGGGGTCCAAATATGGGGTTCCAAAAGAGTCACCTCTGCCCCATAAAACCCCCACCAGTGGTACCATACCCTTCAAATTCATTTTGGCAAGAGCTAAGTTCCCAAATATAACAAATAATCCTGTTTAGAATAAATATGATCATTAATTGTGGTGCTAGGGGCACCCAAAAAGTGAAAAATAATTTTGGCCGTTAAAAAAAGGATTTTGGTGACCCACCTCTCACCCAAACAGTAAGGAATATTGATTCTGCCTGCAGAATTGTGTAGTACAAACTACGATGAACTAACACACCAATTTTCAGCCTTCTATCACTATTAGAACATAAGTTATGGGCCTCCAAAAATGCCAAAAAATGAAATGCGAAATTCCAATGTGTCAAAAAGGGGAGTGGCACTTGAAATTCAAATGGACGCCACGGGCAAACCGTTTGAGATATTGACCTGAAACTTCAGATTCCCTCGTTTGGTAACATAAAGCATTTTCCATTTTCCGGTGAGTGATGGTCATTTAACCCCTGTTGGGGCTTCAACAGGTTTTTCATCTGAAAACAGCATCTTAGCGCACTAATCCTCGAGCCAGACTCCACTAATTCAAGTATCACCAACAACCTGTGTATCAACTTGCAGTAACTTTAGAGGAAGTGTACCCATCTCCAGCTTCCACTGATTGAGTCTCCAGGCTCTCACTGACGAAGTGTGGCCCGCTTGAACGAGTGCTACAGTTAAAGGCACACAACACCCTTACAACACTCAGTAGCTCTGTCATCAGCATATTCATACAATAAACACCACCAACACCACCAGGATGGAAAAGTCACGTTGACCTGACGGCAGTCTCCCGTTTCTTGTCCCAGATCTGTTTGTGGCTACAGAAGAAAGCCGGCCCGTGTTATCACAATATGTAGGAGCTGCAAGCCTTTTCTCCATACTGAGCACAGGCCGGCCGGCAACAGATTCCCATGTCTGAAACCCGAGGAAGGCTTTTTTTGGGACAATGAGTAGAGTTTGGTTGCAAAGCGGTCAGAAAGCAAAAGAGTTAAGCTCTCTAAGGAGTTTCAGGCTGGGATCTGGGGATTCTGGTCACAAAAGGAGGCACAAAGGAGGAAAAGTGTTCATCAATTTGTAATTTGTTGTTGTGAGTAATGGCAGCCAACTATGCCAACAGATATTTTAACGTTGTTTTAACGTGCTGAAGGTAAAGAATTTTGTTGGGAGTTATTGGACTTCACCAAACATAGAAAGTAGCGACAATATCACTCATCTTCAAAAGTCTTCACTAACCAGCATGTTTTTATGTGTCTTGTGGCTTTCTGGTCTGTTTGAATCTAAATGGACCATAATTTACTAATAAATAGTAAACTCATGTTTACAATGTTTACTGAGATAATAAAGCAAGAGAGAAGGGGGGGCATTTTCTCATAGACGTCTATACAATCAGTGGCCAGCAGAGAGAATGACTGTTAAAGGCACTTCAGCTTTGGCTGTACTTCTCAGAACCGGACGTTGCCTCCTGGATCGAACTGTTTGATTCATTCATATCTCATAAAATATTCAAGTTAATCAACTTAATAGTTTTGAACCAGTATGCCCAGTATTTGGATCAAGAAGCTTATACAAAAAAAGTTTAAATTAACTGCAGCTCACGTTATTTTAATATTTAGAATATTTAGAGAAGTATTGGATACAAGTTGGTATCAAGACTTGATGGTATTGTAAACTTAAGTTTCCTAGAAAAAATAAAGAAGAGAAAGACACCTGCACACACACACCCACGGCACACACACGTCCACACACATCACAAACTCACATATTCACAGTGGCCTGCACAGACACACATTCAGAAACACAAACACTCACCTGTCTGGTTGATACCATGTGATGCTGAAGGGAGGCGTTAATCTTTAGTTTTTGCAGTGACAAGTGGGCTGGCTCACTCCAGCAGGTGACTGTTTCTGCTGCTTCTGTGTGTCGGAGAGCTTTTCCACTCAGGTGCAGACGTTCCTGCGACTGGTTCGGCATTATTTTTTTATTTAATAAAAAAATAACAGAAAAGGTAGGAATGCATCTATAAAATCTATTTCTGTTACATTTGGCTGTAAATCGTTTGAATTTTATGACAAATGTGGGAATGGCCAAAAAAGAGAAAGATATTGAAAACCTGCTTATTTTACTTTGTATTCAGTATAAATGCTCTGGAAAATAATTGCATGCTCTTAAAAATACTGGCTCCTGAATAATAAACTTCTGGGACCACTTAACCAAACACACCCTCTACGTAAATGACAAGTTGCTGGTTGTGTGAAGGCTGCACACTGAGCTCTAAAACAAATCCCAGGCAACAAGTAAGTAATGGTTCTAGACATCGGAAGAATAGGTAATCTGAGCTGCAATATTAAGAGCAGTAATCAAACACCTGAGTGGTTAAAAAACAAAAACAAAACAAGATTTGGTCAAGGTGATAAGAAATGTGTGTGATCAGGTTTCACAATGAAATCTGATCAAATTCATGTGGGACAAAAATGTCTAGAAGGGGCTGCTGAGAGAATAATGTATAACTATGCTTGATATCATTTGCAAAAAAAGTTTGTTGTGTACAGAAGATGTGAAAGTGCCATTACTCCAAAATATCTATAAACTGGCAAAAGGCCAAGAAGTGGTGACTCTGGTGAGGCACAACAGTAACAGGCTTAATGCATGAATCGTTAAATAGCACCTTTATATATCTAATATCAATATTTGGTGCCATTGTATGGATAACGCTTCGCAGCAGGGAGTATCATGATATATTATCCCACCACTACTGCTGACACGAAGCATTGTGTCTCGACCAACAAAGGACTCATTAATTTCAGTCAAATCTAAAACCAGAAAGGCATCAGCTTTAGCTGCCGAAATTAAAATACTTTGCACCAACCGGCACTAATGCAACAAATATTAAAAATGTAATTATTTTGGGCCACATGTATTGCCGTTTGCTTTCCCTATTTTTTATTTTTTTAATTTTTTTTATGTTAAAAAGTAGTTGTTACCGAGGGCAACCAAAGGCTAACAACTGGTTGCCAATTTCTTGCGGTAATCTTGCAATCCTTCCTGTTACTACTCTGGTTGTTTGAAAGATGACCTGAAACTAGAGATTAAGACCATAAACTCATGTTTACAATGTTCACTGAGATAAAAAAAAAACTCAAGAGTAGGGTCATTTTCTTCTATACAATCAGAAAGGAGTCGCCCCTGATGGTCAGCAGAGAGAATGACAGTTTAAGGCACTTCAGCTTTGGCTTTACTTGTCAGAACCGGAGATTTCCACCGGGTCTTTCAAGTTCTTCCTCTTTAAAACCAAGGTTAAACCATTTATGATGAAGCAATCTGAAACCAAGCACTGAGCCGCTCTGGTCCACTTGGCACTTTGAAGCTCGGACAAACCATTAACTTGCTTTAGAAATGTCCCGTCAGGTCTCAGCACTCTGGCCTTTAAACAAACTCCTGGACATCGAGAGAACTTTCAGTGCAGATCAACATCAACAGCTTTAACACTTGTTATTAGAAATGTGGCACTTCATTTGACAAGAGAGTGAGAGGTGAAGGGATTAGTTAAGATAGAAATATTTCTGCAGCGTTGAGGTTTTTGAAGGTCGTTAGAGGTGGCAGAAAGCCTCGGGGCAGAGCTAAGACTAGCCACCCGTGTACCCGGTTCTGTCCCAGTGAACCACAGATGGGTGGCACAATGTCATTTGCAATAATTGAGCATGTAATGGAGTTGTAAGTACCCAGAGCAGGAGAGGAAACAAGCCAATTGCCTAAGTTGTTTCCAGAGTTCATCCCTCGATTGTCAGCAAGTGGGGGGGGGGGGGGGGCATTGGTCTAACTTTAGAACACAAAAGGAGGCTTCTTGCCATTGTTTAAAAGGATGAATCAAAACCTCAAAAATATCACGTGTTGCTCATAAAAGTGCAGTGTAAACTTTGTGGCAAAGGTCAGCATGTGTTGTGGTTGTAAGAGGCTGTTGGACGTGATGTCTTGTTTTGTACACAGAGCTGCATGTTTGAGGTCATAAGCTCAACAAATGTGGAGTGAATGTGGAGAAAACAGCTCGACCTAGTGGGTCAACACAACACGGAGAACCATCAGGGCTGCTGCACCACTCATTGGGTGAAACCACAACGCAGTTAGAACACAGGTCGCTTCGTTAGCACAGCTTTTTAATGCTCAGTGTGGCGACCGTCCGTCACATGATCCCCCATCTTACAGTAGAATACAGTACGTCAAGCAGACTGGCGAGTGGTGGAAATTCCTCCTCCTCAGTATCTTGAACCATTTAAAAAAACATTCCGTGTTGATTAAAAAGTATTTTCATGGCCCGAGACTCCAGATGCTATTATGGTCAATGTCACTCGGAGAACAGTTACGTCACGTTGGAAAATGTAGGATTAATAGTGGATTAAATTGTGTCTCTGGTTTATTGGATAGGAGTAGTCCAAATTTCACTTTTCTGCCTGCGTTTGGACACTCAAGACTTCACTTCCTTTTATTTGTCAGAGAACAGAGAATTCATCTTTCATTATGTCGCGTCATTCCCAACTCTACAGTGGTGGAAGATGAAATGACAGCACCCTACTATGAAACGCTTGAGAAATATTTCCTAAATCTTGCATTTAATGGGAAATAAATAAGTTCACAATTCCATGATCTACTAAACAAAGGTATTCTGTTTCCTCTTCATCGTTTAAGGATTAGCAATTAGTGAATATCATCATCATCATCATCAATCATTATGAATTTAAATTTACTGATTATTTTCTCGATAAACCAATTCATCATGATGCCTCCTTGTTTTATAAATACATGCGCAAGACAACTCATTCGGCACAACGTGATTGGTTGATTCATTCTGGGAATAATCAACACGTTTTTTGCAGTGTAATCTTTTCTATGTGAAAATACTTGTGACAAGAGTTTGAATATATTGACGTGCAAATGAATTGCATGAAGAAAAACAGTGAAGGCCTTAAAAGAACAACGTTTTGGAGCTAGTGCTACTGAAGACATAAAGCAGTGTTTCCCCTACCATTGTACAGGCCTGGCGGGGCCGCCAGTCCAAGGAGACCTGCCGCCAGGCCAAAAAAAAAATCAATACGCCAAAAATAAGCCACCAATCAATTCATTCATAAATCAATAATCATTTACATTAGGAGCGCCTGCGCGCAGCACAGTAGACTTGCTCCGCAAGACGCGCGGCCGTTCTGCCTCGTTAAACCACCACGATGTCACTTTCTACTTTGAAAACACGGAGTTGACACTGTATTTTGATAAGCTGTTGCACTCTTCAGACTCGCGGTGTGAGCGGAACCGGACCGGTGCCTGAACCGGACCGGTGCATTTATAAGAAAAATGCCGCTGTGTGTCTCCGTCCAAAATCCGCTTTCCTCGCGCTGCCTGCTCGCACAGATCCGCTCGTGCGCACATTCGAGCGTTGTCGAAAAATATATGCAGAGACGGCGCTCCTTAAAAACAACATCAAGCCATGCGTGTGTAGTATTAGGACGTGATGAGGTATGTACAACCGGCTAACGGGCCAAAGCCCGTTTGGGCTGGAGCAGTGTGAATGCAAAGCCGCGGGGGACTCTGATAAGCTGTGGAACTCTGAGTTAACCTATTTCTACCTGAATTTCTATGAACTATTAGGCTGTTGAGTAAACCTATAACTTATATTTTACTTGATAAAATAAGACAATATATGCACTCATATGTCGTTGTAGTGTTTTACAGTATCTGTAGCTATTAATGTTATGCTCCTCATTTTCAAGCCATATTTTTCCGGCCCCTAATTTTGGATCATTTCCATCAACCGGCACCTTAATAAGTCACTCTCTCCTTGAATCCTTGAAAACCTTGAATACACTCTGGTTGAACAAAAATGTTGAATGCAAATATAATAATTGCAGTATTGCAGACTGCTTGCTGTGCCACCTGACTTAATCCAACTGCACCAATACACCATCCCACGCGTCTCGTCTGTATAGGGTTTTCTCGGTGGGTACTCTTGTACAAAATGCTGTCTGCAGGTCAGATAGGGGCTCAACTGCAGACTGATAAACCATGAATGCTACAGTCACTCAGCGTCTCTCGGTTTTCCAGGAGGACAATGCGTTTTTCTCCCTTCATCCATATCAGCCAGTTAAGAAGGGATTATGGGAAGCTAATAGGAGGTTATTACTATGACCTCATGGAGTGAGCTCCACAGTCTGGCAGTGGGGACGTTTGCTGTAGCCAGGAGAAAGTGGAGTCTGTGACTGGAGCCCAGTTCACTCAGTCAGATAGCGGTGATTCAAACCCCATTTGTTTTGGGCGTAGAGGATGCTCTCAGTGGTTTGGCTGTGATTGATCCATCCTCTGCCCGTGATCGCACCGTGACACTATTCCAGTTTCCACATTCGTTTTTCCGCCTGCTAACTTAGACCAGTTCAGTCCTGTGGTGCTTCCTTTATTGGCCCTCTGACAGTTCTTTGACCTCCACCCAGAAAAAAAAGAAAAAAATGGGACTTGGGCCACTGCTTTGTACAACAGCGAACCTTTAGAAGAATAGAAACATTATTGTACGTTTGCAGAGAATGCTACTGCTAATGTTACTGGGGCAGAAGACTTTCCAGTCTTTTAAAAGTGGAATTTAAAATGCGACGTACTTCTCTGTACCTACGCTGTGGTCTCAAGGCCATTTTACAGCTCTGCATTAAAGGTAGAGTGGAGATATTTCTTTCTCACTGCTAGTAATAGGTAGAGCACATGTATGAGCCGTATCCTTGGTTTAATGTACAAGAAGAATCAGTGGCACAAATTGGCACGTCAGAAGCAGGACTTCTGCAATGGGTTTTGTAACTCCAGGCAACAAGATTTACTGTATTGACACAGTACAAAGGAGCAGGAAAAAGAAAATCATACATGGTAAACATTCCCAGATTGCATTCTTTAAAAATAGACCTCCAGAGCAATCAAAGCACAGCCGAAAAAAAAACTGTGGGAGACAAAATATGAAAGAAAACATGTGAATGAAATTATGAGCATAACCCATAACGGAAAAAAATGCAGGGAACACAACAGACTCCTTTTTCCCCTGTCAAAGATTACTGTTCTTGTTATGTGCTGCTCATTATGTCTTTATATTAGATGGTACAGGAGGGACAGCGAGAGGTTGGAGATTTCCAGGGCTCAGCCAATGTTTGTGATACATGGAAGACTCTACTGTTGATTGTTTCCTCCATTGGTAGCGTCCAGAAAACAAACGTTGGAAAAAGAGCAAGAGGGGTTTAGGTTCATGGCTGTTTTCTGTACCGGAGCAACCGGGAAATAGTATTCAGAGTGTTCTGAATGATCTATGTAGAAGTTGAAGCAGTAATAATTTATTTTGTTTACCATATACTTTAACATACTTTAAGATTTGAGTTCTACTGCTTGTTTTAGACACATTTCCTTTTCCAACTATAAAAACAGCAGGAGGCAACATCCGGTTCTGAAAAGTAAAGCCAATCGCTGAAGCGCCTTAAACCTGCATTCTCTCTCCTGGCCATCAGGGGGTGACTCCTCTCTGATTGCACGTATATGAGAAAATTACCCTTGATTTATTCTTGATTTATTATCTCAGTAGACATTGTAAACATTAGTTTATGGTCTCAATCTTTAGTTTTAAGTCTTCTTCAATCCAGCATGATTTTTAGTAAATTATGGTCCACGTAAAGTGCAAAAATCTAAGACGGCCAAAATCCCAAACTTGAGGCTTCAAAACCTTAGACCACTAACCAAGGGTGAGTCACCATGACTACTTCCACTGCTTATATACAGTCTGTGGGGAACACATGCCTTCAATTGTCAATCAGCAGTCAAAATAAAATAGCTGTAACTCACATACTGGCTGTCAATATATGCACTATTATTCTGCAACTTCATTTGCATCTTTACTGATCATACTGATGTATGATGTATGATGCAATCTAAGGATTTATTTTGCAATAAAAAAGAAAATGGAATTAAAGAAAATGTATGAAATGGGTATTTCTTCAAATTAATTCTTTTAAGGTGTCAGATTTGTGTGTTTGTGCTGCAAATGTGGATTTCTACATCCTCATGTGGGTCAGAGAGACAGCTTTTAGTAGCTGTTTGGTCTCGTTTGCAGAGTCATCTGTCTGCTCCCACAAACATGACCTGGATTACTCGGATGTCCTTTTCTCAATGTTTTGGGTCAATTGAACCACAAAACAACAAACTACAGACCTTTGGTCCAAACTGACAAATGTACGAATGTTGCCAATTTTGGTCTTGTTTGGTTAATTATGTTAATTACTAATTATTACACAGAATGGGAGATAATCACTAGGGTGCTATGATTGGGGCACTAGGGTGCATTAGGAATCAGATCTGGTCTTCGAAACCCAAATTTCAACAAATCAAAATTTCTGAATAAAAAAGGACACTTTTACAAGATATATGGGCGCATGTCGGCAACAGAATGTGTGACTTTCAGCTGACAGCAACTGCATCCCCTGTAAAACCCTTCCATTTTAAATATATACTCATTTGTTTTCATTATCTATGTAAATTACTTTGCAATTATTCTGTTCAGGTTGAATTCACCATCATTTGTTACTGTTCTTGCATGGCTTGACAGGCTACTACACTCCAACATACTTCCCTTCCCTTCAATGTGTTGATAATGCCTGATGTTTAACAAGTGGCCCTGGTCAATAACATTGCTTAACGTTCTTTGCGATCTTCCCTACAGATTCTGGAAAATGCATAAAGAATATACCTCCTTGAGTCCCACCAATGACATCACCGTGACGACTGAGAATGGACCTCTGCCAAGGAAATACCGCTACGTACGCAAAGAGGGCAGCTGTAACGTGGTGTTTCGCCACGTCCCAGAGGAGTGGCTGCTGTTCGTGACCGACATCTTCACCACCTTGGTGGAGATCAGATGGCGGGTGATGTTCCTGATCTTTGCCCTGTCTTACATCCTGTCCTGGCTTTTCTTCGGCATCCTCTACTGGGTCATGGCTCTGGCTCATGGTGACACCAGAAACACCACCATGGAACCCTGCATGTATGAGGTGCACAGCTTCACAGGTGCTTTCCTCTTCTCACTTGAAACGCAGACGACCATTGGCTACGGTTTCAGGGGAATGTCCGAGACCTGCATGATTGCCATCATCATCGTCACCATACAAGATGTCATAAGCTGCTTCATCGACACGTTTGTCATCGGAATCGTCGTTGCTAAAATGGCCTCGGCCAGAAAGAGGGCACAGACAGTGGGCTTCAGCAACTGTGCTGTCATCAATCTTCGCGATAGTTACCTTTGTCTTTCTTGGAGGGTAGGCGACTTCCGCAGGCACCACCTGGTGGAGGGGACAGCTTGCGCTCAGATCGTCTGCTCCACGGTGCACGCCACGGGTAAAATGGACGTGACCTACGAGGATCTGGTCATCCAGCAGAGAGATGTCATCCTGGCAACGCCGACCACCATCTTCCACAGGATCGAACCCGGCAGCCCTCTGTACAAGATGAGTTTGGTAGATCTGCGGAAAGCAGACTTTGAGCTGGTGGTGTCTTTTACCTACACGGACGACTCCACCGGTATGTTGCATCAGACCCGAACCTCGTACACGCCGTCTGAAATCCTCTGGGGTCAGCTGTTCCAGGAGATGATCAGGGTCAGCAGGAGGAACTACAGGGTGGACTACACCCTGTTCAATCACACTGCTAAGGTGCTGGTGCCCGAGGAAAGCGCTGAGGCGTACGAACAAAAAAAGCAGCTTCGGCCCTCTCCCCGCCATTCCCCACGACATTCACCTAGGTGTTCGCCCCGACTTTCACCTAAATCTTCCCCGCGTCCCTCTCCAAGGTTAGAGCAGCGAAACCAACATGAAAAACTCCTGAAACCACCAACGGTAACGGTGGAACTCGTGAAAGACAGTCAGCCCGAACCAACTAATTCAACATCTGAAGGAGATGATAAGCATCAGGACACGTTGACTCTGCCAAATGACCTCACAAATTCAGAAATATAAACAGAGAGTCATGTTTGAGGCTACCGAATCTCATTTATTGTAAGAATCTTGAGAGTTCTGTTTTTTTAAGCATGTCAATTTTTTAAAAGGGACATTTCAGCCAAAATGCGTCTTTTGAGTATCAAAGCCTTAAACTCTTGTAGACTTGAAAGATGGCGCCCATTTATTCCAATAACAGCTGGTCATCCAGCGCCATATAACGACTACTGAAGGGAACCTTGGTTGTGGTTTTCCAAACAGTTCAGGTTTTACACTACGTCTAGCCAGCTAGCATAAGCGTAGCCCACCAATGACTTGTGTTTCCTCCCTCTGTCACATGATCATAAACAGTCTCTCGGCTTCACTTGCAAGAGATGGAACAGCTCCGCCTCTGGCCCCGCCTAAACGTCATATTGGAATGACATCACAGACATTAAGAATAGCTATTGTGGGCCTAGAGAAAGTGTAACAAACATTAGCAATTTATAATTTAAAAAGACTTAATGTCCAAAGCCACACACCAGTGACCCCATGAGGCTGTAACATGCTCATAATAACAATACTTGTTTGTTTGTGTTATAATGTTTACCATGTTAGCCATCTTAGTTTAGCTTGTTAGCATGCTAACGTTTGCTAATTAACACCAAAAAACAAGGCACTAACTTTTTACATCCACTAAAGCCTACAAAATATAAATATTCATAATACTTATAATACCATGACAACCTCAGAATATACAACCTAGAATGTGCATAGGCTCAGTATTTGCATAACAGATATGTTTCAATAACTGGAATCTTTATTGTTGTTTGTTACTATAATATTCAGATTAAGATTACTTTAGAGCAAATATTGAAAGACAAGATGTACATTAAAGGGGATGAAAATATGTTTTTATATTTGAAATGGAACCTTGCAGTGAGATTGTTTCATCACTTGCTGAGGAAGATCATGTAATATAATCAGAAAGCTCCAGAGCAACTATGAAACGGACCTTGTGGTTTGGTTTGTCAACTGTTTATATTATTTGGTGTAAAGGGGAATTATGGTAAAAGGAAGTTTAGTTTAAATCTAGTCGCTGCGGATTATAATAATGCTCAGCAATATTGTGATATGAGACTATTATCTTAGATTAGATCGGTGAACCCTAGTTGTAAATAAACAGAAGTCTTAGGAGGAACTACAGTAATGTACATCAATAAGAATAAAAATCAAAAGTTTATATGTAAAACATGTAAAATGTAAAACATTGTCTTTATGTTTGTGGTGGTGGAATCCCAATTATTTCCTAAATTACCAGTAAAGTGAGTAATTTAAAACTGGTTCATCGAACCCTCTCCCACAAAAATATTTCTGTGAAGAAACCAGTTTATTGTCTGTTTAGATTTTTGTAAATTACAAATATTTTCATCATGAACTCTTGACTGACCACATGTATTTCTACTTTTGTTGATTCAGCATCATCAAGCAGATTCAATAAAACAATAACAATGCTTAGAAAACAATATCACTGTAAATTATTTCAATAAAGTGAAGTTTGAATGTCTGATCTGCATCTTCACTGCCTCTAATAATAATAATAATAATAATAACAACAATACTAATAATAACAATAGTGTGTCTTTCTGAGACGGATCATGTTGAAGAAGAAGAGCTCTGATTAAGAAGGTTCTTTTGACATCAAATAACCAGACGGACAAAAGTATCCAGTGAAAAGAGACTTTTTCAGATATATGGGGAAAACAAATCCAGCAGTCCAGTATTGAATGTGTGTACTATACATGAGATATAAAAGGGTGCAGTATTTAACAGTTGTACTTCCACTTCCTCTGTGACAAATGCAATGCTTTACCTACACAGTTGATGCTTCACAATAAAAGCCTCAATCCTGCTGGTTCACTGGTGGACAAATGTAAATGTGAAGAAGGACACATAACAACAGCAGCTTCACACAGCTGCACAAATTCACAGGAATAAAGTCAGGAGCCAATAAGAGATTTCCCACAAAATGTCAAGCTTTTGCTGCGAGGGCTGGAGGTGAACACACGGTTCCAAGGATTCAAGGATGATTTGTTGTCATTGTGCAACCGGGGCTGGCACAACGAAATGCAGTTGTACCTCATTTGACACACAAGAAAAACAAGTCAAAACAAAAATGGTTGTGCATTGTTTTGACAACAAACAATCCTCTGGACCGACAACATGGCCAACATCTGACATTAAAGATTCAACATCGGGGGAGAAGACCACATTCAGTACTGTCCCTGTAATTCAGTCCACTGTAGTGCTGCAGGACTAAGTCCTGAAACCCAGAAAAGAGTCAGTGTTTTTGCACTTCCTCTTGCACTTCTCGTCTCAAAGTCGACGTTGTTTTGTGGTTTTGGTTTGATGTCAGAAATAACAAGAGCTAGGGCCCTATGATTTCCGTGATGCGGAAAACATGGATGGAATCGTGGAATCTGACAATGAAAATGGAATCAACTGTAAAACGGGGAATTCCGTGGAATTTGTCAAAATCAATACAATTTATAAAACTCAATGTTTTCTCTTACATTATAAGTGTTTGTCACTGCACCTCAGCTGAAAGAAAAGAAAAAAAAAGAACACGTTGTCGAGAGTCTCTACTGTGTTTTAGTGTAATTAACAGGCACCCCGCTTCATTCTCTCCTCTCTGTCTGTTTCACCGAGGGGCGGGGCTGACACACACACACACACACACACACACACACACACACACACACACACACACACACACACACACACACACACACACACACACACACACACACACACACACACACGTCATGTCGAAGACGTTCATTCTAACTTTTCAACAAGAATGACTCGACCCACAAGAATCCCTGTGATGAGCAGCTACAAACAGAATCTCACATGAGAAACGTTCAGAAATGAACTGATTCACAACTGAAAGTGAAACTTAAATAGCAGCGAGTGGATCGACAGATGTACTGATTTTAGACGGTCAAAGTTGGGGAGGGGGGGTGATATATGACGCCTCCATACATGATTGCATACACTACATTTATTATGGTCTCTGAATGACTTAGAATTAGAACTACTAGAATGTTTCTTCAGTAAATGATTAGACACAAAGAATAATTAAAACGGAAAACACGGAATTTGGGGAAACATAAAACGGAATCCGGAAACGGATTATAGGGCCCTACAACAGCTTAAGAGATTTGAACGATTTGTTCTACGATGTTAAATACGTCACCCCCTGAATTTTGAAGTGTAAGTGTGTCTTGCTAACACTAGTCTGCCTTTAGCTTAGTGGTGGTGGCGTGAAGTCATGTAACCGTGGTGTAATTCATTTATAGCTTAATTTGTCGCTTATAAAACATTAAATTGGGGTTTTACTTGTGAAGATTATCTTAATGAACAACATGGTTTAGTATCATTAACATATATTTGTCACAGAGATGAATTATTATCAGCAAAATCCAATCCACCATAAACTCATGTTTACAATGTTTACTGAGGTAAAAAAAATCAAGAGAGAAGTTTCTCATAGACTTCTACAACCAGAGAGGAGTCGCCCCCTGATGGCTAGTAGAGAGAATGCAGCTTTAAGACACTTCAAGTTTGGCATCACTTCTCAGAACCAGTTTCAGTTGCTGCCTGATCCTGAACCAGTCTTTGGGAGCTACTGCACTACACTGCAAACATGCCTTTGGCACAACTTGTGGATCTTTTTAGAAAACGAACATAAGAGGTCGTTGAGGTCTTCACACGCTGAGTGAGTGATCTGACAAACATTCATTCATTAACAGCCTATAATACACGTATTTGTGCTAAAACATATATTCAAATAATATACAAATATTCCTTATTGTTAGCAACGTTGTTATATTTCCTTTATTACATAACAGTTAACATATTTAATATTTATCCTCGAGATGCTTTTGCTGCAGTAACATAAGTAAGAAAAGTTACTGTCTGCTGTTTGCTCGCATTGCAGAGCTGTGTGTTTGTGTGTGTGTGAAAGAGAGAGAGAGAGAGAGACAGAGAGAGAGAGGCAGAGGAAGACAGAGGGAGAGAGAGAGAGAGAGAGAAAGAGAGAGAGAGAGAGAGAGAGAGAGAGAGAGAGAGAGAGAGAGAGAGAGAGAGAGAGAGAGAGGTAATCACTGGTTAATTCCAGTCTCCAGCTCTCCACCTTGTGGTCCACATGCAGCACTGGCTGCTGCAAGCATCGCTCTCTTTATTGCTAGAAATTGGGCATGTAGAGCAAACACACACACACACACACACACACACACACAAACACACACGCACAGTGCACGGTTCAGTTCACTGTCACAGGTGGTTTGGGCTAAATATACGTGCTGCTATAAATAACCAGAACTAAAAATAAGACTCCCAGACTCCAAAAAAAGAGCCCAGTTCAAAAGGCTTCTTTGTAAAACACGGTAATTGTTCATGATGAATTTGTGAGCAGGAAGAAGGGTTTAGTCAACGGCTCAAAGACGACAGTGCTTTGGCCTGACCTAAAATTATAGGGCAACAGATGCATAGTCTAAACATCCGAAGCAACTTGATAGCTTAGTGGAGAAAGACAGTCATATCAGGCATGTAGGCCTTTATTGAGTGAGTCATTCTTTCCGACAGAACACATTTTCCATGCCCACATTAAAAAATAAGATCTATAAAAACCGAGGATATCACAAAAATATGGAGGCTGATGGGCAGTCGGGTTGCATGGTGTCAGCAGCAGGTGTTAACAAGGACACGTTCATTGGAGGGTTTTAATTCCCCCATTTTTATAGTCTCCCGTGTTAAAAGTTCAAACAAATCAGTTTTCTTATTGTAACTTGTTTTGCTGAGTAGAAGCACCTACATCTGTATAAACCTATTACATAGAAGCAACATGAATCAGATTTAATATCACAAAGATACTTTACTGATATTATTTTTGTTGTTGTTTGAATGTCAGTTTTCGTTTCCGTTTAACTGATTGAGATTAAAGTTGCACCGCTCAATTAGGGTCAAATTGCTCCATGTTGTGTTCTGCACACATCAAGTGAAACACACGTATCAACAGTGAAACACGGGTGTAATCGCGCACGGCTCACAGTGCGCGCTCCCCGCGCCTCTCTCCATTGGCCCGGGCGCGCAGCGAAGGGGGCGGGCCGTGCCGGTGCGTGCTCGTTTAAAAACGCTTTGGGGGGACTCGTTGCGAAGCACATTACAGAGACCGGTCCTCCAGGAGATGTGAGGCGAGTTTCGCACTTGATCTCGATCTCCAAAAAACAAATAACAAGCGCGCGTGGAAAATCTTGCAGCGGAGGATAGCGGAGCCCCCCCCAAAAAAACCCGTCTGGATTATATTTCACCGAGCTGAATCCACCCGGTCCACAAATGAGCCACAGGTAGAGGAAAACACGGGACACGACATTCACACATCTGGTCTGGATGTCAGAACTGTTCTCTTCATTTTAACTTGTGATGGTTTACTTTATTCTTCGCGACGCGCCGACTTCCTGCCTTCTTCTTTTTTTTTTTTTTACGCACGACCCGCCAAAAAGTTCCACTTTGTCCGGTCTCCTTGTTTAACATGCGTTTTTCTTATTTCTAACGGCAGCAGTCAGACACCAAACGTGAACGTGTCTGTCTGTGCGCGTGCATGCGTGTGTGGATGTGCGTGTGTGTGTGTGTGTGTGTATGATTGCATCAGAAGTCGGTTCCCTTTCCCCCCCCCCGCACCTGTTAACATTTGTCGCTGGCATTTGGTGCATTCTGAGAGCAGCTCTGCCTCTTTCCAACACTCGCACACTGTTTGATAATGCTATTTAAATCCGCAACACTGTACGTGTTTAATAACAGCACAGCAACGAGTTATTTCAATTAGGGCATTGTGTCAGTTTTTTTTGTGTGAAAAAAAAGCCTTGCAGTTTGACTTTTTGCACTTGTGACTCTGACTATATATATATATATATATATATATATCCATCCATCCATCCATTTTCTACCGCTTATCCTGTATTTTAGGGTCACGGGGGGGCTGGAGCCGATCCCAGCTCATATATATATGTGTGTGTGTGTGTGTGTGTGTGTGTGTGCAGAATGTGATGGTGAAGTTTAATTTGGCCCAAAAGCTTTGTGCCTTGGTAACACAGCGAGGCTGCAGCAGGTTGGTTTAGACTTTGTTGCTATGGACAGCCGAAAGCTAATGAGTGGTGTTTTAGTGGTGCCAGGAGAATCCTCACAGGACGGCCATTATTACAGAGAGGAGAAAATCCCCCCGAGGGCTCTCTGAGAGTCAACAAGCTGTGTGCATCTCTTCTGCTCAGCCAAACACCTTCCCCCTACAGCTTCTTTAAATAACAGCGCAGCTCCACTAAACCTGAGAGGCTGACATGATGTCATTTACTTTGCCCGTTTAACTTTTTCTGTCATCGTCGTCGTTGCGGATCGCTGATTAAAACTGCTTAATAATCGCGTTACGATCATTTAAAGCAAAAGGATGGGGAAGACAACTGCTTCAAAACTAGGCAGCACATGCACAAAAGACGGCATTACAAGTGTGCATCACTAACACACCGCCGAGCGTTGAGGCCGAAATTTGCAAACGATGTGATATTATATGACAAATCATAACAATAAGAAAAAAATGTCCTCAATTTAAGTTTGTAACTTCATCTATCCGTTGTGCAAAACCGTCAGCTCATGGGATCCTGCAGAAACGCCGTAACCCACAATCCAGCAAGAAATGATGGAGTCAGCACAGGGCGGCCAAGAAAAACAAGTCCACTTTTTTAAAATGGCCAATAATGGGACCTGAGTGCAATTACAGGGTGGCCTCTGTCAGTGAGAGTTGAAACGTTAGATGAGGGTTGAATATCTCTGTTGTTGTTTGTCATAACTGGATGAAATATTGTTGGCACGGAGAGACGAGCGTCGCTGACTCAGGGTTTTTCTCAGGCTGCATGCACGTCTGATTTAACGGTATAGAAGAAGAAAGTCATGTTCAATGAGTAATTGTTCAACAGTGGAGCCGTCAAGTTGTCCTTGTCGTCAATAAACCTGATTTAAAAGCTGATCTGAACTGGTTTGACTAACAGTCTTCTGTCTCTGTTTCCAGATGAACTTGATGAGTTCCAGTCAGCTAATGAAAGAGGAGTGACCACTTCACCCTCCTCTTGTTGCACTCCATCTCAGGGCCGGTGAGGCCGAAGAGTCCCTTCGGCCCGCCTCAATTTGTCACCATTTCCTCTCCGAGTTGGTCCCCCGAGCGTTTCAAAACTGTTTCTCCAACGCGTCTTCCAGAAACTCAGACTGTTTTCCAAAGCAGAAGCAGCACAGCCCTCCCAGACTGAGGTGATGGGAAGCGTGCGAGCCAGCCGCTACAGCATTGTGTCATCAGAGGAGGACGGCATGAAGCTCGCCACTATGGCGGTGCCCAACGGCTACGGGAACGGCAAGAGCAAGGTGCACACGAGGCACCAGCCACAAAGCAGATTCGTAAAGAAAGACGGTCACTGCAACGTGCAGTTCATCAATGTGAGCGAGAAAGGTCAGCGGTACTTGGCCGATATCTTCACTACGTGCGTGGACATCCGCTGGCGATGGATGTTCATCATCTTCTGCCTCGCCTTTCTCCTGTCATGGCTGTTCTTCGGCTGCGTCTTCTGGCTGGTGGCCATCTTCCACGGGGACCGCGGGGAAAATAGCGCCCCGAAGTGCGTGTCCAATGTGAACACCTTCACCGCTGCTTTCCTGTTCTCCATCGAGACTCAAACCACTATTGGCTACGGCTACAGATACGTGACAGACGAGTGCCCCGTCGCCGTCTTCATGGTGGTTTTCCAAAGCATCGTGGGCTGCATTATCGACGCCTTCATCATTGGCGCCGTCATGGCAAAGATGGCGAAACCCAAGAAGAGGAATGAAACTTTGGTTTTCAGTCACAACGCCACTGTGGCTATGCGAGACAACAAGCTCTGTCTGATGTGGCGGGTGGGCAACCTACGGAAGAGCCACCTGGTCGAGGCACACGTGCGGGCGCAACTTCTGAGATCCCGAACAACAGCCGAGGGGGAATACATCCCCCTGGACCAGATGGACATAGACGTGGGCTTCGACAGCGGAGTGGATCGCATCTTCCTGGTCTCCCCCATCACCATTGTCCATGAGATCGATGAGGACAGTCCCTTCTACAACATGAGCAAACAGGACCTGGAGAGCTCAGAGTTTGAAATCGTGGTCATCCTGGAGGGCATGGTCGAGGCGACCGCCATGACCACGCAGTGCCGCAGCTCCTACGTCGCCGGCGAGATCCTCTGGGGCCATCGGTTTGAGCCTGTGCTCTTTGAGGAGAAGAACTACTACAAGGTGGACTATTCCCGCTTCCATAAGACATACGAGGTGCCCAGCACCCCCTTGTGCAGCGCCAGAGACCTTGCAGAGAAAAAATACATCCTCTCAAACTCCAGCTCCTTCTGCTACGAAAACGAGATGGCGCTGGAGAACAAGGAGGACACGGACGAGGGGAACGGGGGCAGCGTTGGGCCCGACGGCACCCAGACGGACAATATCTCAGAGACTGAACACAGCCAGGCCACGGTGCCTCTAGAGCCCCGGCCTCTGAGACGGGAGTCAGAAATATGACTGTTCAGACCTCAGGACCTCACACGAGGGATTTTCTCAAAATCGCCTCTCTGCTCTGAAAGGCACAACGAGCCGAGCTGGGCCTTGGGTGGAGGACAAGCCGAACGGTACTGCTGTGGGAAGGGGCAAGGTTTAGGACTTTGCATGTAAGAGCTTGATCTTTTGACTGCATACAGTATGACAAAACGCAGCACTATGAAGCATGTGCAAATTGCAGGAACAATTCTCCATGAAGTCCCCACAAATGTGTGCTCAGTGTCTGGTGACTGCAAGACTTTGTTGGGAGGATGTGAAATTGGCAGGCATGTCTCAGTTTCTCTGTCCGGCATGAACAAGACGCTTTCAGAAAGGTGGTTTCTTTGTTTTGTTTTTCTTTTATCGTTCGAATATGTTCTCTAGTGCTGCTAGAAAAATAGTGGAAGTTAAAACTTTTGTGCCTTCTCATAGAACCAAAGAGTACACGAACGGTAGACGTCTGGAACAAAGAAGGTACAAAGCAGAGTATTTGTTCATGAGCTGGTCTCGCAGCAGACGTCACAGAAGCCGAAACAAACTGCACCAAAACTTTCTGCATGCAACAGAGTAGGAAAAAAACAGCACTGATTTTCTGATCTTCTGCTTCATCCTTTTGCAGTTGATCCGAGAGACTGTTCATAGCTGGTCAGACCGATAGAAACATGCTTGTACATGTCCAGACATGGAGCAGGGTAGTATTACCGGCATCAAACTGACACAGAGACCGGGGTAATATGAGAATCTGAATGTTCTTAAAAGTGCTGCTATGATGCTTCTTTTTTCTTTTTTTACGGTTGATAAAAAAAATACCAAAGAGTATTATTATCATAGTAATGTGTTTCTTAAAAAACAACACCAGTTTAGATTTGGTACAGAGAAGTAGAACGTTTAGCAAGTTTTACTAAGGGTTTGTTTTTCAAGAATGTGTGTACAGTTTCTTTTTTTCTCTCTTTTCTTTTTTTTACGTCGATCGTCTTTATCTTGAGCCACTTCATCAAGCCTTAATCTGGAAAGTTTTTTTTTTGTTTTGTTTGCTTTTTAAGAATAAGAGTGGAAGTGAAGATGTATAAACCAGCCAAAACGTGGCTGCAGAAGACAGTGAACATGAATAAATTAGTGTTGCTGAACTAAAAACAATATTTTTTAGGCATCAACTTTGAGCCAGAAAAGGTGATTAATTTCAAGCCAAATTTGCTTTTAGAAGGTTATAAAATGAAAACCACATCTCCTCTCTGATTTCTGAATCTGACAGTGTTATGATTGGAGACTAAAAAAAAAAAGGTTTTCCTGCAAAACAATCATATCCAAGTCAAAACACTTTCGATGCCACGTTTTTGCCGTATGCAGTGGACAGATGATCACCACTGCTCAACTTTTCATTCCCTGTTGTTGCTTTTGTTTTACTTGACAATGGACGATTTGAAAAAGCCTAGTTGGAAGCCAAATGTACTGTAACCCCGGCATATGAAGGTGTACTGCACAACACTTTGCATCAATACAAAATGTTTATCGTGTATCTTTTTTTTTTTTTTTGGACTGAAGGCCACTGGGCGTAGACACCCTACATGTGTAAATACCGCCCTCCCTGTTGCAGTTATTTTGTATCAGTCTTCCAAATGTACTGCAAAACCACGGAATGTACAGATTTTTTGTATTAATATTATTATTATTATTATTGTACATGATATTATATTGTTCTTTTTTCAATAAAATGTCAGCGGACAATCAGAATCATGCTGTGTGGCTCTTGATTAGAGGCAGATACATTTTCTTTAGTTTTTGAGGAACTGAGTTTTACTTAAAACTACTACAAAGCTTTTGACAAGAACATTAGGGGAAATCAAACAGCGATGAAGGTCAGATGAGAATTCATGCAGTTTAATGTGAATCTAGCTAAAACAATTACTTTGAATAGTTAAAAAAAAGTTGTTCCTCTCTAAGAACGCTGATCAAACGCCATGGAATCCACCGACTTCCCTAGCGAACTATTGTTCATTGCTGTGCTAACATTGTACATAAATACGGCAGTGACCTTGTTGTTTGGACCACAGACAGTCTCTGGTTTCTCCACATGGTCTGGTCTGGTCTCTGGACTAATGTGTGCTACTATCATCAACCTCTGGGGGACCACAGACACAGGAGACAACATTTGGTTCTTCCATTTAGGTTTCAGCGATGACAGGACGATCTCAATGCCGATTGACTTTCGTGACAGCTCATTTTTTTGCGTGAATTTCAGCTCAAGATGAAAACGCGGAAAAGCCCTGTAAGACGGCTAGCGTGGATCACACTACGCTACTTTAGCTTTGATTTTCAACTCTCAGTTTTTGGAGTGTCCCAACAAAAGACCTAGATCAAAGGTTAATTGGCTAACAAAGGAGGTAGTGCTCTCCTTTCAGAGAGGATACATCACCTGGCAGGCTACATATCTGACCTGTCGGGGAGCTACATCCAATGAGAGACCAAGACGCTAACAAATACATTTAGAGCAGTTTACTTTCAATTCCTTTGATGAAAAAAAAATGAAAATTCATTACATTTTGATTCATTTCTTATGAATCATCCACCACATGATTTGATGACGTGCTTAAATTCAAAGTGAAAATGCAGAATTTGGGAAAAATATAACACAATCTAGAATAATAAATAAATAAAAACGGATTATAGTGCTGTAAGTTTTGCCTCCAAAAGCTCGACCTCATCTTTTCAACTACACATATAAAAAAAAAAATGAAAAAACTGGATGTCAACCCAACTCGGTAGAAAAGACTGAGTGCGTTTTCCATTCATCGGACATAAAGCATTTACAGCGTCTGATTCATCTCGATAATTTTTTTACTGGCAAGAGAGCGAAAATAATTCAGTGTTGTTTCAGTTGCTTATTGTAATCAGGATCTGCGTGTCATCATGTTTCCTCTGTGAGACTTAATTAAAAATAAACACATTTGTTGCTTCGAAAAACACAGCCAACATTCAACATTCATCACAGGATGAAAAAAAAAAAGAACAGAAAAGTGGAGCATCTCAAAAGATACCATGACGGCATGGATGGTATTCACCTCAGTCATTTACTTTGTTGTCAACAAAGGAGTTTTTATTTCCGGACACAGAAGGTGGCACCAGTTTGTCCCCGACGGGCGACACCGGTGGGAAAGTAAGGAGTTGCTTTCCGGTCTCACCATTTAATATTGCATTTATTTATTGAATTATCAATTTAAAGTTGTGACCAGGAAAGGCACATTGAAGTTACTTCCTGTCCGAAAGGAAGAATAGTGGCACATTGTGCAGTGTTAACAGCGCTGCAGCTCTGTAGGTGAACGTGTGTGCTTCTATTGTGCAGCTCGGCTCGCTCCCTGTTTATGAAAACAATAACACTGTATATCAGCGGAGTAAACATCCAAAGGTAAATGTTAGGCCAGCATCTATTATTCCTGTGTAAACCCCCGAGATATCAAGCATCCAAGCTGTTTCTATCACTGTTTGTTTGTGTTTTGTCCGCGGTGCTCCGACGGCTGATCGAGCCTCGTTCAGACTTTCACAGCTACGACTGGAAACAACAATGTCGGAGTAAAAGCGCTTGGACCCACAACACAAACACAGTCCACAGACTATAACCGGAACCCCCAGGCTTTTATTGAAGCTTCTGGGAACCTGACGTTCAAACAGCCTCAGCTCTCGTCCAGACCTGTGATCCTCGCTGTGTTTTGTCCTTGTGTTTAGTCTTCCTGCTTCACACAGACCCATGCTGAGCCAGATTAAAACCCATCCTGCTCAGAGGCTCCTCAGCAGTAACTGATACATCAAGATTTCATGGCCAAGCTTGCCTGGTCTCGCCAAATGGCGACTTGTACCACTGTTGGCATGCAATAACGACGGCATTCTTGCTTCCCGCTTATCATTTTACACCATGTCATCTGTACGTCAGCCGTTAGCAGCCAGTGAGCTAACAGCTGACGCCAGTGGCGGTGCCAGAGTATTTTTTCTGGTTCAACTACGGTGGGGCTAACTCATACGGCGGTGGGGCTCAAATCAATGCCAGAATTTCAATGTGAATGTATAACAACACCCAGTGGCGCCGCCAGCCGGAATCCTGTATGCACTGTGCGGACTTTTTTTGAAGGTGAAAAAAAAAATTGATGGTGCTGAACCGGGGCCAGATTGGAAGATTCAGCGGGCTAGATATTTAAATTATGCAAATCAGCGGGTGACAGCAAACAACGTCTGCCCAAGCAAGTCAGAGCTTTTCTTTCTCTCACACAGTGACCTGGAGAGACGCAGCCGCATTTGAGAGGACGTGTGTGCGCAATTGCGCATATAGCGTGTGTTGGCCCCTCTCCACTACACAATACAGCTCGGCTCTGATCACTGTGGGCCGAGCCGATGCATGTCCCTCTCCCCGGGCCGGGAGAGTTATCATACCGTACTGTGCGTGTGTGTGCGTGCGTGGAGTGCTCACAAGCGTGCGCTTGTGTTTAGGGCGGGGATGGAGGGCACAAAAAAAATATTTGCACCGGGGCCTATCACCATGATATGTCACTGATACTGAAAACATTAGATTTTGTCTTAAAAAAGTATTTTTCCATTTGTTGTTGTATTTGCCGTTTCTGTGCGTACATTGAAATTGAATCCTGGCGGCGCCGCTGACAACACCCTCCCACAGCTATAAACACGCACACACAGTGAGAGAGAGAGACAGAGACAGCGAAACGTGAATAGTTACTTTAACAGCCGGGACCCGAGTGGTCATCTTCCCTTGCAGGTGTCAACTGTCCAAATCCATGTCGATTTTATTTATTTTTTGATTGGCTTGCATTTTCCATTATCCATTACCAGAGTTTGGCTATTGGGCAAGTAAAACATCTTAAACGGTTCAATTTCAAGTCTTAGTCATTGTACCCGTCAGACAAAATTTTCCCGCCCAACAAGCCAAAAAAAGCACAGATATGAGCAGCTATGCAATTTATTATGGATCATAGTCGGGTCAATAATGTGACTTCATAAAAAGGGGTCTGTCCATTTTAGGTTTAGAAATTTAGATGAAAGATGATTCTTTTTTATCTCACTTTACCAGCAAATGAAATCGACCATTTTGTTTGATTATGATGATAGCGATAGCAGTAGTGTATACGTACACACACACACACACACACACACACAGACACACACACACAGACACACACACACACACACACACACACACACACACACACACACACACACACACACACACACACACACACACACACACACACACACAATCAAACACAAACAATCAAACACACACACATTAAAACATTATATATAATATTTCTAACAATATTCAGTGGATTTAACTGCCTTGGTGGACTCTTTACAATCGTTTAAAACTATTTAAAAAAAGACTAAAACTTCCAAAAACCATAAATAACAAAAATAATAATTCAGGAGGTTTCTGTGTACCTCAGCAACACAGGCCTGCAGAGAGACAGTGGAATTTTCCAAGAGGGCCGACCATCCAGTGGACCTCAAACGCCTCGCTGCACTTTGAAGCCCTGCCAGCTGCCGTTGACCCGTCTTTGATGCGACGCCAAACACTGTCACCAACGGAGAATAAACCCCTCTTTTGCATTCATTGAAATTTCCTCCTCATTACAAAATTTTTTGTTGGCATTCACGCCTTAGAAGCCTGATTGCTGTGACGGTGGCATTATTTGGAAGATCTCCAGAGTGGTGTGTTCGACAGATTGGTGCTTTGTTACAATTACGTCACGGTTTGTCTAAAATCCTGTTTCGAACATTTCCGATTAACATTTGACCGCCAAGAAACGGTAACGAGGCTCCTCTGATAACAAAACAAAAGCCGAGCCGATTGCCAGACTTCAACAGCAGATTGCAGCATGCGTGGGGAGAAAGAGGTTTCTACTTCTAAACAGGTTGAACAGAAGGAAAGTAAACAATGCGTCACATCCTGAATTATTCACCAGCCTCCGTCTTCTTCTTCCTCGTCTGTTGTCCTCTTTGAAGGCAGAATTAGATCTCCAGTGCTTCTGACCAGATGAATCATTTCCCCAACAGAGGTGTCTCCATTTCCTGTATTTGCTCAGCGGCGGCTACGGTGCTGCACGTGCACCCGGACGCCACCCGACCCTTTATAGTCAGAGCTGAGCTGAGCGGCGTGGCCGAAATCTGCCATCAAGATTAAAGTCCTTTCATATCGCCATATGTTTTCTGACAATGCAATAAATAAAGAGTCTGTATGAAATAGGCATAGTACGATATGAAAATTCCATGTCATGATTATCCTGCAAAAATATGATATTATCCCAAAAATCATCAAAATATGCATAAAACTCTTAAAACTGCACTGGAATATTTTTGCATTTTGTCAAAAAATATATTTTTATTGAATCATAAATCAGATGAAGAATCCTTTTTTTTAAGATTATTTTAGTGAAAAACAATCAAATAAGATGATCATAAATAATAATAATAATAATGGATTGGATTTATATGGCGCTTTTCAAGACACTCAAAGCGCTCTGACAGGGTTCTTAAGGTCGTCCTGCATAAATACATTTTAAAAATGAATTTTTCTATCCTGTATGTTTTTTCGCTACCATACTAGCGAGCCAGGCAGCTTTCTCAAGTCACTCGTTAATGTTATTTAAAATTATACCAGTAATGACATTCACAACCTCGACCTTATCATGAGTGTTTTCAGCTATAGATTCTTTATCGTCCCATCCCTCATGTGAATGTGCTCCTGAAAAATGAAAAACAGTGAGATTTTTCGACTTGAGCACAAATGATCAGATTTGATTGATTGAGTCGCTTTCACACCTGTAGGTCAGCTAATTTTGAAAAAAATGTAATAAAATACACCGTGAGCAATGATGACCGGATAGAAGCAACAAATTACTTTTCTCTCTTTGAGTGCCATTTCATGAGTTATTTAACAGTTCCTCAATATTACGTGGAGATGATACTTTCTGACACATCAAAGAAAAACCCTCAAACTCATGTGTTACCAAGGTTACCAAAGGATTTCCATACATACAGTTTATTAGCAGCTTACAGAGATCACTTACTTGCTACCATCATCAAATCCTGTGGTTTTATTGGAACCAGAGATGTTAGTTGTGACATCATATGCGTACCTCCATGATACATATGTATGCATGTAGAAGTTAAAAATGTTGAAACTAGAGATTGAGACCATAAAGTAATGTTTACTGAGATAATAAATCAACAGAAAGGTAGGGTAATTTTCTCATTAAATTCTATACAATCAGAGAGGAGTCGCCCCCTGATGGCCAGCAGAGACAATGCAGCTTTAAGGCGATTCACTTTGGCTTCACTTTTCAGAACCGGAGGTTTCTATCATGGATCAGCTAATGAACTAAAATACTTCTCAATAAAACCTGAAGGCATGCCGAGCATAGCTCAGAGATAATTTTGGCTGGAGGCCCTGCAGGTTGCGTCCGCTTTGCATACTGTTACAGGATTAGACGAGGCACGTGTAGTCTAACCTTGACCTTCCCAGTGACGACGGCAGCCGAGGTTAACAGGACACAGAGGAAGGCGGGGGGTTCACGTTGATTGCAGCAACTTGAGCCTGGAGGGGTTTATATTTTTACGGCTTACTGTGTGACTGATTGGCGTTGTCCTCATATTTAGCTCCGAGCTTTGTGTGCCAGAGATTAGCCTCTTGACAGACGAGGAGAATTTAAGAAGCACGCTGGGATAGCCGGTGATTTGTTGTGATCCCCATGAGACGACGTGATGTATGTGTGCTAACCTGAATGGTTCTACATGTATGTGAAGGACGCATGGCCCAGTTTGAAGATATGTAGATCAAGACACATCATCAAGGTTAAAATCAGGCTGAATTATTATTATTTTTTTTATTTCAACACTGAAACAATGACCTGAAGTGATCTGGACATTTACAAAAAAGAAAAAACAGAAAAACTCATCGAAATGTAGCCTGATCTTTTCATCTGCAGATAACCAAATCAAAGCTGACAAACGTCTGTCTTTATCAATAAAACTAAATTGTGAGTGCACGTTATCTAACCTCAACTTTCCAGAGTTAAAGTACTTTTGGCTCGCAACATGCGCTCGCCACAGAATCGCTTCACAGTGTTATCCATTGTTTTCCTAAGGAAAGAGGCAAGACGCCAAATATCACTAGTCTGCAGGAAAGGCCTGCCGACTCTCTTGTGCTGGTCAACCAGGAACAATGTTCTATGTTCTGCACATCAGCAGCAGCAATGATGGATTCAACCCGTTTGAGCATCACGTGAGTTGACTGAGGTCAACGTCACGGTATCTGGTGCTATTATATAAGAGCCCCGATTCTGGATACCCAATCCGACACCACGGTAAAAATTCTTAGTCTACGAACACTGATTGGCCGACTAATCAGTGTACTTCAACAAACAATCCTTTTACCATTTCTGTAAATGTATTTACAATGTCTGTATTTTCATATAGCAATATATGTATCGCAAGGAAAAAATACTCCAATTGTTAGTGAAAAAGCACAACGGACGAGAAGCAGCCATATCAGAACAAAACCATACATACAGGGCTGTAAACTTACTTTTTGGCTCACCTGCCAAGGGGACCGGTAGATGAAAGAATCTACCGGCCAAGTACATTTTTTACCGGCCAAATAATAAATTGCCTCTTTTTGTTGCATATACATCTGTTTCACTACTTTTCATTGAGATAACAGTATTATAGAGCAGTACATGCTTAAAAAAGAGGCAAAAGTATTATTTAGAAATACATTTTAATATTATTAATTGAATTTCATTCATTTCATCTCAAACATTGCAAATTGAAAACTTTAACAGTGCAAAACTGTGACAAAGGAAACACTCATTAATTACTCATCAGAACTGAGACAGAGAGAGAGAGAGGTAGTGCAGATATACCGTTGAAATACGCATATTTGTTTATCTACTCTTCACATTTATTAAATGTATTTTCTCTTCCTGTTTCCCAGTGCGAGTTGAGATACACAAATATGATCGCATTTGTCAATCGCGGTATTTTATTTTGAAAATTGCTTTTATTTTGAAAATTGACCAGATTGTTTCGTGTTTCTTTGTGCGATTTACTGCCAGAATTGACGCGTTCGCTCGCGGCACGTGCAAAAAATAGAGCAGACGCCGAAACGATCGCTTCACGTCGCGGGACGGCCGCGCCTATTCGCGACGCTCCGCGGCCGGTGTGAATCAAGGTACAGACACACCAACTCCGGCAACGGACGTCAAATCAACGGATCCCATTCATTGTCTATGTAGAGCAGGAGCTCCGCATGATGGATACGGCACGTCGAGTTGACGGCCCAGTCGCCGTATGTGAATTTGCATAAAGTTCGATAGATTGCAGTGTTTCCCGCAGGATTTTTTTCAGCAGCGGTGGTGTGGTCCCCGAACCCTCTAGGGGGGTCCAGCGGCATGCCCCCCCGGCCGGAATTTTTTTGTACCCTTTACATTGGAATGCATGAATCTGGTGCACTTTGAGAGGAGAATATGCACTTAAATCCTATTCAAACAGTCCTGTGTATTACTGTAGATGGGATTATTGGTGTTGTAACTTTGCCTTTTGTGTCTTCATTTACAGATTTTTATATTTTTGTATAGTAATATTTAACAAAAAATGCCACAACGCAAATATAATTTGCACAATTTATTTACAGATTTTTGCCTAATGCTTAAACACTAAACATGGTTGCTATGCCCAAAGCATAACTGTTTTTTACATAATATATATTATTTAACTATGTTACATACATTGTGCACAGTGCATCCCTTAAAGTGTAAGTTTGGCGGAAATTGAAAATAAAGCTATTTTCTGGATGAAAATATATCAACTAAGCCGTGGAGGAAGTAATTTTCGCTCATCACGCAGTTCAGAGCTAGCACGGGCGGAAGCTAGAGTCCAAAATCGCAAACAGTGGGTTAGCATGGGGCCAACAGCCACACGCTTTCAAAATCGCATTTTTAAACCACTAACATTGCTCAAAACAGCGCCAAACCTCGTCAGCAGCTTGCTCTGGGTGTCTACACATAAAACGAAGCACCAACAACTCAGTTCATGAACCCGAAGTTTATAACAGAAGACAGTTAAGAACATTCACCAATTCTACCCCTGCCAGCTCCTCGCGAAGGATAGTCCGTAAGTGTCTATAAATTCCTGACTGGATATAAGCTCCTGTAAAGGCTATGAGTGATCCCAAAAAGAACGACAACACGCACACACACACATAGGCCTACACACACACACACAATACTAGAGGAAAAACGGCACGGAGGTTGCGGTTTATAGATACAATAAAATGATTGGGCTCAGAGGGTTTTTAACACTGGTGGTCATGTAGCGACACATTTTAGCAACTTACTTTCTCTCTCTCTCTCTCTGTCTGTCTCTCTCTCTCTCTGTCTGTCTCACTCTTTCCTTCTTTCTTCGATCTTCCGCTTCACTCGCTACTGCTAGAATCAATGTAACTTTGCAACCGTGTAGGGTAGCCTACTGCCAACAACTGCCACACTCGCTGTGTATTTTTCTTCTTTGATGTTGGTTACGTGACGATGTGCCGCGTGCTGCGCAATTGACGTTACGCGCTGTACATTTTCTAAAAGGAGCTACGTAAAAAAAAAAAAAAAAAATTGTTTTGTTTTTTTTTGTTTTTTTTTTAAAGGATTTTTATTGCAGCGGCGGAGAAAATTCAGCAGCGGCGTGTGAACGTGGGGGAAACACTGGATTGAACTTTATTCAAATGACGTCCGTCCAACGCAATGCCGCCGGCTCCAGAAACTTCGTTCAAACTATCAAACTAGGCAGTGTTGATCAAATATTAATCCAGATTCTGTTACTGCACTACACATTTCCCGCCTCAAATGTTTTCAGAAACATGCTATAGCGTGTAGTTTAACTGTAAAATGAGATCGTTTGTGGCCCGGCAGCCATGTTGGAAACGGCAGAGCGAAACTCAAAGTCCCGCCCACTTCGCAGGACGTCTATCCAATTGATCCAACTTGAACACAGAGCCGCCCACTCGCCGGTTCGTTCGGTGGTCCGTTGCGTCCATATCCGTCGCTGCCGGAGTTGGTGTGTCTGTACCATCACACTCACTGCGCCAAACTTTTAAAGAGCGGTGACGCGCACGCTACGTTGCTTCGGGGGAACTATTTTCTACAGAGGTGACGGGGGAGCTACTTCAGTGTGACACACAACAAATCACCGGTTTAGCTTGACGTTTGCTACCGTCATAATTTATCAGTTTACAGCTACTACAATGTTTTGTTATATCATGCATAATTTATTGCAAGAGCACGACCATCAGGCCAAACATTTACCCACCCCAGTGGCATGTATCCCTCCAAAATTAAGTCGCCAGTCGACTAATATTTTAGTCGCATTTGGCGAGTGGCGACCGCTAGTTTACAGCCCTGCATACATATCATGTAGGCTACTTCACTAAACACTAATTTTAGGGCCCTAGTTTCGTGGCGCAGCGCAGGGCGGCGCAGGGTGGCGGAGCCGGCGTAATGCAAGTTTCGACCAGCGCAGCCTTGCGCACGGTCAGTTTAGCAGTTTGGTGGATCGCCTGCGCCAAGATGGGTGTGGCGGCGCAGCAGGGGGAGGCGTCACAGATTCAGCTTGGCGTAGCGGAAGTTTCGTGGCAAAAAGCCTCGCCGAGACTTCGCCGAAAGCTCGCCAGCTCCAACCTGGTCTACTCTCGGCGCAAGGCGAAAAGCGCAAATAAAGTCCATTCATTCAAGGCGAATCACAGCTGGCGGAGTGGAAGTTTGGCTGACGGCGCGCAGTGCGTACACGTCACCGAGACCTCACAGGCAGGTTTCCACAGTTCCAGGCACATTTAAATGCAATAAATAATCACAACAAACACTATTTAATGCAACTCATTGAATCAACACGTGAATTTATATCTATATAGATTGCCCCGTCACATCTGACGTCAGATCAAAGGCGGATGGCACGCGTAACGGAAACTCAGCCTCTCAGTCCTGTTTTTTATAATATCGGCATTGTTATTATTATGATACGCACGCACAGCACGTGATGCGCGTGGTGGGAGCGGCGGCGCTGCTTCTGTCATCGGGTTGTTAAGTGACGGAACTTGCACTGAACCTCCCCTAACGCATTAAAGGTGAGGAGAGGAGCTCATTTGATTGGTGAAGATCTGAATCGGCTGTATTAATCCCAGTCCACGCCTCGTCTCCTCCTCGTCTCCCACTCACGCCTTCTTCTCCTCCCTCTTTCCCACTTGCGCGGGTGCGCGAGACGGGAGGTGTGCCTGCGTGAGCCTGCGCCGTGCACGAAACTTGCAAAGTCCAGGCGGACACACCCCGTCGGCGTGGCGCAGGTGCGCTGAGAGCTGACTGCGCCTGGTCTACGAAACTAGGGCCCATAATGATAATATTTACCTTCATCCAATACATTTTTTCACAGAATAGAGCTCGAACGCATCATAATGTAACTCAATGCAACCTCCATTAATGTTAGCAGCTAACAGCTAATGCTAACCAGCTCCAGTCTCGTGATTTTAAGCCTCATCAGGGACATTTTCTATCGTCCTGGTGACAACAGGGTGTCGTGCCCTGATCTTCGGTATCTATGGTACAGTAGAAAAACAAGTAGGGCAACGTTTTCAGAAGTATCGCTTCTCATGACATCACTGCTATCCTGAGAAAACTCTCTGGAATCAATCCCCATCATCTCATATGAAGATATTTTTGTTTTACTTGGCTCAGGAGAATTTGAAACACAACATACAACTTATGCAACTCTCTGAAGTAACAAAATAAAAGCAGTTACATAATACACAGCTAGCAACGTCCAACGAGACTCGTACTCATCACTCGACTGCTTCAAACGAGCAACGAAAGTGTTAAAAAACATTCTCCGTTTGGTTCACCTGGGAGAAGAATGCAGCATTAGGGGCTCTGGACTCACAATAAAAGGTTTCCGAGTCAAAGCACCGCAGTTTGTTCAACAAATTCCAGTTCTGATCCTCCTATTATCCGCCCATCAAACGCCCACAAGAATGTCAGGTTGGCAAAAAAAGCCAAAGAATTTGAGCGATGTGAGCCACGGTGTGATGTAGCAGCGTTTTTAACGCGGACCCAAAATAGAGTGAGAAGCACCCATCATGGGTTAATACACATTATGGTACCAACAGAGATCTCTGCTGCCTCATCCTGCTGATAACCACACGCACACACACACACACACACACACACACACACACACGCTGTAACAGCCAATTAGGAAGCGTTTCCATCACCATCATCATTACAGGGCCGAATCGTTTTGTTAATTCGATCCGGACTCACATGGTCTTTTTATAGAGCATGACACTTCGCACAAATCAAATCAGAGAGCAGAGTTTCCTTCGCAGGTCTGCTGTAGGGGAGGAGAGCAGATCTGGTATCAGGCCCAGGTACCAACATTGATGCAAAAAGTACAAAGTCATATCCGGAATTCACTTAAGGGTCACACTGGGCAACCTGAGTCTACGATCAATTTTTGGTTTGTCTGGTTTAAAAGCCCGATAACTGGCCCACAGTGGATTAGCAGCTGAAGGGACTACAACATCTTATATGGTCCTGATTTAGATAAATAAATAAAAAATGTATCAGAAAGGCCTAAATGCTGGACCATGTATCTATGCATCGATCAGATATCATGTTATATCATTTATCAGCTCATTTAAAACAACAACAACACACGTCACTGGCTGCCTGATCTGAACATTACATAACGTTACATTATGTAATAACATCACCTAAAAATGACCTCTAGTCCAGGTTAGGGCTGTTGGAATGAACTTCAGAAATCGAATATGATTCAAATAGTAAAAAAATCAGGACTATTCGAATATTGCTGATATTCATTTATTTTTTTATTTTTAGAACGTGTAGTCTAACATGAGCAAATCTCACCCTCCTTGCCTTGGCCTTCCCGCAACGGATGCATTTGACACATGAAGTCTGATGAACAATACAATTTGAGAAGAAAGTGAAAGTAGAGCTGACGGTGAGATGAGGAGCGCGTAGCTATGCAACAGGGACAGAACTTGCCGTTTTACTTTCTTAAAGTGATGGTTCGGAGTAAAATGCACCCTAGGTAATTTCCACCATGACATCCAGCCAAATACCCCTTCGGAAGCATTTTTAGCGATGGTCAGCATTGGTCAAGATAGGGCTATCAGCCGAATGGCTTAGTACTAGCGCTATAGTACATAGCGTATATCTCGTAAATTACCCCACTAATAATGCATGGAATGTTACCAAACTTCTGCAGTAGTACACATAGGGTCTGTACTCACAAAACGAGGCATTTGAAAGTTTGTAAGTGGGTCATTCCGTGTCATTTCATCAAATTTCTGAAAATCTTCCCACCTGACCATCTCAGAATGTCCTGAAAAAATTCAAGTACAAAGACACACTTGTTAATAGGACAAAATATTAGGTCTCTACTGTCAATAGTTTTCTCACGAAACATCATTGAATGAAGGGTAGTTTAGACGGTTTTTGGCATCATGCTCTGAAAAGCCATTTTTAAACAGCAATATCTGGAAAACTATCTCACCTGTGGCCTTCAAAATTTTTACAGAGTATATCTGTTACTAATAGCCTCCATACATGGAATATCAGGGATGTAGCTCAATGATAACCTAGTATGGTAGGTACTTAAAATGTGGCTTGTTGAAATAAAGTAGTACATTTGAAGAGTGGCTGAGCTCCCATTTTTACAGATAAAAGACTTCTATCACTTCTGCCTCTATCTCTGGTGTTAGCTTAAACATTCTACAAAATATGGTTTCTCTCAGATTATTAGTTTCACAGATATTAAGGCTCAAATATGGAAGTAAACACATCTTTGCCCAACTTCAGAGTCATATTCCAAAAAACTGACAACACATATCAGGTCCAAACTTACTTTTTTTGAAAGATCATATTCTTGTTAAAATCATATTAAAAAATCAGGAGGGTGTTTTGCCTCATTTTGTCGCAGTGATTTTTTAAAATCCTGATATTGGTGGGGTTTCTGGGGCCGTTTTTGGTACTGCATGTCCTAACAGCCTACTTGTAAACATCACAGCAGGGCAATTCAATTGTTTTTTTTACCATTTACCAAAGACTTACATGTGACTAAATGCTACTGATAAATTTAGCCTTACAAAAACATTAAAATGTAGCACAGTTGTAGTTACAGAGGCAATAAGTCTTTGAATGTGAGTTAAACATGCTGAAAGCAGCTTTTAATGTCTTGAACCATGAACAAACATAGCATAATATTGAAGACTGTACATTTTGTCATACTTTAAGTACATACATTACACAACCAAATCAAATCATCTTAATTTGAGCCTAAAGATTTTACATTACAGTAGAAAAGTTTCTCCAAAGTTTGATATTGAATAACGGTTTGTCTCTATGCTCTATGGGGTATTTGGCTGGATGTCATGGTGGAAATTACCTAGGGTGCATTTCACTCCGAACCATCACTTTAATTATTACTTATCTAGAAAGCTGTCAGCTGTTGGTAATTCAATATATTTATTGGTGATGTTTTTGGAACGGCCTATAGTGGACAGGAAGTAAAACAACCACATTGCCAGTAATAGTATTAAAGGGGAAAACTGACAGCTCTAGTCCAGGTTGGCCCACACAGTTTCATATCGAACAGTATACATTTTTACACTTCAACAGATCAGTCTGCCCGGGATTAAGATGAAACCTTAGATATAAGTATACAAATTAAAACTGGCACATAAATTATACAAGTAAATTAAAACTATAAGAATTAAATTAAAACAAATTAAATTAGTAAAAAAAACGTGTGACACAGGTTAAAAGCAATAAAGAGGTGATTTGCAGAGTGACTATTAACGGGAAGCAGACTGTCCTGCGAGGAACTGCTGCGACGTCGGCCCGACCCTTCTTGAAGGATACTAATATAATCAACATCAAGCAGCTGTTGCAGCCTTGCTGTTGACTAAAAAAGGCTCAGAGTGGATGGATACAGTCAGTGTTCGGTGGTCAGGCCGATATAACCCCCCTCAAATGAAACACAAATAAACGTGAACACAATGTCAGACTGAGGGACTAAGTGGAACAAAAAGTCCAATTATCAGGGTGTATCCATTAGGACGAAAGAACAGTACAACTGCATTTACAAAGCTTTGTGAAATGACTACATGAACCACGTCTATGGTTGTGGGCGGGTGTTGTCAGAGAATCCAGCGGGGCAGCTGCTGGGCAGCTAAATCGTATTGTGTAATGTTTGATGGCTGCAGATCTACTGAACTCGATGTTTGCATGGACACAGCTCGTCATTAGTGCACTGCCAGCGGCAGCTGCTGGCACGCCGGCGCTGATCGTATTTTGACTGAAGACTTCAAACACAGTAGCTGCACGGACGGCACTGGGTCACCCGTGGTCTTTGGTTTGTGTTTTTCTGCTGTCAGCGGAGATCGTCAGCAACATTGCAAGAAATAAGTCAAACGGGTTCATATACCTCTACACAGCCCTCATAGTCCTCTATATGGTCCTCTAAATAGTCCTCTATATGCCCCCCTACATGGTCCTCTACATGGCCCTCTATATAGTCCTCTATATGGCCCTCTACATAGGCCTCTACATAGTCCTCTACATGGCCCCCTACATAGTCCTCTACATGGTCCTCTACATGGCCCCCTACATAGTCCTCTACATGGCCCCCTACATAGTCCTCTACATGGCCCCCTACATAGGCCTCTACATAGTCCTCTACATGGCCCCCTACATAGTCCTCTACATGGCCCCCTACATGGTCCTCTACATGGTCCTCTACATGGCCCCCTACATAGTCCTCTACATGGCCCCCTACATAGTCCTCCACATGGTCCCCTACATGGTCCTCTACACAGTCCTCTATATGGCCCTCTACATAGGCCTCTACATAGTCCTCTACATGGCCCGCTACATAGTCCTCAACATGGTCCTCTACATGGCCCCCTACATAGTCCTCTACATGGTCCTCTACATGGCCCCCTACATAGTCCTCTACATGGTCCTCTACATGCCCCCCTACATAGTCCTCTACATGGCCCCCTACATAGTCCTCTACATGGCCCCCTACATAGTCCTCTACATGGCCCCCTACATAGGCCTCTACATAGTCCTCTACATGGCCCCCTACATGGTCCTCTACATGGCCCCCGACATAGTCCTCTACATAGTCCTCTACATGGTCCTCAACATGGTCCTCTACATGGTCCTCTACATGGCCCCCAACATGGTCCCCTACATGGTCCTCTACACAGTCCTCTATATGGCCCTCTACATAGTCCTCTACATAGTCCTCTACATGGCCCGCTACATAGTCCTCAACATGGTCCTCTACATGGCCCCCTACATAGTCCTCTACATGGTCCTCTACATGGCCCCCTACATAGTCCTCTACATGGCCCCCTACATAGTCCTCCACATGGTCCCCTACATGGTCCTCTACACAGTCCTCTATATGGCCCTCTACATAGTCCTCTACATGGCCCGCTACATAGTCCTCAACATGGTCCTCTACATGGCCCCCTACATAGTCCTCTACATGGTCCTCTACATGGCCCCCTACATAGTCCTCTACATGCCCCCCTACATAGTCCTCTATATGGCCCCCTACATAGTCCTCTACATGGCCCCCTACATAGGCCTCTACATAGTCCTCTACATGGCCCCCTACATGGTCCTCTACATGGCCCCCGACATAGTCCTCTACATAGTCCTCTACATGGTCCTCTACATGGTCCTCTACATGGCCCCCTACATAGTCCTCTACATGGTCCTCTACATGCCCCCCTACATAGTCCTCTACATGGCCCCCTACATAGTCCTCTACATGGCCCCCTACATAGGCCTCTACATAGTCCTCTACATGGCCCCCTACATGGTCCTCTACATGGCCCCCGACATAGTCCTCTACATAGTCCTCTACATGGTCCTCTACATGGTCCTCTACATGGCCCCCGACAAAGTCCTCTACATGGTCCTTTACATGGTCCTCTACATGGCCCCCGACATAGTCCTCTACATAGTCCTCTACATGGTCCTCTACATGGTCCTCTACATGGCCCCCTACAGAGTAAGTGAGGGAATGTTTTGAATGTCTGCTGAGCAGCAGCATGTTGCTTTCTCATTGGGAACGTGTTAGCATGCTCAGTTAGCAGTGAAGCTGTGTTAGCTTGAAGTGCGGCCTCCCACGTCTGCAAACTTAAAATTTTGTTAACCTTGTGGTGACAATCTCACAGTGGTCTCTCTCCATTTGTGTTGTGGTGTGTGATGACAATCAGAGCTCTCTTGTGGACGTCCTACATATTTGACCAGCGGAGTTTCCACATGGATCACCTGTCAGAAGCTGAGTCCATAACAACAGGCGCCCCCGCCTGTTGTGACGGACTCAGCTTCTGCCATATTGTTTGAGCGCCATGATCTTGTTTCACACCTTGACACCAGCTCCTTCTTCACACAGGAGGTGTCATCGATTCCAGTTTCAGTAACAAGTGGGATTACTCCGATATCCTCACAGCATCTACTGACTGTTTGCTCAAGGTTTTAGCAGCTGTGTCATACGTGGCGGATATGTGACTCTTCCTCTTAAGGGTGGTCCGGGGCCGGTGGACGACTGGTTTCACTTTGAACAGAGGATCTATTTATACAGAAAGGGCTTTCTGACATGGACATGGTTGTCTTGGTGTCTAAAATGTCACAGTGACTAAGTTATGTCAATACTTCTGTGAGCTAAAATTATGATTTTTAAGATTTGTATTGGCAAGAATCTGGCAATACGCTATGTTACATTTTGATACGATTTAATATATTGCAATAGTGTAAATGAGGCGATACATTGCCATATTAGAAATCAAATTTTAGGGAAAGCATAGTAAGTGAATAGACCTAATCTTTTCATTCAGATTCTGGGATATCTTGTGATGCACTATGGCAACGTCGGGGGCAGTCAGCTGGCCAATTCCGCACTTTGTGTAGTTAAGAATTAGAAAAAACGTCGGGGAGGGCAGATTTAGACAGTGGACAGTTTAAAACTGGTTCAACTAGTTTTACTATTATTAGTTGTATTATTTTAGCCACTTATGTCCCGTTTTTAAATTACTAGATTTGTTTTCCTTGCGAAGCTCTGTGAGCTGCATTTTATGTTTCATGTTTTATAAACAAACATGAATTATTTTTATTACTACTAAATTATGGAGTTTTTGGAATATTCTTGCCAATTGTCAAGTCTAAAGTGATCCATCCATCATTTATTCTCACCAAAAATGTGAGCATCTGATCAAATATATATTGGATGCATGGCTGCATCAATCTGTAGTGCAAACTGTCTTTTACAGGTTAATGAGACTATGAATGGCTTTGTTGTGATTGTGACATAGTCAAACATGTGACGGTGTTTTCATTCAGTGGCAGAAAGTGATGGAGCAATAATAACCTCACCAGACCAAGACCATGAAAAGAGTGATGTGTGCAGAGTTTAACTTATTGATCGGAAATTCATATTTATTATTTATCAAAATGTGGGAAAAAAATGTCAGTTTGTCAAATATGACTATTGCATATTTGCATATATTGTTGCATTTTTCTGATTTATATCACAGTAAATGTTATCAATAATTTATCATATTAGACATTTTATGGTAAAAAAAATAACTGATATTTGTATCTGCAGCCCGAATTCAGAACACGTCATTACCACATATATGGAGCAGATGTTGACCCCCTTAAGATTAATTAAAACATAAGCTGTACAGTAACAAACACTTCACGCATGACGTGTTCAGAGTACAATCTGAACAACAGCGGTCACACAGAGTCAACAATTAGCATTGAAAACGGTACCTCCAGAGCTCCATGTACAGTGCCATTCATTTTCATTTTGTCAGGAGGGCTCATGGCTTTGTTAGCATGGTGATTTTATCGCACAGGATGCAAGATATACAAAGACATTGTCAATGATTAAATGGACACCACAGAAGCTTGGGATAAGGCTGCACTGCTGTGTGTGCCAGATATCTACAGACAAACAGAGAGAGGGATTAACTATTCAGCGTGAGGGAAGAGTGAATGGGGTGGTGGCGGGGCGGATGGGGGGGTTATTCACTGGTCACTGTGGTTAATCGGGGGACTGGGACAGAGAGGAGAGAAAACAACAGCTGTGGACAGGATGGGATTGTTTCAGAGAGTGAGACTTACACTGGCAGAAGTCTGGCAAACGCTTCGCTTCTCTCACCTTTTTCTGAGAGCAGCCACATCCTGGATCCATTACACAACTCCGGCCTGACCTCAAAACAGTCAAAAGAATTGAAAAAGTACTTAAAGGGATAGTTCGGAATTTTGGACATAAGACCTATTTTCCAAGTGAGCCGGTGTGTTTGAGACTTCTGGATACGTTTTCAAAAAATTTCATTCAGTTCTTCTAGTTGCCGAGTTCGCTTATGCTATGGCTAACGCAAGTCAACGGTTCTTAGCTAGACAGGCATTAAAAACAGTCTTGCCCACTCCACAGTGCACCCGAGGCAAATCCATTAAAAAACTAGACTGTCGATGTACATATCTGTGTTGATAGAATAATATTCGAGATGAACTAATCTCGCATGGCATGAATCATCCATATTTTGAGGAACTAGTTTCTCAGCAGCAGCGGAACTTTACTTTGCTCCGTCAGACTCAAAACTCGCGCCGCCCAAAATACTGCCCGTAAATAGGCAATCGAACCGGGCCAAACTGTCGGCACTTATACCCCCAAGGCTGTCTGAAAAGCCCTCGGAGCTCACTCAAACACCGGGCAGCCCACGGCTACGCGAAGCCACAATTACGCACCGCGAACCCAGACCACTGCTCCGTCCAGAGAACCGTAAACCCTCGGACGCGTTGGGGGGATTCCCTCCGGTAAATAGACACATGAACACCGCCGAATAGTCGGGCCTCGTGCCCTCAGAGCTGGGTGAAAAGCCCTTGGACCGCAGACCAACACCGGGCAGCGGGCGGCTCCGCGAATCCACACATGCGGACTCTCCGTCAGACTCAAAACTCTAAGACGCGCCGCCCGAAATACTGGATGTAAATAGCCAATCGAACCGGGACAAATTGTCGGGACTCATGCCCTCAGACCTGGGTGAAAAGCGCTTGGACCTCACGCAAACACCGGGCAGCCCACGGCCACGCGAACCCACAATTACGCACCGCGAACCCAGACCTCTGCTCCGTCCGGAGAACCGTAAACCCTCGGACTCGTTGCGGGGATTCCCTCCGGTAAATAGACACATGAACACCGCCGAATAGTCGGACCTCGTGCCCTCAGACCTGGGTGAAAAGCGCTTGGACCTCACGCAAACACCGGGCAGCCCACGGCCACGCGAACCCACAATTACGCACCGCGAACCCGGACCTCTGCTCCGTCCGTAGACCCGTAAACCCTCGGACGCGTTGCGGGGGATTCCCTCCTGGCACCACCAGTCTCCGTTTGTTCGGTCCCGGTTCTCAGCTCCAGCGGGGGCTATCTCTGTCTCCACAGACGCTCGTTCGCGTTCTGCCCTTTGAGCATCCCTCTCGCGCAATTATTTCTCTGTATATTCAGGCTCGTACAGGTACGGTTGGGTTTGGGTGGAAAAAAACTCCTCATCAGAGTCTTCAAAAGTTTCAGTATATTCTCCAAAAGTGTCCATTTCTGTGAGATTGAAGAAACTAGCACTGCAGGCTACTCTGCGTCTGTAGCAATGACAGCAGGTAAACAAACTATTATAGAACCGGTAACTTGTAAGTGCTAGGTGATATCACTCCTGCCACTGCCATAGCCTACTAGGAAGTATGACACGCTGCTGCTGCTGCTGCTGAGACATACATCCTTAAAAATGCGAGGTTGGTTTTATTTCAAACATTCTATCAACACATATGTACATCGATAGTCTGCCGTTACAATGGATTTGCCTCGGGTGCACTGTGGAGTGGGTAAGACTGTTTTTAATGCCTGTCTAGCTAAGAACCGTTGACTTGCGTTAGCCATAGCATAAGCGAACTCGGAAACTTGAAAACGTCTCCTTACGTCTCGAACACACCGGCTCACTTGGAAAATAGGTCTTATGTCCAAAATTCTGAACTATCCCTTTAATAAAAAAAAAGGGTCACTTCAGCCAAATTACAAAAAGATGCGTTTACGCTTCACCCGGGCAGAGCTTAACTTTGCAGATAGTTTGGGTCTGGAGAGTGCGGGCCGTTAGGTGGATGGGTCACATAAATACCGGGCTTTCATCCACGAGACTGCTGTTCATGTCCCGTGTGATGCACAATACTTTTCACAAGCCCCTATATCTGTCTAACTGCATCTGTCAAACGGCAGAGCAGCAAGTCCTGCATGCAAGAAGGTGGTCACTAGTGGGGAGCTAACGTTAGCTACAAAAAAAGCTACGAAGAGTCACAAAGACACACAAACAGGCCATGTATAGGGATGCGTATTGAGTCGTCCTAAGAGCGAAGGATACACAAGCATGTTCGTGGTTAGCTCGCCAACAGAAAGGCGAGGAAACCACCCATAACCACTATGTCGCCGACCTTCCAGCACAAAGTGACCGAGGACTGAATTTAACTTTTTGTGCCACTTTCACAGGCAACCAGGCGCCATCCGGGAAGATGTGTTTTTATTGAGGTTTTAGAACTTGAAACAATTCAAACCTCCAGTGTGACAGCAGAGCTATCGGACAGCTGAAAATCTTGGCACGTGAAACTTAAAACTCTTGTCTGGATACCGCTGTGGTTAAGAGAGAAAATGAGGCCTTTTTGTAATCTGGATGAACTGACTCTTTGAGCCAGGACTTGTCCTCTTTAGGGCCATAATAAACCGAGAGAATAGTCCCATTGTTTAAATATCCAACAAGGAAGTAAAAGAACAAACTGTGTCACTTTTTGTGAAGTTCTTATGAAGAGCCAGCGATGACTCCACTTCATCTACACAGAGCATCATCTTCTGCATCTCTGCATACACCAGAGATGTGACCCCCCTCCCCTCCATTGTGCCCAGTTGCTATAGGCACCCAGCTTGGAGTGGGAGGACGCTAGCAACCAACCATGTCAGCTCTGGTCCACACTCCCCCTGAGGACCACGTGAAGATGGAACACAAGTAGAGAACATAAAAAAATAATTAATCTGCCAAAAAACCAGGCTGGTTCGTGGTCCGCACAGATTATAATTGGTGAACATGGATGCCTGTGGTGTCTGAGATTTACATCCCCGAGGGGCAAATCGGCAGCGTGATGCTCACTCACGTTTGGGGGGAAAAAGACCCATGAAATTCTACAAAGAAGGTGGTGTAACAGAAATCAGACGTCATGAAATTATCCATTATTTTTTCATGGGGTTTATACGTTATCACTTTCTGGACATTCTATGTTATACTTACCCAAAACACCAGATAATGGTGTATACGTTTCTTCACTTTGCCCAGCAGTCGATTTTTGCTTTTTAAGTTAAAGTCAATTAATCAGCAACTGTTTTAGTAAAAGATGAAGTTTTTAAAGCAGATATTCAACATGTTGGCCAATTCCAGCTTCTCAGTATGAATTTATTTATATCTTTCTAGATGTCTGAAACGTCACCTTGGGCTTTGGGAAACCTCAGTGGACATTTTCCACCATATTTAATAGAAAATAAATACTCTATTAAATTAGAAAATAGTGACATTAACCAAAAATAAGTGTTGATTGCAGCCCTATTAATTATTTAAAATATTATACTTAAATATAAAATGTATTTATAAAGTGATCCTTTCTTTTAAAGGTGTCTTGTCCTTGTATAACAAATATTTTCAAACTCATTTACAATATAAGGTTTTCAACAGTCTTTTAATTGCTTATGTGTGCAGGACTGGAGTGGAGCACCGGTCTTGAGCTGAAGGATCTTCAGTTCGAGGCTCAATTTAGTCCTGACAACGCCACGGCAACCAACAAAGAACCTTCATTTACTGAGTCCACTGTTACAGAGAACCCTCCTTCAAGGCCTTAATGGCTGGTATACAACATAAATGCACAGGATACACCACAGGAAGGGAGTCACATGTCGCCTTCATTGATAAAAATGAAAATAAACCGGAGGAAAAATTCAACAGCAACCACAATGATGGCGGACAACTTGGCAACAGAGAAAGAGACAACGTGTCCTAACAGTAAGTGGTGCTTTACGTCATGTGAACAAACCACAAGCTAGTCAGCTGAGTGTCCAGATCAGAAGGTTTATAATAACTGGATCTGGTTTTGTGGACTACAGTTTTGAAGCTTCCAGGTCAGCATTTTGGCAGTCGCCACCTTGGATTTTTTCTACCAGCGAAGGAAGTGACCATATTTGGACTGTGGATGAGTGTTAAAGTCATCTTAGTAGCTAACTGCATTGGTAGCGTGGTAGCAACCTGTCAATCAGCAGGTAGCCCCGCCCCTAAAGCATCCCCTGCTTTCTGGTCTGTTTTATTCTAAATGGACCATAATGTACTCAACGAACATCATGCTGGATTGAATTATGACGGACCTTCACATGCAACCGGAATGATTTGTCTATCTGAGCGTCCTAGCCTCAGGTGTTTGGGGCTGAGACAACTTGAATAATTTTTTCTCACTGTGTGACAACTTCCTGTTGGAGGACAGGATGAATTTCAGAAACGCTGCTGCCCGTTGGAGCACACATGATGATGGGGAAAAACCTGCTGTTCAATGTCCATGTACACCTCTGCTAAAGAGTTCACAATAACAGGCCATGGGTGATTAATGCTGACAAGGCCTGGCTTTTTATGGATGCTAATGGTGCTGTGTGTGTGTGTGCAAGTGTGTGTAAGTGTGTATATGTGTGCGTTAGCTCCCGCAGCCTGTCCTGATGCCCCTGCTGTTGATGCCGACTGAGTCCTTAGTCACAGGCTCGCCATTTCGCAGCTCTTGCCTCTCCATAGCAACCAGTCAGGTAAACACATCTTAGACATTCTTGAGTGTGAGCCTGAGATCATTTACTGATGGTTAGTTTTTAACCACATTATCTCTACGTAGCTATAGCGCTTCTTTTTAAAAGAGTGACTGCTACACTGTTACATATGGCTTGATTAAAACATCAGAATGTAATGTGCATTGGTGTATAAGTGATGTAACTGCAGCCGTTAATGGCTCATTGTGAGGTTTTCATGAAGTCCTCTTGATTAAAAGTCAACTCCCAGGATGTATGAGGTCGTCCCTGAAGTCATGCAGGTCTTCTCCAGAAGGGACTAGGGAAACTAGGGAATCTGCCCCAAGGCCTTCAGAGTGGGAGGACCATCAGGGTCCCGGAGGTGTAAGCTATAGTAAACACCCTGGTCCCACATGTAAGTGGAGGCTCATCAGGTTGAAACATAGTCACTGCATTTACAGATGCTATGACGCCACAATAATCCCATTGAATGTGGAAAATAAAATATACCTTACATTTCACGACAATGGTCTCATTAGTGCTGTCAATGTCCCTCTATAATACTATTCAAATTCCATTCCATATTTTCATCAATATTTGAGTATTTAATGCTCAAATTCAGCCTATTATTTATATTGACTACACTAAACAGCCTTATACGTTGCCAATGCCATTATCGGCAATGTGGTTATTTTACTTCCTGTCCACTAGAGGGCGTTCCAAAAACATTACAAATAAATATGCTGAATTAGCAACAGGTGACAGATTTCTAGATAAGTAATAATTAAGAAAGTAAAACAACCACATATCTGTTCTCCTGGGGATGCTGTGTCCCTGGTTGCCATGGCTACGCCCTCCTCATTTCACCATCAGCTCTACTTTCACTTTCTCACGTACATCCTGCTATGGGTCTTGTTCCAGATGAATCAGCCGATGGAGACGCGGGTCGATCTAGCTAGCAGTAAGCAGCATGAATGCATCTTTGCCATGATGCATCGCTTCTAGAGGTCCGTCAATATCTGTGTTTCATTTCACCGAGTGCTGCCGCGCGATGTCCGATAGCGAGAATGTGATTCAGAAAACTTTATTGTTCATCAGACTTCACGTGTCAAAAGCATCTGTTTATGCGGGTAGGCCAAGGCGAGGAGGGTGAGAATTGCTAACGTTAGACTACATGTTTAAAAACATTTTTTTTTTAAAATGTAATACTAATTTCAGCATTCAAATTGTGATGATTGTTTTACTATTTGAATTATATTCAATTCCTGAAGTTCATTCCAACAGCCCTAGTTCTCATGTGCTCTCCCCATGCACTCGGAGACCCGCTGCGCTGAGCTCGCTCAGTGCAATAGGGCTAGTCAGGACATTATCAGCTTACCAGAAACATAAGATACACCACTTTGTGTTCCCTGTGAATAATGAGGGTGATGGCGAGGGCTAACGGTTTGTCGCATCTGCTACGCGAGAGATGGTTTCATCCATGGGACTCCATGAGACAATCATGTCAACTAATTTACATCATCGTCCCGGCATGTGGAACTGGACGAAAACACATATACGCTTCTAACAAAACACTCCCAGAAGATAAGTTACTCAGGTATAGCTCCATCATTGTTCAAAGTAAGAAAGATCATACTTAATGATGTTAGTTTTAATTCATTTTCTGTGTCAAAAAATGACTGAAGCTTGTATTACGTAAAACCATTACACACGTTTGTATCGCGGGCTGAGCAAAGACGGTAAGGGTCCCAGCCATGTGGTCCCAGGACTGTGGTTCCTGAAACTGGTTTCTTTCTTTATTGCAGGAACAAACTCCTCATTAGAGGAGGAAGGAAGGCACAGAGCTCCTTTTTTTCTCCCACATCTCAATCAGGATGGCAGGTATTAGGAGGCCTGAGATGCATCCTGAGATAAAGAGGAGAGGAAAGAGAAGCCCCTCTTACTCTCATCAATAGAGCTGTTTGTTTCTTCAGTCTTTCACGCTACTCAAGGAGAGCTGCTGCTTTGTATAGCTGCACATAACGTCATCTGTAACATGACCAGCTGCTTTTGTTGGTGAAATGTTTGACAAAAATGATGATGATGATGCTGCTGCTACAGGAAACATTACCAAAGTTACGATTCTTCGATATCAGGGTTTTACAGAAAAGGCCTCATCACTGAGTTGTGAGCAAATTCATCAATATTGGGATATATGGCAATAGATTAAATATACTATAAATATATAAGGTCATATGGTTATGCATCATGTATAGAGCAAGCAGACAATATACAACCACCGGCCACTTAATTCGGTGGTAGCATCTCAATGCATTTAGTGATGCAGAGATTGTCCAGATGATGTGTTGAAGAAAGGTGATCACATTCACTCTGAATGTGGCAAACTGAGTATTTAAGAAACTGCTGATATACTGGGACTTTAATGTTAAAATTAATTTGATTACACTTTTGTGTAAATAGAATTCATTATTAATGTAGATGTTTTGATAATATGCCATCATCAATGCCTGATAATCTATGGGCTTTGTTTAAAAGAGAAAAATAGGTGGTGATATTTGTAAGTCGCTGTTGAAATCTTGCAACATTTTAACAAAATCAGAGAAAAAAAACCCTTCCAAAAAAATATTTTCTTGACCAGCTAAAGAAAACCTAATCTTAATCAATAAAATCACTGCTTGGGTTTGAAAGCCTGATATCTATTTATTATGAGAGCAGCGTTGGGCCTCCTGGGCTCAGCGGTGCAGCTCCCATGTGCTCTGTGGTCTGACACAAATCTGTTAGGAACTGAATGAGGAAATACCCCGTCAGGAGTTATCTCTGTGGTGCTTCGGACTGCCGCCAAAAACAACCACTCGGTTTGGCAGGAGCTCCTGTAGCTGTTGCTCGTTCTGAATGTTGCTGAGTCACTCAAAAGCAGGTTGATGCGAGTCAACGGTGTGCAAATCTTCATGGACTTGGGGAATGTAGTGCACTGTAAACCTGAATGTTCAAAGTAATTAAATAGATTAAGTAGTGTATTCTCAAAGTTTTACAAAAAGTTCTAACTTAATTATGTCAAGTTGGTGTAACGTGTTCTTCCTATTGAGTAATATCAACTAATACCTTTTGATGAAATGGAACTATTTTGTGTATAAGTAGGCATAACTTAATAATTAAACTTAATAATATAATGAAGTAATTACACACTAAAAAAATCATGCCTAAACTCCTGTTATGTCTATGGTTTCAAATAGAGATGATTTAAAAGTAAACTGAATTTAGATAGCACATGCTAAAATAGGTATATGTATACATAAGTAAAATCGATCATAACAAATGCGCAAATGGTCTGAAATTAGACATTAATGGAAGACCAAATGTATTTATTTTATGTATGCATGGGAAGACAGCAGATGCTCTGGATGAAATTTTAAAACACGATGAACAGGTGAATACATTATTACACAATTTATAGGTTGAACCAGTAGAACAGTGAACAGGTTCAACGATTCAAATGAACTTTGTGAATTTTGCATTTAGTCCATTTTTTGTTTGCCATTTGTCTGCATTAAATATGTTAACAGGTCATTTGTGGATAGATGTTCTGATTGGAATCAGCTTTGTTCAGTACATTTTTCAGTATTTCCAATTCTGTTTTTATCTGAATAGGAAATCCATGACATCCACACCAAGCGCAGTACTGTTCTCCATGCCCTTGCTGTGTATCTGCGCTAGGATGTTTCTGGATTATTAAGAACCTGCACAGTGAGTCTCCTTAAGTCAATAACAGATTCTACTGTGTATTATGTAAACAGTTCATCAAAATACTAACATGTTTTAGGACTTACCTTTGTTTAGTCTACCCATACAGTTTTCGTGTGGTCTGTTTTCTTTCTCCTCACTACAAATGAACTGTATTGGCGTTTTGTTCAAAGTAATAAGATGTTCAGTAAAACATTTTCATGTAAATGTCCTTTAGCTTGGTTTCAGTCTATCTGATACCACTTAGATTCTCTGGTAATTTGGCTGATTCATGTGTGCAGAACATGGATCTTATGTTTTTCACCTCTTACAATGAGACCCAGGTCTCCCTTGTAGAAGAGGTATTGGATTTCAATGGGACTTGGTCAAAGAAAGATCAATTATATAGCATCTGTTCTGTTCCATGTGTTAGTTTGTGATTAGTATATATTTTCCATTCATTCAGGAAGAGTCTGATAAGCCAGAGCTTAATGGTGTTGCAGTGGGCCTTCTTACGGTCATCAGTGATCATGACACAAGTCCAGTTCACTACCACCCTGTGTCGTCATTGAAAGTGATGCCGTCGTCAACCTCCCCAGACTTGGCGATGCCTTCCTAGTAATATTTGGACTGATGCACTACACCTCAGCTATCCCAAAGCACTGTCCAATTCTTTTGAATTCACTCAAAAGATTTTGCTTGGTCTAGAAAGTGGTAAACTGTAACCCAGGTTGCAGACCCTCAAGAATGACTTGATGATGTAGAAACTCATCTTAAAGAAGGCAGGGTCAAGCATTATAAAAGACTAGTTCAAAGTTATCTCCTTTTGTCTAAATAATGCCTCAAAGAGTTACTGCACTCTGCAGGTGTTCAGACAATAGGCCTAAATTACACAATATGCCTTTGCATTTTGCATGAATATAATGCAAAGTAACGCTAATGCTTTGTATGTTTTTCTCAACCATTGTGGGCTGCAAAAGATGACCCCAATTTTACTGTGCATTTGATATTGGTGAATGTAAAACATACATTTTAGAGTTTTAAGTGAAAATTTTCTTTAACGGTCTATAGATTTTTTGTAATCATATCCAAATGCTGCCCTGTTGCCTTACTCGGGAATTAGCCAGGAAGCCAAAAGCACACAGTGTTTTTATAGCTGTATTATTTATTATTATTTATAATTGTTTTGATTATTTTACCTGACGATCTGATTAGTTGTCTGGTCAATATCAGAAATGCGTGATACATATCCATTTCCTAGGGCCTTAAGTGGCCAGGAACACATTTGGAAGGCTAGAATCAGAGAATTTTGAGTTTTTCTTCTTATTCCTATATATATTTGACAAATGTGTAATTAAAACAATGACAACACAAACTAATAAACATTGAGTTTGGTTAACATAAAATGGTGTGGTTGTGTACTTATTTTTTAGAGTTCTGCAAACTTATTCCAGTGGTTTGAAAACTAAAAACTTTATGTCATAATAACTGAAAATAATTGAGTTGCCTTAACAGAAAACTCAGTCATATTTGTCATAAGCTGTAAATATTTGAGTTGAGCTAAATGAGCACTTTAATTTAACTGTTATCTAAAAGTACAAGTAGAAAGTCATACAACCTTTTAAGTTCTGGAATATTTTGACTTTTAAGTTAATCAGTTCTGGTAACTTATTCAGGTTTACAGTGTGGAGGAGATGAAAAGGGTGACATCTCGTAAATATATAACAGAAATGTATTCATCAACGTCTACATACAGTATTTTCCTAGTGACGTTCCATTAACTGGAACCTTGTGGATGTTTGTAATATAAATGGTAGAACAAGTGTCCTCTTCTCAACATGAGTACATGATGAACTGATGCCTGCAGCCTCCGTGGTTTGATTTTTAGCTGCATCACACAAACCCCTGAAGCATTTCTACATGATCAGCAGACGGGTCAAACTTTCAAAGTCGATGTTTCCTTTTATTTCTCCCTTTTTGATGGAAATTCCTATCCGTCAACTTCTTTTACGGTTTCTACTTACAGAAATGCACAGACTTAAAAAGAATTAACAGACTTAAATAAAGTAAAGTAAAACCAAGCATTTCATTTCATAGCTTATCTCTCTTCATGGTTCGTATCTCGGCTTCCATAAAAGCAGGATAACAAACAATATGGGCCTCTGATACCATGAATGCTATGTTCACGAGTTACTCAGCAGGCGTCCCGAGTTATCTTTCTGCTGAAGACATGTGCATCCGCTATTCTGTTACACTTATTGGGTTGTACGTAAAACCAGCTCGCTGTCTGATGCTTCAGTGGTTTTCCTACGATCAGGTGAGTTGGACACCAGTCAAAGCTGCTGTGTAAGCGGATACACAATGATGATTAGAGCAGGCGGTGCCAAACAAAAGACCTGAAGCAAGTTTTGAACTCCCGCAGGATGGTCGACCTTTGACCTTGTGATGCTTCACCTGCACCGACCTCCCAGGTTTGATTTTGGAATGTTTTCTGTGATCGTTGGAGCCCCGAACTAAAATCACAGACAAGCTGTTGTCTTCAATTGCGTTTTGATATTGAGGACAAACACAAACTGTAACTTCTTCACAAAAGAGGCCAGTCCATTCAGCCGATGGGGAACCAGATAAATGGTGAGGATCTTTTAACTGCTTATGAAACGGCAACAATTTAACACTGAAGCCTCTCCATTATACTTAAAGCTCGTCATCGGTGCTACCAGGTAGGATTATGACGGGAAATCAGACAAAATCAAATCAGAAGAAAGACCCAGATACGGCTTCTCCGCCGTACTATAAACACAATTTTATTTAATTTTAGTCGGGATGTAGAATAGTTGTAGCGCGACGTGTTAAAACTTTTATCTTTTCATGGAGTTTCAGGTTGCAGTGCAGTTGTCCTTCCCTTCTTGCAGCAGTGGCCTGAAACACTCCCAGCTACTCTGGAATCTCTGGACAACACTGGAAATGGTCAGCGGAGTCTAAAAACGGCTGGCACTCCAACAGTTATCGTCTCCCGTCCGTCACACCCTTTTTCCTCCCGTCTCACACACACACACACAGCTGTTTCACACGAGGAACGTGACAGCTGGTTGCTGGGAACGTGCACGTTGCCGAGGTCAGGGTAGTGTGGAGGCGCTCGGACTTGTGGGAAATCCCAGGGCAGGGGGCTCTGGAAGTGATGAGGAGCAGTTAATGCTTGAGAGTATCTGTCAGCTATTAAAAGAGAAAAGATGAACTATCCTTCTCTTTAAGTTTCTCTTTCTATTTCTTATTTCTCATAAGGAATTAAACTGTGGGACAGTCCATTTTAATCTATCGTTTTGAGGTTTCATTTTTCATTGGTGAACCACTTTAACATCATAAATAATACTATGCTTAACTGTTGTTCATCATTACTAATAATTGATCTGGTGTAAATTAGCATAACACTCCAACACACACAACACTTTCAATGCAAATCCAGAAAATATTTTTTTAATCAAGCAAATATTAACTAAAATTAACAATTTATGAATCATTCCTGACTTTGGAAACATCAGCTTATCAAAATATTTTCCAATATATCCAATATTTTTCTTCCAGGAAAAGAATATATGACGCGTGTTTACATCAGCTTGAACCAACCAATTTCAACCAATAACAAAACAACATCCATTAATCAATCAATCTGCAACTTGAATCACACAGAGAATTACAACAACCCCGCTGCCGACCTCAACATACGATGCACAAGAAAAGCATCAAATCCCATTTGAGAAGCTGGACCAGGGTCACTGTCGCACTAAAACCACCATCTGTCCAGCCCTGTTTGGCTCTGCGTGAGTTTTAGTTTTAGTTTGGTTGCCCTCACATTCGATGAGCAATTCAGGGACTTGAATATTTCCATGGTGGACAGCTGTGATCTAAATATAAAGAAGGACTTCCTAACTTTAGGAAAAAAAAAAAAGATAGAAGGAAGGGCCAGATTCAGATCCTCCCGCAGATTTCCTGTAATAGAGTCCCTCAGCGACGAAAGAAAAACACACAGTACAAACAGTGGCAACATGCAGACTGCTGAGGTCAAACCGGGCACAGGCACTTTAGGTTTGGGTTTTTTTTAATTCTGGTGACCTCCTGTGTTGCCTCGCAGTAGTCTTTCGGCTCGTCTAACATGCCGTTGATGAGGCTCTACACACCTGTCCGACTCACATTCCTGCACCAAACAGTTAAACCTTCTCCGCATTGCTGCAGGCTCACAGAATTATTTTGGCTAGGCGTGTCACGATAATTCCGGCCATAATAATTCATAATAATATCCCGATAATATATTAAAATATATAATATATTATATTATTACCCCGATAATCTTAAATACTTAAAATTCTTATGCTTAAAAATGCCTTAAAATATGCATTAAATCCTGATGTCACTAATTATTTCTATTGCGTCAAAGATAAACAACTTTTTGGGGGAAAAACAATCAAATAATCTTAAATAAAATGATCACGAATCAAAAGGTCTCCCTGCATAAATAAAGGAGAAAATACATTTAAAAAACATTTTTGCAACCCCATTCACTTATTGCGAGTGCTTTTTTCTGCGATAAAATCGTCCCATCTCTAGTTGTGGCAATGTAAATGTTGAGTATCACATGTTATATTAGAGGGTAAAGGCCTGCTAATCAAGAAAATATGCCTCTAAAAGTGTGGTCGACAGTGCATGTGCACTTTGTAAACTCATGAAGAAATCTGTTGGAGTGTCTCAGCTTTGTGGAACCTGTCTCCATTACGCACTCAGGGTCCTTTTTAGTGACAGATTGAGATGAATTGTGTGAAAGAGGTGCACTGGGTCGCTCTGGGGACACCCTTGAGAGGTGTCGCTGTGCTGCCAGTGACGCTCTCTCCGGGAGCTGGGAACAATAGGTGGAACCAGCTGCTGTGGGATTGTCGCTGTGACTCAGTGGAGGAGCTGTTTACAGGCAGCCGGCCGCACGGCTCAGGCCGGACGCTGGCCTACGTCAGCTCCCCCTGCAGTTTATCGCAGCGCGGCCCTGCAGAGCCGCGGACCCCTGTTTGTGTTCACGAGTCACAAGGAAAGGTCAGTCTTCGTCACAAGGTCTCCATATGACACCCTGAACACAATGAAGCTTATCTACAGCATATCTTTGATGGATAGGAGAGAAATGTGCAAGCTGCAGATTTTGCATCTACAACATTTTAGACGTGAGACTCAACGCGCCCTGAGTCAGTCTGATGTCAGGTCTGATCTCAGGTTTCAGTACTTCTGATCTCAGGTCTGAGTTAGTCAGATCTCAGGTAAAAGTCAGCCCTGATCTCAGGTCTGAGACTGTTAAAATTCCCCCAATCTTCATTTATATTAAAAGGTAGAATGTGCATAGGATATTTCACTTTTCCTCCTTTCACACGAAGTCAGACACCTCAGAGTATCAGAGTCCAGATCTGATACCGGAGCCGTCTTTCTCCCGAAACCTATTTGAATTTTTTTTGGAAGGTAACATGAGAGCAGTGGTTGCTGTGGTGCTAAACACTGTAACTAAATAGAGACAGAGTACATTTAAGTCCCGCCCACAGTGGAGGGGATAACAATTCATGGCTCTCCATTGACTTTGTTTTATGTGAAGGTGCCTCCTAGTTAATTCCATCTGCTAGCAACAGATCAAATGCCTGAAAACTGCTGTGTGGTGAGACCCCAGAACTAAGATTTAAGCTGCCGAACCAAAACACATTGAGCCTTTAGGAAGACAAAAGTTAGGCAGCAAGAATGTGAACACTGTGGGTCAATGTCTAATGTTTCATGTGCAGCAAACATTTCGTCCAAATGTCAGTGTTATGCTGAATTTATTTCTGCAACTAAAGCTAAACCTGGAAAAATCTGAAATATATGCAGTATAATGTTTTTAAGTGCCTCAGCTAACTACATTAACTTGCTTAAACACCACGTATATCTAAGGGAGACCCTACTATACAATCTTACTGCAATATTAAACATTTTGCGATATGCATGAGTATGGCAACATATATTTTTCCAACTGCATATGATACAGTTTGTCTCTTTGTATCTAATAACATAAAGTCACTGAGTTCATCCCAGAGACAGACTGAACAACATCTTTGATTTGACTTCCTCACTGACTTTATGACCCGTGACCACACCAGAAAAAAACTCAGCACCATCTAGTGGACTGAAGAAGCAAGTGTTACCAAAAGGTTTAACTTGTATTTGAATATATTAACAGTTTACAGAATAAGACATCGATTTGGTTGTATTATCATTCACAACAAGTTAATCATGGTTCATTTTCACAATACCAAAATTTTAGTTCGCCATTATGGTAGCAAAATGAAAAATACAGGCTGATTTACTTTTTTTTTTATTATTCAAAATTTATTTATGCAGGGAGACCTTATGATTTATGATAACCTTACTTAAGGTTGTACTCTATAAGATTTGAGATATGTTGCTTCTAGCTGGAGTTCCTTTGGAACAGTGTCGACTAGGGTTGTCCCGATCACGTTTTTTTGCTCCCGATCCGATCCCGATCGTTTGAGTTTGAGTATCTGCCGATCCCGATATTTCCCGATCCGATCACTTTTTTTTTCTCCTGATACAATTCCGATCATTCCCGATAATTTTTCCCGATCATATACATTTTGGCAATGCACTAAGAAAAAAAAATGAATAAAACTAGGGATGCTCCGATCAGCATTTTTGGGGGCCGATCCAATCACCAATCACAGAAATCATAAATCGGCCGATACCGATCACCAATCACCAATCACAGAATGGATGGGAGAATACTAATAATAATAATAGAGCTGTTTTATGACTGAACATACTGTCGATGACTGTGTAGGACACAGCAGGATTCTGGGTCGGGCTTGGGCTTCAGACTCGCGGTGTGAGCGGACCGGAGCGGAACCGGACCGGTACTTCGCTCCGCTCTCTGCAAAATCCGCTGCCCGCTCGTGGCCACTTGCTCGTTCAGCTACGCTCGTTTTGACTACAAACATGTGCGCACACCAGAGCGGAACGGGACGGGAACCGGAGCGTAGAGGTAAGATCGGGCCTAAAAAATCCAGCCCGACCCGACCCAGGCCCGCGGGATTAAAGCCCGACCCGGCCCGAACCCGAGCAATTAACTTGATTTGCAGGCCCGAGCCCGAACCAAACCCGAAATTTCATATTTTATTTGTGAGGACTCAGAGTACGTCCTTAAGAATCTAGCGCGGCACTTTAAGAGAGAGAGATAGAGAGAGAGAGAGAGAGAGAGAGAGAGAGAGAGAGCGCAGAGAGAGAGACGGGGAGAGGGAGAGAGAGAGAGCGCGCAGAGAGAGAGAGCGCGCAGAGAGACAAAGAAGAGCAATAGGTGCGTTTCCATCAGCTGTTTAGATGCGCATCTAGATGTATCGCTTCGGAAAATGATGATGGAAACGCCGTGATTCGCATTAAAATCCCCTGATTCGCACAAAATGAAATACGCTCGCTATGGCCGGGTTTTGGTTGATTCGAATGGGATGGAAACAGCTGTATGCGAATCAAGTGTGACGTAGCGCACTTTCACCCCGACTGCTTCCGGTGTTTGACATTTAAATAGAGACCTCAACCACGCCGAACTGTCGGGACTCTCACCGTCAGAGCTTGCTGAAAAGCCCTCGGACATCGGTCAAACACCGGCCCGCCCAGCCCCACGCGAGTCCACACAGGCGGACTCTCCGTCGAACGCGAAACGCCAAGACGCGCAGCACGCAAACCAGCCGGGAGACAGACAGCTGAACACGGCCGAACTCGGGCCACTTGTGCCCACAAGGCTGTGTGAAAAGCCCATGCACCTCACCCAAGCACCGGCCGGTCCAGCCGGTGTCACCGGCAGGAAGACGACGGAATGTTTACAGGCTGGTTGCCATGCCAACCCGCGGAAAATCTCCCGTGACTTAGAAAACTCGCGCGAATTTGTAGTTTTCACCAAAGTCCGTTCTTTTGATGGAAACACACATGATTCGAATTTCTTTTAATGCGCATTTCCCAGTAATTCGAATCACTTTGGATGGAAACATGGCTAGTGACGGGGTGGATGTCTGTGCTGCGGCTCCTGTCCCGTTTAGTTAAATAGCAATTACAGCGCCCTCTCTGTTTTTTTTCCCCTAATTATTTATTTTATAACAAGTATTCCTCAGTTTAGTATCTTATTCTCCACACATCGTTTATACATTTCTATAAACATATATTAAAAATAAATAAATAAATAAATAAAAAAATAAAAAAAAGTCAGCGAGAGAGAAGCCCAGCCCGACCCGACCCGAACGTAATGATTGACATTTTATACCCGACCCGACCCGAAATTCGGGTCGGGTCGGGCTCGGGCTCGGGCTTAAGATCTTACCTCTACCGGAGCGTACTTTAATAATAAAAATGCCGCTGTGTGCTTTCACTGCCCGCTCGCTCAGCTCCACTCGGGTGGCTGTAATTAAGCTGACGAACGGCTGACGTTCTTGCATGTGATGTTGATACTTCACCTGCGCGGCTCGCGAAGTTGCGCAGGTTGTATTTTGGAACAATCCCAGCGGAGCAGCGCTCTGATCAACAGACACGGGACGAGCCGACTGTGCGCACGAGGGTGGCTGATAAAAGCCCACCACATATCACTAGCGTTGTTTACACTGCACTTTGACAGGCCACCGGCCACGAAATTCCCACTCTGCGTCAGGCGCAGAAAAACAGTCTCGGGTAATACAAATATATAAATATACGATCGGCTTTTCTGATCGGCACTTTGACCGATCGCCGATCAACCTGTTTAGGGTCCATATCGGCCGATAACGATCGGCGGCAGATCGATCGGAGCATCCCTAGTGTCGACCTTTGTTCCTTTGGAACAGTGTCGACTGTATGACATCAATTGTGATCCTCGTTTTCCCTCATTCGCAGTCACTTTGCTTCTTGATGACTTGCCCTTCTTCACTTGATCCTCCATTATGAGACGGCAGTAATGAAATGTACCTGGTCAAACACTTTGGACAAGAGGTAGCCTGACTCAGAAGTGGGAAATTACTGATTTCCGATTACAATGAAACGCAACACATGCTTCCGTGAGTAGCTCCACCTGGGCAGACCAACTGCTGCTGACTGATGTAAAAAGCATCACTAATAGAGCATGGCCATTGAATTTTGCGCGGGAATGTCGCCACAGACATGGAGATCCTGTTTCTGGGCAAAGCAGCAAGTACAAGCCCTTTCATTAGTGGGTCACATGATCAATCACCATTGTTTTAACTCACTCTTTGATAGATAGTATCTTAAAAGACAATGAAATAGATTAAAATGTTACGGAGTCCAACTTTAAGCCTTTTTAAAATGACTTTTTTTTTATTATTAATTTTCACTTTTCAAAATTACAAATATTTCTTATGTTAATTGTATGTTTAAGCGGCATTTTCTTACTGTTATAAAGTATAGTTTATAAAGACATGCTTACTTTAATTTTAAAATATCTATCTTATCTATTTCTGTTATGCATGATTTAAAAAAAAGAATCTTACAATGTTAGATTAAAGAAAGCCTGTGCTAGCAGCTCACATGAGTGGACTTCCTCTAATGTACATTTTTTATTTACAGTAAACTCTTTGGAAATTCTTTTTTTACTCGATGTCGGTTTAGCCAAATTAACTTTGATTGCGACAGCAAAAGTGCAAATTCGTCGCAGCTTCCAAGAAACCCACCGCATCTTTTTCTGGAACCGTGCGACGACACGCCCTTTAACTCCCACTGTTCAGAGGAGGTCACGAGGTCATGCTGTCCTCATGACCTCGGCTCATATGCGTTTTGTTTGTGGACGGGCAGCTGTCCCCGTTTTTTGACAGGTAAACATTGTGTGTCACCTTCCACTCAAAGGGTGGATTCAAAAATAGTTTATTTAAAAACGGGTCCCGTCTTGAGCTATGATACAAGTAAACAACAGCGCGTGCTGCAGACGCCCCCGGCTTGGATTACTTTGTCTGTGTCTCCCACCTAATAAAAGGTCTGATGGGAATAAGGAAATATTTTCCGTTTCTGTAATAACATACGCACTCACGGTGAATCAGCAGGGATCATATTAGTTCTCGCTCGGTGGTGATTATTATGGGGGGGGTCAGTAACTGGGAGAATGTCTGCCATCACACAGATGTGATTATGACCACCAGCTTAAGCCATGCCGTTTCCAGGCATAACACAAAGGATGCTGAACCACTGCTGTGTGAGTGTAACCAGGAGGATCACAGGAGCAGAACTAACTACAGGTGTAACAAGCTGATCCGGATCTGTATCAGGGCCCATCACGGCTCATTCGAAGGGATCCACGTCGTTTGAAATTAATATTGCATCCATTATTTTTTCAATTAAAGGCTGTCTGTAAAATGCAGGTGGCAACCTCCAGTTCTGAAAGAAGAGGGCAACTCCTCCGGTGGCAAACAGAACTCAGATTGCAAGGAAGTCTGTGAGAAAATGACCCTACTTCTCCCTTGATTTTTTATATCAGTACATTGTAAACATTTTGGTCTCAATCTCTAGTCTTCTTCAATACTTCAATTATAGTTTTTAGTATTTGGTGTTTTTGTCTTAATACTTGGTTGCAAGAAAACAAGATAGTGACTGCCAAAAATCCAAGATGGTGACAGCAAAATTGTAAAACTTGATGGCTAATGGTGGCCAATACAGTTAAATTGATCAAAAGTAGAAACTCTACACATCTTCTTCACAGACTGAAAACTAATCTGCACCTTGAACCATGATAAAATATTTAAAAAGAGGGGGAAAAAATATATCTTTCAGTCCAGGATAGTTTCTGAAGTTGATATACTTTACATGATTTTCATGAATTTTGGTTTGGTTGCATTTTTTTGTATACTGTAAATAGTAAATAAATGTAATGTAATGCAGTTAAAAGTTAACCCAGAATCCGAATTCCCCAGAGCCCACAATGAGATCATCAGATGGTTCTTAGGTTCGATTTACAATGATTTAAAACTGCTAAAGCTGCAGAAAATATTCTACACTATGTTTCATCGATTATTCGCTTAATAATTTCAATACCAAATGAGAAAAAAATAGGGCCAAGTGGAGTCGCTAGCAAGCATGCAAGGCAAAGTCACTGAGCTCAGCATAATGTACCAGTAAGGGTTTTGTTTTTTAACTGGGACACTTTGACTTCTAATGTAAACTTGCAGAGTAACAGAAAGATGCTTCTTAACTTTAGAAAGTAAGATCAACTTTTGCACATTTCCATTCATCTAATAACAACAACCTCTTAAATCCTTTACTAATATCTATCTGGAAGCATTCAACTCAACACTGTAGGATGATATCTGCTGGTCTTAATGGTGGATTGAATCCATCAATCATTGCTATCTGCAGAGACAGAAATAAAGACAGCGAGACAGATGCACCGACCCTGGCAGATGCAGAAGAGTACGGTTTCCAAGCAGATATTCACCAAATCTAAATTTAACCCCCACGTGTCTATTTTCTCTTTAACAAGGGGAAACAAACTGCAATCAAGGAACATGATCGGCTGGGGCTTTTCAGATGGAAAAAAAACGTGACGACTCAAAGTAGCAGAAGGGGGGGAAAAAACAAAAATACATGATCTCTCTTGGTCTCCTTTTAGCCTTTCAGCAACTCCCCCCTTTGATGTTTCAATTTTACCAAGAGCCACGGCCAATTGTGTTGTGAGGTCTTGAATTACACAGAGGAAGAGCGAGTGGAAAGAAAGACGAGCAGGAGACATACGATACAATGGAGCAGCGAGGGGAGAAACCATGTGAGGCTGCCAACATCTCCGCTCTCTCCCCCCCCTTATTAGCTCAAACAATCCTGCTCTCAAACACTCATCCTGGTTCGTCCGCTCGGATCCACTCACAATAAAGTTTGGATTAAAAGGAGCGACATGCAACATTCAGAGCAGGGCTCCAGACAACTTTTTACAATGGTCACACTGGTGCACCTAACTTTTTCATTTAGGTGCACCAGCACATAATTTCGGTGCACCATTTACATTAACATTTACATGCACCCAAAATGTTTCAATGTGATGCACCTTTTCTTTACAGTTCTCATATACACTGGTAATTCCTTAACACATGATGTAAATTACTATGAAAAGGAATAACATTTTTGTCAGTTTCGATGAATCATATTTTGTCGTCATACCCAAACAAAGATGCCAACGAAACAGAGTAAAGACACTGAAGACCAACGGCAGTAAAATACAATCCAAAGCTCACATTAGTGTAATAACAATAGTTATAGTGTAATATACCTCAAGCTTAACCTGAATAAAACCGAACTCCTCTTCATTCCAGGGAAAGACTGCCCTCGCATGGACCTGTCGGTCACTGTCGAGGGCATCACAGTATTACCTTCCTCAACTGCGAGGAACCTGGGTGTAATCCTTGATGACCAACTATCCTGCACCCCCAACATCACTGCTGTGGCCCGATCCTGCAGATTTGCCCTCTACAATATCCGTAGGATTCGGAACTTCCTCACAAAGGATGCAACGCAACTCCTGGTCCAAGCACTGGTCATCTCCCGTCTTGACTACTGCAACTCTCTCCTGGCCGTACACTCCCGGCCTCTGCGATTAAACCATTGCAGCGTATCCAGAACGCTGCAGCACGCCTTATCTTCAATCTACCCAAATTCTCCCATGTGACCCCCCTCCTCTCTGACCTCCACTGGCTCCCTGTTGCAGCACGCATCCAATTCAAGACGATGGCACTGGCCTTCAGGGCCATCAATGGAACGGCACCCATCTACCTTCAAACACTGGTCAAACCTCATGCCCCGAAGCGAGCACTTCGCTCCTCTACTTCAGCTGGCCGGCTGGTACCACCATCGCTGAAATCAAACAAATGTCGCTCAGCAAAGTCCAGACTCTTCTCTGTTCTGGCTCCTCAGTGGTGGAACGAACTCCTGACCAATGTCAGGACAGCGGAGTCATTTGCCATCTTCTGAAAAAAACCTTACCTATAGCAGTCTGATCATAGCACTGTTGCTCTTAAGGTACTACTTTACTCAGATGAGGACCTAACACTTGTTCTATTTTAAGCTCTTACTTTATTGGCAATGATACGTTGTGGTTTCTTTGTTTCCTTCTTTTGACAAATGTACTTATTGTAAGTCGCTTTGGACAAAAGCGTCTGCTAAATGACGTAAATGTAAATGTAAATTCCCTCAGATTACCCCTCAAAAATGATCAAATCACCAGATTTTTCCTGTCTGGAAAATACTAATAAAATTCCCTCATATTCCAGAAAGTACCTGACCCATGGGAACCCTGAGCACGAAAAAGCCTGATTGCTAGCATAGAGCTAGCATACACTGCATGAAAAGTCGGATTTTCGTCCCTGTAAACGCCCGAAAATCTCCCTAATTTTCGGGAGTAAACGACAATTTACAGGCTGCGAACGCCGCGTTCGTCTGTGCCGAAAATTGTCGGAAACGAACCACAGCGAAGGCTCTAATTAGCATATGAATAGCAGCGAAACCGCGCCTGGCCAGAGATGGCTTGAATATCCTCACTCAGGATTGGATGAAACCACTAGTTTTAAACAAGTATAATCGCTCGTGATTGGTTGGCAGATCTGGTCATTATAAATGTAAAGCCAACCCACGTTGGCAGATCTGTCACTATTGGTCAACCTGATGAGTCATTATAAATGTAAACCCCACCCCCGTTGGCAGATGTGTTACTATTGGTCACACTGGGTCTTTTAAACTACACATATATATATATATATATATATATATATATATATATATATATATATATATATATATATATATATATATATATATATATATATATATATATATATATATACACACATATATATATATATATATATATATATATACATATATGTTTATATATATATATATATATATATATATATATGTATATTTATACATATATATACACACATATATTTATTTTTATTTATTTATATATTTATAAATATAAATATGAATGAATTTATTGAGGAAAGGAAAAATTGCCAGGAGGAAGTATTCAAAGAAAGAGCTTTATTGACAACACAACACACAACTGTACAAATTTGCCCACACAACAAACAAATGAACTGGCGACATTCTGTCCGAATTTGGTCAATTTTACAGCCGCCTGCGGTGCGTGGCCCTGTACTTGGGAGTCTTCTCTAATCGCGACTGTAGAGTCGCACAGAGCTCGGTGAGCTCCTGGCTACGAGAGGATGGAGGTCGCACAATCCATCCAGACACCCCGCCAACGACGCCGTCCTCCTCATCAGACATCATGTCTGTGGTGGCGCACTTCCAACGGTCCACCTCATCGCCAGCAAGCACACTCCGTCTCGCTTCCAGCAGCTGTAAAACAATCAATAAAGACAATCAGTACTGCGCGATGCACTGCGCATGGACACAACACATCTATTAATGCACCTGAAAATAGGTTTAGGTAGGTTTGGTCACATTGACCAAAAACGGATCTAATAAGTCTTACCCTCTTTCTCCTGGAACGACTCCGAGCTGACGTCTTCACAGCTTCCGCCTGCGATGCGAGATCAGGCTGTGTGTGTCTGAAGCTCCTGCGTACCGTTTCATAGTACGTCTTACAGGCAGCTGGAAAACAATTAAATGAGTGGTATGAATAAGAAAACTTAAGTCACAGTAAAATTAAAACAAGGAAGAAGAAAACAGTAAAAGTTACTTACACACAATGGCGTCACTATCAGCGTCATAGAAATCCGGACTTGCGGACAAAGCTCTGAGCAAGTAAGAGGTCACAGCTTCGTTATGAGGCGAGGTTCGTCTGTGAAAACAAAATGAACAGTTAAGATCGGTATCTACTGTTAACGCATCTATTTCCTTATACAGCAGAATGAAAGCATATTCTTTAAATCGTACCCTTGCTCCGGTTCGTAGCGCCTACAATTCGTCTCCGAGTTGTGAAGACGGCGTACTGCTTCCTGTAAAAGACCAACAACATACACTTAACAAAGCAACTTAACGTTACACTGGTTCCTCTCTCTTGTTCTTTTACAAGGCTACTATGCTACTTTTAGCTTGGACTATTAGCTTTTAAGCTACTTTTAGCTTGGGCTTGCTTTGCTAATTTTAGCTTAGCTAGCAGTCACCGAACATATTCTTACCGCAATCATCCTGAGAGTCTCCAGCAGTCCTGGATATAAGAATTATAACATTTAAACCACATTTTCTTAAGTGAAGCCTCTCAGAGCAGCATCCCTCCTGCCACCGAACGTCTCCTCATCGTTCCCCCCACTGAATGAGGCGCCCGGTGTCTGCATCCGTCCCTTTAACGGACAACGGTGCACGGCGTTATTAATCACCGTTAGTAAATATATAACCACGGTTTAACATAAGCACTATATTATTAGTTAACGTCGGTAAAAACAGCACATTTTCCGCTTCGCTTGCGCTCGCTAACCGCTAAATGGTAAATTACCGTCAGTAGGCTAGCTGGCTGGCAGGACCTTCGATTCGTATCGTTAACGTACAATGCCAACAACAATAAAGTAACGTTCATTATCAATACGATTTAAAAGTCAGCTGGAAACATAAAAGTCATGTTACAGTATACTTACATGTGTACGCGGTTTGTGTCGGGCTCCTCGCCAGAATCACCGCAGTCGTCCGCCATTATCCAAAACTTGTGAAGTCAGACGAGCCGCAATGCATTTTGGGAAGTTGAGTAGATTTAGCAAGGTCCGCTTCTTCTTCTTCTTCTTTTTGTTTATTGGCGGGTTGCAACCGTTTTCTTGGTACATACCGCCACCAACTGTATCGGAGTATGTAACATGACAGTATTCATGTAGCAAGGTCCGCTGTACTCAGAAATTCTTGCCAATGCAGTATACATCCGGGCATTTCTCGCGTGCACAAATTCACATACTATTGTATGTGAATGCACTACGTACTCAAATTTACGTCACAATTAAGTACGAGTAGGACGTTAGTATGGCATTTCGAACACAGCCGAGATCTATGATCTATGAACCCATCCTTGACCCTCTAGCAGAACTACGACCAGCCATTATAAAGCAGTTTATAGTTGTTAATGTTGTGTCAAAAGGTACTGCATTTAAACATGTTACTGCGCAAGTTTCCTGGCTTCATCCCCATCCGGACAGACATTTTTATGGAAAGCCAATAGAAGTTTGGAGCTTGCAGGGAACAGACACGTCATACCCAGCATCATTTCTGCCTGTTGAGCGCATTGCTGGGAGATGTGTGGTTAACACATCCACTGTGCATTTAAGCAAGACCAAAGAAAGGGTCACTGTAGTCATGCCACTATGCACAGGGGTTGAGCTCTAGGAGACTGTGATGTTGTTTGCATGAATGTACATTTTACCTTTGTGGCAAAGCCTGATTAAAAGTAATTGTTGAAGCAAATTGTTTTGTGTATCTTTGAATGAAGATGAAATGAAGTTATATCTTTGAATGAAGATGAAATGAAGTTAACACCTTTCAGAAAAATGTCACCTGGGGGAAAACTCCCCCTGCTACCCTGATTTGCATTTGTATAGGTCACAGCATTTTCAAACATGTTAAAGCCTCCCCTAGGATTACGGGGAGGGGGGTCATGGGGGGACAACTGCCAAGCAAGGCCCACGTCAATTCCCGGAAATTTACGTCAGTTTTCGGTGTTTCCTGCAAATTGCCGTTTGCAGTCGTAAACCTGAACTTCCACGGCAATTTACAGGGCCGCTAACTGACGAAAATCCCACTTTTCATGCAGTGATAGAGCTAGCAATGAGTAACTCAGAACGCTGTTACTTGCTAGCTAAAGGTAAAGTTAGCTAGTTCACTTATTATTTGTAGTTTAGTTGACCCATATGTAAAAATAATAAATAAATAAATAAATGTTTCTGCCCATTAGACACAGGCAAGATGCCAGGAAGAAGACATCAACACAGACATGTCAGCGTAAAGCAGCGGATCCTTACTTTGTTGAAGTGATGAGAAGAGTTGGAGTTAGCAGTACAGCACCATCAGGTAAACGTCCCTGTGCTAGCCCGACAGGTGTCGCTACTGGCGGCCGGACGAAGAGCAGCGTCCCCGGGGGCGTAGTTGGCCGTGTGCGGCGGCAGCACAGTCTCCAAACGCGATTCATTCCTCCGTTAAACAACAGGTGACATCATGTTTGTGAAACGCTAAACGTCAACTGGTGACAGCAGCAGTGACGTTGACGGGTCAAACGGGTGGGCGGGGCCTGCGCAGGTTAAAAATCCCACCTGATTCCAAAGGGTGCGTTTGATTTACACGTGCAGGACAGCGAGTTGTCACCTGTGAGTTTAACGACCGATTTAACCCGTTTGTGTCCAAAGACTGTATTTGGTCGGCAAATGATAGAGAAAAAGTTTGGAAATCAAATAAAGGTTTTTAGATCACATGTAAATTACACTTTACATGCCACAGTAAAAATTAAAGTCAGGTTTTCTTTTTAAAATGAGGGAAAACTTTTATATTGTGTTTGTCAAATGTGGTTTTCACACTCCATGTGTGTGCATATAGGCTATAACTTGCCATGATTTCATATAAACCAAATACCTTATTGTGCTCCTTGTATTTTCTAACATTAAAAATGATATTCTAACTATATTTAGTATTTGGGCTCATTAGGACTACTGTTTTTTCCACAAAAATATAATGAAATATATAGAAAAAAAACATTAGTCCCATTGTGTGCCCAAAGATTGGATATATTAAGATTACAAAAACAGCCAATAGGGTTAAAGACATTTTTTTTTCTACTTTTTTAAAGTAGGGTGAGTGCATGTGAACCCATAGTGATCTCAGACAGCTGCAGCATCCAGTGAGCCTGGCATGTGTTGTGTGTGTGCCCTCCTCTCTCACTCTCACTCGCTCTCTCTCTCTCTACGGGGCATGCAAGGTGTGTTTTACCAGAGGTGAGATCGCCAATAATAACAGCTGAACGTGTCAGCGCCAATTGCCCAAACAAAAGGCAGATATAGGCTTTGAGGGATGGGATGGGGGAGATGCTTGGCACCGGGGAAACATCACGTAGGCACAAAAGGGGCACCGATGTCCACTCTGGACAGGGAACACTCAGGAATAGACCAGCTTAAAAGGACAATAAATTCAATAGCAAAATATGCACTACCCCTACTGTAGACGTCATAGTGATGTCATCAGGGTCATTTTATCTTTGGTGTGGCGACAAAGCAGGCAGCAACCTCTGGTTGTGAAAAGTGAAGCCAATTCTGAAGTGCCTTAAACTTGCATTCTCTCCGCTGGCTATCAGGGGGCACTACCACGCTATAGCAATTAGCTTCTGTGATTATTCAATGCCGTGAAGCATTAAGGTTGCTGCTCGGGGTGCCATTCTGCCACTTGTGTTCATCAGATCCACCCGTCGCTCCTCCACAGTCCAAATATGGTTGCAAAATCCGGAGTCCACAAACCAATGAATGAAGTCACCATGACAATGTCCACTTCTCATATGAAGTCTATGAAACATACACATTTTCAATAGAAAGTCTGCATATCAAACTGCACGTGGAGGTTGAAATATGTGGGTATTTACTACAAATTGCATCATGGGAAATGTAGACTCCAATGTATATGGAAGTTGGAGTCAGCATATCTGTGTCAGGGTATCATTTTTTAGATCCTTCTTATGCAAGCATCCCGACTTTTCGGAAGTTCAGTGCTGGTGTATCTGTTCAAGATTTGCATTATTTAAATTTTTTATTCCTATATATTTATATTTCTATAATACACAACATACCACAGCCACAGCCACAGCTGATAATAGATTGGCAGCCAGGGACAGGAAGGATACAGAGACAGGAGGGATATTAATACATTTTGATAATTTAATCTCAGAGTACTGTCGGTCTGTTCCTGCTCACTGAGGTGCTCAACACAATCAACCACTTGTTCTTCAGGTCATCTCTTACCTTGTTACCCTGAAACAGCTTGTGTTTTGCAGCTACCGTGTTGCATTGTTTTCAAACAACAAGAATAGAACCTGCATTGATTTTGTCTGAATGCATCTTTTCTGTCTGCACTTGTCAACATGGTTCTACTCATTATCTGTATCTCTGAGTTTTGATTACACACAGCATCATTTTTAGATTAGTTTAGCTTTTGTTTCCATTTCAGACAATTTCTCATCTAATCTCTATGTATGTGGTCAGTAAAATTTCTCAATTTATTCTACTTTAAATTCTAACTTAGCCACTCTTACACTTTACTGTAAGAAGCCAACAAGGTGCCAAAAAAAAACATGTTACTGTAAAACATTGGGAAACGTTGAATGGCAACTCTCCTGAATCAAGTTTTATGAAAATGTTTCATATCGGCCTCCAATTACTTAGTTGAAACACAAAACGCCACGTTGTTAACAAAGTGAAATGCCAGGCTTAGGCAACAAAACTACTTGGTTATGGTTAGAAAAACAAATGTAACAACAATGGCATGCAACAACAGCACAATGTAAGAATACTGTAACAACGTAACAACTTAATGTATGTCACAACGTAACTAATGTAAGATCGTAACAACATAATGTAACATCGAAACTACATAATGTAAGATCGTAACAACATAATGTAACATCGAAACTACATAATGTAAGATCGTAACAACATAATGTAACATCATAACTAAAAATGTAACAATGTAACAACATAATGTCACAACATAACAACTTAATAACAACATAATGGCACAACGTAACTACATAATGTAAGATCATAACAACATAATGGCACAACGTAACTACATAATGTAAGATCGTAACAACATAATGTAACATCATAACTAAAAATGTAACAATGTAACAACATAATGTCACAACATAACAACTTAATAACAACATAATGTCACAACGTAACTACATAATGTAAGATCGTAACAACATAATGTAACATCGTAACTACATAATGTAACATCGTAACTACATAATGTAACAACGTAACAACAATGTAACAACACAACGTAACAATGTAACAATACAACAGAACAATGTAACAATGTAACAATACAATGTAACGTGACAACACAACATAGCATGACAACAAAATGTAACTATGTAACAACACAACGTAACAATGTAACAAAACAACGTAACAAAGGAACACAACAACATAACTCTCAATTCTCTATTGTTTACATTTCTGCCTGATGTTTAATTGTCACACATCTGTTTACATTTTGCACTCTTGTATTTATAAAAAGTGTTATTCTTTACAATTTGTGCTCTTAATTAGTTATTTTATGTCCAATTTTTTTCAGAAATTTATTTCATTTTATTTTATTCTATTTTACAATGCAACGAACATTTACATTGAGGGCATTTAGCAGACATTTTTATCCCAAGACACTTTCAATAAGTAATAACTAGCATAAATAAAAAACAATACCAACTAACCAGACTTTCTTATGTAACTAGTGTAAAGTCATTGTTACTTTTGGTCTCCTGGGTGAAAGTCCTGTGTTTGCTTGACCCATCCATGACCCGTCCCAGCTGTCCTAAGAGGACTTGTTATATAATACCAGGTCACTTCCTAAAACGGTCGCTACATATGCAACGTCACTTTGACCAAATGCAAAAACGTAGACGCTCAGCATCGCATTGCGCAGTTTCATTTAGGATCTTTTTGGTCGTTCAGGACAAACCGCTTCAGAGTTCGGCCACAAAGCGGAGCACGGAGGTGTGTGGAGGTGGATCTGTGGAGCTAGGGTGTGGAGGCTCAGGTAGCCAGGAGCAGCGCTGCCACGACTTTTATTCAACATCTTCATAATGTGCAGCAATCTGATGTTCTGTGAAGTTTAGGGAGCTATCCACGCCGCACGTCAGGAGGGGCCCCATTGTGTGTGTGTGTGTGTGTGTGTGTGCAGGAATGCGCCCTGCTAAAATGAAAAACATGAATTTTCCATTGAGGAGTCGGAGGACCTCTATAGGAGCTCGCTGTATAGACGGAGAGGCAGCCTTCGGGGACGGCACCGTATAGTTTCCACCTGTGTTTGGCGGTGGGCAGGTTCACATGTCGGGAGGGTCCTCGGTTTCCCTCCGTGCCGCTCCACGCTCACAGGCCCTCCCTCTGTGCTTGTTTTGTGGCACTGGGGGGGGGGGGGGCAGGAAGCATTTGTTGTGCACAGGATGCCCCCTTAAATGCACAGCTCCCACTCGGCTAATAACTTTAACACTTCTTCTTCCCGTCGGCCGTGCACACAAAACGGGACGTGTCCACTTCCTCTTTGGCAGTAACTTCCTGTGCGGTCAGCGGGGCCCGGCGTTCACTATGTGTGTGGTCAACTTGGGGAGTAAAGCGGTGCTATCTTATGCAAGCCGTGTCAGACGAGCAAGGTCTGCCTTTTACAACCGGGTTGTGTTTTTATTTGGCTCTTTCCAATTGGTCCCCCGTTTGGTCTAATTTACAGTTTAACATTCCTTCTATATTTATCTGTGCTGCATCATTTTAAATTGTATGTTGCAACGTTTGTGTATTTGTTAGTTTTGCATCTTTATGTGTCAAAAACATTAATACAAATCATAATACACATTTCTTTGTGCATGTTACATTGTTTTTGAATGAGCTGCGATACTCCTGTGAGAAAAATTTCCACTTACTCGTGCACTTTAATCTGCAGGAAGCATGAGAGCTACTGTACGTGATTCCACACCACTGTATTCTGGGAATTCCCTCTCAAACTTCCCAAAAGGCAGCCAGGGGGTAACACCAGAAATCTTAGTCACGGTCATTGTTATATTTCAAGATTAATATGTTAATAAGAGGTGTTACTAATGTCAGAGCGGCAAGTTGGATAAAAGAAAAAAGTTGAATGAATGGGAAATCTGCGCGTCAGCGGGAGATGACTTGACTGTTGATGAGTAGAGGCCACTCAGAAGGAAGTCCCCCCCCGCCCAGAGTCTGATTGATTCATCTCTTTCCCACTTTCTATCTACACAGACAAGCAGGAAAACCACTTCTGGGATGGGGGAGGGGGGGTGAGGAGGGGGGCTTACAGGATGTTGTTTGAGTTTTAGATCCTGTTTTCATCTCTTTTCCCAAGCAGCAACTATAACGCAGGTGCACCCCCCCCCCCCCCCCCACCCCCCTTTCATCTCCCACACCTCCACACCAAGCCCCGCCCCATTCCAGCCAAACCCCGCCCCCCATCTGCCCAAATATGTGCAGCTCTTCCCTCTTTTCCTCACAAAGCCTTTTATTGTTGTAGATTTATTTGGCTCAGCTGATGTATTTACAGCCTGAGGACCTGAAGGAGGACAGACGAGGGACGGAGACGTTCACAACCACTTGTTGTCTTATGTAACATTTTTTCTTCTCTTAAGAGAAGACGCTTTCATGCACGGCTCGATTCAAAGATTCTTCTATGATACGTCTTATTTCAGACTAGAGGAAAGAAAACACCCAAAATGCACATTTAGCTGTACTTTGTCTGTTGGCGTCTGCAGATATACTTCATTTGTAATAAGCCTCATTTGCATATTTATACATTTCAGAAAACTTGAAGCACAAAGAATAATTTTCTTAATGACAGTAATCAATTTTGCAAAATGTTTTAAAATATTATTCACCTGTAGCATCTTCACCATTTAATGTTTAAAGGCCGTTTTCTCTAAATGAGCTTAGAGACCGAAATCTCTACTTCAGCAGCTTTTACATCCACCAAACTTTCAACTTTCATTCCTTTTTGCCATATATCATTCATATCCTCATTTATACAGCATTCTATATTATATTCACAAATAAATAAGAGTGATACAAAGAGAAATCCGCTCTGTAGAAACCTGTATGAACCTGGTTTTAACTCATGTTCACATTTCGGTCCTGGGAGAAAAAACAGAAAAACAACGCATTAATGTAAGTAATCAACTTGGGGGGGGGGGGTTAGACTTTGATTAGACTTTGATTTTTAGAAGCTGTGGAGGTAAAACATGCGTTAAAGCATCTTAACACATCTTTTTTTTCCTCCTCCGAATATAACATCATAAAAGAAATGCTGTTGCTTGACATGACAGGATATAACGGCTGCTTTTGGTTACATGTCAAAGGTTTAATGAACATAAAAACTCCCCGCGTCCAGCGCTGAACCCAAACCTCAGCCCCCTGAAAAACCCCTCTGGGGCTGCGTCTCATTATAAATCATTCTCCAGCGTTTGAGCGTTCAGAAGTTTCCATGAGATCATCAGCTGTCAGTACGAGAAGCCGCTCACTTAGTCTGAAATCCAAACCAGGACGACGCAGCAGCATGGCGGCCGTGCGGCGAGGAATCTCCCGCCGGGAAAGACGAAGACGTGATGGCACAAAACCTGCAACACAGACTCATATGTGAATGTGAACAGCCAACGAGGTCTATGGAAAAAACATATGAACATTCAAGATGTTCGTTTTTACTTTGAAAGGAAAAAACATTTAAAAAAGGAAATCACAGGAGCAGGAAAGTAACAAAATGAATGTTTATTGAATTAGCGGGTGTTCCAACAAGTTCATTTTCATTTTCAACAACAAAAATATCTCATTTCATCATTATCATCTTTTTATTCAGGACACATAAGTGGTCCAAGGCATAGTAGAAGACTAATACAAATACAAAAAATAAATAAAAACCAACAACAGTCATTTTTTTCCCTATTGTTTTTTTTTTTTGTCTTATTTGTGATACAATACAATCATTTGATTCTCATCAAAATGGGATTCCAGTATGTTTTAGTGTCATTTTATGAGTTTAAGCATAAATGAATGATTATTGGGATAATAATTATATTTTTATCGTCCCATGCCTAAGTGCATTTAAACCTGACTCTCAAGTGTTTCGCTAATTGATTTAATACATGAAGCTCAATAATCCTTTACATGAAAGTTGTTTTTCTGATGTCATTTGTTTTTATTAAATAAAAAATTTGAAATCAGTTCAAACATGGATGATGTGCATGAGGTCACATCTGTAAATAGTCCTCTAATGTAAATGTTGGGCCTGTATTGTGCTGTGTAGCAGTGAGACAGTGAACAAAGCCGACCCCTGCTCCCAGTAACGTACAACTTTACCCACAATGCTCTGCAGCGAAAGAGGAAGCTCAAATGACGTTGAAGGATCGAGGAGAAAACAAATTGTCGGAGCATAAATAAATAAGCAAAAGAAGCGTCCCGGTGACATCGGACAGCGTTGATCTCCTGGAGCCTGACGTGAGCCCCGAGAGAAGGCCCCATCCGGGTCCGGTTCAGGGGGTGTGAAGGAGCCGGTGGACCCTCCAGTCCTCATAAACAATACACAGAAACGTGCCATTATTTTACTTTCCAAGAACGCGCAATGTTTTTTTTTTCTTCCAAACTGTATGACGACCTTTGCTCCCTGAAGCCTGCGAGATGGTCGTGACAGGAAGGAAGACGTCGTGTTGCAGCAAAGAGCTAAAAATATTGACCTCCAGACTTAAAAGTCCGAGGCTGAGGTCTGACTTCAGGGGAGGAGGGATGTGCGTCAAAACACAACAGAGTGTCGGAGCAGGTGGCGCGTGAGAAGTGAGAAGCAGCAGGTAGTTTTGCTTTGTCGACGCGTCCAATCGTCTCTTGCCACAGTGTTTAGGTTTTCTCGGGTTTGTTTTGCTTTTCCGAGTCCCCCTTCGCTCTCATCTTGCATTTGTTTGTCAGGCTGTGCGTGGAGATTCTGTGTTTTTATTTTTATATTTTTCAGCACGCCACATCCTCGCACTGTACGCGTGCGGAAGTTCAACAGGTCCAGTTCCCAGCCCTGAAGCACGCCGCTTTGGATTCAGTCGCACTACGTGACAACCGCCCTGCCTCCAGAGAGTTTACTACACAGACACGTCCGCCCGGGTCACGAGGACGAAGAAAAGACGGACACGAATAAGAAACAAGCCAGCAGCTGATGTGATGGCCATTTAAACGACGGCCAATCATCGGTTGATGCAGTTTGCAGATTGTTTAAAGTCAAATTTGTGCTGTTTTTTAATTTATTGTTTGCCGTTTTGTTTTTAAGTCTCTTTTGTTGTATTTTTTATCTTAAATGTATTTATTTTTCCTTTAATTACCCGACCTGTCAATCAGCATTGTCTGTCAATTCATTCTTACTACTATGTTGTTTATATGCATTTTATTTCTGTAATTTTAGGTTGCCTTTTGAATATCTGGCAGGGGACAACAGACGAAAACTAGCCTCTCAGGCTAACTCTGGCTCACTTACATTTTGAATGTTGATTAGTGTGCAATGTCCCTGAACTAAACCAATAAAATAAATAAAAGCAGGTAGCCCCGCCCCTAAAGCATCCCCTGATTTCTCGTCTGTTTGACTCTAAATGGACCATCATGTACTAAATGAAGATCAATCAAAAATATATTTATTTTTATTTACATCACAGAAGTTCTCAAAGACTTCTATACAACAGAGAGGAGTCTCCCCCTGGTGACCAACAGGGAGAACGACAGTTTAAGGCACTTTTTAGATGTGGATGTACAACACTAGTGCAGAATCTGGTCTTCACATGCCGAGAGGCTCAGAAGCTGGTGCAGGTTCATCGGATGATTGAGTTGTTTCACTGAGGTGACTGCAGTCGGCCTCAGATCCCAATATATCTTTTGCAAAAGTAAAATTCAAGCGCACCCAAATAGCACCCGAGTGGACACCATCATTTTATGCTGCTTTCCAGCCTCAGCTCCGGTTACATTCCCGGGTCTCGGCCTTCATTTAAAAGCCCTTTAAAGCATCCACACAACAGAGCAGACGCAGACCTTATTGTGTAAAAATACCTCTTGTTTTTATTGAATTTCCATCATTACAATTGCACATAATCAGTTTGAGCAATCTAAAATATTTATAGAAATTCATTGAGCTCTAAATGAACAGTCATCAGTCTTTAGCAGAGGCTTTAGAGATGTGTAGATATACTGAGAACTTCACTTTCCATTGGGCAAAGGAGCTGTAGCCATGGTAACCCTTCCCGAAACCTTCTTCCACGTACAGTAGCATCTCTGGATACATCTCATTGTGGTACCCCCCCCCCCCCCCCAACCCCGTTTAAAGAACACAACACCGCAACATCAGAAGTCACATACAGCCTTGTGCACCAGCAGTTCACCACCCGCAACAGAGAAACACCAAGCTCACAAGTCACGTCGTAGGATTATCGTAAGTGTTTGTGTGCAACAGTTGGGTTAAAATGACGAGAAACGACAGGTTTACACTCCATATCATCTGACGGAACTAAGTCGGGCTTTTTGAGATTTCGTCTGTGACAAATTTTTGAGGATGAGGAGGAAGGTGAGCCGAATATCCTCCAATTCTCTCCATCTGACCTCCGAAGAAAAGAAAAAATAGGAGTCTTGTTCCAGTAAAAGCCTGCTGGATCATCCAGAAATACGTGGCTGTTGTCGGGCACTCAGATGAACTCAGAGGTCAGGAGGGGAATCGTGATGGGATGCGAGGATAGTTTCCACTCGGACGTCCTGCCCCCCCCCCCCTGACAGAGCTTTTACTCAGCAGGTGAAAAAAAGAGCCACAAATAGAGCTGGTGGACGGGACTTTCCACATGCAGCCTTATGAAACAACGAAACACAGGAGTGGTCCTCGACGAGGAGGGTGACGGCGGTTTTATCTGTGAGAGAAGGAGCGGGGTGAGAAGGAGCGGGGTGAGACGGGCGACCAGGACGGACCACGGGATTGGACGCCATGCTCTGCTCATTACATCACGATAAAAACACGAGCCGGATGTGAGCAGAGCTGTCGTTTGAAAAAGAAAAAAAAAAAAAAAAAAAGTGGATACTGCAAATTCTCAAATAATAGCCGGTGCTGAAGAAAAAACTAAACTCTGAACTGTGTAAACGTTCAATACTTCATACTAGTATAAAAGACGCTCTACGTGCAGGATTTTAAAGTACAATACTGCAGTCCTCATACAACATATTAAAGTATAATTTTGTCCTGCAAGCTTCCAATCAAAGCGAAGCAAAATGTCTCTTTGTTTAGTGTTGTGAAATCATGCTGGAGCAGCAAATATTAAAGAGATTCTCCATCTGCACGCTGGTATCTCCTGATTTTCTGAAGTAAGTGAACTCAACATAATCGTGTGCTGTAGGATGAAACTGGGCCACACTGCTGAGCAACATGGAAGAAAATCAGATATCATGATATTTTTGATGCCTCGATATCAATATTGTAACGATTGAAAAAAAAATATTTACACAATGACATTTTTTGATAAATAATCATCAGTAATGTGGATAAAATGACAAGAAAACGATAGAATAGTCCATTAACTTGCAGCCTTTAAAACAAGGAAAACACTAATGTCATATCACAATAACCAAAATCTAAGATGATGTCACGAATATCTATATATCGATCGATCGATGTGCTGCTCAGTCGGACACAGCGAGTGTTTTTGTTCAGCAATGTTTTTTTTTGTTGTGTTTTCCTTCGTATCGTCACATGCACGAGAAGCCTTTTAATGTGTCAGATTTATTTAAATATACTTCACAATAAACTCAGAAGCGTCCTTTCCATCGGGAAAAAAAACAATTTTTTACAATGTTATCCTATCAAAATGTGCTTAGAAGTCTTTAAATGGCGGTAGAATGTACGGTTCACTAATCCTGTTTGACAGTGCGTTTGTATGGAAGCCCATTAATGCCAATGTCAGAAAAAAAAGAAAATAATGAGCAACTTTCTCAAGATATTGACTTAGTCTCTCAAAATAATGACAGACTCCACCAACTCATTAGGTTTGCTTATTTTTTCTGACAGTGGCGTTAATGGGCTTCCATACATTTGTGATGTTGAACACCTGAAAAAAAGAAAGAAGTCGTACTTTTCTGCAATAGGAAATAAGTCTATCACCTACTTTTAAAAAAACATCTTAAATATTCTCATAATTTTGGTTGAAAAAAAGCATCTGCAGGTGATGAAAAAAGCTACTATTTGAGAATTTACATCTTTGCAGAACCTTTCAGAATAAAAGCCAAACAACATCCATGTAAAATGGTGAAATCTAGGTTTTCTGACAGTAAACACAGTTACGACGTGACAACGCGGCTCCTCGGTACAAAACAGTGCAAAACATCACAGCAGCATGCATCGGTGTGTCCCACGAAACAGTGTTCAAGCATCGCTCACAAAGACGGAGACGCGTTTAAAGGTTCAACACGGGGAAAAAGCATCGCCAGACACTTACAGACTAAACACACCTGGACTCGCTGCTGGGAGACCAGGGCCGCTGATGAGAGACCAGGTCCGCTGATGACGAGGGTTATATTCTACAGGTGGGACGTCAGAGTGATGAAGGCTCCCCGTCACCCTCGCTCTTCTACTCTCGGTCTCTTTGCGCAAACTTGCTAAATAAGCAAATCTGTGAAAACGACGCAGATTGAACTTTTTCCACAGAGAAGAGAAACATGGGCGAAGAGGACGAAGCTAAATCACTCACTCACTCTCATGCAATAAAAACATTAAAAGGCCATTTGAGTTCCTCAGCAGTATATTTCCATGTTTGGCACAGAAACATACTGGTGAGGGAGCCCTTAATGTGCTCATCATGGTGGCCGATAGTGAGCTGCGGCTGACGGGACGCCATTTTCTCCAGACTCTCTTTCAGCAGAGCCAGCTGTGGCGAAACGTCGCGGTCACGGCGACGGGAGGAACCGGAGGAGGAACCCGGTGAGGAATCTGGTGAGGAGGCTGACAGACGTTTGTTAGCGAGGAACGCTGAGGGGTTATCTGGTGGCCAGCGAGCCCAGCGGGGGGCAGGTTAAAAGGAAAGTTGGTGTGCGACAAAACAGGAAACTCCCCAGTGAACGCGTTTGCACGACGGAGCCGACTGAACTAGTGAAAGAGTCCCAGAGAGGAAAACCTGCACAAAGGTTAAAGGTCCAATCTGTCGTCCTTTTGTGTGTTTGAGGTCTTTGTCTGCAGTAAACATCTGAAAGTTGTTGCTTTTATGAGGTTTTCTGACTGTATGCAAATTTAGAAAAGTAAACCAACGCTTTAAAACCATCAAAAAACAATTACTTAGAGCGGCAATCATTCAGAATTTTACAGCTGACAATGTCCAACATGGATGCAGAGATCTTCCGACTCGTTGAAGCATCTTTCAGCTCTTTGTTTTGGTTCAGTCTCACGGCTCTCATCAACTATAGTACACTTCCTGTTTGGAACCAAACAGCAAAGTTAGCGACTGGCTGCTGAACACAGTGGAGTGAACATCTCAGGAGTTGGTGGATTTTTTTTATGGATGTAATATGTTGCATGGTCAAATTTTCCCGCTGCCCCATAGTGGCCAAAAAACAAACAAACAAAAGACTAAATAAATGCAGGTTTAAACGTGGCCGTTGTGTTTCTACTGGAACTACTGGAGCTTCCGTTAATGTTAAAGGGACAGTGTGTAGGTTTTGAATACCTCTCCACTGGCTCCTCCCCTTTCTAAGACTACAGCAACATGAGCCGCTGGGTGAAACACTGTGGCGACGGCATTTGTATTTTTCACATATTGGTAACGTTAAAAGTCCTGTAAATGAACGAGTCAGATTGAGCCTGTAAGCAACAAACAACATCGCGCGGCTGAACGAAGCTCAGCGAAAACATCAAGTCATACCCAGTAACAACATATGTAACGGCAAGGAGATGATGTAAATTACCCTAAATAAACCTAATAAACTGTGTCACAACCTCGCCATCGGGACACATACAGCATTTCAAGTTTGGTCAACAGAGTCGTACTTTAGCGTAACAGCTAAAAGAAAAGAGTCAGCTGATCGCCGAGCAGGCAACGCCGCAGCTTCCTGTCGTCAGAAACAGAGATGATGCTATAAATCTACGCCGCCAAAGCAGGAAGTGGAATTATGATGTCATGAATTTAAGGGGGGGGGGGGGGGGGGGGGGGGGGTTACAGTCTCAAAGCATAAAAGAACACGGACCGCTCAAGTGTTCAGAGGGAAAACAGCAGCTGAAATAAATAAAGAGAAACTGCAGTAAATATGTCGGGGGGGGGGGGGGGGGGGGGGTGTAAATAATAACATTAATAATAACATTAATAATATAATATTAATAATAATAATAACATCCAGTTCTTTTCATGTTGAACACGGAGTGGAGAGGGTTGTGATTGGCTCAGACAACAAGGAGAATAACGGCACACAACTGATCACAACACACACACACACACACACACACACACACACACACACACACACACACACACACACACACACACACACACACACACACACACACACACACACACACACACACACACACACACACACACACACACACACACACACACACACACACGTCACGCAGGGCTGAACGATTACAACCGCACCGGTGCCGTCTCACTCCACCCGTGTGTATTTGCGTTAGCAGGGCGGTTCTCTGCATCAAACTAAGCGCTTCTAGTTTCCCCTTTAGTTGCATCTGCAACTGGTGGACGAATGCAACGTCCCCACGGCCAAGACATCGTGACTGGTAGACACTCGTCATCATACTCCTCTCTCTGTGACTTTATAAATTCCAACCACAAGGTGGCGACACAGAGAGCTGCAGGAACGAGCCCGAAAAAACTATTTTTACACTTCCTCGTCTCTTGAACGGAGTTTGTTTTTGGTTCGACGCCTGAAATCAGGTCTGTGTTTAACAGTTTAAGAGATTTCAACAGTACTTTCCTACAATATCAAATACGTCAGTAAACAACAGTCTGGTGAATTAAGAAGCTTTTAAGTGTCTTGAGAAACGCGGTTATTAACAAATGGTTGAATGTCATCACCTCAGTCACATGACTATGTTTAGCTTTTTTTTGCCGATTGCATTCACGGTTCAAAAGTAAACGTTTGTTTGATGCAGAGATTATTTTCTGCAAAAATCCCAAATTGAATTTTTTTTTTTTTTAATTTTTTCTTTTATTTTGAAGGAAGCAGGCGGTTCCAACTTCCTGTCGTGTCATCCCTGCAGCTCTCTTTGTTTTTAAACTATCAAAAAATCCCCCCCCCATAAATAACAGACCTGACTGACGCCGGCGTGCTGAGACTGCAGAGGAAACATTTCATTTTGAAAATCTTGCCCTCAGAGCGGTAACAGACAAACGTCAAAGAATGCTAAGAATCGTAATTTCATCCTAAATGCTGCAGCCACACACGCGCACACACACACACACACACACACACACACACATACACACTCACACACACACGCACACACACACAGCCCAAAACGTGTAATCGACCTCCGTCACGATCGAGTGAAAGCAGTCGAAGTGCAGCGACTCTACTGATCCTCATCTGAGCCCAGACGTATATTCTGTACATGCAGTCAATTAATAAACCGATGCAACAACTTTGCTTTGAGTATACAAACATTTAGATTACACAATAGATTATATCTTCTTTTTTTTTCTTCTTTTTTTTTTTTTTTTAAATATAATCTGCACCGTGAGTTCTAAACTCTGCTGCGGACGAATCTAACCGAAGAGGGACTTTTTGCATACAGACGTTTAAATTGATTCCAGATTACTGCGAGCCCCCCTCTCTCTCCCATGTCAGGTGATGCACAGAGGACGTGGAGGCCAGGTGGGGGCGGGGCCTAACTCCTCGTTGCGTCTCCTCTGGGCTCCGTCTGTCTGAATCTGGAGGGAGGGGCGAGAGCATGTGAGGGGGAGGGGGGGGTCAGCGATTGGCTGCTTTTTCGTTTGTTTCTCGTATTTTCTTTGCGTTCTGGCGGATCCTCCTCCCTCCCGTGCAGGTGTGGCCCCTCAGTCCCCCAGGATGACTTTGACAAAGCTAGCCACGTCGGTCTCTTTGGCCTCGTGGGAGGTGAAGAAGGGATGTTGCTGAGGAGGAGAACGACATTCATTAAGTCTGAGTGCAATTAGGACATCGGATCTGTGTGATGTGATCAAATGTGCCGCAGCATCAAGGAGGACTTTCAGCCACGTGGACTCGCTGGTCTTTGTGCGCCCTCCGGTGTCTGATTAACGGAATTACAGGAAGCATGCGGATCAAAAAGGCAGAGAAAAAAACTCACTATGAGTTCTGTGTAAGTCGGCCGCTCTTTGGAAACCTTCTTCAAGCTGCAGACGCAAAAAAAAAAGATGAAAAGAAAAAGAAAAGAAAAAGACATTAATTGACAACGAATGCACGTGAATGAACGTCACTCACTGATCTCAGGCCAGTTTGGATCAGCTTCTAAAAACCTAAGTTTACTTTCACTTTTCCCTCCATAGGGAAAATAAAATGGTAAAACATTATAGAAACTTCCCCAATAGATCACTTGTTTTTTGTGTTTAAGTTTTCTGAAATTGTACGTTTGAATATGCAAATGAGGCATCAACTTATTAAATATGTGCTAATTATCATACATTTCCAGAACAGAAATCGGAACATCAGATGAAGCCAGGTTCATAATTCTTGGTTCATTTTCTTGACACATTAGAGTCAGATGGTTTTACAGAGGGAATCTGGGATTTATCATCGTATCCATGAATATAATAAAATCCATTTTCCTTGTTTTTAGTCATGTAATGCTTGAGGCTATGAATGATATATGAACAAACCCTGTTGTGAAAACCTTCAGAATAATGAGTGGAGATTTCTGGCTCAGAGAAAAAATTCATTTAGAGAAATTAAGATATTGATTGTAAACTAACAGACATTTTGAAGGTTTTCCATCAGAAACAAAGTGAGAGAAGAAAGAGACGAACCACAGGGAGGAGAAGTCCACGAAGTCGGGGGAGAACTGGTCGGCAGGGAGCTGAGGCGAAGGTTCCTCCACCACCTGCTTCAGCTGCTGGAACGGCGTTCCCCACGAGTCGTACGGGAAACGCAGGATGGCGAGCTCGATCTGAAAGAGAGGCCAATCACAACACAGCGTGAACCGCACGCCACCTCTTCTGGGCGGAAAATCCATCAAGAGCGATCTGGTTACTCAAATATTTGTATTGTGTTACAGATAAGACGTTGTTTTATCTCATATAAGATGATGATAAACAATAAGGTCTTCCTGCATAAATAAATCATATATTACAAATGTTGGCTATTTATTACATGATACTTCCGTTACATTATTTATTTATTTATTTTTTTAATCAGGCTGTATTTTTCACTTCCCTCCCATGACAGTACCTACAACAGCTTAAAGGGTAAATTTGTTGTTTTTGTCCAATAATAATAATAATAATAATAATAATAATGTATTAATAATTATTATATAATTATTGTTATTTATCTGCATCATTTTTCACAGCCTATACACCACTGTTTGTATTGAGCTCTCTCAACCACCATACTATTCAGGTTACTGAAATTCTGATTTTTATTTATACAAAAAATAAAATAAAAAAACAACTGGAAAAGATCAAAATCCGTCTCAAAGAAACGTGTCGCTGCTTCACTTTCACTTCTTTCTGTTTGTTACTGTCCAGGCGGCTCGTAGCTTCTCCAGGAGGAGCAGACGTGTGTTTTATTCCACACTCGCCTCGGCCGGCACATTTGCTGCTCGTCTGTAATGAACGGACTTAAAGCAGCAGACGAGGACGAGCTGCCTTCAAATGATGGGACATTTCCATAAATTGCTGAATCCGTGATGCCAAAACACACTCTCTGGTCTCATTTGAGATGTGCAAATGAGAAAGCTATGAATATTTAACAACTCATAACAAAACATCTAGATGGTGCAGCACAGGTTTTTAAATCATTATGATGAGTCACTCATCACATTCTTTGCACTAAATGAGACGAGGTCACACAGAAACCATAAATAATAAAAGAGGCGGTTTACCATCGTGATCCCTAAACTCCAGATGTCAGACTTGACGTTGTAGCCTTTCTGGTTCGTCTCGGGGTTGATCCTCTCCGGCTGCGGGACGAGAAGGAAGCATGATGTCACTTATGGCGGCGGTTGTCGGGGACGACCTGCACGCTTCCCTGTCATCCTCAACTCACAGAGCGCTATGTTCCCCGAGCACTCGCCTGGCCCTAAAACCCATCAGCCAATCAGCAGCAGAGCAGACGCGGTTTAACCGGACTCATTAGCATAACGAGGTGAACCTGTTCACTGGTTGCTGTCTGAGAAACGTCGCTCACCGGATGTCCAGCGGAAACGTTCTTAAATGTCTTTAGGAGTAGCTGGTCCACGTCGTGGTCGGGAATAACGCTACTACTTAAAGATACATTGTGAAAACTGACAAGGGGATTTCCAAAAGGGGTCCGTTGACCTCCCACATCAGGTAAGTTCTATAAAAGAAAAGATTTGAGGGTTCCCAAGATCTATGAATGAAAATGTTTTTTATGGGTAAACATAAGTCTTGAAGTGGCCATGTCTATGGAAGACACGCAAAAAGCTTCAACGAATTTGATGTATTTTTTATATCAGAACAAAAACGTAAAAAAATGCCGACTCATTTCTGGGTTTTAGCTCTCTATAAGCACACGTTGACAGTGTTGATGTAATTACCCTCACTGCCAGAGGGGGGAGACAAAGGTTCATATGGTGAACTTGTGGGCAATCAGTTGATTGTTGAAACGTCTGATGATGATTTCATGCTGAGTCTCATTCTTTGAGCTCTGTTTTGGGTCTCCACCACCTCTGGAGGAAAACATCTGTCCTTTTAGCTACTAAATGCTTCTCTATGTCCACCAGCTAACCGCTAACCGCGTCCGACAGCTGTTTGTGGCTTCTTCCAGCTTCTCCTCTGAAAACGACCCGATGAGAGCCGTGAGAGTGAACCAGAACAGTAAAGCTGCAGACAAACTCTTGTTCACATAATCATTCGTTTTAAAATGATGTTCGTCGGTTAAACAGTTAAATGATCGACTCTTTCCCACTTACCGCCATGTAGGGTTTGCAGCCGGCGTCCATGGTTTTAGCCACGGAGTCGACCAGGTAGCCGCTGATGCCGAAGTCGCACATCTTCACCTGGCCCTGAGTGTTGATGAGCACGTTGGAGGGCTTCACGTCTGCAAGACAACAGGAAGCAGTTTTGACTGTGTGACTGTCACTGGAATCTTTCTGTCACTGGAATCTTTCTGAATGATGACGTGAAGGCGTGATGCAAACGAGCAACGAGCTATGTAGCGTTCGTCACCAGGCCACGGAGGTCGCACACAGGAAGTATTAACCCATAAAAAGCACCGTATTAATAACACGGGACTCTTGCACAGCTGAAAGAGTATTTGAAGAGCATCTATCTCCCGTATGGCGACATATTCCTGAGTGAAACCGGATCGACGGGTGGGTGTTGTTTTTTTTTTAGCTTTGACTGCAGGCCAGAAAACCAAAGTGGCGAGCTGAGCGATAATTCGGAGTTCATCACTGAGCGAACCTCCGTCACATGACCCTCGGCCGTTTAATCCACTGTTCATACAATTACACCGACGAGTGCAGCTTTCAGTGGAGACTCATTTCAGGTTGACGGTGCTTGAGATCGTAACGCTAGCGTCACTTAGACGGGAACGACTGCGGACTCGATGTAACGGATCAAATGACTCACGCTGGTTTTGAGAGTCCGCTAATAGATTTAAATATCATATGGAAAAGAAGCCATGGTCATTATGAAACATACGTGGCTTCAGTGTGGCCCTTTAATGAGAGCTGAAGGAGTGAAGGAGGAGAACAGCTGAGTGCTGCCGAGCGGTGATGCATCACAGAAGTGGACACGGACTCCGACTGAGAGCTTTAATGGGTTTCCACTCAGACTCTTACCTCGGTGTATGACTTGCAGATTGCTGTGCAGATGCTCCAAAGCTTTTACTATCTGTAATAACAAAGCCCGTTAATAAGCAGAGTTGCACAACACTCGTGTGTCATCGAGCGGATCGTTTCTTTCTAAGGGAACTCACCGAGACGGCGATCTTTCCCAGGATGTCCTCGGGGATGTTCATGCCCTTCTCTATCACCTGCTTGTAGAACTTGTCCAGGGAGGTGTCCATCAGCTCCATGCAGATCCAGACGTCGCCCTGGCAACGGACAATAAAAAATAGTTAAAAAAAAAAAAGGTGCCAGGATGCGTTCCAGACGGAGGGACAGGAAGCGACAGATTGTCCCGTGTTTGTAGTCGCGGCGAGGAAATCCTGGACATCCAACTCGGCGCTGCAGGAAGCCGTCTGCATCCGAAAGTCTTTGCAGGTGTTTTGTTATGATTGGCCTGTTTGTCGTTAATACACGATGGCGGTTTGGCTGCAGGTCAACAACGCAGATCTGGACCACAGATATTAATATCAATAAATACGGGCAAGTGTGAGAAAGAAATTGTAAAACTTTGCCCATATCTGTAATTCATTACAAACATACTTATGCTCTATAACCTGCTTATAACACTGTTTAATTATAGTAATAAGCACTCATAAATATTCATAATGCTTTAAAACTTAATAATTGCAGGTTATTTGCAAACAGACCATGTGTATTATAATTCTCAGAGCTGTAATACATGTTATTGTATTGTATTATTATTGTATAATCACTATTAGAATTAATTACAATGTGATAATAAAGTAAAAAAGTAATTTCAAATAGAGTACAGCTCAACATTTTGACCGTTTTTATTGCATATATTTAATTATAAATATTTTTTATTTTATTTAAAAGATACAATGACCTTTCATAGTAAATCTAATCACATAATACCACATTATACAAATATTTGTAATGTATTACAACAATAGTAATTATGAAACACTATGATCCCTGGGAACATTTTTTAGTTAGGGTTATTGTTATAAATAATGATGGAACTATAATAACAGTGTTATGAGCAGATTAGAACATATGTATTTTTATAATGTATTATAGACGTGGGAATCACAGAATGTGTTACCTAAAAGTACGTTTAACATAAAGTGAGAAAATGTAATTAAAAATACATGTTTGGTTTCATTTTGACGTATATTTGACACTGAATCTTCTTAATTTTTATGGAGTTTTATTTAGAATCATAACTTATAATATTGTATCGCTAATATTTGCATGACCTCAGACACACCTGCATCACTATTTTTTTTATTTTTTTTTATTTTACACTAATTCAGATACATAATGGAGCTTCACTACGTCACCAAAATGAAAACAAATATTGTACCGAGAGAAATATGAAACAAAACCTTTCATCTAAATACACATTCTGAAGTTCTTAAAGCAGCGATTTGAATCGGAAGCAGTCCGAGTGAAGAAGTAGACAAGACAACGAGAACGATGAGACTAGAGAGCATGTCACCTCTCTGAAGAGCGCTCCGTAGAAGGTGACCGTGTAGAAACAGTCCACGGTCCTCATGGAGATGTCCAGGTCCATCAGCAGCCTCTTCTGCTCCTGAGTGTTGACTGTGGCCCGAATCCGCTGAGGGAGGACGACATCGAGTACGGCTCAGATTCACTTCAACAGGCGGCGAGTTAAAGAACCCAAACTCTCCAGTTGGAAAGCAAAGTTTCTGGGAATCCAGTGGTGCTGCTGAAGGACTCTGAATCTTGACATTTTACTGCAACATTCTACACATTGTGGTATAAACATGCATAGCTACTGCCCTCTACTGGTTCAAACCTGGCTATTGCAATTTCATTTTTCTGTCAGCAAATCTGGAGATCTGGAGAATAGACATTCTATAAGAAGGTGTTGGTCATCGTGACGTCACCCGATGGTTTTGAAGCCTTGAGTTCAGTCATTTGTCCGTCGCCATCTTGGAATTTTTACAATCTGGTTCTGAAAAGTAAAGCCAAACCTGAAGTGCCTTAAACTGAAATTCTCTCTTCTGGCCACCAGGGGCCATCTCCTCTCTGATTGTATAGAAGTCTATGAGAAAATAAGCCGACTTCTCTCTTGATTTATTATCTCAGTAAACATTGTAAACATGAGTTTATGGTCTCTGCCTGTTAATCGCCCTCGCATTTCTCTGGGCGGTGATTTACTTTTAGGCTCAGCACCAAGAGACTTCCAGAGATAACTTGTAGATTTATTACCTTGCACACGGCCCTCCTGTTTCTCTGTAGTGCTAACTAGCAGTGTATTAGCATTATCTTGTCCACTGTTTTGAGTCCATGGTAAAGTGGTGTCGTTTCCACATTGTCCATTCACTTCTATAATCTGTGCATTTTAGTTTCCAGTACTGCAATCTTCTGTAGAAGTTTGTGGTCGTCGTCTGCAGAGAAGGGAGGCATCTTGCTACTAATTAGCTTCAGCTCCATGTCACGTCTCCCCACGTCTCAGTGCAGGCTTGTGCTATCGGTAGGCCAAGCTTGTGCAATGCTAAGAAGGTCGTAAAAATGTTATATTATAGCAATAACCTACTATCTACAAAAAAAGTATAGTCCCAGTGATGTATAAGTGTCCAGGAGCCGCTGCTCATAATTTATCACAAAAGAAAAGCAAAAATATCAGCAGAAACTCACAAGCAGAGGTGAGAGCAAAGAGGAAAAGCGTCTGCACTGGAAGAAAGCCTCACATGGGTAAGACGACTTCAACACTTAGCTGTAAAGTTGACCTGGAATCATAAAGCTAACTTTGTTAGCAGCTTCACACCAGAATCCACATGGATCCAGATCCAGTAAGGTTGCTGCTCGGGGTGCCGCTCTGCTGCTTGTGCTCATCAGATCCACCCGTCGCTCCTCCACAGTCCAAATATGGTCACTTCCTTCACTTGTTGGCAAAAAATCCAAGATGGCGTACAAAATGCCAAACTCAAGGCTTCAGAACCATAGTCCATAAACGGACAGACGACGTCACCATGACAACGCCTATGAGGAAAACATCGCTATGGCCAAATAATCATTAACGCTGACTCGCCAACTTAGCAACCGAGTCATCCTCCCAGTCCTGACCATGTTGATGATTGAATGCATTTAAAAAAAGAAAACTCCTGGGTTTATTTACTCTTAAATCTGAACCCTCAGACACCTTAGTGTGAAAGCAGGAGGGTTACGGCTTTCACTCACCTTCACCGCCATGATCAGGCCGCTGGGCATGTGCCTCATCTTGTCCACGACGCCGTACGCTCCGCGGCCGAGCTCGCCGATCTGCTCCAGGTCGTCGGCCTTCACCTCGAAGTTCTGCTCGAGAAAGACAAGAAGGAGGCAGCCGGATGAGAGGTGGATACAAAACACTGGTTTCTGTATTTAAAACCTGCACAATGTAAAGAAGCAGAGTCTCGTCCTCCGTACAAAACCTTTTACATTATTCAAGCAGTCAGTCACTCTGAATCCTGGCCAAGTCAAGCACAGAAAAAAGCCTCCACCTCTGCCAACGGAAAATTCCACTTATTTGATGAGTTTAAAATAAATATTTCTTCTGCCTGATGGGCAGTAAAAGGCATTCCAGTCTCCCCACAATCAGAAGAGTTCAAATTCGGCTGTAATGTTCAGCGGGGCGTCTTTTACAGCGGACAGAGGCTTCAGTGAGCCGACCTTTGTGGGCCAGAAAAACACAGCGAACAGTGAGGACTTATGTAAGAGAGAAGAATATAAAAAGGTGCAACAATGACAGAAAATCACCTTCTCTCCGATGGTTACACAAGCTTTCGAATCCAAATCTCTGGGGGGTCTGAAACACATAAACGGACAGCTTATTACTCATAAACATGTTCAATTTGAGTGAAACAGGAAGTAAACAAGCAAAAACAAAATCTCAGGACGGAAATTATGTGGAGCTTAAAGAAAAAACGTGAGCATACATTTTTAAAAGTGAAAGTTACAAACAGATTTAAATAATTAAAAACATTTAAATCTAAACATTTGAAAAAATATATAAAATTATGCAAACGCAAATGTCAAGAATCAATAAAATCACAAAACTAAAATAATTTCAGAAATCAATTAAATTGTATTTTTAAATGAAAAAATATATCAAATTAATTCGAAAATAAATAAAATGACCCAATTTCTTTATTAAATTTACTAAATTAAATTTGATAGACAAATGGTAAAATCTGACTTTCCACATGAACTTCTGTTGCTGCAGGTTTCTCAATGAAGTTGAGTTTCAGACATATTGAACCTTTTGGATTTCTGCTGATCTACGAGCATTCTGACAGTCTAAAAATCAATCCTCTTACATTACGTACAAGTTAAACTAGACCCGGGACAAGCTGGCGGATTTGTTATCATTTAACATATTTCAGCAACACAGTCAGGAGGTGAGCACGAACTTAAAAACAAACATGAGGTAGTAAAGAGGCTTACACTGGAGCGGGAGGAGGCTGCTCAAACACCTCCTTAGGGAGCTTGAGCACCGGCTTCCTCTTACCTGGAACACACAAAACACAGAACAGCGTCAGAAAAACGGAGGTGAGATGAAAACTATGACAACACAGAAGTTTTACTGTCAAATGTGTCAAGATAAAAGTCCTTTTAATATCTCGCAGGAAATATTTAAAATATCGAGTATCACAATATTTTGTTTTGTGACACTGTATCGATTCTAGGCAGAAATGGAGAACCAGAACCAGGACTGAGTGGAGGCAGACTGTCTGACCCTGCTGTGGTAAAATGAGAGATTTTCTCAAGGGACCCTGGTGCTTGGAAACACTACTGCTTTTGTCCACAGGGGGCGCCAAAATCAACACAACATGAAAGTTCCTGGTAGAAGCTTGTAGGTCACAGAAGCCGAGTGTTAAACCTTGAGACCAGCATTGAAAGAACTGGGGCTGCGACTCACCATCATTTTCACCATTGCTTGATTTATTGTTTTATGAGTAAAATAGTGAAAAATGCTCATGAGAACCTCTCAGAACCCCGAGGTGATGTCGTCTTCAAACCACTTGACCAAAAATTCCAAAAGGCAAAGATGTGAAATTTGAGAAGCTGAAACCACAAAAAAAAAAAGACTCACTAATCTGTGTTTAACGCAGCGAAACGTCTGCAAAGAGCTCTGACGCTTCGGGCCAAGTGAAGTGAGCGCAGAAGAAAGGCGACTGATGAGCCTCCAGAGAGGACGCTCCCGCCGGCAGCCGAGCATACCGCAAGATGAAAGCATACTTGACTTCTTAACATAGCTCAGCGCGAGAGATCAGTTGATCAGAGTTCATCCTGGTCAACCTTTTACACTCTCCGTCTCCCAGCAGCAGCAGCAGCAGCAGAGCAGCACGGTGGGCAAAACGGCATCATGGGAACTTTCTATCAACCTCCAGACGAGCTGCCGAGTTTGTAATATCTATCAAAGCTTAAAGGCGTTAACCGTCTGTATGCATCTGCAAAACGTTCCGAAGTCAAAACGTAACGATGACTCGTCCACCGATGACTCGTCCGCCACTTTAAAACTCCCACTGATGTAAAACATCCGGCAGCAGCCGTCACAGAAAATCATCTCATGTCTCTGATGCAGGCTACGATTTCTACATTTCCTGTTGACATAGCAACAACAGCGGCATCATGGACTTACGGTTGGATGCAGTGAGTGACTCCAGATCCTAACTGAATGTAACGGATGCTGAGAGTAAGAAGATAAAGAGGAGGAGGAGGAGGTCTGGCAGCTCAGGTGTGCTCGCTCCATCTGAAGGCGCTGCACTGACGGTTTCACGGCCGGGCGCCTCATTTACGGGGCGTCACAGGTTGCTAAGGGAGTGACTCTGTGTGTGTGTGTGTGTGTGTGTGTGTGGCCATCTCGTGTCCAGGCAGCATCCCGTTCAAACCTCCTCAGACTGGGTCGACCTGCTGCGAGCCGGTCGCATGTTTGTTCAGATCCGTCCTGACCCCCGGGAGGAGGAGGAGCAGCCATGTTGGATCTGCTGTGTCTGAAATTGCTATCCTCTCTATATCGAGTTATCCATGTTATAGTGCTGTCTGAGTATTATTATGCCCCGTAAAGTGGACTCAAAGGATCCCAAAATTAATCTTGAAAAGTAGTGCACAACTCATGATCACTAACCGAGTATTATAGACCATCATGCATTGCTCTGGAGGAAAAATTGGCAGCAATGAGAGCAGACAGATCTATGCAAATAATGTAATTAGTGTGAGTAGAGCATCATAACTGCTCCATTAGTTCTTACCTTTCACAATAAAAGCCCTAGACATAGACACTGCTTACCAGGGGAATTTAAACCTACTTGCAGCGATTCAATCAGAGGCAACTCAACAAAACAGCTTAAAATGTTCATTACATTAAATGATGTGAATATTTATTATGGATTAATCCGATATGTTTAATTGTGCAACAGCAGCGATGTCTACGTAGTCCTCTATATAGTCCTCTATGTAGTCCTCTACATAGTCCTCTACATAGTCTTCGATATAGTCCTCTACATAGTCTTCGAGATAGTCCTCTACATAGTCTTCGATATAGTCCTCTACATAGTCTTCGATATAGTCCTCTATATAGTCCTCTACATAGTCTTCGAGATAGTCCTCTACATAGTCTTCGATATAGTCCTCTACATAGTCTTCGATATAGTCCTCTATATAGTCCTCTACATAGTCTTCTATCTAGTCCTCTACATAGTCCTCTATATAGTCCTCTACATAGTCTTCGATATAGTCCTCAATATAGTCCTTTACATAGTCTTCTATCTAGTCCTCTACGTAGTCCTCTACATAGTCCTCTACATAGTCTTCTATATAGTCCTCTACGTAGTCCTATACATAGTCCTATACATAGCCTTCTATATTAAGTCCTCTATCTAGTCCTCTACATAGTCTTCTATATAGTCCTCTACGCAGTCCTCTACGTAGTCTTCTACATAGTCCTCTACATGGTCCTCTACGTAGTCCTCTACGTAGTCCTCTACATGGTCCTCTACATGGTCCTCTACATAGTCTTCTACATAGTCCTCTACATAGTCTTCTACATGGTCCTCTACGTAGTCCTCTACGTAGTCCTCTACATAGTCATCTACATAGCCCTCTACGTAGTCATCTACATAGTCCTCAACATAGTCCTGTATATAGTCCTCTACGTAGTCCTCTACATGGTCCTCTACATAGTCCTGTATATAGTCCTCTACATGGTCCTCTACATAGTCCTTTATATAGTCCTCTACGTAGTCCTCTACATGGTCCTCTACATAGTCCTGTATATAGTCCTCTACATGGTCCTCTACATAGTCCTGTATATAGTCCTCTACGTAGTATTCTACATAGTCCTCTATCTAGTCCTTTATATAGTCGTCTATCTAGTCCTCTACATAGTCTTCTACATGGTCCTCTACATGGTCCTCTACGTAGTCCTCTACGTAGTCCTCTACATGGTCCTCTACATAGTCCTCTACGTAGTATTCTACATAGTCCTCTATCTAGTCCTATATATAGTCGTATATCTAGTCCTCTACATAGTCCTGTATATAGTCCTCTACGTAGTCTTCTACATAGTCCTCTACATAGTCTTGTATATAGTCTTCTACATAGCCCTCTACATAGTCTTCTACATAGTCCTGTATATAGTCCTCTACGTAGTCCTGTATATAGTCCTCTACATAGTCTTCTACATAGTCCTCTACATAGTCCTCTTCATAGATAGTGAGTATTGAATCAGTGAGTCATTTCAGACTCCAACCCCCTGTTTGTTTTTATGACGCTCTGAACAGGTGACGCATAAAGATTTAAGGTAACGTTTAGGATCGCAACACCGTGCGCCGCCGCCCTCTGATGTCTCAACTCGCTATTAAAACTCAACACTGAAGGTGTGTCTCCTCCTTTAACGGTGGACGTGGAGCGGCTCCAGAAGAATAACTGGAATTTCTCACATTGCAGCGCTGTCTTGTGGGAAAAAAACAAACGAATGGGCCGAGGACGGATGTGTCAGTCAGAAACCTGTCTCTCTCTCTCTCTCTCTCTCTCTCTCACACACACACACACAGACACACACACACACACACACACACACACACACACACACACAGTCCTGGTCTGTGCAAACAGTGGTGGGTGTGACGCTGCCGTGCTATGCGGCCCTCCGCCGGTGGCCTCCTGGTCTCCACTTTCCAAAGCAGCTTTGTTGCACTAAAATGTCAGTTTGAGCTCCTCCTACACGCATTTACACAGACAACAATAGTAACTGGAAACCACAGAACACACTCGGAGGGAGAGAGAGCACCTGCTCAGCCCTCTCAGTGTGTTACTTTAACACCAGAATTATTTCCAATTTCCTATAATTATTATTCCCTCTGCATCCGGATGCAGGAATCATGCTGATGTGGCAGTGAGGTCACACATCACACCGCTGACATCAGCTGCAAGGATGATGCATGTTTGTGGCCAACAGGAAGTGAGCGTCGCACTTGACATCAGTCAAGTCTTCTTGTTTCATTTAGCTGCTTGTTAGCAAGACACATAAAACAATTCTAAGTTATATTTAGTGACGAATTTCATAGTGTCGGACAAAACGTTAGCTTTAAGGGCGTACAGGTAGTTAGCATCGCTCGCCTTACAGCCGTCAGATCACGATGCAAGAATCGGGATGGAGCGATAGAAAAACAGACAATAAGTCGATCGTGGTGAGTTTCCATTATCGGGATAATCGTAAACATCGTTGCTAGCTGTCGACCTCTGCTATCTGCTATCATGGCAGAGAAGTGAAAATTAGAGCCTGATTTAAAACATATAGCATACAAATATAGCATCCTTTATTTATGATTCATGTTTATGTTATTTAAAATTATTTGATTGTTTGTCAGTATAAAAAAAGAAAGGTTTGTGTGTCTTATCTGTTAAGTAATACAAATATTTGTTTCGGAAACAAAATGCAATTCCAGTCATTCCAGTATGTTTGAGTGCGACATCTGCACATACATTACCACGGCTTTACTAAACTGTAAACGTGCAGAGACGTTGAGCTGCAGGCGCAGATTCCTGCGTGGAGTCGTTAATGGCTGCGTGTCGTCACGGCGATGCAGCCGAAGCAGCATGCAAATCAACCTGCAGCTCAACGAACAGGAACGCTGGATTCAGAGCTGAAAACCTGCTGCTGCTGGCGGAGAAGACAACGATGAGCGAACAGAGGTGTAAGAAAGAGAGAGGAGGAGGTGTTGGGGGGGGGGGGGGGGGGGGGGTTATGTAATCTACGTGGCCGGCAGCAATGCAAGCTCTGCTTTCTATCACAACGCTACGAAGTGATGGGAAAAAGCATTCAGAGCTTTGCCTTTCAGTCACAGAGCTGAAACAGCGTAATCGATTAATGTGGCGTCATAAAATCTTTTTACAATCAGTTTTTTTATATAATGCAAAATAAAAAAGCTTCACAAATGCAAATACTTGCCGTGGAGCTCTGTGTGTGAAAGAAAAAAAAAGCTTGGTGCGCGGATCGTGAACTCTTAGGAGAGCTGGTGTTCAAGGAACGAAGTTTTATATGACAGATCCAGATTCTCATCAGAGCGAATGACTTTTCTGTGTCAGCAGTACAGCCTACTTACCACTTTGAATAATGTTTTCATATTTATTTTATTTGCTCCCAAGTCCGTTTTACGCCGCCGGGATTGCAGCTGAAAGAATGAGGCTGATATTGTCAAACACCACGTCATAAGAATACATCTCAGCAACACAGACATTATTTTAAAGTTATATTTTTGGCCTTTTATTGCGGGAGGACAGCATGAGAGTTAAAGGGGCAAGAGAGAGGGATGACATGCTTTAAAAGAGGAACGCAGGGCGGATTTGAACCCAGGGCAGTCATATTATACGACTATTAACTTGTCCTGCGGGGGGGGGGGGGGGGGGGGGGGGGGGTCATATTAATCCTGCAGTGTTGATTGCAAGGTCATGTCAAAATAAATGATATCGCCATGGGGGGTTATGCATAAAGTGATCAGAGGTCTGAAAATCCCACTGGTGGGTCTAAAAATAAATAACTTACAGACCCTAAAAAGAGGAAAATAAGTATCAACATGTGGAGAGACGGAGGTGTTTTCTCTAAATCAAATGAATCTGTGTCATTGACTCATTATCTGCTGGTAGCGATGTGTTTTCCTGCGCTGTGACCAGAACGTGTGGCTGAAGCATAAAGTTGTACTCATTTAGGCGCTGGCTAGCTGGTTAGCTAGCTAGCTTGCTAATTCCTTGCTACAGTTGCAGAACGTAAAAAAGGACATGAACTGCCGGACGTGGTCACGGTTTTAGCTTACTATTCATGATGTCTCTTTAGCTATTAGCTTATAGCAATTGCCAGCGCTAATGCTAATCGTTAGCATGCTGGCTATTGTTATTATTACGGTTTAGGTAAAAATGTGTTGTAAAGTCTGTTTTAACGACAAAATACAGTCTTATAAACATTTGCAAATTTGAGTTTACATTCAATGCATTAGCAATTAGCATTAGCGAGACATCGCTGTCGACCCCTGACCCCCGAGGACAGTCTGCCCCGGGAGCGCCATGGGTCCCGGGACGTGGCGAGGACCAGGCGAGGGGTGGCCTTGTCAATAATACTTCAAGTTCATGCAAAGATATAAACCATTAAAAATGAAAAAATAAACTTTTCCCTGTTGACCAACCAGCTGTGCAGCTTTCCCTTCATTGTGACTCAGAAGGTGCAAAACAAGAGGAGGGCGGGTGTTCCTGTGCAGGTTATGGAATAGAGTTAGGGCGCAGTACGAGCACTTGGGGTGGGTCACCCCGGTTCTTTCCTAGCCGAACGGGACGAAAGCAACGTCAAAGGAAAAGGTGCGCTGGATTTATAACACAGGACACAACCGGAGCGTCATTGGGAAGCAAGTCAAAGCAGTTTCCGTCGAAGTCAAAATGGTATCTAAAATGGAACGTGAGTCCTCTCCCCACCAGTCTGCACTCAACTTTAGAAAAAGCACTTAATTACTTTCCACTGAGCTGACTAGGAAACACAGTGTGCGATCTAAAAATATCCCATCTCAGGCGCTCTCTAGATCTCGTTGCGTAACTCAAAACACACAATTCCTTCCTTTATTCTTGCTGAGCTCAGCATCGAACGTGCACGCTGCGGTTTCGGGCACTGCGGGTTAATTAAATGCAGCAGTACGTCTCCGTCCCGGTGATTTGCAGCGCGTGAGCTCAAGTATGTGCGGCGAAATGCCAGAGCGAGGCCACAGGAGATGGGTGTCTCCGCCACACCCGACACGTGCACACCATCGGCCTCGCCGTGCACGAGCGTCCCGCCGGTGAGCAGTGGAGGAAATACAGGAACGCTGACAGGGAGGTTTGGACGGGTCGGAGTGTGCAGGGGGGGGATGCGTGCAGAAAGGGCCTGCCTGATAATGAGCTCTGCATGTCACGGGGGGAGAGGCGGCGGCCGCGCTCGTGCACACGGCCTGGAATTCCAAGAATGCGGAGAGTTCCTCAATGGAATTCCTCGGAGCTGGAGGAAGACGGATCAATCACGGAGGGAGGGAGGCCGGGACAGGAAATGGCAACGCAGAGAGTAACGCAGGACAGAAGGGGAGGGGGGGTTAGAAAATAACTTCTCTGCCGCTTGGCCCCCCGAACCGCTCTGGCAGTGTGCGAGTTACTCTACACTTCCAAAGATGGCAGCTCCTTTAGCTTACAGCTGTCGGAGGCTCCTTTGGGAGTCACCGAGTCCCAAAGCCACTTCCTGCCACACTCGCAGAAATGTACGAGTGTCGGGGTGTCGGATCACGGCCTCCACTGACCCGGGTCAAGTACGAGTACCCGAGACCACGACGGCACGGGACGATGTGAAGATGTAATGTGACGACTACGCCAGACAAAATAATTCACGATATTATCCCGATAATCATCAAAATGTTTAAAATGCTTAAAATGTCACTAAAACACACTGGAGCCACTTTACTTTTTTTTTTTAAAAGAAACTAATATTTTTATTGCATCAAAGATAAACAACTTTTTCACCTTTTCATCATAAATCATAAAGTTCTCCCTGCATGAATAGAGGATAAAGGCATCCTGTATTATGTGAATCATCACTTCTCTAGATAGTAACTAGACGGCTGTTTCAAGTCTCTCGTGATGATATTTATGATGCAGCGTTTTCAACAAATACATCAACAAAACTGATAGAAGTGATGCAGCCGGAGGAAACGGGCGACAGCGCCCCACGTTTGTTTCGTAAATGCCGTCGTCTGCTCGCCTTCACAGGAACTTCCTTTTAATCGCAACACTGATTAAAAATAAACTTCCCACCATCTGTTCTCTTAGATGCTGCTGGAACTATTTGTCCCCTCAAAGGTTTCCACCTAAACACTTCACGCCCGTTTCATGTTTCATGGCGATAAACACAAACACATTTCAGTCACGTTAAAGTGGCAGTCCGTAACATTATCGTCTATTTAATTGTCTATTAAGTTCCTATCTACCAAAGAGAGTTAAAACAATCATGTGACCACTAATAAAAGTGGGTGTACCTGCTGCTTTGCACAGAAACAGGATCTCCGTGTCTGTGGCGACATTCCCGCAAAATTCAAAATTCGCTTTTTCCGTCAGTCAGCAGCGGTTGGTCTGCAGGTGAAGCTACTCACGGAAACGTATGCTACGTTTACTTGTAATGGGAAATCGGTAACTTCCAGCTGCTGAGTCAGGCTCCCTCTAGTCTAAAGTGACCAGGTACATTTCATTACTGCTGACTCACAATAGAGGATCAACAGGCAGAGAAAGAAGACCATTCAACTTCCAGTCCAAGAAAAAGAAACAACAAACTAATGGAAGTGAAGAAGGAAAGTCATCAAGAAGCAAAGTGAGTCCTTTCAGTGTGGAGCATTTGAAGGCATCACGCAGATGAGAGACAGTCGACACTGTTGGATGAGGGAGATGAGTCCCAGAGGCTCGCCTGCAGTTCCATCTACCGCCAGAGAGGCCGCTAGAAGCAACGCATCTCTATTCTAGTTCAACTAAGAGAAAGTAATGTGAAACGTCTCATAATACGGATATTTAAACCATATTAAACCGGACTAAAGAGGAATTTCAACATAAAATATTTCATATTTGGTTAGTTAACATAAACACAATATACAGCACAGTTCTATAATGTATCGCTAATTATCGATGTTCCCGTATAAATGATGCCAGCGATGTTAATTGATTAGCCGATCGTTTGTCGATTAACTGTCCTTCATCAAAAATGCAAAACAAATCATCAGTTTGGCAAATTTTGTTTTTTTCCCACTGAAACAAACCGTTCAAAAACGTATCAAGAGATTCTTCTGTCATGTAAATTATCTTTAGTGTTTTTCCACACACACACACACACACACACACACACACACACACACACACACACACACACACACACACACACACACACACACACACACACACACACACACACACACACACACACACACACACACGAGGTGCTAATAGGAGCCGGTGAGGACGTGTTTTAACACAAGCAGAAAACACAACAAGCTCCGGTGTGAAAAACTGCTGAAGGTTGGAATCAAACACTGGTGAGAAAAGAAATGCATCATCACGGTTTTATGTATCTCTGCTGACAGGAAGTGTGGAAAAAGCCCTAAATGTTGGACAGAACGAGCCGCAGGCTGAACTCACGCTTCACCCTCTGAAAATAGACGTGGAGTTAGCGGATCACGACGCTCTGAACGATTCTACTGTTAAAAACACACCACGGCCGACAACTGGATCAACAATCGGCCCTCCGCAGCAGCAACTTTGGTATCCGTGCAGCTGAAATCAGCCCCCATTTGCATGACAAATGGGACGTTTGTGCAGCGGGGGCGAGGGCCGGGCCCCGAGGGCCCGTGGGGGGGTCCCCGAGCCGGGAGGGCCTCGCTGTCACGCTGCCGCCGGCCAGCAGAGTGCACAACGGCAAGGAGCAGGGAGCGTCGCCGACGGAGACGGAGGACTCAACGTGCATCAGAGCCGAATGATGTGAGAGGAGGAAGTCTTCTCTCGGTCGGCCGTGATGTCGATGAAACACTCGGACCTGATGCTTATTTTAGATCCGCAGATCTGTTCTCGTTTCCTTCAGCGAGTTATACAACACTTTCAGGCCCAGCAGAACAGTTTGGTTCTTAACAACCAGATTACTGTCTATCAGCTTCATAATCAGCTTCTTCTTGTTTTCTTGTCAACTGTATGTTCTTGTATTTGTGGAACGTTCTTGTGGAGCTGCTTTACTTAACATTTAGAGTCAGTATTTATCTTCCGTGTTTCTGAGAGAACAGGAGGCGGGACGTTGGGAGGAATCTGAATACTTCAGCTCTGTGCAGAGCTGAGGCTGGTTTGAAGGATGGATGATGTTATTGGTTGAGATCGGTTGGTACCCGCTGATGTAAACAAGCATCAGATTTTGTTTTTCAAGGATTTTGAGTTAAAAATACAAGCCTGTAGGTCTTAAAGGGTTCAAATCAATCATTTCAGTTTTTTGTTCCATGAAAAAAAAAGGTTTTCTTAAACGTTCATTAACTGTTGTTTACTAACTGGAGGAATCCCAGCAAGCTGTAAACACAAACTACTGTTTAAGAAACGATTCAGAGTTCCTGCTCTCCTCACGCTGACCTGTTGACCCGACAGTGAAACTTCTCTTCACTGAGACTGGGAGCGTTCAGCACCAGAGAGACGTGAGAAACGTCAGCTGGATTCATTCACATTATAATACATGTTAGTTCTCACATGGCCAACGTTGACTTCTAAACCAACTGGTTGCAGATTCGCACTTATTTCCTTCAGCAGCAACCTTCAGATTTACAATATTCAAATATTACAGACAACAGTCAAAAACACAAAGATATTCAATCTACAATCATATAACAGACTGTTATTGTAGCTTAATAAACTATATTGGAAAAAAAGAAACACTTGCCACACTTTCCTTAAAGCCCAAGGTGATGTGTTTTGTTATAAAATATAAAAATATAATAATAATCATAATAAATAGAAACATCAAATCTATAATCACACAAGCAGCAGAACAGCAGCAAACTAGCACCGGGGAATACACAACGCATCGTTTATGAAAGTAGCTGCTGAATTTTTCCTCTAATTGACTAATTGATGCAGCTCTAATGAATTATTAAAGTCATCAGTGAGGGTTCCTGCAGCAGAACCGCTAACAGGACCGAGAGGCGGCTGACAGAAGCTGTTCTACGGCCGCGTAAAGAGTCCAGGCTGAAACGTAACGCAGCAGATTATCCGTCAGTCAGGGAACTGGCTTCCAGTTGCATGTTCTACTTCGTGTTCTGGATCGTTCTACACCGTGTTCTGGACCATGTTCTACACCATGCTCTGCACCGTGTTCTGGACCATGTTCTGCACCGTGTTCTGCATCGTGTTCTGGACCATGTTCTACACCATGTTCTGCACCGCTCTGCACCAGGTTCGGCATCGTTCTACACCGTGTTCTGCATCGTTCTGCACTGTGTTCTACACCATGTTCTGCACTGCGTTCTACACCATGTTCTGCACCGTGTTCTGCATCATTCTGCACCGTTCTGCACCGTGTTCTGCACCGTGTTCTGCACCGTGTTCTACACCATGTTCTGCACCGTGTTCTGCACCGTGTTCTGCATCGTTCTACACCGTGTTCTGCACCGTGTTCTACACCATGTTCTGCACCGTGTTCTGCACCGTGTTCTGCACCGTGTTCTACACCATGTTCTGCACCGTGTTCTGCACCGTGTTCTGCATCGTTCTACACCGTGTTCTGCACCGTGTTCTACACCGTGTTCTGCAACATTCTACACCGTGTTCTGCACCGTGTTCTGCATCGTTCTACACCGTGTTCTGCACCGTGTTCTGCACCGTGTTCTGCATCTTTCTATCCCGTTTCTGCATTGTGTTCTGCATCGTTCTACACCATATTCTGCACCGTTCTACACCATATTCTGCACCGTTCTACACCATATTCTGCACTGTTCTACACCATGTTCTGCACTGTTCTACACCGTTCTGCACCATGTTCTGCACTAGGTTCTCCACTGTGTTCTGCACCGTTGCATCATCAGTGAACGATAGCAAAAACGGTCTTCTGGTCTCAGGAACGTCCCAGACCACCAGAGAAGAACCCGTCATTATTCATCACCGTGAACCGGCTGCAACGATCCAGTTCCTGTGTGGGACGGAGAACCATCGACGGAGCAGATAAACGCTGCGAGGATCTGACCATCGGGGGCTCTCTCTCTCTCTCCTACCTGCTCATTACTCTCTGTGTGTGTGTGTGTGTGTGTGTGTGTGTGTGTGTGTGTGTGTGCGCATGTTGTGCAATGTACCAGCCTCACTTCTTGGAAAACACAGCTAGAGGAGGAAAAAAACGCCAGAGCTGCTTTTACTGCAGCTGGTTGTTTTCTTCTTCCTCACTGATGATGTTTGCGGCTGCAGAGCTTCGCCGCTCGGCGCTAAAGTTCGGGGTCAAAGTGTTACCCGGTGCTTTCGTGCACGCTGAGGTAAAAGCTGCACATCAGCGGACCCACGCACCCAAAGTGGGGGGGCTGACACATATCCAGTTGCCTGGACAGCAGCCCCCCCCCCCCCCCCCTCTGGTTCTTGAACTCACCACCACTTCACAACAAATTCTATTATTAGATTGTTCATTTTCTGTCCCATATGCAGAAGCAAAATCAACACCCAATAAACACTCAAAGTTGCACCACTGACAGCTGCAGGCTGTCACGTCACGTTGCCCTGCTGCACCAAAGAAAAAGAAGAAAAAAATCAAAAGCACGCCTCTTTTATTTCATTATTTACCTTGAGCAACGTGCACGCGCCCGGGCCATCAACTCAGAGCAGAGTTCATTAGAAAGAGTTGCAGTGTCCTTGTCTATCTCGTGACTATTAAAGGCGCCCTGTGCTCGACATCCCCGCCTGTGCGCTGCAAACAACGTCAACCCGGGGAGAGAGAGAGAGAGAGAGAGAGAGAGAGAGAGAGAGAGAGAGAGAGAGAGAGAGAGAGAGAGAGAGAGAGAGCACGCAGCATCGTCTTACCAGGAACTGTGCAAAGGGGAAGATCTTAAACAGGAAATGCACACTGACCCTCCTAAAACCATGTAACTTTAAAATGCACCGGCCGTGCTCGCGCTGCAGCCGTGCATGTTGCAGAGCCGTGCAGCCGTGATTGCATGTCGCGTCGTCGTGCACGGATCGGTGTAATGTTCTTACCTCCCTTCGGCTGAGACATTTCCCCTTTGCTTTGATGAGGGGGAGGGGAAGCACAAAAGACTTTGCCTTCTCTCTCACTCCCTCCCTCCATCGCCGTCGCGCTGGAGCTTCGGCGGCTTCGCTCTGCAACAAAGATGCAAAACGCGAGCCTCGGTCTTCATGCACTTGGAGCCTCTTTGCGTCCGGAGCGCGCGACTCGCTGCAAGGAAGCGACGCGTCGGTTGCACGAGCCCCGCGGGCGTCGGCGAAACGGGCGGTTTTGCAATTGCACTGCAAAGAATTCTCCGCAGCACTTACATGATGGGCCGAGGCTGGCAGCTGAAAGCTCCTAACTTGGATCAGTGTGAGCCCCTGCGAGAGAACGCTCTTCCTGCTTGGAGCGCAAAGGACGGTGGGAAATGGAGTCCCACGGCGTTTATGCAGCTTATTTACGTCTCAGCGGTGCTTTGTGAAAAGTAGCATTTACTTAAGAAATATAAGTTATGCTAAATTATTTTTTTTAAACAATCACAGTAAAAGTAATTCATAAAAATAAATATACTGGAATATTATGATTAATGTGCAAGCAGCATTTTATGATATAATGTAATATTAAGTTGATTTTAATTATTTTATCTGGTGGATGAATCCTAACAACACATTTATAAACTGATCATATTGTGATGTTAGTACTATTGTTTATTTGATATTAATTGTTTTTGTGATGGAAACATGAAATCACAGACAGTCTTCAGTTAAACTTCAGTAAAAATCTTTATTATCAGGTAACATTGATTAATGCAACAGTAGATCTATGTAACAACTTTAATCACTGATCGGTGAACTAAGGGACTCTAAAGTGTGGTTTTATAAATACAGTAAGACTGGAAATGTGCCTGTTGGAGAACCTGAAGTTCAACAGGATGAACATTTGTTGCCCAGCAAGCACTGATTTAGTCTGCAGTTAAAATAAAAATAATGTCTATCTGGTTGGAAAGCTTTTATTTTTTCCTATTTAAGTTCAATATAACATTTGTTTCAATGACATTTAATAAACACAAGTGCTAACAATGCTATTGAAACAACTGTTATATGTGCAGTTTAACAGTTTGAACCAAATCGGTGCTCACTGGGTGATGAATGTGACCCTTAACTGTAAACAGGGTGTAATAGCACCAATATTTTAAAACAACACAAACAAAACGTAGCAGGAACTTAAGCATAAAGGATACGACTGGTGATGTTCTACATACACAATATATAGTTTTATTTCAAAAAGGTTCACCAACATTACTTGATCGGGAGGATTTGTTGGGGGACTACTTTCACCGGTGGATGAATCCACATTTGTGGCTGCGGGTCGGCGTTTGTGTGATTGAGTGGAGATAGAGTAGTGATGAGGTAACGTTGTCTGCAAAGACAAAGAAGCTTTGCTGCTTCACTTTGTGTGTTTGCCGAGTCAGACGAATATAGAAGAGCACCAGACTTATCCTTTAGCACATTTACACTCATGCTTTACAAAACGCTCCCAGTCGAGTCACGAGTTGAGCGTTTGAGTTTAAGTTACCCAATAAAAACCGAGACGAGACAAAACGATCCAAACATCACACGCGAGGGCGGATCCAGATCCGCGTCCCCGTGGCGTGATATGAGTGAGATGTCGTGTCATGAGGTCGGATCGTGTTCTGCGAGGCGGCTCGGAGACGAGGGCGGGGGCTCAGTTCTTGCTCGTGATGAGGGTTTGGTACAGCGGCTTCACCAGGATGTGCAGGTAGAGGGAGCTGTCGATGAGGTACTCAGACGTCCGGCGGTACATGTCGGCCTCCGCCAGGAAGTCGCCGCTCTCTTCCGTGCTCTGGTGGAAGTTGTAGACATGCCTCACCACCAGCTTGCCCTGCTGCTGGGCCATCACGAGCACCGTCTTCTGGAAGTTCACCCCGGCGAAGTCGGCACTCGACGTGGCCGGCGTGATGATGATGCGCGGGCGCCCTCCCTCCACGCGCGTCGGCTGCATGGCGCCCGCCTCCGTGTACATGGGCCTCATGCTGAGGGGCAGCCAGCGCGGCGAGAACAGGGCGTTCCAGGTCACCCGCTTGCTGGCGTCGTGCCCGCTGGGCCCCAGCTGGGTCTGGAAGCTGGTGCTGCGGTCGTCCCGTGACGGGTTGCTGATGATCCAGGGCGACCCCCACACCGGCGACAGGTAGTTCCTGGGCATGAAGAGGCTGCAGTTCACGTCGAAGTACTTGGCCATGTGCAGCGGCGACGCCGAGTGGAACTGGTAGGACATGTACAGCAGGTCTCGCACCGACTCCTGGTAGCGCGCCAGCACCGCCGAGCGGGTCTGGAGGCGGAAGAGCTCGCGTGGCGGCATCATGGCGTAACGTACGGCCCTCAGCGCGTTCTCCGCCGTCAGGCCGTCCGGCTCGTTCTGGATAATCCAGGCCTCCAGCGCCGCAAAGAGCTCCATCTCGCTCTGCAGAATGAGGTCGGAGCGCTGCAGCAGCGACATCAGCAGACCGCTGCTGACCGCCGCCCACTCACTGCTCTGCAGCACCGACGACAGGTTCCAGGCCATGAACTGGAGACAGCTGTCCCTCAGGGTGGCGTCCTCGGCCTGCAGCGCGTACTCGTACCAGCCCGCCACGTGGCCGGACGGAGAGTCCCGCGCCAGGTTCTGGGTCATGTACTGGGTGAGGCCCTGCCGGAGGCCTGTCACTTGGTACTTGGTGGCCAGCTTGTGTAGAGGCGTGGCTTGGTCCAGACGCAGAGAGATCTCACCACAGTACAGATATCTGCTCAGAGAGGAAGTAGAGGTTTACTGTACAGCTCTTCTATCTACATATCCAGCAGAATGAGAATCATTAGCATCCATGAAGCATGCTAGGTATCGGTCTGTCAGGGAGCTACAGCCAATGAGAGTCGAGGGGAAACATGGCCCGCAACAGGATCAGCTTTTGATCAACCTCATTAGTTTGGAGATAAAAATAGTTATTGATCGCTTGTAGCTCGGTGTTTTACTGCGGCACCACGGGAGCTGCAATCGAGCCGATTTTGTGGCCCGTTTGTTTTGTGTCGGACTCATTGATTGTCGGTGGAGGGCGTGATGGCTCAGTGGAACCGAGGGCCTCAAACCGTGTCCTCACCTGATGAACTTGTCGAAGACGGCGGCGCAGTCGGCGCTCTCTTTCAGGACCAGCGTGCTGCCGTTGCGGCTCAGCAGGATCCCCTCAAACACGGGGCTCTGCAGGGAGAGCACCAGCGCGTGGGCCTGGATCACCTTCACCTCGTCGGCGCTGGGCGTCTCCACCCTGAGCGCCACGTCGCTGCCATTGCCCTGAACCAGCAGGGCCTCCAGACGCTGCACTAGCATCAGGGAGTGGCTGATGGTGTCGCCGCCGCCGCCGCTGCTCCCGTCCTGAGCCGTGTCAACTTTCATACCTGGTAGAGGAAGGTGAACATTTTATTATAATGTGGAGTTAACGAAATGTAAATGTTCTCGCATGTCAGCTGTCTATCGGGGGCAGATAGTAGGGCAGCATCATCCAATCCCACGCCATTGATCGGTCCAGCTGCGGCTGCTGTCTGGGCAATGAGGGATTGTGGGTCACGTTTAATTAAAGCTTTGTCTCAGCTGAGGGGGTATTAGCACACTGCCCCTCCTCCCCCCGCAGACGACGTCACTGAGCCTGGATTCATGTTCCTCTTTCTGATAATATTCATCACTTCCTTTCCTCGTTGATAAAAACAGAACAGGACTCGATTGTGCATCGTGATGTTCCCTTTAAATCCCGGACTCAAACACACGGCTGTTCAGCAGGTTTGAAAAAGAAACGTTTTCGATAAGTTCTGATGCCTCGTGGAAGGAAGATATTTAAAGGTCATGTTTAAATATGTTGAAAATTAAGTGGTAATAGTTCAAGATTTTTGTCACCTTTTGTGAAATAACGTAAAGTTAAAGGTCTCAGCACGAAGCAGCTTATTAGGACCGAAAAATGTTCCTTGAATCTAATTGATGATACAGTTTTGTTGTAACGTCATTTTTAGGAGACCAGCCGTTCTTGAAGTGGAACAAACCAGTGTCAGTGTTCCCATTATAGCATTTATGTAATCCCAGTGTCTCCCAGCCGGTATCAGTAATCATTATTACATTCTGAATTTCTCCATGGAATAAAAAACACAAGGAGATATTGATTCTGGTCCTCCAGCAAGAAACGATTAAGGTTTATGACTTAAGACTAAGCAATTACACATCATTAGACCATAATTATGATTAAAAAGCTAAGAGGCATAACTTGCTGTAGTTAAATGCTGATGTTTTCATTCTTCTGATATTTGCCCAGTTAAATCATAATCTGTAAATCAAATGAAACGTTTAAATTATTTTTCATTCAAATAAAATCAAAAACTATGACATTTAGTTGACCAATTATTAAAAAGGACATGAAAATGAATTAAAGCACCCGCGTTCTCACCTTCGTGTGTCGGCTCATCCAGATGTCCTCAACATTATTAGATTATTACATTATTTTTTATGTTCACGCAAAAAACCCCGGATTAATTCAAATTCATTCTTGATGAATATGACAGAAAAGAGGATCAGAAGAAAAAGTCACAGTTCGGCAAAGACTGAAATGTAGACGTGCCAGTTAGTACCGGGGGTTCTGGTCCACTTGGACCACCGGAGACCACCATCCTCCTTTTCTTCATCATTTCACCCCTGAATGAATTCCTTTAGTAGAAAGAACTTCTACTCCCAACAACATCTGTGCTTCAATAGACCCAAACACTGAAACCAACACATGAAGAGGAATCCATCCTTAATGACTATTATTAGTGTGAACATCAAACGCTCGTTGACATCGTCACCTCTGGCCTACAAACCCAGAAACCCAGGAACCAGACTCTTTTTGTTAACTCGACTTAAATAACCATGTTTGAGCAACTGAACACCGACTCACCTGCGGCGGCCGCCCCCAGGTGCAGGCAGAGCGCCCAAACCAGCATCCCAGCATGCATTTGGTGCACCATCTTTTCTTCGGTCTTTGGTCCGTCCGTCCTCACCGGCGTGCGTCTGGATCTCTGTGCTCTCTGGGTCTGTATCTGAATGTGGGACAGGGGTTCTCCTCCTCACCACATCCGGCCCACACACACACACACACACACACACACACACACACACACACACACACACACACACACACACACACAGAACCTCATCGATCGGTGGGTGGGAACAGGCCTGGGTTGTTTCCATGACTACCACTTTGATTCTGACTTTCATGTCCTTGGGAATTAACGCTTGCTGCATGACATTGATCTGATGAGGAGGCCCCCAGACAGCGGTGGACCAGGACTCGGGCTGGGAGGGGGGGTATTTGAAGCAGGTCTGCAGGTGGGAACGGATCCCTCTTCACCGCAGTTTGATTTGAGTTCTTGCAACCGCTCTGATCACCGAGGCTCGATGACGAACCGGCAGGATGAAGAATTATGTGTGTCAGTGTGTTCAGTATGTGTGCGTGATGAACCCAGTAACACAAGCGATTTATTCACAGCTTCAGGCAACAGCATGCTTCATGGGGGGGTAAGTTACACAATCAATACTCATCTCTTGATGATTGAAAAATCCCCACAACTTTGTTAAAGTAGTAATAATCACTGACCAAAACAGACAGAAACAGAGTATCTGGTTTTTGATGGTGATCTGGTTTTTGATGGTGATCTGGTTTATGATGGTGATCTGGTTTTTGATGGTGATCCGTGTGATCCGTGTGATCCCTGCTGACCTGCGTGAGCGGACCCTATGTGTGTCAGAGTCGATGCTGATGAGTTCTTCTGTCCCGGCGTGACTCTGGTTGTCTGGATGGAAGCCAACAGGTCAGTCACATGAATGTTTGGACCCGCTTTGTCTTTTCTGCAGAGTTAAAACTATTTACTTTAAGTTTAGTTTGGAAACAAAGCGTTTTTTGCTGAAGTTGAACTCAAAGGAAGTGTTACATTTAAGAGATCACGTCTGCACTCGGGTTAGGGCAGTTTATAAAGATTGTCCTTTCATTGAAAACAACTAGTTTGAGATTGATATCCTTTTGTCCTTTTGCTTCACACAACTCAAACTAAAAAAAGTAACTAAGTCACTTTTACAGGAGCCGCTGGGGGAAACGTCAACGTCCAAAAGAAGCGTTTCCTGTTTCTTCACAGAGATACACATGAGCTTGATGCAGCTATAAGCCTTTAATGCTCAAGAAATACAGCATGAATATTCATAGAGCGTTCAGTGAGAACCTCATCTATTTCCAGAAGGTGTTAAAGATAAGAAGTCTTTTGGTGTTCGGGTGAATTTTCCTTTTAATATTTCCCTATTAATATTATACTGTATATTAATAGGAAAATGCAGAGTTTCATAATATGCATGTGCGTGTTTTACTAATCAAGTGTTTGCATCAACGACAGGGGAGAGAGAGAGAGAGAGAGAGAGAGAGAGAGAGAGAGAGAGAGAGAGTGAGAGAGAGAGAGAGAGAGAGAGAGAGAGAGAGAGAGAGAGAGAGAGGCTGCAGTCAAAACCAGCCTGTGAGATACTGGTAGGTGTATTCACACAACATGTCCACTAGAGGGCAGACTGGCTGCATCTCACTAGCAGTCAGTCATATACGAGAAGCTTGAAAAACACCAAGAAAAGATGTGGAGAGTAACAGCATCAGTGGTACCGCTGGTAATCGGAGTACTCAGGGGTGTAACCCCCAAACTGGGACAGGGTCTCCAGCAGAGTCCAGGATCAACATCCCAGATCTCTGTCCTATAGGAACAGCTACTGAAGAACCCCCATGCAGTGATTGCATCAGAATTAGAAAATAAAACTTTCAACTCAAAATCCAATATTTCTTTTTCCTCCTGGAAAACAAAACAGGATGTATGCTGACATCAGCTAGTACCAACCAATAATGAGTTTACAGTTAATTACCAATACCTCCTCCGTTTTGGCGGGAACACTCGTTGGCTGTGTGAGTTTAAACAAAGCGGGGGAGGAGAACGTGATGGCGATTTAACAGAATCTGATTTGAGATTGAGTTCTACTGTAGCTTTTTGTACAGTTCAGAGGTACTCACAGAACAGACCGTGGTCGTGTCTGGACCGTAACCATAGCAACGTAAACAAACGTGATAGACGATGGTGTGAGCGGACTCGCCGTACGAATCAATCGTGCCGAGATTTGAGAGCCAGAGAGAGTCACTGCTTTGGTATGATTTGAACAAATAACACGGAAATCTGATATCAGTCGACAACCAGAAGATATATGTCATGGCGGGATGTTGGAACCCGCGAGAGAGTGAGTTTATCATCAGACCAAGCAGCTCATTCGGTGCAATGAAAAGCTTGAAAAGTCAACATACAACAAAAACACAACTTAGAGGAAGAAAATCTATGCTTCAACATTTATTCACACGCTGAAGATCAAAATCCCTCAATTCTTTCACTCAACTGGACTTTTCGTGTTTTAAAATCAATCAGGATTGAAGCATGGCAAGTCATTGCACACACAAAGCACTTTTCTTTTAAATCTTCTTCTAGAATAAAATATGTAGCTTAATGTTTATTATAGAAGCAGGATTAAAAATAGAGATCCGTGAAGGTTGATTCGTCTGGGATAAAATGGCAGCGTCCGTCTGGGGAGCTGCTCGTGTTACGGGAGTCCGGTTCCTGCACTCAGGGCCGGTTTGGAGAGCCGAGGTTGTGGCCGGCGTCCAGGCGGAGGTGACCTGCCTCAGCATCACTTTATCTCCCTGCAGCGGCTCCATTAGCTCTTCCTTTACTCTGTCACTCCTGTTCCTCTTCCTCCTGGCAGGACTCCAGCTGCACAGGAACGAATGTATGCAGATAGAAATTGACTGTAAAGCCGAGTAAGCGATAGACTCCTCAGGTGTGAAATTGGCTCCATGAGTTATACGTTGTCTGAAGAGATGATCATTATATATTTGAATACGACCTCCTGTGTCAATATTATATATATAATCAGGAAGTAGGAAGCAGCTACGTGCTTTTACTCGAGTATTCTAAATATTTGAGGTGATTTATGTTTTAGTTGCAAGAAAGGTGCAGGTGAAGGTCTGCAAGTCAGTTAAGTACAGGATCCATCCATCCATCCATCCATTGTCTACCGCTTTATCCTGTATTCAGGGTCATGGGGGGACTGAAGCCGATCCCAGCTGTCATTGGGCGAAGGCAGGGTACACCCTGGACAGGTCAGTACAGGATATGAAAATAAATAAATGTTTATTTTTATCTAATTTGAGATTATTTGATGTTTTTCCACTAAAAATGTGTTTCTTTACAAGACATGAAGTGATTCCAGGATGTTTTAGTGCCATGGTTGGTTGTAATGCTGTGATTGTAATGCTGTGGTTGTAATGCTGTGATTGTAATGCTGTGATTGTAACGTTGTGATTGTAACACTGTGATTGTAATGCTGTGGTTGTAATGCTGTGATTGTAACGCTGTGGTTGTAATGCTGTGATTGTAATGCTGTAATTGTAATGCTGTGGTTGTAACGCTGTGATTGTAATGCTGTGATTGTAATGCTGTGATTGTAACGCTGTGATTGTAACGCTGTGATTGTAACGCTGTGATTGTAATGCTGTAATTGTAAAGCTGTAATTGTAACGCTGTGGTTGTAATGCTGTGATTGTAATGCTGTAATTGTAACGCTGTGATTGTAACGCTGTGATTGTAATGCTGTGATTGTCATGCTGTGATTGTAACGCTGTGATTGTAATGCTGTGATTGTAACACTGTGGTTGTAATGCTGTGATTGTAATGCTGTGATTGTAACACTGTGGTTGTAACGCTGTGAATGTAATGCTGTGATTGTAACACTGTGATTGTAACGCTGTGATTGTAATGCTGAGATTGTAACGCTGTGATTGTAACGCTGTGATTGTAACGCTGTGGTTGTAATGCTGTAATTGTAACGCTGTGGTTGTAATGCTGTAATTGTAACGCTGTGATTGTAACGCTGTGATTGTAACGCTGTGATTGTAATGCTGTGATTGTAATGCTGTGGTTGTAATGCTGTGATTGTAATGCTGTGATTGTAACGTTGTGATTGTAACACTGTGATTGTAATGCTGTGGTTGTAATGCTGTGATTGTAACGCTGTGGTTGTAATGCTGTGATTGTAATGCTGTAATTGTAATGCTGTGGTTGTAACGCTGTGATTGTAATGCTGTGATTGTAATGCTGTGATTGTAACGCTGTGATTGTAACGCTGTGATTGTAACGCTGTGATTGTAATGCTGTAATTGTAAAGCTGTAATTGTAACGCTGTGGTTGTAATGCTGTGATTGTAATGCTGTAATTGTAACGCTGTGATTGTAACGCTGTGATTGTAATGCTGTGATTGTCATGCTGTGATTGTAACGCTGTGATTGTAATGCTGTGATTGTAACACTGTGGTTGTAATGCTGTGATTGTAATGCTGTGATTGTAACACTGTGGTTGTAACGCTGTGAATGTAATGCTGTGATTGTAACACTGTGATTGTAACGCTGTGATTGTAATGCTGAGATTGTAACGCTGTGATTGTAACGCTGTGATTGTAACGCTGTGGTTGTAATGCTGTAATTGTAACGCTGTGGTTGTAATGCTGTAATTGTAACGCTGTGATTGTAACGCTGTGATTGTAACGCTGTGATTGTAATGCTGTGATTGTAACGCTGTGATTATAATGCTGTGATTGTAACGCTGTGATTATAACGCTGTGATTGTAACGCTGTGATTATAATGCTGTGATTGTAACGCTACGAGGCAGAGCGGTGAGACGGCTGAGTCTGAATAAAGGACGTTGACGTTCTTTCCTTTCACAACGTGGCTTCGTCCCACAGTCGACTCTGATCTCAGAATCAGCCTCGCAACATTGGGGCCACCTTAAAACAACAGTTAGCTTTTTGTTAAAACTATTTTCAACCATTAAATCACTATTTCTATTAATATCAATATTAGCTTTGGCGTTGATGCATTTCATCACCGAGCAGTCACATGATGTACTTTAAAACCTTAACCTAAAAACAGGTTTGAGTGAGCAGTTGTTCTTTTAAGGAACGGCTGATGTTACTCTGAAGGAATAAATGATAAAGTTACAACTGACTGAACGCTGGTGGACCTGCTGCTTGGTGACACACTTTGGGTTCTCTGAGGTGACTCACTTCCACGAAAGGAAGGTTTGATTTATGCTGACCGTGCTGATGAATATGCAGTGTGATCCCCCCCGCTGCATCGTCTGCCTCTAATCTAACGAGTCTGATCGATAGCGAGCCACGTCTCGATGGTTTGTCTGCTGAGGTTTGTTGTTTGAACCCTGGTGCGGCGGAAATCTAGAGGCTGAAACGCCGCACGTCTAATAAACACATCAGATGATATGGAGCTGTGGGTTGCAGGGAGCCAAACGAGCTCACGGGGGCCTCGAACCGTTTCAGGGCTCGTGTATGAATCACTTCTTCGAATCTGCTCCCATAATGGGCTGTTTGCTTTGGAGCTTTGCTATCGTCAAAAAATCTGCATTCGTGCAGCTCGATCTCTCGGAGGGATTTTGCTAAATTAAGGACACATTCGTCTTGAACGCAGCAACTCGGCTCCCACCGGCTCTCGCTTATAACACGTAATTGTGTTTGTTTCAACTGCTGTTAAGAATACATTCATGAGATTAGGGAGTTGGTGCTGCTGGGTGCCCTTATTATTATTATTATGATTATTATTATTTGGTCGCTGCCTGTTCTTAGTGTGTGTGTGTGTGTGTGTGTGTGTTTGTACTAATTACGTTGTGGGGACAGTTTATACACTCACATTTGGGGACTCTCCTGTTTGGAGGCAAAAATGTGGTCTTTTGTTAAGGTTAGGCTAAGTCTTAATGTTATCAATGAAGGTCAGTGGCTCCTAAGACACAGAAACGAGATGTTGTGTGTGTTTCTACAATTTTTTGGTAGAAATTGAATGCCTCAACAATTGTTATCATCAGTAACTTTGTGGATCCTTTAACTTCCGGCTACTTTTAGGTAACACATTGTTTCATTACGTGACCTGATCTCTTAGGAAGGCGTATAAATAGCACAACGTTTCAAGGACATTTAGGTTTTAGGCACGAAAACCATTTGGCTAGGTTTTGGGGAAACTTTATGGTTGGGCTTAAAATAAGTACTTAAAGAAACTAAAAGATATGTAAAAAATAATCAATGTAGTATGCATATATAAAACATAATTGGCGTAAGTTCAAAGCAACTCATTAACACTGGAGGACAGGAACACTGGTGTCCTGATTGAAAGTCATGTGTTTGTTTGACCCATCCATAAGTCGTCATTTTCCCCTTTTTACACGACACCCTTCGCTGTGAGTGTAAAATATTAACGCATACACGTTTGCAGAGTCAGTACAGACTAGATGGCACAAAACAAAAAGCAAGAATGCTAAATTGTCGTTTCATTCATGCTTGATTTAGTTGGATTATCTCTTATTATTAGTGAAGTACATGTATTTCTTGCATTTTGACTGCTTCGTTTCTATTTCTTTGATCTATTTTCCACTTTTTATTCGATCCAAGCAGCGTTCCATCACCGTTTCCTGTCTTCCTCTCCTCGTTCTCTCTCCCTCGTCTCTCTCTATTTCTTTTGACCTCCTTCCTCCCTCATTCGCCTCCTTTCCATCCACAGATCAATCCCTCCCCCTCTCCCTCCTCTCCTCCCCCCACATTGTCACTCCCCTCTGCCTCATCTCTCCCCTTGTCCTCTGTTCACTCGTCGCAGTGATGAACCGGCTGCCTGGACTCCACTTCCACTTCTCCTCCTCCTCCTCCTCCTCCTCCTCTTCCTCTTCCTCCCCGTCGCCGTCCTCCTTCGCGGGTGTCCAGCAGCGATGTCCGGGTCTCTGTAGGAGCACCTGGGAGAACGGCAGTAGACCAGGTGGAGAGTCCTGTGAGAACTGGATGTGAAGGTAAGCAGACGGACCATACAAGGGCAAGCCAGAGAAAACAAGCGTGTGTTTGTGAGCGTCCGAGCCGCTGTGTGTCTCTGAAAGGATGAAATGTTTCTGGTTCTCGTGCAATCAGGGCTGTCACACATCACTGACTTCAGATGAGGCAGTTTTATTATAAAAAGGTTATTCAGGGAAGCAGGCAGCGAGTCTGGACTGTCTCACTTCCAGTTGTTTTGTAATCCACGTCGTCTTGCTCCCATCTTTTATACTAACAACGTTTAGTTGAAGTGCTTTCTTGTTTCATTTCACCCCCTCGATCCTCAGAGAAAGACACATTTATCACCATATTAGCCTGTGACATCTGGATTCTGTCTTCCTAACCACCGCTGGGATGAATGAACTTTGTAGAGCATCACAATCTGCATGACAAGGACATTTCCTTGAGATTACAGAGCTCACCGTGGAAGATGAGCCTCATTTTCGACCTTCCAAGATGGGCAACCTGATTTGAACCTCATTTGTTGTCGTACAGTTGTGCCGGAGAGATCCTTCATCCCCCGGCACTGTTGTTTCAGGTGCTCGGTCTCCTGATGAATTATTAAGAGGACTCGGTGGAGCGTGAGTTCAGTTGAGCTTCCTGGGTGCTGAACCCCCCGCAGAGCCGCGTCCTACAGCCTCCAGCTGCATCCCGAGCCTGGGAAGAGTCTTAATCACAAACAGGCCTCTGATCCTCGCGGACTAGTCCGCTGGGCCACCCCGGGTACAAGCCGAAGACGATACTGGCTGCCGACACGTGACCGGAGCTGGAAGATCAACGTATTCCCTCGTGCACGGAGACGACTCCAGGCCTGAGAGCGGATCTAATCAAACACCTCTGAAGTGACTTCCCAGAGAGGAACGTGTGATGAAGAGTAAGGAGAGGAGACAAGAGAACTCTCCGAGCTTCAGGATTGGAAAGGATGTCTGTGTGTCTGCAGTGAAGTCGGGTCAGTGCTGTTACTTCTTCTCCTTCAGAACGACCGTCTCTGCTGCTGAGGAGACGAGGGAACGGATCAGGTGACTGGCACTTCTTCGTCATCTTACCGTTTTCAGAGGAAATGCGTGGTTTCGCTCCGGATTCCTGATTTCCTGTTTTATTCTTGTGGCGTTGCATATTTATTTTGCAGTGGTGCTTGTAGCAGCTAACAGGTTCTTGAAAATTAAACAAACAGGGAATAATTCAGATATTCATTAATTGTGGAAGCCATTTTCAAGAAAACAAATTCACTAAAACCAGCTCCTTAAATGTGAAACAAAATGACAAAACAAGCAATTTAAAAAATAAAGCCTTCGAGCACTTTAGGAAACTGTTATATTTTCTTTATTTACTATTTCTGATACTTTATTGACCAAACAACTGATTAATTAATGGATAATACTTGTTTACTTTTTCAAGGTGTCTATTAAGACATTTTACATTTTTAACAGCACAGCACTTTAGTTTATTTATACAACTCCAGTACACAATAATGATCCACTACTTTGAAATAGTGACAAATAGTCTGCTGGAACTTACTGATGATTATTATTTTGTACAGTTCTTATTATATAAACTGAATTATTGGCCATGTATATTGTTTATACCCTGAAACAAAAAAATATACACACTAGTGTTCATACCTCAGTTTTATATTCACCTTATTTTAATTATTTAAAACATATTTTTTTATGTCTTTTACACATCTTTTATTTCCTTATCAAAAATATTCCACAATATCTTTGATTTAACATCTTCTGGATACAGCCTGCAAGCATCTTGTTTATACTTTTTACATTAATGGTGCCATCTTCAAGTCCACTAAATCTTTAAATTAGGTAGCATGTGAGTTTATAAATTATATGTTGCTTGGTTATTTCTTGCAGCTTTCTTCTGCAGCAGAAAAGTGGATAAGTGATTGTCTTTGTATGTTTTTCTTCTGCACACAGTGGACCTATTAGAATAAAGGATGAGGATGAACTTGTGCATGAAGACGGAGGTGAAACACCGTCGGGATGCATGTACACTTCCTATTAATACTGAATAGGACATCCTATCTCAGCACGTGGGCTCTCGTTACATAACAAAGAGTGAAATGTGAGAAGCTTTCATGGATAAACAAAGCAAATGTTCACATGTCTTTCAAAGTCTGAAAGAAAAATGACATTTTTATGTCCCTGAGTGCTAAAAGGCCGGGAGAATGCAGTTTAGTGTAATAAAGACTTCTTCACACACTCAGACTGGAGAAGTGAAAAACACATCAGCTCAACGGATTCATTCACAAACGTACCAAAGTATTTGTGAGACTTCAACACCTCATACAGATGCTAACCTCACAGGTTTTGTTTGCAAATATAGTTTTTCTAGTTGAACTTTGCTCTAGGTTTTGAAAACAGTCGACAAAGTGATTCCTTGTTGTTTTTATCTGTTTGTTTAAAGGTCAAGAATAAACTCACCTCTAATCCAACACACATCAATGAAGTGTTCAGAAAAACTATGATTGATGGATAAACTCCCTCTGATGAAGATCAGCAGGAGTTACATTATTATTTTGTCAACCACTATTTCTACTATTTCTAAATATTATTATTATTCTATTTAATATTTTTTATTTTAGACATCATGTCAGATAAAACTTAATAAATCTAACATTCAGATTGGTTGAAGCTTCATTAAAGCTACAACGAGAAACTTTCACTTTGTGTTGCTTCTGGCGGTCCCTGTGGACAAAAGCCGTAGTGTTTCCGATGACCAGGTTCCCTTGAAAAAAACTCTAATTTTACTGCAGCAGGGTCTGACATTCTGGCCCCGCTCAGTCCTGGTTCTGGTTCTCCCGTGCCTCCCTTCCCTCCAGCATTACGGTCTGGGCTTCGGTGTTAAAAGAGTTAAAAGTTGCTTTTTCGTGGTTCAAGACTGATGAGGCCAAAGACCAGACATTCAGATGACGTCAATCGAGCCAATTTTAGACGGATCAGATGCGGCCGTCTCCTGTGACACGTCGCCTGTCTGCCAACTCTTAACGACCCACAATGCATCATCCTCGTTTTCTCAGACACCGTTTTCAGGCAGCTGTGATTTCAGCTTTGCTCAAATAAAGGCATGAGGCAGTGTCTGTCACATTGACCTCTTCTACCTCACATACTGAATTACACCATTGACCTGGATGATTGCTTTTCGATTGTTGCAGTTCTGCTGCTTTATTGCGCGAAGATGAATTAAAGCGGCCAAGCACTAAGATATTCAATTTTATGATCACATTCTCGCTACAAGCCATAAAATTCTCCGGTCATATAATGCACATGCAGGGGTTTTGGCACATAAACAGCCTCTACAATGGCAGTGATTAAATATGAGCAACTGTTAGAAAAAGTGATTAACCCGCTTACCCACACCATTCGGCCAGTTTGACCAATTGGGTGATCGTGGCTCCGTCATAATGTTGACGTTGGTTAAGCATCCACGAATGGTTGTTCACTGAAAGCTCCAGAGATAACACAGTCCAAATACGGCTTCATGGATGAGTAAAGTAAATTAAGAAAAGAGGAGATACAGACAGAACAACAGGATGGATGGCTCCCAGGTGAAAAGGTTAGACCGGTAGACGGGACGATAATGACTCAGGGGAGAGTGGAGGGTGACAGGGTCATCGCTCTCAGCCCATCTGTTGTTGTGGACCTGCAGTTTAATTGACTGATGCTAAGCTGGCTGTTGGTTTCCGCAGTTTACTTCTGGAAAAACAGCAAACGGCTCGGCTCTGTAAAACAAACACAACTTACCTCACTCCCTAACCGAAAACGTAAGCTGTAGCAACATAAAGCGGCTCATCGTCTGCAAAGGTTTTGATTCTTGATATAGTCGCATTAGACGGGATAATGAAGTATCTTTACATATTCAGTCATTCAAGGTCAAATAAAAGGGGAGATTTGTGCAAACTAAAGACATGAATCTTTAAAAACAGATCAGAAATATATAGTTTTAAAAAGGCTCAGTAATTCCTTAAAACAGATGGTGCTTGTAGTTTTTAAAAGCGGGGGATCACATTCGGAGCTCTAGTGAGTATTTGTGGTGTGTGTGTGGTTGAGTCAGTGTGTGTTCATGGTGATGAAGGAACATGATGTGAGGCTCATTGATGTGTTTTAATGGAGCTCTAAGAGGGAGAAGGGATATCACACACAATACTTGTTTGTTTTTAGTCTTTTCGTGGGATTAAATGACAACGAATCTATAACATCAGTTTGTCCAGTTGCTTTCTATCTAACTCTGGAGGTTTAAAAGCATTTCTCTCTCTCTCTACTTTCTATCCCAGGGGAAGCACCAAGGTCATGATCAGCTGGTCCAATGTGACAGCGTCCGGCCACCAGGAGCTGGGCCTGAAACCTGAGGAGCTGCAGAGGTCCAAATGTGTCCTGGGCTTCATCCCCGTCATCTACTACAGTATCCTGCTCTGTGTGGGAGTACCGGGTACGCTGGCTCGACGCCTCCTAGTGAAAACTGTGTGCAGGGTCGGTTCACCCGGATCTCTCGTAATCAGGGTTTTACCCTATAACAGATAGTTTTGGTTTAAAACACCAAGGTTTAGAGATTCCCAAGACGAGGACTTGTCTTGTACAACAATTTTGTGAAAAACAAGAGAACATTTCCTAAAAATACATTATTTTGTAATTGAGGTAAAATTACATTTTAAGGTCAGAATATTAACTGATGCACGGCGTGATTAAATGAAGTTGCTTTTGTTCTGAATCACAGTCACAGTTTGCATTGAGATTCATTTATAACAGAAGAGGGAGCTGCAGAGGACAGAGGGAATCAATAGCCGAGTGATTTAAAGGTGCAATTACACTGAGCTGATGGCTCCTTTCACAGGTTACAATCATCTGATCGTCAGCTTGTTTGAGTCTGTGACTATTAATCCATCCGTCGAGCCCTCCAGCCAACTGTCTTTGTAATCGGAATCAAAATGTATCAATAATTCAAGAAAGTTGAAGTAAGTGTCTCTTTGATGGATAATCTCCGTATTCTTTTCATTACCACCAGTCGATGGCGGTGATTTGGGTATCGATCCAGCGGGGATTTAGAGTGTCACCAGAGGACGTGTCATGTAGTCGTACCCAAAGGAAGGACAAATAAGAAAGGCCAGCGGGCCGGAGTTAACAGCTGTATGCAGGAAGGGCTCTAAAAAGACAGATGTGACACGGAAAATATGAAAAAAAAAAAAAAAAGGATTGCAGAAACTGTGAAGAAGAGACAAACTGCAAGGAGACGAATCAAATCAATGCTTTGTGAATGACACTCCTCTTAGTGCATTTTCTCCACAAATGCAAACGCTATAAAATGAGTTTGTGACCCCGGCCGCCATGTTAAAAACAGTCAATTAGCCAAAACCAAGCTCCGCCCACCAGCCAGAGCAAACCTTTAACAGTCACTAAAATATGTTTCTGAGAATGTGTGAGGTGAGAAGTAACAGTAACAGAAGAGAATAGATTATATGATCTAACTTCTCCTCTCGTGTGTCTATCAGTGAACATCCTCACGGCCGTGGCGTTGGCCAGACTGGCGTCCCGCACCAAGAAGGCGCTCTACTACTACCTCTTGGCGGTGACGGGCTCAGACATTCTCTCCCAGCTCTTCATCGTCTTCGTCGGTTTCCTGCTGGAGACGGCGGTCTTTCACCGGGATGTCCCGGCCCTCCTGCTGCACTCCGTCAGCGCCGCCGAGTTCGCCGCCAACCACGCCTCCATCTGGGCCACCGTGCCCCTCACCGTGGACCGCTACGTGGCGCTGTGCCACCCCCTCCTCCACCGCCAGATCAGCTACCCGGCCCGCGCCAGGCGGATCATCGCGGCGGTCCTGGCCTTGTCGCTGGTGTCGGGCGTGCCCTTCTTCTGGTGGTCGGACATGTGGAGGAACAGCCACCCTCCCACGGCGCTGGACGCCGTCCTCATATGGACGCACGTCACCATCATCTACTTCCTGCCCTGCAGCATCTTCTTCGTGCTGAACTCGTTGATCATCCACACCCTGAGGGTGAGGCAGAGGCAGCAGCGGTGCGAGGAGGAGCGCGGGCCCAAGTCCGCGCCCCCCCGGCGCCTCGGGAAAACCACCGCCATGCTGCTGGCCATCACCTCCGTGTTCTCCGTGCTGTGGGCCCCCAGGACCGTGGTGGTCATCTACCACCTGTACGTGTCCTCGGTGCACCGGGACTGGCGGGTCCACCTGGCGTACGACCTGTCCAACATGCTAGCCATGCTCAACACGGCCGTCAACTTCTTCCTGTACTGCTTCGTCAGTAAGCCCTTCCGCAGCGCCGTGCGGGACGTCGTGCTGCTGCGCGGCGGCCCGCTGTACCCGCGGCGGGCCCTGCCTCACCCTCATGCTCCCACCAACGCCTCCATCTCGTCTCTGTACAGTGGGAACAACAAGCGCTTGGTGCGGGACTCCGCCCCCTTGTCACCTCACAGGGCCAGGAAGCCCTCGTGACCCTGCGCCCCCTTCCTCTTAATCCAAAAACACCCATCATCCCACGGTCCCTGAGCACTTCTGACCCCAGAGACCGACGCCACATTCCAGCCGGGACCGTGGACAGCTGCCAGTCAACCCCGCCGCTCCCTCAACGGGCCTCCAGTGAACTCACAAGAAGAAAGTATGTGTTTTTTCGTATGATAATAAGTCACCGGCCGCTGTTTGTCCACGTAAATCAGATAACAATGACTTTTCAATGAATTTAACAAATTGAAAGTAGGTATTTGTTCCTTTTCCATACAAGGCAGCAACGTGACAAAAACATGGTTCACAGAAAGGAAAGAAAAGAATAACAGTTTGTTTTCCTTGTGCTTAATCGAAGTTAGATGCATGATTAGAGAAAAATGGAAGGAAGGAACCTGCTAATTTGCATGTGTAATCCATCCATCAGCCCAGGCCCACTTTTATCATGTCCAGTGGCTTTAATTCTATTCTAATGACGCTGATATCCACTCTGGAGGCAGCACTCACGGAGAAATAAGAGTTTGCTATTTTCTGCTGTTGTGCAAGGACGGTCGAATGCCCCCCAAAAAAGACGATCCGCCCTGCTGAGCATTCACTCGCCGATTGAGCAAAGAAATTGCGCTCCGTCTCGGCGGGCACGAAGACAAGCCCAGCTGCTCAGGCGTCTTGTTTATTTTTCATGAAATGCAACTGGATGGAGCCCTAAATGAACGCTTGCTGTTGAAGCGGCAGGAGTGAAGACCCCGCTCTTCAAACAGCCGACGGGGCCTCGGCTCTGGCTAAACAAACCCCAGATTAGCCTGGTGGTCGACACACACACACACACACACACACACACACACACACACACACACACACACACACACACACAGATGTCGGCCAGTACATTTCCATTTGCTACAACAGGAGTTTTTTTCATGTGATATCATTGCAACACGTTTAGCTCCACCACTTGTTGTATCGGTGTTACAGATCTGCACTTAAACAGCTCATTTGCATGACTTCATGTTTCGGATGGGCCATCTGTTGTTGATGAGGTTTATGCTTAATTAATGCCCTCGGGGGGGAAAGTGAGCTGTCACTTTGACTTTTCTGTGTTAGCTAACTGGGTTAGCGCTGCGTGGCGTCACGTTATTTTTCTGTCGGCTGATAAAAAGCTGCGACGTTAACTCTTTTAAAGTGACTCGGTGCAGACGTTACTGTCTGACAAGCTTTCCTGTGATATCAAATCCAAATACTGTGGAGTCCAGTTATCGTCAATGATTGGATTTGTCCGTTTTTATCTGTATCTGGTGTTGTGGTGACGTCATCCAAGTCGGGCGAAAACATCATTTCTAGAGTCTAGATCTTCCGCAGAGTGGGCAGGACAGACAGACGGGATGTTGAATTCTAAAAGGAGAGTGAACATTTAGAAGCTTTAGATTCATCAGGTGGACGTGAACTCAGTGTCAAATGTTTGCTAACAAGCTACAAGTGAATGAAGCTTACGTATTTGCAATTGTTCATTTCAAAGAATTTCATGTATGATCACAAACATGTTTTAATGCTTCTCCCAACAACGCAGTCTCAAGTACATATGTATAAATATAAATATATATGCACACATCTCCGCTCACCACCCATCCAGGTTTAGTTTCCTGCCCTCGTCCCTCGTGTCCTCGTGGTGTTTACTGTAACACTGTTGCTTCCCCGTCGTGTGTCCTCATGTCAAGCTCATTTTGCCCCGTCGTCGTCCCACGCTGACTTCTGAGAGTTCCTACGCAGATGTAGATGCTGGCCGTTTCTTTGAAGACGTCTCCCGCTGCTGGACAACAGCGGAGGGGGGCGAGAGAGAGCGTGGAACGGCGGCGACCTTACACGGGGGTTGAGACGCCGGGGGGGTCAAGAGACGACTGAATAAACAGTTAAGATGGAAGATTTGATTGAGGTCTAATGGAGCCGAGCTGCATCTGCAGAGCCGTGAGGGAGGAGAGAGCGCTGAGCTGGAACCAGGTGGGACCAGGTGGGACCAGGTTTAAAGCATACATCCTCTGTCTGCCTGCCACCTGCCCTTTGTTCCTGTTCAAACAGCTGGTTGTGTCACCCGGCTCTCATTCAGCACCGCCCGCTCACTCGGCAGGTGCTGAACGAAAAGACAAAAGCAGCGCGGAGGAGAGACAAGTGTATCCAATCCGATCTGAACAGAAACATCCTGGACAAAGCATCAGCCGATGCCTCAAATGTGAATAATGACAACATGAAGCAACTGCTTATTATCATTGTTTTTAGTCGAGTTTAAAATGTAACATAAGCAGCTGTAGGACGTAACAAACGTGTCACTCCACTGCTTCGCTGAATCTGAACACGATGAACGTTGAACATTTTGTTGGTCTGTTGCGACCCCGTCTCCTAGAAATGACGTTCCCATCCCACAAAACTGTTTTGTGAATTATGTATTTTGTGGTGTGTTACATTTTCTTTTTCATGCACAAGTTTCCAACGAGTCTGTGGAAATCCCCTACAGGAGGTAAGGGTGTAGGGGTCAACAAATACAGGACTTTCACTCAGGAGACTGGTGTTCGTGTCCCATGTGGTCCAAGTGTTTTTGTGTTGTTTGAATTTCACAAGCATTTAAAGACAAACTCAAACTACGTTGTTTTCTGTTTCCAACTGTGACTGTAATCGGGGAGGAAATGCGTTTGCCTGAAACCAGAATTGAGAATAACGCAGCGTAGTTGTATGGGAACGTTGGTCTGAAGGAGACGGGGTTGTCTGTCGTTGTTGTTGTTGATGATGTTGATGAAGTGGCTTCATGCACATTGTTTACATTATTTCTGTGATTGTAACGCAGAACCCTTCTGTCTGTAAGCACTGAGAAGAGTTTTATATGGAGAGGAAATAAATGTCTAACACACGATGATTACTTTCTGTTTAACTCTCTGTTCACAGAAGAGTTTAGATGCATCCACAAGCAGGTGAAAGAGAGGAGACGTGAATACAGATGATCCCTAAACATTAAAACACATAATATAGATGTAATACTACGTTCTAGTGTTCATAAGGTCAGACAGCACCGACAGGACTACTCTGATGTCTCTCTGGGGGTTTGGTTCAAGGAGACAGTGAAAGAGTCAATACGAAGACGTCCACAGGTGACATCATGTGGAATGAGGTCAAGGATGTTACGGGTGGGGGGGTTCAGCCTCGGACGTAACCACCAATCAGGAGGAGAATAAAGAGCTGCGAGGTGCAGGAGTTCATCACAATGAAGGAAGACGGCCCTTCAGGGCCACATGGAGGAGAATGAAGGTCTGCAGAGACGAGGACAGGAAGAGGCGTCGCCGAGGGAAACGGAGCGGGAATAATGGTGTCACAAGTGTGAGTGAGAGTAAACTGGAGGATTTTAAAGAGCCTCTCTGTGGTGAACTGGTCCTTTAATCATTGACCAAAACCTCACGAAACACTATCTTCACTTCAGTCAGAACTTTAAACATCAGGACTTTGTACAAGCAGGAACAGTTATATGACTTCATTTTGCAGTAATGACCATCTGGCTGTAAATGATTCCTCTAATTAACTCACTATTTACTCGAAAGATCAATAATTTGACACAAAATATTGATTTAAAAAGAATGTATTGCTTCTGCAAAGTTAAATATGTGTACAGAGGTCAGAACTGTTTCAAGCTATAAATAAATTAATTAATTGACCAATCAGAATTAAGTATTCAACACAGCCATGTAATAAGGACATTTAACTCATTAAAAGCCAGTTTCCCCCCTTTTTTACCCTCTTAGGTGAAGGCTTTAAATATCATTTACAGTATCGCATATATACACATATATTCTTTATTAGGTTTTTCCATTGAAGAACGGTTGTTTCTGCATTTTAAAATTAAGAGTTTATGTTTACACGTAAACACAATGTATTCTGATTTAAGAAAAAATACACATATTTTAATTAATAAATACTACAGGAAAACATTTTGGGTTTATTAATTATATTTGTATTCTATTCATCTGTAGAGTCTCTTGAAATTATTATAATCTTTAGTTTTTAACCAAACAGTCATGACAGTGTGTTAAATTTTGTTAAATGAGGAACTTCTTGAAGCAAAACGGACATTTAGTTTCCTTATATAAACGGCATTAAACTGTACCATTACATTATTTTATTGTTTAACTAACATTATTGTCCTTTGTACTCGTGAGGATAAACCTCCCAAAACTGCAGCTGGACTGAACACGTATCACCACCAGATGTCCCTAAACGCCTCTTAACGTGTTAGTGACGCTGCGATCAAATCTGTTTACGTGACGTGACGTACAACAAATAAATACAAACAACAACAACAACAACAACAACAAAGAAACTATAAAGGAGCACGTGGATTCATTAGATAAGTAGTTATATGAGATAAAACGAGAACGAGCATATGTGTGTGTGTGTGTGTGTGTGTGTGTGTGTGTGTGTGTGTGTGTGTGTGAGAGAGTGAGAGAGAGAGAGAGAGCGACGAGGGGGGGGGGGGGGCCGTAGGAGAGAGCGAGAGAGCGAGAGAGCGAGAGAGAGAGAGAGAGAGAGAGAGAGAGAGAGAGAGAGAGCATCGCAGCAGTCAGATCGCTGTGAAACGCTCCTAAAGGATAACACAACTTTTCTTTATTACCTTCCATGTAATTAGCAGTGAACTGTCCTGAGATCAGTCTGAGGAGGTTTTCTGTGAGATTTGACGAAGACTAGAAACTTTGATTTTCTTCCTCTGGATGATTTAACGTCGTTACACCGCCGGAAGATCAACAACACAGGTAGATAAACTGCACCACACTCATGTCACATTCTTTACGATAATTCAAGTTTGAAGAGTTTAGTACGTTTACGTGAGGTATGTTCACAGAAACATTTATTATTTATTACAACATACAGGCTACTTTAATGCTCAATAACTCACGAGTTTAAAGCAGCAGAGGATCGATATCATTGGCTTTTATACTCGATATTTGAGCACTTTCGTGTGCAGGTGAAGTGCTTACAACGGTCACGTTTGTCCCTGAACACACCCTGAAGTGTGTTTCATGGTTGGGTTGAACGTGAGAACAGAGCTGCTGTTTAAACCAGCCTGCAGGCTGAAGTGGACGTGGTGATGGGAAGTGAAGGAAAAGGGTCTTTTCTAGTAAAATAAACTATTTTTCATGTGTGCTTTTTATAAAATTAACTAAATCTGAGATATGTCACATGGATGACAATTCTATTTATGAGAAACTCTGGAAACTCAGGACCAGACAAATCCTCTCGGATCAATAATGAGCCATGACCCCTCATTTCTTCTAATCTCGGTGCATCATGTTGCGTTCAAGTACTGATAAGAACAGGAAACAGTTAGATTATGTCATTGTTGACAGTACATTGTGTTTTGAGCGGTTCACATGACTTAATGGTGAAGATGAGACTTACAGGACCCCTGGGAGTCCCGACTCCTCATTGTATTGATTTCTGTGTGATTGGATTAATCTACCACATTTAAGGTGTTGTGATGAAAGCAATCTCACCACAAGGCCCATTTACATCACATGATCTTTATCTGCGTGTGGATTTTGCTGATGAAGACCATGTGACATCATGATTAAAAGCTCCAGAAGAGCTAATAAATGGATCAAGAGGCTTACAATAAGCATAAGCTACGGATGTAACGTTATGTGTAAAAATCAGTAAAAAATTAATAAATAAATCACACAACTTTTGGGTTTGCACAGGTCACGAACGCCGGCCGCCTTAGTTAAAGACCTGTGTTTGTTTGTCCTTAGAGGACTTCTCTCTGTTGAATACCACCTCGCTTACTCTTAGCTCACAGACAGGGTTTACATTTGAACCCACAATATGTTATACAGACGCTAAAGGGGGGTCTAGTTCAGGGGCCGAGTCCTGCAAAGTGAAGACGAGCTGAGTTTTTGTTATTTTACTGATGTTCTTTGATCTTGATAAAGTACTCTATGAATCAGAGGTTTCACTTCTCTGTACAATTTTTGTATAAAAAAAAAGAAAAATTAATCTGGCAAACTGTGTTCTTTCATGTTTTTTTGTCTCATACTGGAATGACAACCTGCCTTGTGTTCCCACGTTGAGTATTCAGAAATTGCAAACATGCTTTAAAAGAATGAGTCCTTGATCTTTCCATGGCAACAGAGGTGGACTTGACTTTGATATGTAGAGAAGAGAGGGACCGCTGTGTCACCACAGGCCTCTGTTTCTCTGCTCGACCGGCCTGAAACGTAGAGAAAAATAAAGCTGCGCCTTCAATACCAAGTGTGTGATTAGAGGTCTCGCCCTGAATGAAAACAAACACATTTGCAGTTTATTAAAGTCGACTCGGGGGGGGGGGGGGGGGGGGCGACGGTACTCACAACGTGGCAAAACTCAGGGACCAACCAGATCACAGAGATTCAGGAAAAGTTTGATTTTCTGACTTTGTCAGACAGATCCTTGTTGTCCTTATTGAGTTACAGAAGTAAGAAAAGACCGAATGTCCTCCACCGCGCGGCCATCGATCCGGCTCCGAGACGCGTCCTCGGTTCAGAGTAATTCAATCTGACGAGGACAAAAAGAACCAGACGGAGACGTGTGCAGTCGTTTATTCACGAAGCAGACTGATATTATGTGTTTGAATCGAAATAATCGTAAAAGTAAAAGTGCTTTGATATGTGCTGCACCCACGGCCTTAATGCACTTTCACCACATTGATTGGCGATGTACAGAAACAATATTTGACGACGGATCCCGTTAATGATTAACATCTGCGTTGGGAACAAGTCCACCGTTGGACATTCCTCTGATACGTTCGGTGGCTGTGGAGGCTTTCTGACTCTCTCCGGCTCCAAACAGTGAAGTTCATTCTCATTACGTGTAAACATGATGACAAAGGGTTGAATGCCGTGTGTTTCTGAGTGTGTTCTGACTCATGAGTGTAATATTTGCTTAATCGGGTGTAGACAACAGGATCCTTATCAAATATTGGTGAGGTTTCTGAGTCTTTGTTGAGGTCTGTCCAGCTGGCGCTTCTCAGACTTGTTTGTCCGTCTGAACAGGTGCCGCCAGGACCCAGAACTGATCCCAGTATGGCTGCCAACGTCACCCCTGCAGGTTGCGGCCCCAATGTGGACTCCCTCTACTACAACCTGTGTGACCTCAATGCGGTGTGGGGTATCGTGCTGGAGGCCTTCGCCGCAGCGGGCATCGTCTTCTCCATCGTGCTGTTCATCGCGCTGCTGGCCAGCGTGCCCTTCACGCACAACAAGAACCGCAAGAGCTCGGTGGCCGTCCACGCCTGGTTTCTGGTCTGCACTGCCGGCCTCTTCTGCCTGACCTTCGCCTTCATCGTGAAGAAGGACTTCGCCACCTGCTCCTCGCGGAGGTTCCTCTTCGGTGTGCTGTTCGGCAGCTGCTTCGCCTGCCTCCTGATGCAGTGCGTGAGGCTGAACATCCTCGCCAGGCGTAACAGCGGGCCCCGGGCCTGGGTCCTATTTCTGGGGGCGCTGGGCCTGTGGCTGGTGGAGGTCGTCATCAACACCGAGTGGCTGATCATCACAGTGGTTCGCCACCCACAGAGGCCACTCAACGCCACCAGCGCGGCCACGGCCACGCCTTGCAACATCGCCAACGAGGACTTCGCCATGGCGCTGATCTACGTGATGGCGCTGATCCTGGCTGTGGTGGTGGCCAGTCTGGCCGTCATGGGGGGCAAAAACAACCAGTGGAAGAAGGAGGGCGCCTTCATCCTTCTCACCGGCCTGGTGTCTGTGGGTATCTGGGTGGCGTGGATCACCATGTACGTCTACGGGAACGAAAGGCGAGGGGGACCCACGTGGGATGACCCCACGTTGGCCATCGCCTTGGTGTCGAACGCATGGGCGTTCCTCATCCTCTACACCATTCCTGACATCTGCAGCCTGACCGTTGACGACGAAAGCCAGCAGATCTTCGGGGAAGATCTGTACCCGACCAGAGGAGTCGGCTACGAGACGATCCTGAAGGAGCAGAGTGCCCAGAACATGTTCGTGGAGAATAAGGCTTTCTCTATGGACGAGCCTAACCAAGGTAGGCGGCTATTTTCAAAGTTCCTCTCAGAACCATCAAAAGCGTAGAGAAGGCTAGTCTAGTTAGCTAGGTTAAATTCTTTATTCATTTAGTACATTGTGGTCCATTTAGAGTCAAATAGACTGGGGCGGGGCTATCTGATGATTGACAGATTACTACTGCAGCCTCGCTTCCATGCTACCACACTACCAAAGAAATTAGCTACTAAGTTTAATTAGCACTTAACTAAGGAGCTGATAACAAAGTTAGCTTCCATAATTCAAGGTAAACCAGCCTTCATTCTCTCAGGTATGACATCACTCCTGCAGGAAGTTTTCACTCCCACTGTTCCCAGTAAAACACACAGTTTGTGAGGTATTGACGAGAAGGAAAAAGCAGTCACTTTGCGTGTGACCCGTTAGTCACACAGTCACCTCCCTGAGTCCATATCACTCATAGTCTCACTGGAAGTGTATTAAAAATGTCTCCCCGGTGTGGCATCATGTTTTATGACTCATGGTCATGACAGTGACTTGTACAGTCTGTCTTTAGTTCCTGCGTTTACCATCACAGAACACACAGAATGAACTCGAACAAAGAAGTGCTGAGTAAACCCACAAAAACATCAGAAAAAAAGCATTACACTGCAAAAAATATCCTCCAAAGCTTGTTTTGCATCTTTGTGATGAGCCCACAGAACTTGATACACCGCTGTTGAAGTTGAACCGGATCTGATGCAGTAAAAACGCCTCCGAGGTCAGAACATGAAGTCTGTCGCCTCTCAGGATAATCTTAGACGATGAGGTGGACAATTCATTTGATAAATACATTTTATTTATCGTGTCATATCATAGCAAAAGTTATCTCAGGACACTTTTCACAGCAGGACTATAGAGGTGGAAACTAAGTAGGTGGAAAGTAGTTTTTATTAGATTCTTTACAGAATCTTCATCACACTTTAAACCCCACCACAGTTGGAGTTAACTTAATTAATTTGACGTTCACCATGAGATAAATATGCCTGGAGTGCAGTAAAACGATCTTTAGCAAACAGGTTCCCTTGACAAAAAGCCAGTGGGATTTTTCCATTGGACGTTTAGGATTATTGCCAAAAATAAGCTCTGGGGTGAACAAACATCTATGATATTTACACCTTTTGTACTGATGGCGATATACTGATGCTCTTTCTTCCAACAAATGTACTTATTGTAAGTCGCTTTGGATAAATGTAAAGGTAATCTTCACAAATAAACACCACTTTTGAATCATAAATCATGTGCGGTCACAGGAGTGCGAGTATAAACACAACGAGGCAGTAAAGGCGGACTAGCCGACGTTTAGCCTCTTTTAAGAGGAAAAGCTTCAACATTCCCAAGTGGGAATCTACGGACCTGTTTTACATCGTAGAACAAAACATTAAATTCTCTTGAGCTTCATAAAAAAAGAAGACATTGACTTTGTCTTCTGCAGGCCTCTGCTTACTAACACGTTTTAGATTAAGTTTAAAACTAGATTTTCATGCTGTCTCTCTCTTTCTTTCCATCCCATGTTTTTTTATTTCCTCCCTTCTTTCTCACAACCAACCTGATGGGTTTTATTCTATTTTTGATTCTTACTGAACTCACAGCTGTGGTGCGATATGACCGGCATCGTTAACTCCCCGGTGAACGCCTTAGAAAGTGAACCTGTGACTAAAAGGTCAATAACAGTCATCGGTACACGTCGCTTTCCCAGAGTCTCCGTCAGGCTTTCAGAGGTGGATGTGAATCATTCCTGTTAATGAGTGTCTGCATTTCTAACCGGAGCATCACAGGAAAACACTCCGATTCCCACCAGGAACCTCCCGCCTCCCGTGTTTGCACCGTCTCCATGGCGACCAAGGCGTGGCAGCTGTTTCATCCCTGTCACGTCCACCTCTGCTGGGTGTGACTGTGATATGATATAAAGATTGAAGAGGTGGTTGCTGGGAAACGCTGGTGATCAAATAGTGACTCCGTGTTGTCTTGTCCCTTACAGCGTCCAAGCCCGTGTCTCCGTACAGCGGCTACACCGGCCAGCTGCGTGGCTCGGTCTACCAGCCCACCGAGCTGGCCCTCATCAGCAAGGCAGTGGGGAATGTGAGTATAAACGTCCACGTGGTTTCTTCTCAGGGACACACAGTGTGATGGCTGGACCAATCAGAGAGTGGCACGCAGGAATCAGGCAAAATTCAAAGGTCAAATCAACGATTTGGGGTTTAATGCAGGCAGCGGTCACACACAGGAAGTCAGGCAGGTAACAGGAAGAGCAGAACAATGAAAGACATGAGGGAGAGAGACAATTACAAATATGAATGTTTAAATAAAATAAAAATAATAAATAAAATGAATTAAAAGCAGACAAAAAGAAAAAAAAACAATATGTAAAAGTATCGGAATCAAAAATTAAAAGCAGCTTTATACAAATTTGTTTTGAGAAGTTAACATAACATCAAAACGGGACCAAGATATGAAAAATATTTATATATTTAGAATCCTGAGGGTTCTTTGCTTCTGGTGAATGTTTGGTGGATGTGTTTCCGAGGAGCAGACAGTCACACAAACGTCTCTTGGATTGTTTTTTGTTCACGTGGTCGTGTAACGCAGCGCCCTCCGGAGGTGCCCTACGACGTGGTCATTCCCAGAGCCTCCACCATCTCTACAACAGCGACCAGCATGCTGTCCACACACGCCGAGGCCGGCGGCAACGCGCCGCACACGCAGACCAACGGAAACAGCGTATGTCGCACCTTCATCACCCCTCTTAACCCCTCTTCATTCCTCATGACTCTTCTTCACTCCTCATGACTCCTCTTCACTCCTCCAGATGCTTCTCTGTTCTCCGGCCTCTGTGCATGTCGACCTCTCGGCTCCTGCCGTATCCATAGCAACTCCTTATACAGGGCGACGATGAATCGCCTCTTTGTCTGGGTTCTCTTTTTTCTTACCTGGTGGAGCTCCCTCCCTCTCTCTCGTGCTTCTTCCGTCTGTTTTCTTGCTACAAAGTGTCGGTGAAAAGGGTCGACTTCGGTCTGACAGGATTTCTCTGTTTCACTAACCATTTATTATCTAAAAGTAAGATTGTTCAAAATGAATACTTGAAATGTACATATTTTCAGTATGAAACATGTAGCATTGATGCTTTTGATGTGGCTCTGGAGAGGTTGTCCAAGTCAAGTCCAAGACCAGTTCCAGTTGAGACCAAGTCAAGTCCAAGACCAAAGGCAGTGATGTCTTTCCGATGTTAGTGTAGCGATGAAGGAGCTCGACCGTTACGTTAATTAATAAACCTTGAATTCCGTTGTTTCTTCCTACTGGGATGCAGACTGCATTTATAATGTATATATATATATATGTTTATTATCGCAGGCATTAGGCCATTTTCCTTGTGACGCAGACGCTGCATCCACTTCTCCTCCTGCATCCATGTTGCCTCCTCATCACTGTGTGCTTGGTCTTCCTGACACTTTAAAAATGTAGAGAACTTTGTAGCGACTGAGGGAAACTCAGCAGCTGGGGAGCAATTTCAGATTGAAATCGAGTGTGACTGTTGGGATTTCAAGCCGCCTGTCCAGCTTCCATTTAAACTGTGGTTGTTTGACCGTTTGCACCGTCTCTCCTCCTGCAGGGGAACGGTCTGCACCGGACGTCCCAGTGGTGAACACGCCGACGCTCCCAACATCCTCGCCACATTAACGTCCACCTTTTTTTCGCTTTGCACTTTCCCAACTCCGAGTTTGCTGCCCCCCCGCTCCCGAGGTTCCCTAAGCTGGTTCTAAGAGGAACCCTCGGTTCCAGACATGTGGAGGTGAACGCCGGGTCATCCTCGCCGGTGAACGGCGGCTAAACCCCTCCATTGACCGGCGCTGAGCTCAGCTTGGACGCCAAAGTGAGCGGCTTTGCTGCAGAACAAAGACTGTTTTGCCTTGTGGGAGAATGGACCGCGAGCTCTCTGCTGGAGGCGATCAGGCAGATGAAGAGTGACGGTGCGAATACCATGTTCACTGTGCAACCCCCTCTCCCCCCCGACACACACCTTAAGAGGCCAGTTGCCACCGATGCAACATCATTTACTCAGAAAATAAGAGACACTGTCAGGATTCACTCATATCACACTTCCACCATCTTCTATGTGTTTGTGCCTGGATTGTGAATATTGTTAATAACCACAACGTTCACGCATGAAATGGCGCTACCCGTGTTGGGATTATTGTAAATATGTTCTTATTACTGTGTCTGATACAAATTTGCATATTTAATATTTATAGCATCGCTGTGTGCTATCTAATCACTTGATTTCATTTCTACCAATCAATCAATCACGAGAGCAGAGCGCCGAGGTCACATAAAGATCAATGTAAGTTCTCATAGAAGGTTTCTTTCATTTGTCTTTCTGTAAAAAAAACAGGAGGTTTTGTGTCCATGTTTCATAATTAATAATGTATCTACTGCTTTACACTGCTTTGTATTAAAACCTTGTCGTTGCCGCTACAGAAGCCTGATGGGAGTTGAAGTTGTTGAATGTTGGTATTCGGTGAGAGGTTGTGATGTAGTACATTTGAGTTATTGAAAGTTATGTGGTACAACAACAAGGTTTTTGTTTTACACTTTTTCTCTCAGGTCAACAGTCCAAATCAAAAATATGCAAATTTTAATGAAAGAAAACAGGAAACAGGAGATGCAAATTTTTGTTAAGTTCCAGAAATACCTACTATCATGTTTGAACTTTTAGAAAGAAACTGAAAGAAACCCTTGAAGAGAAAGATCTCACAATGATGATGAGACTCAGCGGTTTCTCATGACTTTATGTTAATGTATTGACATTGTTTTTGACCACAGCCAATGTGTGATATGTCTATAATACACATAATAAATAGTCATTCGTCACATCAGAAATAGTGTGTTTTCTAATTTTATGTTCATGAAAAGAAGAATCTGCATTTATGAAACGGACAAAAGATGGATGGGATTAACTATCTAACATCAATATACGCAATATTTGATCTATTTGTCCGGTTGTTACCGTATTATTGAGTCTGCACACACCACGACCGTAGTTCGGATACGAGTCGGAGGTCCGGTGTTTGCTGAGTAACAGCAGGCGCATAAATCCAATCAGCTTCATCAGCTCGTGCAAACACATTCATTGATCGAAGCACCGCCGGCATCAGATGGTCCGATTCATCAAGGTCATCAGGGGAGACGGAAATAAGTGATCACGGTTTCGGTTATCTGTGTCAATGCCCATGCCAAACTATCTTCAGCATGTCTGAGGGAGGAAAACACTGCAGCAAGGTTTATCTAAATCGCTGGACTTCCTCCAACCCTGAAGGGGATTTACACACACATATCTCTACTAAAAAATATATGGTTTTGATGAAGTGCATCCAGGTTCTCACCATCAAACTGCCTCTAAAGGTGTCTGTTTGCTCACTGGAGTCCGTGGTCTCTGTGACATCTGAGCTATTAAAACGTCATGATCCAGCTCCCCCAGTCCAGGTCCATAACTCAGAGACTCTCTCAGAGGGAGACCAGCTGCACTGCACATACAGGAGCTCACTGATAAAAATGTTAAAAGGTCAAACACTGATGCATGAAGCACAGCTGTTATTTGTTCTCGTGTCTCTGAGAGCTGGAACCAGGAAGCGGTTAGCTTAGCTTAGCATAAAAAGGAAACTCGGGGGGGTGCAGCTAGCAACGACGAGAGGTCCTTGATCATGCAGCCGTAACTGGACGCACAAAATATGATGCAGCAGGATGAGAGATATGTCATGGACAGACACAGAGATGCACATTCACTCACTCACGCAAACACAATCACATGATCCTCCTGGCCAAGCTACACTGTGAGGTAGTTAAGTATAAAATAAAGTACACTTAATAAGGTTTCAGGCAAAGTGTAAATGTGTTTTAAATGTGGATCAGAGCACGTCGAGGACCCTTCAGGAGCCACTAAGACCTGTTAGGACCGCAACCACAAAACCTCCTTTGTGCCTCGAAGACCTGGACTGAGCCGAGACTGCACTTACATATATCATACAATTATTTAGATTTTATTTTTCTCAGCAGTTAGGACATTATTGGTTTTGCTGCGTGACCTCATGTAACGTTTTGCTCCCTCCGACCAAACGAACACACTCATCTAGAATCTGCTCGTATTTCAGTGTCTTTGTGGTCGAGAGGCTGTGATTTATGAGCAACCCCGACTGCTGTGGCCTGATAACCTCCGCGTGTCGTGAGGAGGCGACACAAGGCCACGTCTCCGCTCTGTTTCTGGTCTGTCTCACGGAGCACTAAAACTTCTGCAGAACTCCTGCTGCAGGGCCAGATAAGACTTTGACAAGATAAATGCAACAATATGTTTTGTCTTTTCGCCTTTCACGTCCAGCTGTGATAACGCTGCTCTGATCTTGAGTCATCCTACAGAGAGAGGACTCGTGTATAATAACAGCTTTGCAGGGTGAAACGAGGACATGCAGCTCTGCAGGTTTAGATAGTGACATTAGAGCAGATTTAAGGTCCTTTTATCATTAACTGACAGGACTTTTAGCATATTTAATGACTTATTCCATCATTTCCAGTGTTAATCTTCTTTTAAAACAAGTGATATCAATGTACATTATCCTATTTTATATGACTGTTTTAATGTCTTTGCTTATACTCTGGGACTTGGGATGTCCTGTGGGAGGATGAGGTGTGTGTCGGGGGGATGGCAGACGTCCTCACCGTGAGAGCTAACTGGCGCTGGAGGCCGGCGGCTGCATCCTGCTGATAGCGCTCGTATCCGAGACACCGAGCGGTTTGTCCAATTAGTGAGTGTGTTGGTGACACCGCAGGAACGTGGCGTGTGATTGGGAATTATCTTTAAATGCTGCTCTCCAACACAAGAGGACACGATGTTCAGTCAGGGAGGCGGCGTTCACCAAAGTGTGATAGTCGGTGCAACGGAAAGGAAGATTATTATTATTATTCAAACACCAACCTCTGTGTTTGTTTCAGCACCAACGGCGGAGGAAGTATTCATATTTTGCTTCTGTAAATATTGTTTTCAATTTCACTGTCCTGTGCTGACATCTTAGTCAAATGTTGATGTTGAAGCCGGAGTCAAATTCATTTTAAAAAGTTGATTCTGATATTGCAGTACTGTAAAAACAAATATCATCAGACCTACAGTACTTTCCAAATTTGCAAATTGCTGATTTTATTTCAGTGCATCAAAGTTTCTAAGAACATGCAAATTAACTAGCAAATATGTTTAATAGATGTTATGGTAGGTTTGGTGGTGGGCCGTAGTGGGCCTGGTTGTTTGATGATCCACATGGGTGAAAAACAGTAAAGTCACAATAAATGTTGGTGTCCTGTGTTTCTGCTGAGCGGGGAACATTTAGCACATTGTGAATGCGTGACACGATGCTGATGGAAAAAAGTCTACGAAACATATGTTTGGCTCAGAAACCTACAGTGGTTGAAAGTCGTGGGCCATAAAACCAAATAAAGAGGTGGAAGACCTTACACACTCCAAGTACGTTAAAATGTAAATACTACCTCAAAAGTGTATTAAAAAAAAGAGTTCTTGAGTACAAGTACTTTGTTATTTTCCATCGACTCCAGTCAGGCACCGACTGATAGAGTCCAGCATCGTTGGCAGCCAGACCTGAGACCAGAGACCAGAGTTCTGGCACTTTACCGGCCGAGTCAAAGCACCTCTGTCCCTCCAAAATAACACCCCCTCCCTCTTCCTCCCTCCCTCTTCCTCCCTCCCCCTTCCTCCCTCCAAAACCATTGATGAGCTCACACCAGGACCCAAAGCCCTGCAGGGTTCTGCTTCTCTCGGCCCACGCTATGATGCACATTTACAGTCAGACTGTTTGCAGAGAACCGAGCCAGTTGTTCATTCACAGCGTTAATGCTGCTGCCTATTGGTCAACGCACCTCAACTTACATGACACACGTTACGCATTCAAGCCCCTTCCTTTCGAACACGCAGACCTTCATGTGACCCACAGAATGATTTACCAGCAGCCTGACCCGGACTGTGACAGAGTAAACACAGAGTGGACTCACTGGTTGGAAGAGCAGAAGGTCGGCTGGGACGTTCAGGTTTCAGTCTGAAAAACTCTTCTGCTTGTGGTTCTACCTGCTGCTCGTTAGCGCTTCATTAGAATCTCCCTCGTGGCCTCGTTACTGAACGTCCTCGGAGGAGAAGCTTTCTCAGAGAATAAAACACAGCGTGTTCAACTTTTTAAACACTGCTGTGCTTTTATGTGGTGGGAAAAATCACAGCTGATCATAACTGAGGCTACATATCTAAATGTAGAGATATTTAATAATTTATTATTTATACAAAGTACTACATGGCACTATAGGCCACACTACACATTATTATTGGCCCGGTTGAATAAGCAACACAGTTTTATAGGATATGTAATAGGGGGTCCCTCCATTGTGTCACTATCAGCCAGGACCTCTGCTGTAAGGGGACCTGCAAAACCCCTCCACCCTGAAACCGACACTGATCCTTTATTTGCTTTCATTTAATTGAACTGAAACTTGTCCAAAAATGCAAGTTTTTTGTTAACAAACATGATTTCCTTGTTTTCTAAGTAAACTTTCTCCCATCTCCTGTTTCAACACAAGCGTGTTCCTGCCGATTCTGACGCGTCACCGTTTGAGGCGAGTCGTTTTGGGCGGCGGCGGCGTGGCTGTCGTCCCCTCGGGGTCGTTGGGGAACAGGGCGGTCTTTGTGCGCTTCAGACAAAGCTGGTGCTGTGAGGCGGCCAGGATGACCTTGAGGAAGGTCACCCGAGCACCGGCACACCTCCCCGCTACCTTCCTGACGCGGGCCGTCACGTTGGGAGCTCATCCTTCTCGCAGACCCACAGATGGAGGAGACGCCCGGTCAGCGGAGGTGTTGCATGAATCCCAGACCACAAGGTGGAAAACCTTGTTTCCGCTTTTGCCTGTTTGCCCAGAGTGTTGACACAGCTGCAGCCAGAAATCCCTCTTCATGCTGTATCAGAAGTACATGACAGGAGCCCAGATAACTCTCCTGGATTCAAAGACTCATACCTTTGATTCTGATCGGAGGTCAGATTCAACACAGACCACTGTTGTTTAACATCGATGCATTTCTGAAATTCCCTTTTTATCTTTGCTCGAGTTACATTCCTGGAAGTCTTTCCCTTGTTTGGTGTTGTAGAATGTGCAGCACACAGGGGCCGATTACGAGACAACGGGCCCCTGGCATGAACATATAGAGGGCCCCGCCACCTACATAACCAAGACATATAGAGGGCCCCACCACCTACATAACCAAGACATATAGAGGGCCCCGCCACCTACATAACCAAGACATATAGAGGGCCCCGCCCCCTCTACATAACCAAGACATTTTGCCCCTTTTTGTTGTTGTTTTGTGTCTCCTGGTAGTAATTTCATGTGTCTTTGTTGCCATGTTGTGTCTTTTTTGTAGTTGTTTTGCGTCTCTTTGGGGTCATTTTTTGTCTCTTTATAAATATTTGAGTATTTTCATCGTTTTTTGTTTGGGGTTGCTTTGCCCTTTTTATTGTCAGTCTGCGTGTCATTGGTCGCTCAGTCGCATCGTCCTGTTTGTGTCTCTTCAAGTGACATTTTGGAGGCGAAGGCTGGGGGGCGTTGTTACTTTGGGCCCCTGGTTCTGTGCCTGGTAGACCTGTTCAGTAATCCATCCATGGCAACAAGTTGCTAGAATTACTGCCAGGCCTTTTGTGCAGAGGATTATCAGTGATGAAGATAATCCCTCTCATGCAGAATGCAGCTGGAGCAGAGCAGAATCCCTCAAAACATTTCTCAATCAGAATTCATCAGTGAAGATCACCAAAGTTATTACAAGCTACACGGAAGGGGAACATGTCATGTTGAATGTCTGAACAATAATATATCTGCTCCAGATTTCATGACAATCCAGGAAGAAGTTGTTTCCATGTTTCAGTTTGGACAAAAGTGGTGGACTGATCACGTCTTCGTGCTTCATGACATAACATTGGCATCTTTCTCCATACAACCTGATCTCTGTGCCAGCGGAGTTAAATAACGTCGGCCTCCAGGAATCCCCTTCAAGTCCGTGGGAGTCCTCAGGGTGCACGCTGGGAGCCACTGGGTCATGTGAAAAGTTTCAAAAGCATCAAACTCCATCAAAAAATAGTCTCCCTCTCTTGAGTATTTATCCTGTGCCTGACTTTAAACTATCGGCCCCTCGATCCGCACAAGGGCCCCTCGGGAAACGGCTGCCGAAGGTAAAGCCGGGCTCCAGGATTTCCAAGGGGAAAGGTGTTGAGAGAAACCTAATCCAGCAGAGCGGCTATGGGGGGTTTGAGAGGGAAGTCTAGTGGCGGTCTCTCAGCGCTCACATACCTGACATACTTACGAGTCTCTCCATGCTGACCTACATGAGCTGTTACCGCAATGCTGGATCCTCTTAATTACGCCGAGTCATGCCGAACATGAATGCAACGAGAAAAATATTCTATCATGTTACTTGGTTGAGATCGTGTTAATATCAGAACCTCAACATCCTCGTGCACAGACAGTCAGCAGTAGAGGAAGAGGAAGTACCTTTACTGAAGTAAAACTCATAATACTACCTTTGCAAGGAAAAGTCACAAGTTTATATGTCCATATTACTTTCTGTTCCTGCTGATGTGACTGTAAACTAACAACGTTAACAGCTTCAGAGTGAAATCCATTCTGTCCTTCTTGCATTTAGGATTGACTCGAACCACCAGAAACGCCTCGTAATTACAGCAACCTCCATGGACCAAGTCTATTATGATTATGATAAAAACCATCATCGCATTATCTTTGTTGATTCTGCAGAGATTGTTTTCTCTCAGAATAATATCAGCAGCCTTTTCATCGCTTCTTGTGTTTGAATTAAAGAGTGAAGAGTTTCCATGACTGTGACTGAGGGAGAACCTCTCATTGGGATGAAGTCTCTCTGGTGGGATAACATGCCCCATCACCCACCTGGTATCTCATGCCAGGCCGAGCAGCTGCCATGTTTCCACCGCGTTGCCATGGACGCAGCTTGCAAACATGGAGGTCCCGCGGGGGACCTCGCTCCTTCGCTTTCACGCACCAAGCACACTCGCATCTCCTCACGCATCAGCGAACGGTTTAAATAGTGGAGAGAAACTGGAGTTTGGTACAGAATCACTGCAAAAGAGGGGTTTCACTCGTGAGCATAATGGAGCCGTTTCACGGAGCAAATCTGCTTCACAGCGGTTGTAATGCTCTTTCAAAATAATTCATCTAAATCCAGAGTGATGGAAATACCTCGTGGCAAAAACCTTTACTGAGCATCTGATGATGGTTTCTGCTTACATTATATAACCTGGAATAGGATCTCAACGACAATACAGGTGTCACGTTGGTTTCCTCTGCCATATTATGAAGTCCACACTAACAAGTCCATGTCCTGAACGTTGTGTTTTGTGTCCTTAACAAGCCATTATTCATTCAGTGTCAGTTAGGGACATTTACAGAAACAATACATTTCTTTATATTGCTTTCAAGTAAACAATTAGGCTATAAAGAGGATGTGAAGTCATGAGTCGTCGGTCTGAACTCGTCAGACTCCTAACTTGAGTCAACACTCCTCTATCCTCCTCTACATTGCTTCTGAGTTTGGCCTAAGCCATGACATCACCAACAGGCAAGGCCTAAACATAGTAAACGACGAGTCACATTTTTTTGTTTTAACAGAATGGTAATTCAGAAAAAGAGTGCAATCAAGTGTTACATGGCAACAATACAAAATAAACTTCATATAAATGTTTTTTTTCTGATTTATGATTCTGATTATTATTAAAAAGAAAAATAATATGTATTATAATATTCTTGGAGATATACATACATAAAGTGTTCTTATTCTTTGATTTGTATGGCGTTTCTCTCTTTTTTGAAACTACTGACTACATTGGCCATACAGATGAAACACCGACACCTGCTGGACACAGATTGAAAATGCAGCTTGACTTTTTCTTCGGGTGGGACCGCCCATAAAATATTCCACACTTTCAATTGGTATAAATTTAGAGGAGTGCCATTTGATTGGTCACATTATTTATTCGGGGCCAATCAACGTTTTTGTTTACAACGATACCCAGAGGTCGTAATTCCGGTGAATATGAGGTGACGCAACTAGCTTGTAACGTCCAGGAGGGAGCGACTTTATGAAACATACCAGGAAAGGACAATGAATGACGCAGACGTGTAACAAAGCTTCGTATTTTTCTGCGACGATGCTGTGTTTGGGTGCAAATGTGGCGAGGACGTCGGCGTCATTACAAAAGGTTGGTGGCTAAGCTAACGGTTGAGAAGCTACTAAACTCACGTTAGCATCCGGTGCTCACAATCCGAACAGACTTGACAGGCCGGGTGTGATCTGCCGTTAACCCTTCCTTTGTAATATTTATAAACCTGTCGCTTCTATTATTGTAACAGCGTCTGTTGTGTTTCTATTACATTAACGGTAACTTCCGTGTAGCTGTTAGCTAGCTAGCTCTGCCGGCTCATGACGTATAGGTGGATAGGTTAGCCAAACTTCGGACCAAAGACTGTTATATCTTGACATTCATACACCTACGTTTTGTTACAAGCAAAGAGTAGGACAGTGTTATTAGTATATATGTCAACAGAAAGATTTACGGGCACTGAGCTGTACATAACAGCCACCATTCAGTGTAAACCTCATCCAGAATCTACATTACATTATTACATGTGTTTCTAGTGCTAATTATAACAATAAGAATAATAGCTATTCCGTTTAGATGACCCACTGCCTGGGCCAGAGCCAGAGGTGTCGAGTAGAAGTACAGATACTTGTGTTCAAAAAGCCTCTGGTAAAAGTAGAAGAACTAATTCAACTTCTTTACTCAAGTAAAAGTGAAAAAGTACATGTTCTGAAATATACTCAAGGTAGAAAGTATAGATATACTATAGACTTATACTTAGATATACATTGACTTAAAATTCAACATTCAAGCTTTATTGGCACACAGGTTGGAACAGCAGAATACAAACAGAGGGAGGAAATAGTCACATGGAACCGAGATGATTTCAAAGTTTTACTATGATGAATCATATTTTATTCTCCTCTTTCAGCTGTGCATCCTCTCCCTGCTACACCTGAGACATCACTCCGGTCGTTGTCCTCTGCGATTGTGTAGCGGAGCTCAACGCCACGCTGCCGTCCGCTGCCTCTCTGCTGGATCGGGTTCGCCTGCTCCCCCCACGCTAACTCACTGCTCTGAGTTCACCGAACCAGAACCCGGCCCCAGTACCTCAGCCTGGTCTCCGGACCAGGGTCCGCCGCCCGCTCCCACCCACTGCTGCATGAGCGGCTGTCATAACTGCGTGTGGATCGAGCATGCGGAGCAGCTGCTGGCGTACTACCACGATGGAGGCGACCGGGCGCTCTCCGCCATCGAGGAGAACGTCTACGACGAGAACCTTAAAACCTACCTAAAGATGGAGATCAGACTCTTAAAAAAGACATGAAGTATTAACTGCCAGTAAAGCCAATCTTTCACCTAGAGTGGAGTGTAAGCACTTTATAACACACTGCAGGAGGGCTGGGCAATATATCGATATTGTGAGAATCAATACCATCTTTGCATGGATTCTGGATATCATAATATGACATAGTGTTGTCTTTTCCTGGTTGTAAAGGCTGCATTAGAGTGAATCTCTTCACTTCGCCCAGCCCTACGCTCCAGTCACCGACAGCCTGACAATTCATCATTTCTATTTGTTATGATAACCATCGACTCTCCAAAGTATTGGCTGAGAGCCAGCAAACACCTGACATCACTACGACAAAGTCACATGATCAGGCAGGTTGTAAACAAACCAACAGTTTATCCAGATTCTCTTCTCACAACATGAGTATTGCTCATAGGAATACTGCCCCACCTCCTCAGGTTAGATTATTGTCACATTGCTATGAGTTTTTCATAAGGTGCTTGAAGTGGTGGGATGGTAAAATTGTGTCTTTGTGTCAGTAATGTTTTTTAGCCTCGGTAGAAAATCCATTTGGTTTATTTAAACTTTTATTTTCTACATTTTACGTCTTCATTCTGTAAAATGTACAGTTCATCGGTCATGAAGCACATTTGCACATCCGTTTAACTTAGTTTGAAGTTTTGAAAGTGGATTTTGTTTAGTTTGCTGATCATTCGCTTCATTATGTTGAAGTGTTTACTTTGATTCTGTATTTAAAATGTATTTATAACAGTTGTTTGTGTAATAAATATTCTTTCTGAGATGACGTGATGAGAACTCTTCTCCTTGGCATCACCAGACAGACATGAAACTGTCTGAGGATCTGGCAGATCCTCTTAGACCGTTGACTTCATCATCGTGTGGATTTCTATGAGGTTCTGATGAGTGATGGCGGCGTCCTGCAGACCTGAAGAGAAACTGGTGGATGACGTTCAGATCTGCCACGTTAGAATGACGTCTCTCGGCCCTGAGGTGACGGTGACCCTGATCCCCCAGCCTGAGCCGGTTGGCAGCTCCAGCCACTCAGCATGCACCGTTATTGTTTGATCTGGGGATTAGACATGAGGCGTTTCACTGGTCCCGTTCAGATCACTGAACCCAGCGACTCTGACGTGTGGAAAACACTCGAACCAGATTACTGCCGATGCAAACGCTGCAACCGGTTCGTTCGCATCACGCCAGCATTTGATTTTCTCCCAGAGTGAAATGTGCAGCAGATCACATCAAAGTCAGTTCTTTAGGTCATATCAAGTTTTGTCACGTTTGCAACACAACATGATGCCGACTGATGTTTTATTTTTGTTGGCAGTTTAACTTAATTATTTTGTAAACTTTTACATCCTTTATATTTAACCTTCTTCCTGTCAAATGAGAGTGATCATTTCCTCGTTAGGAGCCTCCTGCTGAGGAATCAGACGTCAAACTTTATTTGTGAAAAGTGGAGCTTTATTTATTGGCTGTAAAGTTTTTATGCACTGGGATGAATTTTTGTTGATTCAAAAGACTGCCTGGATCGAGATGGAGAAAATGTATTTAATTATGACTGTCGACGGTATTTTCTGAAGTGAAGTGATTAAAAAATGTATCACCAAACATGGTTTTATCCAGTGTTCAGTTTTCTCATCTGGAAATGTAAGCACATATTTCATAAAGTAACGCCTCATTTTCATAGTTAAACTTGTAGAAAACTTATAGTAAAACAAAATAAATACGTTTCCTGGTGATCTTTATGGAAGTGCAGCGGTAAATCAGTGGCGTCTCTCTTTGGGAACATCCACCTGAACTAACGGACAGGAAGGCTGATTAGTGATAAAGTGATTGCTTTGTGTTCGGTGGGACGGAGCCACGTGTTCAGTGTCCACCTCGTGTACTTGCAGGTGTGGAGGCTGAGTATTACACTGATAGACGGAGGACTCTGCAGGGAATTACACTGAAACGTACAACAAGACCACATAAGAGACTCTTGCCGGATGGAGGTTTGAAGCAGATGGTGAGACTGTTGCACAACAAGAGGGGAACTTTCTAATCTGCATCAACATATTCCAGGCTGGTAGACGGGGTCTTACCGGGGTCAGAACTAACCCTTTGCTTCTGTCCCGTCCTTTACTCTCTCTGATTGTATAATTTAGACCTAACAAATCATATTCCATGCTGTGTTATCTCATGTATCCAACTGTCACACCAGTAACTTCATTCAGGTTGTTTTTCTGGAGATTAACATCTCAAACGGCCAACATGGCAGTTTTTAATGCATTAACTAAAGTACTTTGTGCATTAAATGTGCCTCGCAAGTAGTAGATCTTCACACAGAATCTCAGTGACATCTTTATACGCTGTCCCGTCACCATGACGATACAAAGTTTGGACATCTTTAGTGCATCCTCCTCCTTGTTTGAGTCCTACGTGTGGACTGTTGACATGAGAGCGGGGAGGCGGTGCCTCCATAATCTTCTCTGCAGGACTCGGCGTATATAAGAGGGGCCCCGAGCCCCCGACTGGCCCTCAGCGAACCTAGCGTAGACGTCCACACATCTGCTAGACAGACCGACACTGAGGTCATCACCCACTCGTCTGGCTGTCCTGCTGCCGAGCAGCCGGTGAGTAGAACCAAAAAACTGAGAGTCAATGTAAACGCAGTGAAAGATTCATGTTATTCTAGTGGAGGTCAGTGGATGTTTATGGGTATTACAATCCTTTTTCTTCTGCAAAAAGATTCAAGCTGGTTGATGTCTGAAATATTTGAATATTAGTTTATAAATGTCTTAATGTCAGTAACCAACTGGGGAAGTTTAATTCTTCTCTATAGTCTGAATTTTTCTATAGGAGATTGTTCATATATCATTCATAGCCTCATTTATACAACATTTTATCACTAAAAACTTGGAGAAAATAGATTTTTAAGGCTGTTGACAGAGTGATAGAAATAGATATAAACCTCCCTCAGTGAAAACCTTTGACTCAAGGAAATAAAAGAAGAATTTTGAACCTGGTTTTCACTAACATTCAGATTTTCGTTTTTTATTATTATTTTTATTTGCACATTTGTATGTTTAACCCTAAAATTTCAGAAAACTTGTAATATAAAGAATATTTGTTTTAATGTCAGAAATAAACTGGGGAAGTTGAATTTGTTGATAGTTTCATTCTTTTTTACCCTTTCCACCTGTAGAGTTTCCTCTAATAAGAACTTCATCATCATCATCCCAAACAGATTAAACTGTAAATCGTTGGACATTGAAAGGCTGAATTTTCTACCTGACTGGACAAAACAGCCATTTAAAGAAAAATATGTGATTACTTTTATTTTGATGAGAAACCACAGCTCTGTGGTTAAGTCGCCCTCAGGACGCTCGCCGTCGTCGTGGTGACCGGATTGATCACTCAGACCCTCAGAGCGAGCTCAGCAAATCTGCTCTGTTGTCCTTGTTCTAACGAGATTACATTTGGCTTGAAAAGGAGAGGGGGCGAGCTCTTATTAACTTGAGCCGGGGATTATGGGAAATTGGGTCATCCTCAACAGAACACGCTGCGAAGGTATAGTCCATCTCAGACGTTCAATCAGTGTGAAATATGAGAGTAAATCCCGCCGGGCGCTTGTCAGTTCGGTAAGAGGATTGAGGCCTGTAATGTCAGACAGAGGTGACGCCGGCTTCACGGTAACATGAAATGAACGGTTCTGATTGGTTGAAACCGTCTGACCTTTTTTTTAATATATTTCCTAATTTTCCCCAAATTAGCAGCCGTCGTCGTGACGTCAGAGAGGCGAGGGTAAAGACCAGCGACCCACACACGAGAACCAGAATCACACCAGAATGAACCTCGAGCCTCCCAAAGCCGAGATCAAGTCGGCCACCCGGGTCACCGGAGGCCCCGCCACCCCGCGCAAGGGCCCGCCCAAATTCAAGCAGAGGCAGACCCGCCAGTTCAAGAGCAAGCCTCCGAAGAAGGGCATCCAGGGGTACGTCTCCGTCCTTCTGTTCTTCAGAGGTTTCAGGAATAAAGGCGAGGCGTGACGTGTGATTGTGTTTTCTCTGCAGCTTTGGTGACGACATCCCTGGAATGGAGGGTTTAGGCACAGGTGAGTCCGCTTTGAGGTTTAAACCAGTTTGTATGATCCGCAGGCGCCTGGACATCCTCACATATGTCTCCTTTTATTGCAGACATCACCGTCATCTGCCCCTGGGAGGCCTTCAATCACCTGGAGCTGAACGAGCTGGCCAAGTACGGCATCATCTGAGGCCTCCTGCGGTCCTCCGAGGATCCCGGGGCCACGTTCCGGTCTCTTCTAAAACCATCTGCCTCAGGCTCCGTCTCCTGCAAACTGAACTATTTTCCAAACAAACCACAACAACGAACCGTAACAGAAAAAAAATGGAAAAAGAGAAAAAGAAATCTACAAAAATAAACAACCTTTCTGTCCTCTTTCACCGGATCCTTCTTCTTTGTTTCTGCAGATCAAACTCACGTCTGCTCACGTTTCGCGTCCGTAAGCTAGATCTGCTCCGCAACTCTAGACGGCCCTTTTCTCTCTTCTCTCGCTGCTCCTCTTTCTTTTCTCTCACGTTCCTTTTCTATTCTTCTCACGGAAAAAAACATGAAACGTACACAAGCAAGGCCGCCTCAAAATTGAGTTTAAGTGACAAACCCGTGGAGCGGGTGGGTTTCCCGCTTCACGCGCTTTCGGCGCCTCTTTCGCCGTCTCAGAGTCTCGTCATCAACGCCGAAGACATGCTAAATGCTAAAACCTGAATTCTGTAGAGACGGGACACCAGCTTGCCATCACTGAGCGTAACCTTTCAGTGGGATAACGTTAATAAATCATTATCCATACCTGCTGTTACTGAGTTTTCTGCCATCATAAAATGTGGAAGTCCGATGCATGTGGGGAAGTTTTCTCAGGACCCCAAAAAAAAACAACCGAAAAGAGAATAAATGTCACTGTGTTGGCTTGTGTTTCACATCCTTTCTTACTTGTAACGTCGTCGTGTTTCATGTTTTTTTCTCATACGTTCACACTTGTTATTGTTGTGTTCATATCTGTGTTTTAAAGATCAACATCTTTCATCTTTCATCCATCAGTAGGTGGTACATTGATCTGTTCACCATCATTTCATCACCACCACTTCCCTCTGTTCACGTTTAGACAGCGAACGTATCCTTGAGTTACATTTTAGCTTTAAAATTGAAATTCTGTCATCCCGAGTCTGTATTTCTAAAGACTGATGTTACAAAGCTGGTGATGGAAGAGTTTTGGTGTGTTTTTCTTTCTAAATTATGTTTACGATTATTAAGCTGTGCGTGATGTATGATGGAGCTTTGTCCTCTCTACAGGATGTGGAAAAAAATAAAGCATAAAAACAGGAAAATCAAAAAGGGAGATTTTTTTATTATCATAAAGAAATAGTTCCTCCATTATCAGTCTGTTGTTCTCAGTTTCTGTAAAAGTTAACAAGAAATTGGCATTTAGCCTTGTTCTACAGCCATTTATGAGAAAAATTAATTAAGTTAAGAATTAAGTTTGGGGCCCTCAGTGGTCTGGGGCAGTTGCCTGCTTTGCTCTTAGTAATCAAGCCTATAATATTTTACATAATTTACTGTTTGTGACAGTTTTTTTGTGCCACTACATTGCAGTTATAACGTAAAGTTAACTACAATATATAGCTGCAAGCGGGCATGTCAAAAGTACAGATATTCTATACTCAAGTAGAAGTAGCCTGCTGATACTTGTGTTCAAAAATATGCAAAGTATAAAGTAAAAAGTATCCATATGAAGGACATTTCTACTGGCTGGTTTTGTTTGCAAAGCTAACGGAATCATGCATCATATTAATAGGAAAAACAATTCCCCTCAAATGCATTTAAAAGAAAGTAACAAGCCTGTTATGAAAATGTGAGGTGTAGAAAGTACAGATATTGGTTTTAAAATGTAAGGTGGAAAAGTAAAAAGTTGTCAGAAATATAAATACTCAAGTAAAGTACAGATACCTGAAAATTCTACTTAAGTACAGTAATAAAGTATTTTAACTTCGTTACTTCCCACCTCTGGCTGAGAGAAGTGGAACTTGCCTTTGCGAGAGAAAAAACAACAGCCCTTGTTTCCGCCCGGTGTCGCTTCGGTGTCGGACCGGTGGGGAGACGGTCGGACCATAATGTCTGCAACACCCGGTGTTTGAGTTGTGGGATGGAGTTTCGTTGACAGACAGTAACGCTACGTGAAATTTGTAGTTCATTGTCACTTGACCATATTGCGCAGCGATATCTAACGGGAGCGCTGCCCCCAACGAGCAAACATGGCGGACACCATTGTGAGTATAACGGCGCGTTGAATTTAACGGCGGCGACAAGTCGACTCGGCTAACGGTAGCTAGCCCCGTTAGCCGAAGTCCGGAGTGATGAGGCAGCAGAATTAGCTTGGTTGCTAACGTTTCGCTGGCTATCATTAGCAAAAGAGTGACTGGGGCCTGTTTAGCTAACCGGCTAATGTTAGCTATTTGGCTAGCTGACGACATCCGAATAAAAAGATTACCGGCGACATCCAAGAACAGAAATGTCTAGGATATAGTTCAGTTAGCTAACATTCGCCAGAGTGTGCTCGGCGGTTGTTTAGTTAAAGCCAAGATGTTGTTGATTCATTAAAAGTGGTACTTTGTTGACTGTGAATTACCCCCCCCCCCCCCCCCCCCCCTCATACAGACAGTGACAGCGACAGCTTTAGTTAACGCTTTCTGACATCTTTATGTTACATTAGCTCTTTGTTGAAATCAAGTAGAGGCTCCAAGCCTAACGTTGACATTAGTTGTGTTTTTTTTTTGCACTGTCATCGTTGTCATAATATCCTGACAGTGACACCTCTGTGAAGAGGAGAGGGGGGAGTAGCGCCCTTGTTTTGTCTGATCAGTGATGTCAATGTCATATTTAAACTGTATCAGGTTCACGTTATTTTGTTTTGTAAGTAGCTAACAATGGAGCTAATATGTTTTGTTTTTTGTTTTTTTGTAGATTGTCCGGGTACAGTCCCCAGATGGGATGAAGAAAATTGCTTCTACCAAGAGGGAGACAGCTGCTGCTTTTATAAAGAAGGTACTGTATGTAAAACGTAATGGTTCATACTGTCAAATTCATGGAAAGTAGACACCTCAATATGCTGCAATCGCACCGTTTTTACTGAACTTTGGTTTCCACGGTGTCTCCTTTTACACAAACATCCCCGGCTTTGTGGAACCAGAGAGCGTTGCAATGGCGGTAGAGTGACATAAATAAATAAGCATCGTAAATATGATTACTCATAGCACACCAAAACAACAATGGAAGGTGAACCGAGAGTTGAATTTCTTTAGCTAGTCGTGCACATTTACACCACTCTTCAACTTCAAGTTGCCGTGTTTAATAACGCAAAACTTCTACTTCTGAGCTTTTTATATCACCCAGTGACGGGTCACGCAAATAACATCATCAAAACGCCACCTTCTGTTCCGGCTTCCTGTCTGTCCCTGTTAATGAGGTCGTTTCGCCTCTTTTATTCCTCTGAGATTCACCTTCATTGCTGCTCAGAGGTGGAACGACTCCGACAGCCTATTCCGTCTCTGTACCTTTTACACTTAAGACATTGTGGAAAAAACGACTGGTAATTCTGCACGAAAAGACAGTGTAAAAGGGCTACTGGTAATCACATTGTTAGAACACACACTGGCCTTCTCAAACACTGGATTTGTTTTGCAATTTCTGCATAAAACCGTGTTTGCAAGAGCACAACTTGTACACCAGTATCTGTGTGTCCCTGGCTTTTGTGTCTGCTTATTGTTCATTTATGTAGGAAGCCGTGCAGAAAGTACCAGAGCAGGTCGGTCCAGCACTGTTCGCGTGTGCTAGGCTGGCTTCCGCTGTTAACATGTGACTTGCCGGTGAGATTTTGCATTTGGGGAGGGAGTGTAGTGGATGAATTGGTTTGCTGTTGTCATCACAGCTGCTTGACAGGTTGTGCTTTACAACCCAGACACGACACAGAATAATAAACACAGAAGAAAGATAATTTGGTCCTGAATTTTGGAACGTTTGTAAGAACAATCCTTTCGTTTGACATCTTTTCATACATAAGCCCACAACAATAATTACAAATTGCATTTTGAATCATTGGATGTGAAAAACCTAACACACAAAAGGGTATTCCAGCAGACCAGTCGCAGTCGAGCATTGCAGCAGAACCTCATAAAAAATGTATGCATCCGTGTGCAGGCAGGATGGTGTCGCCTGCAGATCAACGTAGGGAGTCGTTTTCATTCCATGTGCAGCCGGAGATGGACGGGATGGAAAACGATAGCTGTGAGGCAGACAGTCTGAGCCCTGCAGGTTTAATTTCTGCAGCTGAGAATGAATAAAAGGAACTCGGAGAGTCTCATGGAGTCTTTACTGCAGTCAGTAATAATATCTCCCACTGTGTCCTTTTGTGTGGCTTGGGAGGAATAAGGGCTTTCAAAGATGCTTTCTCTGTGTGTTCTGCTTGTTTGGTTTTTTTAACCAACGCTGACCGTTTAAAGATAAATAAGAACCACTGGTCCACGTTCTGTAGTTGGCTGTTCATTTAGATGTCGGGCTCAACGGAGCTCCATTAAGTGTCATCGTGAGTTTGTTTTGAAAGCCAAGATAATCATGAACAGTACAAATGTTCCCTTACGAGGTCTGTCCACCAGATGAGTTCTCTCGTTTTAAGAGCCTCTTAGCTAATCTGCTCCTACAGGGTGTCATTATTTGAAGATTGAACACCCTTTTCACATGCACATTTTTCATTAGCACACGTTGGTCTGTATTTCTCCCTGGGGTGGGTTTCAAGGAAGGAGAACATTATCCTGCCAAAATAATTACAACTTACGATACTTTCCAGATTATCAACCAAATATGCTTAAAAATTGCACTAAAACATAATGAAATCACTTTAAATTTAGTTAAGGAAACAATCAAATAATAACGGATAAAGGAATCATAATCATATGATCATCAAATCATAAAGGATAATTAAAGATGTCTTTTTTTTTTTTTTTTTTTTTTTTTTTTTAAATAAAAAAATATCAGGCTCATTTTTCACTCACCATGACAGTGAGCTAGAAAGCTTTTTCCGAGTCAATCGTGACGATATTTACGATTATCCCGATAATGGAATTTTACCATGATCAACTTATTGTGATTTTTTTTATCATAATGAAAATCCTTCATCATATACCATCCTTAATCAGCTGAAACTAATTTAATATATTGTGTGTTTTGTTCCTCTCAACATTAAATGTGGTGAAAGTGAAAGTTAGTGGTCTTTAGCTTTCAGGCCACATGACAACGTTGTTTAATGTAGATTAACCACGATCATTGCGTTATTTCTCTCTCAGGTGGCCAAAGAGTTTGGGTTCAATTCCAACGGGTTTTCTATTTACCTGAACCGCAACAAGACCGGAGAGATCCTCTCCCAGAACAAAACTCTGAGCCTGCTTAAGATTAAGTAAGTGAAACTCTAGATTTTACAACTCGTTCTTTTGAGTCACTAAAAAGACACACCAGTAGTAACTTTTTCAAAATGTAATTGATGATGATGATGATGATGTGTCTGCTTCAAGGAATAAAAACCCATCTTACATTCAGACAAAAAGTAATACTGGTATAAAAACTCTGTATTATTCGTTCTGTCTTCTTTGTAGGCACGGCGACATGCTGTATCTCTTCCCTTCAGGAGCCTCTTCGTCCTCCGGGGAGGTGATGGACACCGCCACCCCGCACTCGTCTTCATCCCTGCCATCCGTCTCATCTTCCTCGTCCTCTTCTTCGTCCATCTCCATGATCCCCCGGTCCACGTCAGCACCCCAGGTCCAAGAGGACGAGATCGATCAGTATCTGACCAAGCAAGACGGCAAAATCTACCGGAACAAAGATCCACAGCTGTAAGGACGGAGACCGGCCGTAAATCATCCACATTAAACACAAATGTCAGACGGCCAACAATTCTTTTCTTGTTACAGATGTCACCACGGTTCCCTCGGAAAATGTGTGCACTGTGTACCGCTGGAGGTAAGAGAATTCATTCTTGTCTTGAGGGTCTGTAATGCTTCCACCACAACTATAAAGGCATCTTACGTTCACATAGAAGGTGAATATTACATGTCACAAAACGGTCTCTGAGCTTACACTCTGCGAATAGAGGCATCCAATCACATTGTTCATGCTAAAGTACTTTAAAACAACAACTGTGAGGTTCTGTAGTCCAAGGCAGTACAGACCAGATCCTTTCTTTTACATTTTCCTGTAGTTAATTCTCCACAACCCCCAGTGTGTAAAGGCCTTCAGTTTATTCAGATTTTACTCATTGAAACTGGCTCCCTTCTTTCTTTGCCAGCCTTTTGACGAAGACTACCTGAATCACCTCGACCCGCCAGTGAAGCACATGTCATTCCACGCGTACCTTCGGAAGCTGACCGGCGGAGCTGATAAGTGAGAAATTATGATTTCTTCAGTGGAAATACACATATATTAAATTTGTAGTCCAGTTTCAAACCCTGGTTTCCGTCTCCCGCAGGGGGAAGTTTGCAGCTTTGGAGAACATCAGCTGTAAGATCAAGTCGGGCTGCGAGGGCCACCCTCCCTGGCCGGAGGGCATCTGCACCAAGTGCCAGCCCAGCGCCCTCACACTGAACAGACAGGTATGTGACCTGTACGTCTTTGCTAATGATGCTTCCAGTGAGTCCAGCAGGTGACTGCTTCATGAATTTATCTTTCTCCGTTGGTCCTCCCAGAAATACAGACATGTGGACAACATCATGTTTGAGAACCACACCATCGCCGACCGCTTCCTGGACTTCTGGAGGAAGACGGGCAGCCAGAGGATGGGCTACTTGTACGGCAGGTTCACCGAGCACACGGACATCCCTCTGGGCATCAGAGCCGAGGTGGCCGCCATCTACGAGCCGCCACAGGTGAGAACTCAGCTCTGTGAGCGTTTCCTTGGTTCTGTTTGTTCAGCGTCCTCTAGTTTGTCCTTCCATCAGTGGGTGGAAGTCCTCATTACCCATGAGGCAACTCTTCGTGTTTGATGCTAACAGTATTCTCTGCTGTGTGTCAGAACGCCACTCAGAACAGCCTGGAGCTGGTGGACGATCCCAAAGCTGCAGCGGTGGACGAAATCGCTGCCAAACTGGGCCTGTGCAAGGTCGGTCTTCCTCTCCTGCAGCCGCTCACTTCACTTCAGACAAAGTGCTTTCTTCATCTGGGTTTCACACCAAATACTGACAGAGTGCAGTTGAAATTCAAGGCACAGGGCGGATTTATTTAGATTCTGCTACCCGTTGAATTGTTGAAGTCAAAGTCAAATCAAAGAAATTAGTCTTTATTTTACTTTCTGTTAAACATGAACATGTCTGAATGGCACTGAGCCACACTAAGGTGGTGAGCTCATCTTTTCAAAATATTTCAATGATGAAATAGTTTCTTCTCGACTTGTTGGATGCGTTCTTCTGGATGTGACGTATGAATTAAAATGTTTATTCTAAAATATACGATCAGAAAGAACTCCCAATGTCAGGATGATATTCCATTGTCTTGTTTTTTCAGACCAACAGACTTCTATGATAGCATGTTTAGTTTACTAAGAAAACCAGCAAATAATCACACATTTTGTTTTTTTTGCTTTCATTCAGAACTTAAAGGATTAACTGCCAATGAATGAATTAATGATCTTCTTTCCTCTGGTTATCAGGTGGGCTGGATCTTCACCGACCTGCTCTCTGAGGACACGAGGATAGGAACCGTCCGCTTCACGAGGAACCATGTGAGGATGACCACCTGTTTATCAGACTAACATGCTGCTTTACGACCACCTTTTAACCTGTCACGCCTTCCACTGTTAGGACACTCACTACCTGAGCGCAGAGGAGTGCATCACAGCGGGATATTTCCAGAATCTACATTCAAACCCTTGCAGACTCTCTCGAGACGGCCATTTTGGCTCCAAGTTTGTGACCGTGGTGGCAACAGGTAGGTTTTTTTGTTCACTCGAGGATCAATTATTGTTATTTGACAACGAAATGCACTTGTAGAAAAGCTACATCTAGCTTTTTATGTTTCTGCTGCTGCTATTTGCTGCCGTCTGGAGGGCAAACTGTTTTCGCCCGCTGTGAAAATGTTGTACTGAAAAGTGAAACACCAACATATATGGATGGAAGCAGAACATTATTTTAGATACAACTTGTTTTCAATGTTGTAAATGATTATAAAAATTGTGATTTTTAGACTTATTGGAAATGTTTTTGTATCAAACCAAGTGGAAACAATCATTCACAGCCACCACTGGAATCTAATTCTGCATATACAATAATAATATAATTAGTGTAGCTGATGTTTACCTGCAAAACAGCCTGCAAAACAGCCTGCAGAAACGCAGCTTTGCATGCAAGTGTTCGATTTAGAGTTTGAATGCCAACGTGGTGAATGAAGCTTCTGTACAGTTCTACTAATGAATCATTGCTGTTGTTTATCAAGTAACCATACCTTCCCATCTCCAATACTATATATAATATTAATACATTTGAAGCTCTGGTCAGCAGATATTTGACCCGGTCCCTGTTCCCTGTGTGCAGGCGGTCCAGATAACCAGGTGCACTTTGAAGGATACCAGGTGTCCAATCAGTGCATGGCGTTGGTGAGAGACGAGTGCCTACTACCCTGCAAAGACGCTCCCGAGCTGGGCTTCGCTAAAGAGTCCTGCCCTGAGCAGTACGTCCCAGACGTCTTCTACAAGGTGAGGCTCCACACGCAGCAGCAGTAACACCCACCAGAGATGTGTGCTAGAATAACCACATCCAGACACTGACTTTGCTGTTAGGAGTCAATTCATCCAGATGTTTGGTTGTTGATTTGTTTCTGATCCTTTTTAGGACAAAGACAAGTTTGGGAACGACGTCACGTTTCTAGCTCGGCCTCTTCCCGTCGAGTACCTTATAATAGATGTGAGTATGTTTCATGCAGCATCTATTCTATTAATAGACTGTAAGAGCACTACCTTTGTTAGATGGATCAATACTTCTTTTCTCTTGGACAGATAACTACCACGTTTCCAAAGGACCCCCAGTACACCTTCTGCTCCACACAACGCTTCCCCATTGAGAACCGCAGCATCCTGGGAGAAACACAAGTAAGTGTTTGAACCCGCTCGCCTCCCGATTGATCCAAATTATGACCAAATAGAGAGGTGGATACATTTTCTTGTTAAATATACATTTATTCTTAAAGTCTTACATTTGGCAAATATCACATATGTTCAGTATCTTTAATATCCCATGTTTTTGTGTCCAGCATGAATGAATGAGTGAAACCTCTATTCATTTGCTTTGCACAACGAGCATAAAAGAATAAGGCATATAGAAGTATGCTTGTATTTCAACTTGACGTGAGCGGTCCAATCTTAGAGCCTGAGAGAACCTGCAGAGGTCAGAGGAAGTTACATGTGTGGTGCTCTCTGCTCTCTGCAGGACTTCCACAGTTTAGCGACGTACCTGTCCCAGTGCACCTCCACCGCATTCCTGGACATCGTGTCAGACTTCCATCTGCTCCTCTTCCTCGTCACCAATGAAGTCATGCCTCTGAGAGTAAGTAGACACTTTCACATTCGTTTTCAGTTAGTGCTGCAGACGCCGGGTCAGAAGGCCACATTCTTTGCCAGTCTGTTAACGGTTACAGGTGTGACGATGTTTTCAGGCCGGCGCAGCACCACGATCAAAAGATGATTAAAAAAGCAATGTTTTTCTGTGTAAATCAGATTTGTATGTTTTCTATGAAAGCCAGATTTGGCTTGGTTCTTTTGTCTGTTGGTTCCCTGAATAGATCAGTGTCTGTTTGTTTCTGCAGGACAGCATCGGCTTGCTACTAGATGCAGTGAGGACCTCGAATGAAGATCTGGCTCAGACCTGGAAGAAGTCGGAGCAGTGGGCCACCATCGAGCAGCTGTGCAGTAAGTCACTTTTACTTGGCCTCAGTTCATTTTGTGCACTCGTGTTGAAATAATTAGTTGAGTAACACAAAATGTTGATGAGCTATCAATGACAAACATTCACAGGGTTGAAATCTCAAGTTTTGCTGTATTCTCCGTAAAACATCAGAAATGAATGTCTTTGTGTTTTTGAGTTTCTCGAAGATTCTGCAGGGTCATCGTTTATTTTCTTGCTTGACAGGAGAACAGAACTACAATCTCAATCTAAAGCTTAAAAAATAATAATTCTGGGGCGGTGAAGCATGTCATCATCTCCACTCTGATGGTCATGCTGCCCTACTAGCTTCTCAAGATTATGGTTTCAGATTAAGCTAGATGTAGAGTTGGGTTTAATTTAATTAACGTTTTTTAAATCGAGTCTGGTGTAGCGCTCCCGCCACATGAAAGGGGATATATTACGTAATTTCCTGCAAACTTCACAGTGAACAATGATTAGGGCTGTAGCGACACACTAATCTCACGATACGATACGATATACGATATTCAGCTCACGATACGATATAAATCACGATATTCAGTCAACGATACGATTCGATATAATTCGATACACGGCCGCTGAAGCACCGCGAACGAAGCACGCTTCCTTTCGGCGCCTTTGTTAACCGATAGTGCGCGGGCGTCTCTCGGCGCCGCGATCCTGCGCGGCCGTCTCTCGATTTGAATGGGACTTAATGTATCGATACTCGTGGCTAAAAAAATCGATACTTTCTGTGGAAACAAAATATCGATTTATATCGCAGAATCGATAAAATCACTCAGTCCTAACAATGATTGTATGAGGGCCACTGTAGAAAAAAAAAAAAAAAAAACGGAACCGAGAAAGGTGCGCAATATTCAGAGAAAAAAGTCCGGTCTGATTGACATTCGGTCACGCAGTGTGTTTACTTCCTCTATGACCGCTATAATAAAGTAGCTAACGAGGCGTTGTCACACCTCCTGATGGATTAATTAGCAATATAAACGATACATTCATGGGAAGTTAGCTGGCATAAATGTTGGTTGTTTTTTGCATTGTAATAAAGTAGCAAGTAGCTTTTTTTCTCTGAATATTTATATATATATATATATATATATTTTATATATACTTTTCTTTTTCACCCTAGGACCTGGTTTCAAAAAAGTACGTTTTCAGGCAGCAAAAACGCCGGAAACAAAACTTGCAAAACTGTTCTCTGGTTGCTCAGATAAAAACACGAATCTGTCAACACATCACAGAATCTCCACCACCATTGAAACACAAAACCGGGGGATATTAATGATCGTTTAATACCTTTTATACCAGTTAATTGAAAAATGAAGCACCAGATTGGAGATTTAGATTTGTGGGGAATCTGATTGGTTGTCATCTCTCTCCCCTCCTTCCAGGTACAGTGGGCGGGCAGCCCTCCAGCTCTCAGGGCTACGGGGCCATGGGCGGCCCCTCGGTCCCTGCCTCCTCCTCGGCCATGTGGTCCTGCCTCCACTGCACCTTCATGAACCAGCCTGGCACGGAGCACTGTGAGATGTGCAGCCTGCCACGCAGTTAAACCCCCCCTAACCCCCGCCCAGCCCCTGATCTTAACTCGCCAATGACATCGCTGCACCAGGACCAGCTGCGAGATTTGGACGCCCCTCCCCCTTTTGTTTTCTTCCCCCCTTCGAAGCCTCTGTCCTTCCCACCTCACGGGCTGCTGTTGCGTGTGAGGGATGCACTTGTTTACATCGAATCCACTGAGTAAATCAAATAAAACCAGACTGTGTTTGTTTTGTATCCCTCCACCCGTGAGCAGCTGGGTTCCTTAAGGTAAAGTACATTTGGCTGAGGAACCTCCCACCCCCACCCCCCTAAATAATCAGCCCCGTCAACTAAATCCTGCGGTGACTCAAGACAACAGCAAAGACTTGAGTGTTTGGATGTCCTCTCACATCAGTGCCCGTCTCACTCTCACAACGTCTTCTGGAGAATTCTTGCTGTGTATAAATACGTTTGAGGAATGATACTGTTATTTAATTAAGCTTCTTCTGCTTGTTTCCCCTTCCTTTTTCTTTTTTAAATCTGATTGTAGCGTACCTTTTAAATTTGGACTCTTCGGCTCCACTCATTCAGGTTTTTATAGGTCCTGGTCTCTTTGACGGCCCCCTTAAAGTACAATCATCGGTCAAAGCTCGGACCTGAAAACTCTTTTCGGAGCTGCAGACGTTAATTCCACTTAGTAGAGAGTCGTGTTTATATTTTCAGTATTAAATTACTTAAAATGGAAGTCCCAGAGATGCACAAAGCTGCCCCCCTCCACTGGTTGCAGGTTATTACCTGATTTAGATCGATGTCCCGCCAACCTTAAACTGGTTCCTGAAGATCTTTCGCTGGTTTGTTGGAATCGTAGCTTTTGGATTTGTTGGTTTGAACTCGAGCAGCACGATATGTAGCTTAAACTGCGTGTTCGGCATCGTCCTTATCGCCGACTCACGCTGCGTTCGCTGCGAGGTGCTTCTAGAAAACAGCTGGTGCTCGCCCCATCTCCTCTGCGTTGTTCCACTTCCTGTGGTTCTTCTTTTTCGTTTTCTCGCCGGCCCAAAGGAGTCGGACCGTAACCTCATTCCTCCGCTGATGGGGGCCCCTCCTCTGGGTCTGACCATCGCTCAGCCTTTAAAGACTTTGCTGCTCAGAGGTCAAGGAGGTCACCATGGGGAGAAAAAAACCTGCAAAACATTTTACTCGTCCGATGTCTGTTGTTATGACGACGTTTTACAAACTTCCCACGTGAGCATCATCGGTTTGGCACCGCAGCTGATAATAAAGCCTGAGCTTCTTCCAGCTGGAGGCCGGTTTGATGATCGCATCGCTCCGGTCGTCAGCGGTGTCGACGTCTGAAAACAATGTGAAAGCACTTAATGCTCCGACGGCACTAAAGAGGCAAACAGGCCACTGAAAGGGTCAATTCACCCCAAATTACACAGACAAAAAGCCTTTTCTCACCTGCCCCTTGTTTTATTTCTACTTCTGAATAGTTTTTCTCTGATTGATGGAGGTGAATGGAATGTGGTTTGTAAGAGGAGGCAGACATATCTGGACAAATTAAACCTCCATGTTTAAACACTAGGAGTAAGCTGGGAAATGTTTCTATTGTATATCATTTCAGTGAACATACAACAGTCAGCAGCGGGCGTATCGGGGTAGTTGGTTCTTTTTGTTATTTTATTCTTGTTCCCTTTTGGATTTTCTTTCGTGAGATGAATATTGGGACCAAAAACTCTGTGAGATCATTTTATGTCATGAAACTTCACATTACATGTTTAAACATCTGGCAACCAAATGTTGCTTTGAGCCGCTCCACCCAAAAATGCATGCAACATTTCTTAATGTGCACTCATTTAAAAAAAAAAAGTCCTGGCTCATGATGTCTTGGATCTCAGTGAGCCAGCGTGGTCCCGGATCACCTGTAGTCCACCTGTTGGTAAAACAGCTTCTCGAAGAGTTTGAAGATGACATATTTGACCTAAATTACCTCGCATGACTTCAATTGTTATGGAGATTGTAAAATAATTCATTGCACAAGCTAATAACACTGGTGCTAAATATAAAAAAAACTGCACATTTCCCATATTTACACCTTTTTGAGTAACCCTGACTCAGCAGAATCTCCTCCGATCCATATCCTCGATACGTTTTCTGCTGACTCACATGGACCGACGACATTCTCAAACCTTTCATCACCACGTTCAGGATTATTTTGAAATCCATCATAACTCTGACACTGTTACATGAAATGTTTGCTTCTTTTTTTTTTTTGCTAGGATGTTTTTCAACTGGCAGCCCAGCTAATATCTAAATACTGTTTCATCGGGGTTGTCGGGGAACGGGCCTCTTCGGTTTCGGAAGGGCGACTTGCGGCTGCAGATTTTGCTATTTATGAGACGTGTGCTTCTTTGTAAGAGCGTGACAGTAATTCCATTGATGAAGTGAGAATATATATTTTAGCTGTAGGTTAATTTGAAAATGCTTGAAAGAAGAAAAAAAAAGTTTTTTCCCCCGTGGATTTTCATTCTTGCCCCTGTGTGAGTTCTTAAGAGCGTTTTATCTGACGTCATGCTGACGGACGCCGTTGACCTTTTTCCTTTTGTATCGACCCCGGGGCCGTTTGCTGAGCGAGCATGTCTCGGAGTTACAGCCGGAGCTCACTTTCCACTGAGCTAACCGACGACCCTGAACGTTGTATGCTGTTGAACCTGGATTTGAAACAAAATAATAATAAAAAAAACAACAACAAACAATTCTATTGCGGATAATGTGTTTGCTTGAATCTAACTAGACAGCCAGTAAACCAAAGTCCAGATGGACTAGAAATGTTTTCCCTCCAGTTCTGAAAAGTGATGCAGATGCTGGAGGTCCTTGAAGCTGCATTCTGTCTGCTGGCCACCAGGGGGTGACTCCTCTCTGATTGTATAGAAGTGTATGAGGGAATGACCCTCCTCTCTTCAATCCAGCATGATGTTCATTTAGTACATTATGGTCCATTTAGAGTCCAACAGACCAGGAAGCAGGGGATGCTTTAGGGGCGGGGCTTACCTACTGATTGACAGGTCGTTACCACGCTACCAATGCAGTTAGCTACTAAGTAAAGTTGGAGTTGACCTTGAATCATGAAGCTAACTTTGTTAGCAGCTTCACACCAGAAGCCACATGGATCCAGATCCAGTAAGGTTGCTGCTCGTGGTGCCGCTCTGCTGCTCGTGTTCATCAGATCCACCCGTCGCTCCTCCACAGTCCAAATATGGTCACTTCCTTCTCTGGTTGCAAAAATACAAGATGGCGACGGCCAAAATGCTGAGCTTGGGGTGACGTCATGACTATGTTCACTTCTTACATAAAGTCTATGGTGGAGTTCAGTCACAAACACACACACACACACTGGTGGCCTCCTGGGCTGTAGATGGATAACAGATGAAGAACAAGAATGTTGGACGTGATCGTAAATCAAACGCCTCCACTGCAGCATTTTCTCTTCATATACATTTTCTTCTTCTTGTTCTGCCTCGTGAAAACGTGTCGACAGCTTTTGTGTTACTTTGTTAGTCGAGATGAACGAGTTAAAGCCTGGAAAGCAGACAGACAGCTTTGAAGTGAGGTAATATACGAGACATGAAGACCCTCCTCCTCGGATCATCTGCTGCTCAGAAACATCGTCACTGGGATTATTGGACTCAGGACCAACACTGCAGGTAACTTTTCTACTGTCGTCGCCTTTAAAAGCAGCAGTTTGTTCCCTGCAGATGTGGAGTGTAGTTCAGACGTGTGTGTGTGTGTTTTAGGATGAAGACTGCTGGACTTGTTTTCTTCTTGTCGGTGACTCTGAGTTCTGCTCAGAAACGGAGACTGGAGGGCGACAACAGGAACGAAGGTAAAATCACTTTCTCTATTTCATCTCAATGGGAAATCTTTCATGTGTCAGTAAGTATTTATGGTAATTTACAGTGAAAGTCTACATCTTAATATCTTTATCTTAATGTTTTATTTTACTACTGTTTTTTAATTTGAGTCCTGATTCGACTTTCAGATACATAGTCGATGAAATTCTGTAAATCTGTTTAGTTTTAAGGACTCTAACTTTGTAAATACCTTTAAAGGAAACCTGAAGACACATTTATAACATTAATCTTGGATATTTCATTTTCAATTGATTTTTATGTAATGGTATTCATTTTTATTATTGGCTTTTATTTTAAGCATTTTATTGTATTTTATGCAGGAATTACAGTGTATACAATAATAATAACAGCAACAATAATAATGAAAATAAAGTAATTAAAAAAAATTACTAAAACCAACTATAATAGTTTGAACCCGGATGTATTTTCACTAGCAAATCACCAAATCTGAAGACTCCTCTTACAGATACAGATTTAGATTTTGCATTCATTCCCTTTTTCCCCATTTCTCATATATTTGTTCTTTATCTATTTATTTTCTCGGTCTTTTCCTCTTTACTGATTTCTGACTTTCTTTTTGGCAAAAGTTACCTTTCGTCTTTGAATATTTTAAATACTTGAAGTTATTTCACTGTCAGTATTTTACCTTGAATTGAAAATGTCCCCGTTGTGCGCCTAATAAAGGTTATTATCTTATCTTACATCAACTGAATGCAGCTGCAGTCACTTTCCATGTGCTGTTGCTGATTTGATGTAATTCTTCCACCACAGAAGATCACCAAGTACCCATTTGAACACTGCCTTTGTTATAATAAACTTACCAAACCCATTAGTAGCTTTTCTTTTGACGATGTGGTTCAGACTAATTCCTGGTTCTCCACCTGCAGCAGAGAAACTGAACACCAGAGGATGTTCCAACCTCACGCTGGTTTTAGACAACTGGAAATACGCCATCATGACGCAGGTCAAAGACCTGCTCCTCCATGACCACAGCACCGTGCTGCCGGACTACGGGAGGTGAGGCCCCCAACCTGATGGACTGTGAGACGACGGGCCCCTCAATCCTTGAATTCTTTGTCTTAATTGAGACTCTTTCTTGTGTCGTGTTTTGCTGTCACATCGTCATGTTGTGAGTAAAGAGAGGTGGTTTTCCGTCCCTCAGGATCCAGCCGCTGTCAGATGCCCTGCGAGACCTCTACAAGGAGTTCAACACCCTGAAGGAGCGTCTCTCCGACCTCACGGCCAAGTTCGACGGGGTGGAGGGCTTCGTGGACAACGTGCGATCAGGAAGGAAACCTGCACTGCGTCGAGGAGAAGCTCGAGCCCCGGGATCGCTGCCTGGGGAGCCGGAGGCTGCAGGAAGCCGACCCCCAGGGAGGAGAACCAGGGTGGTGGTCCGGAGGATCAAAAAACCTGCAGGTCCACAGGACTGAAGCTTTGAGACGCAGCAGCATCATCCTGTTTGGTGAGGAGTAAAACGTATTATAGTCTACAGACAAGACTTTGTCCATCACAACCTGATTATTTGACCACATTATCATGAAAAACAAAGACGACATCGGCCTCTTGTTCTGTAATGATGCTTTCATGTAACTTGATTAAACTGAGACTGTTTCATTACCAGTTAAAAGTTCCTCACAGTACTTTAAGTCCAATGAAGTGCTCGGTGACATAAAAACTACATCTTTTAAAAACAGCCAGGCTGTTTGCTCCATTTCATCTCAGACGATCCACTCACCTGACACACAAAAGTAAAATCCCACCATTTTGACACACCTGCTACTTCCCCATAGGTGTTGGAAGAGAAGAGTTGAAAAACAGGCAAGCATTAACACCCTTTATGTTGGACACAAAAGCACTCAGTGAAACTAATACATCATTTAAATACTCTGGATGGTCTGTGATTAATAACAGAAATATAAGAATAATGGTGGTCCAACTTGTGTTTGTGGTGCTTAATGTCCTCTGTGACAACTCAGTGGAGACGGCACCTCCCTATGATAACAGGTTCAGGGACCAAACCATGAAGAATGAAGCACTGCATCTCCAAACCCAACACTATTGAGCAGAGGTCTTCAACGTTTCCAGGCCAAGGACCCCCAAGGCTGATAGTGACATGGAGGAGGAACCCCTATTACATATATCATAGTCAATAGGAAAAGACGGCCACCGCACACTGATAAGACTCTGCTGATGTACTTTTATTATGAACAACGCGTTTCGCTTTCAGCGTCGTCAGGTTCGCCTCTGGCGTTGCTGGGTGTGTTCATGTACCTTCGGTCACATGACCCAAACCATCAACAGATGGCAACAAAGTTTTAAAACAACACTCGTGATTATCATATGATGTATATGTACAATATAGCAACACTCAAATAAATCAAATAAATCAAAAAGGGAAGCAATACACCCATCACATACAATAGAATACAATAATATAATAGAAAGCCAAGTTATGAGTTGCGCAACGTAATCACAATCACCCAGCGGGTACAATGTATCACACCACAACAATAAATGTAACAATCAAGTTCAAAGAAAACAGCTCAAGTCCTGTGAGTCATTCATACCATACAGCTCGACAGTGGAGAGTTCGTTTATCCAAAAAGCCTCTCTTCTCAGTAGTTGTTTTATAATGTTACCTCCTCTTGGGTTAGGTTTTATTTTTTCAATGCCAATGAACCTGAGGGAGGCAGCAGAGCCGTGATTTTTATCTTGGTAGTGTTTGGCGATGGCGTATCCAGGTTGTTATTTCTGATGGCCGCTTTATGTTCTGCTATGCGCAATTTTAAGTTGCGTTTCGTTTGGCCAACATACATAAGCCCACAGGGGCAGATCAACACATAAACAACATGGGTGGAAAGGCAATTAATAAATTATTTTATTTTGTATTTCTTTCCTGAGTGGGGATGATTAAATGATTAAATGATTTAGTATCACATGTGTTGGCGCAATGCGCACATTTGCCACATCTATAGTTGCCATAAACTTGCTGGGACAGCCAATTGGTTTGTGTGGGTTCCATGTACATAGAACTGACCACCATGTCCCTTATGTTTCTACCTCTCTTATGGCAAAAGCGTGGTCTGGACGAGGATAGATGATTCAAGCTGGGGTCACATTCAAGTAGTTTCCAGTGTTTAGTGATGATCTGTTTGACTTGTCTCGATACTGTGGAATACTCAGAAACATAGGTCGTGGTATTTACATTTACGTTTTCATACTGTGTCGTAGGAGGATTTAATAATTCTTCTCTATCTCTTCTGTTGGCTTTTGCCATAGCACTGTCAATCATAGATTTATCATATCCCCTCTGTAGAAATCGTTCAGCCATTTCTTGTGCCTTAGCGTGATAGTCCCCTTCGTTGTTACAAATTCTTCTCAACCTGATAAATTGTCCATAAGGGATGTTGTTGATGAGGTGATCAGGGTGGAAACTTTCAGCATGTAAAACTGTATTTCTGTCAGTGCTTTTACGATAGATCGATGTATCCAAACTCCTGTTCTCATTCACTGAGATGAGAAGATCCAAGAAATGAATGGTTTCACGACTGTATTCCATAGTAAATTTTAAGTTAGGATAGGTTTCATTCAAAAAAACATTAAATGCCTCAAGCTCATCCTCACTACCTGTGAATACCATAATGATGTCATCAATGAATCTGCGAAAGAACAACATTTTATCAGCAAACGGGTTATTATTGAATATGTGCCTTTCCTCCCACAATCCCATGTACAAATTTGCATAGTTGGGAGCAAAGGGAGACCCCATGCTGGTGCCTTGAGACTGCAAAAAATATTTTTTATCGAACATAAAATAATTTGATTTCAGTGTAAACTTGGTCAACATCATGAGCAATTCAAAAGGGAGAACATCTTTTTTAGGTTCCAAATAGAAGTCCATGGCCTCTAATCCACCTTCATGCGGGATGTTGGTGTATAGGGCTTCAACATCAAAGGGGACCAAGAATGAGTTGTGAGGCATAGAGATGTTAGTCAAAAGGTTTAGGACATCCCTGGTATCTGCCACATATGATGGTAAAGTCTTTACAATGTCTTTAATAAAGAAATCCACAAATTGGCTTAGAGGTTCAGACAGCGAGTTCTTACTTGCTACAATAGGTCTGCTCGGTGGATTCAACAATCGTTGTGTATTTTGGGCAATAGATAGAAGACAGGAGTCATCGGGTGTTGTATTTGCAAAAACTCAAATTGTTTTTTAGTAATCCACTGGTCCTCCAGAGCTCTATTCAAGATAGAGTCTCTCTCCTCTATGAAGGTTTCCACTGGATTATGTGGTAACTGTCTGTAAAACGAAACATCTCCAAGTTGCCTAAAGGCCTCAGTTATATAGTCCTTGGTGTTTTGTACAACCACAGCCCCTCCCTTATCAGCTGGTTTAATCACAATTTTCAAATCATTTTGTAGTTCATTTAAGGCCTTTCTTTCCACAAAACTGATGTAATTCTTGACATTGTTTTTCGATTTTACAACAGTTTCAATATCTCTTTCCACTAATTTACTAAATGTGGCCAGAGTGGGGTTAGGTGCACCCGGAGGGAGGAAAGTGGATTTTTTCTTAATTGATTTTCCTATTGATTTTACGCACTCCTGCTACCTACCTGCACCTGAGGAACTGTGGCTGTGCAGGGAGATTTGCTTTTCTTTAACATATATCAAAGTGTTTATTAAACAGGCCAATATTATGTAGTGCAGCCTATAGGGTCATGTATTATTACTTTGCGATGTATACAAAGCCATTTAAATAAACTCATTTTAATTGGCATTGTCACACAACAGGAAAATGTATAGTTGCGTGCGGTAGGTTTTATTTTGGGTGTGTTTGAGGAAAACGAGTTTGGGATTAAAGTAAAGGTTTAAAGAGCCAGAGATGAAGGTGGCAGCTCCTCAAGTGCTAAATAAAATTCAGTCTAGAGCATTTTAGAGACACATGCAGATGTCTTCTGCATTTAAAGTTATTTTAAGACAGAGACAATAATTTTAGGATTGTATTTATTAACTGTAAACAGTTCCACAAGGCTGAAGCTCCGTCAAGTCTCCTGCAACACAAAGAAAAAAGGTAAATTATTCATGGTGAACAGCAAGACAACAGCCAAGATTGCATTTCCCACAATATACCTTAGACCTTGATGCCTCCTTTGGACCCAGTCCCTGGTGCAGCCTTGCCTGGGGAATTGACAGCCTTGGAGACAGAGACTGGTGGTTCAGGGTATTCTGGGGAGTAGTTGCTGTGGGAAAGGAATTCTCGGAATCGCCGGTAGCGATCTTTTGACTGGATGATGTAGAATGAGGGCGGCAGAGGGGACGTCTTACTCGCGCTCTGCTGTGTCTTGCCATCAGACCCCAAGAAGCTGAAGTTTGGGAACGCAGGACCAGAAAACGAGGAGTACTCTCCCGCTGCAGGCATGCTGGCCCACGGCAGGCCAGCTGGAGAACCAGCACCATAACCGGTATTGGAGGATTCAGGAGCAGCATAAACACCAAATGTTGGGTTGTAGAATGAAGGATCAGCACCTCCTCCAGGGGCTGCTGGGTTCTGACCTGAAACACAAGAGTCAAGGAGAATGTCAGGAAGGTTTGTGTAAAGTATAAAAAGGCATACCAATAAAAGTCTGGAATGAAAAGACATTGCAAGAAGTAGTTTGTTTTTCCAAGTAATCCACTTCAGCTTGTTTTTTTAGACTGTATACAGGAGAGCAGAGACAGAAGTCTGGGAGACTCACCACCTTTTGTTGCAGAGTAAATGTTGGTATTGGGATGAGAGTTGTAACCATAGTTGAAGGTTGTAGCAGTGTTACCTGCAGCAGGATTTGCTGGAGAAGCCCCATAGTATGCTGGAGAGGCCCGATAGGCTGGGGCTGCTGCCATACCACCTGAGCCCATGTTGAAGTTTCCACTGGTGCCACCAACAGAGCTAGGAGCCTTCTTCCCAGTGCCGGTAACTGGATGGACAGATTTAAGTCGAGAATGAACTTGTGCATCCAATACAGTCTGTGACAAAGAAGGGGAAACTCACATCCTTTAGTAGGGAAACAAGCACCACTGCTAAACAGCAGCAGACAGATCCAAGAAACCCTGGAAGACAGAGACATGAAGTCATTTCCAACAAAAAGTTAAATCAAACTCAAACAACCATTTACAATACTGCATGGACCCACTCAACTCACCTCAAAGACATCCCAGACACCATGTTGGACTTGAAACAGCAGCAGCCTGTGGAGGTTGTAGCCAGAAGCTCTGTGCTGTGAGGAGTGGCTCCTCTGGATTTATAGTGATGCTCCACACGAGCTCTGCACTAATTAAAGTCATTGATGACACCTGGAACCCAATCAGGCCTGATTGTGTCACAGGAGAGATGTGCACGTTGCTGCTGGAGGCCAAGTGGAGTCTGAACTTAGGGGGTTGTTGGTGAACCTGCATGATTTTCTTCTGAAATCTTCTCACTGATGGCTTCGTTTAGTGATTGCAGGTCATGTAGAGTCATCAGTGTTAAACTGAGACTGTTTCATTACCAGTTAAAAGTTCCTCACAGTATTTTAAGTCCAATGAAGTGCTCGGTGACATAAAAACTACATCTTTTAAAAACAGCCAGGCTGTTTGCTCCATTTCATCTCAGACGATCCACTCACCTGACACACAAAAGTAAAATCCCACCATTTTGACACATCTGCTACTTCCCCATAGGTGTTGGAAGAGAAGAGGTGAAAAACAGGCAAGCATTAACACCCTTTATTTTGGACACAAAAGCATGCAGTGAAACTAATACATCACTTAAATACTCTGGATGATCTGTGATCAATAACAAATATAATAATGGTGGTCCAACTTGTGTTTGTGGTGCTTAATGTCCTGTGACAACTCAGTGGAGACAGCACCTCCCCATGATAACAGGCTCAGGGACCAAACCATGAAGAATGAAGCACTGCATCCCCAAACCCAACACTATTGAGCAGAGGTCTTCAACGTTTCCAGGCCAAGGACCCCCAAGGCTGATAGTGACATGGAGGAACCCCTATTACATATATCAAAGTGTTTATTAAACAGGCCAATATTATGTAGTGCAGCCTATAGGGTCATGTATAATTACTTTGCGATGTATACAAAGCCATTAAAATAAACTCATTTTAATTGGCATTTTCACACAACAGGAAAATGTATAGTTGAGTGCGGTAGGTTTTATTTTTGGTGTGTTTTTTTGGAGGAAAACGAGTTTGGGATTAAAGTAAAGGTTTAAAGAGCCAGAGATGAAGATGACAGCTCCTCAAGTGCTAAATAAAATTCCAGTCTAGAGCATTTTAGAGACACATGCAGATGTCTTCTGCATTTAAAGTTATTTTAAGACAGAGACAATAATTTTAGGATTGTATTTATTAACTGTAAACAGTTCCACAAGGCTGAAGCTCTGTCAAGTCTCCTGCAACACAAAGAAAAAAGGTAAATTATTCATGGTGAACAGCAAGACAACAGCCAAGATTGCATTTCCCACAATATACCTTAGACCTTGATGCCTCCTTTGGACCCAGTCACTGGTGCAGTCTTGCCTGGGGAATTGACAGCCTTGGAGACAGAGACTGGTGGTTCAGGGTATTCTGGGGAGTAGTTGCTGTGGGAAAGGAATTCTCGGAATCGCCAGTAGTCATCTTTTGACTGGATGATGTAGAATGAGGGCGGCAGAGGGGACGTCTTACTCGCGCTCTGCTGCGTCTTGCCAGGAGACCGCCAGAAGTCATAGGACGCAGGACCAGGAAACGAGGAGTACTCTCCCGCTGCAGGCATGCTGGCCCACGGCAGGCCAGGTGGAGAACCAGCACCATAAACGGTATTGGAGGATTCAGGAGCAGCATAAACACCAAATGTTGGGTTGTAGAATGAAGGATCAGCACCTCCTCCAGGGGCTGCTGGGTTCTGACCTGAACGCAAGAGTCAAGGAGAATGTGTCAGGAAGGTTTGTGTAAAGTATAAAAAGGCATATAAAAGTCTGGAATGAAAAAGACATTGCAAGAAGTAGTTTGTGTTTCAAGTAATCCACTTTAGCTTGTTTTTTTTCCCTCTTTTAAAAAAAAAAAAAAAAAAAAAAAAAGTTGTATACAGGAGAGCCGAGACAAAAGTCTGGGAGACTTACCACCTTTTGTTGCAGAGTAAATGTTGGTATTAGGATGAGAGTTGTAACCATAGTTGAAGGTTGCAGCAGTGTTACCTGCAGCAGGATATGCTGGAGAAGCCCCATAGTATGCTGGAGAGGCCTGATAGGCTGGGGCTGCTGCCATACCACCTGAGCCCATGTTGAAGTTTCCACTGGTGCCACCAACAGAGCTAGGAGCCTTCTTCCCAGTGCCAGTAACTGGATGGACAGATTTAAGTTGAGAATGAACTTGTGCATCCAATACATAGTCTGTGACAAAGAAGGGGAAACTCACATCCTTTAGCAGGGAAACAAGCACCACTGCTAAACAGCAGCAGACAGATCCAAGAAACCCTGGAAGACAGAGACATGAAGTCATTTCCACCAAAAAGTTAAATCAAACTCAAACAACCACTTACAATACTGCATGGACCCACTCAACTCACCTCAAAGACATCCCAGACACCATGTTGGACTTGAAACAGCAGCCTGTGGAGGTTGTAGCCAGAAGCTCTGTGCTGTGAGGAGTGACTCCTCTGGATTTATAGTGATGCTCCACATGAGCTCTGCACTAATTAAAGTCATTGATGACACCTGGAACCCAATCAGGCCTGATTGTGTCACAGGAGAGATGTGCACTCCTAGTCTAGACATGAAGTCAACCACAACATATTAATGCCCTTCTCTCTCCTTCAAAACACTTCTTCAGCTTCTCCAAGGAACTTTATTTTGTGTTTATTTTGGCGCTCCAATGTGAACAAAAGCCATAGTGTTTCCTAGCACCAGCTTACCTTCAGAAAACCTGTAATTTTACTGCAGCAAGGTCTATCAGTCTGTCCCGCTAAGTCCTGGTTGTGGTTCTCCCGTGTCTCCCTTCCCTCTGGCGGGCCCAGCAATACGGCCTGGTCCAGGAGCCTGGTGTGGACACCCAGGAGTCGCAGGTCGAAGGCTGTAGAGAAGCCAAATCTGGGTCTGCCTGCTTTGGGCTGGTTTTTGCTGGAGGCCAAGTGGAGTCTGAACTGAGGGAGTTTTTGGTGAACCTGCATGAATAACTTCTGATAACGCCGGTACCAATGACACACATTTAGAATATCTCTACAGAAATAGACAATCTTCTCACTGATGGTTTGCTTTAATGATCTAGGTCATATAGAGGCATCAGTAGTATATTCTACCATCAGGTAGTTCCGCAGCATGAGAAATGTTTTCATAAATGGACAGGATTCTGACTCTGGGTTTAGTCCATAGACTTGTGCAAATATGAATATTTTCCTTCTTTGGGTCAACTTTGGGGTTGAAAGGGTATTTTGGTTGCTGCAGCTACACGTAAGCAATTTGACTTCAAACTGGGGGAAACCTCCAGTTCTAAGAAGTGAAGTAAAAGCTGATGGTTCATAAACTGTCATTCTCTCTGCTGGCCACAAGGGGGCAACTCTTCTCAGATTGTATAGATGTCTATGAGAAAATTACCCCACTTCTCTTGATGTATTATCTCAGTAAACATTGTAAACGTGAGTTTATGGTGTCAATCTCTAGTTTCAAGTCTTCTTCAATCCAGCATGATGTCCATTTAGTACATTATGGTCCATTTAGAGTCCACCAGACCAGAAAGCAGGGGATGCTTTAGGGGCGGGGCTACCTGCTGATTAACAGGTCGCTACCACACTACCAATGCAGTCTGTTTCTTCAAAATCAAAATATTTTTCAAGACAGATCTGATTCTGATAAACCCATTTAAAAAAATCCTTAATGATCAAGTATTTCCTACTAGCAGCGATGTTTCATTTACTGTGAACAGAGACTCCATGCTGCAATAAACTGTTACTGAGGTACACTTAAGTATTAATAGTAAAAGTACTCATTATGCAAAAAATGGCCCCTTTTTATATTGATGTTGTGGTTGGTTAAAGTGAAACAGTTATATATTATATGCTGAATAGTTTAATCCCTAACAATGCATTTTTACACAGTCCATGTGTGCAGCTATTATGAGTATTATTGTTGATATTATTATTATTATTATTATTATTATTATTATTATATCATTATAATTGATGAAATCGGTAAACAGCTCTCAAATAATAAATAAATATTTTTTCTAAAATATAGAATCAAAATAAAATTCATGTTTATTGTTATTTCCTTGGTGTTTTGGTTCATAACAATAAACATGGTAGGAGAAAGTAAAAAATATAACAACTAAGCAAAAGTCGAGAAACATGAACACAGAATATAAAAAGAAAATAACAATAATATTTACTGTCAAATATGTAGAATATATCTGTTAGTGCATATAAAATAGTTTTAAATATGTTAATAAAGTTGTGCCAAGTTCATTATCACCACTATTTTATTCCGGTTAAATTTGGTTATATTTATCTGTTATATTTAGGTTTTATTTACTGTTATAAACAACAATAATCCAACGCGCCAAATCACAAAAAAACTATTCAAATCCCCGTTTTTCAAAGGTTTCACTGGCGGTTGGACAACACCTGATAAGTTTCTTGTTCGCTGACTTTCTGAAAGAAACGAAACTGAAACGAGGATTCTTCCGCTTTAGGGACCGTCAACAAATGAGTCAGTTAATCGAGAGCGAAACACCTTCAAATCAGTTGATGAGCTGGTGATATTTTAAACAGAATCCTTTTAAACACGGTAAACACGTCGAGTCGTTTGTTTTACTAACTAACGGGGACAGTTTAGATGCAAAATAACCGCTGGCCGTAGAGCTGCGGAGGAATTTATCCGCACTCCCTTGGACGGACCGTCGGAGGCTGCACTGATGAAATGAACATTTCCTCAACAGTTCAGCGGTTGTTACCTGACAGGCTGTCTGACCGAGCAGGTAAGTCAACACACCACGCAGTCTTAAATGATCTGCTGATTTCAAATAAGGCTTCGACTAACGATTAAAATGTAAAGATTATATTTTGTTTTCGCTGTAACTCGATGATCGTGGTGATGTCGGGACTTTGAAGATGCTGATCCTGTTCTCGTCCTACTCGATGTTTTAAGTGTCCTGAGATCACTATTGTTGTGATATGACACTATACATAAACTGAATTGAATTGAAGTAATACGTCGATTATTTTCTCAGTCTTATTTGATTCATTGTTTTGGTCATTAAAGGTACAACAATGGTTAAAAAACTTCGATCAGTATTTGCCAAAGATGACAATGGCAATTTTTTTGGGGTCCCCAACTCGAATATATTCCTTCGATTCGGAAAAATAAACTGATGTGCCTTAAACTGTCATTATATCTGCTGGCCACCAGGGGGCATTGTGTAGAACTCTATGAAAACAGAACATAAAGCAGAGGGATGCTTTAGGGGCGGGGCTAGCGGGTGATTGACAGGTTCCTATCACGTATTTGTATTGCAGACTGTGGCATCATTTGTTTATTATAGCGGCATCACATGTTAAAGTAATTTATGGTTGTGCAAAGTACAAAGATGATGCACTTGGAAACTAAAGTTTCTTTGAGCCTCTCCCTTATTCACTGTCATCTAATTTATGCAATCGAATAGAATTCACTCAAAGAAATCTGCAGACATGGAGGATGTAACTGCATGTGATTTATTTATATTCAGAGACCGATAACAGGAAGTGGGACGCCCCAGAGAGAAGTCTCCCTAAAGATGGAGGAGGGAGCAGGAAACCTCCACAGCGCTGCTGAATCCGGGAAGACGGAGGATGTAGCAAGCAAAAGCCGCCGGAAAAGAAATAAGGTAGAAATGCAGCAGACTACAGACAGAATTTGAACCATCACACATCGAAACCAGATGTGTGATCCTCAATTAAAAGGTTGCATTAAAGGTTGTGTAGGTGATTCTTCTTAAGAAATACTGTTATATTACTTGAAATCCTCGTAACATACCGAAAGCAATGAATACATTAAATGCTCTCACAAAAAAAAAAAAACTTGTCATCTGTGTCAAAAAAAGTTGGGCCGTAGAAAATAAATGGACGGCCTGCCTGTCTGTCAATGCTGCTTACTTCCTGATTGCAGCACTCTGCCGACCTCGAGCACTCGTTCTGGGGGTTTGAACAGACGTCTGAATGAAGGGGCGGGACTTGTTCGGTTTGGGGATTTGTTCAAAGTCAAAATCTCTGTGGTTTTTCCAAATGACCTTCTCAACTCCTTTTTTTTTTTTTTTTTTTTTTTTTAAGCACTTTATTTATAGACTTTTTTCAAAACACAAAACAACACATCAACCCCGCCCACCTACTCCCATAAGGCCAAAAAAAGAAAAATGTGTATATATATATATATATATATATATATAGAAATGAATAAATAAACATAAAAAAAAAAAATAATAAAAAAAAAATAAAATGCAATATCTTCTTATTAATGTAATCTCACATAGTATATGTACTAAAGAAAAGCATTCATGTGTTCCTACGTGTGCACACAGATACATGAACACGCTCATATTCACGCAAATACACACGCACACACAAATATTCATACTCATACATGTACAAACACATATATCACTTACAATCCCGTATAAATGACATGATGGGGACATTCTAATCCACTACACGGATCCAGCTGGTCATTCTAAATGTACAAAGGCTGGCACGCCAGAGTGATGTTAAGTGAAAGATATGCTTTCAATAAACTCTATAAAGGGAGTCCAGGTTTTAATAAATCTGTCTTTGCTGCCGTTGTGGCTATATCTCAACTTCTCCAGTGGAATCATAGAGAGGACCTCCTTAACCCAGTGTTTGAATGACGGAGGTCTTACCGACTTCCACTGCATAAGAATCAATCTCCGTGCCATCAGCGTTAGAAACGCTATGGCATTCATCTGTAAGGTAGTAAAGTGTTCCTCTGAGGGTGTTGTCCCAAAGATGGCTATTACTGTCCCCAGGTGTTGAAGACTTAAATTACTGGGCAGGGAGCTGCTTAGGATGGAGACTGGCGAAAGTGGCAAACTAGATTCGAGTTCCATTGGGACCCACACTGGTCCCGTCTTGTTTTCGTGCATCGAGATCCAGTAATTCAATTTGGAGATATTTGCTGCCCAGTAATAAAATAGGAAATTAGGCAGGCCCAGTCCCCCCGCGCTCTTGGGCATCTCTGATGAAGTTCTTTTAATTCGTGGGGAGGAGGTGCCCCAGATAAAACTAGTGATATGACTATTCAATTGTTTAAACCATGATTTAGTTAATAGAATCGGGATCATCTGAAACAAATATAAAAACCTTGGTAGCACTGTCATGTTGATTGTGTTAACTCGGCCCGCTAGTGTAATAGGGAGAGCTGACCATTTAAGAAAATCCTGTTTGGTGCGTTCTAACAAAACTTTAAAGTTGTGGTCATACAGGTTTTTATATGACCGTGTAACGTTTATGCCCAAATACGTGAAAGCCTGTTGTTCTAATTTGAATGGGAAGCCGCTATAGTCGCTATGTTTAGCTAGTTGATTTATGGGGAAGAGCAAACTTTTTGTTAGGTTAAGACTGTAGCCTGATAGTGTTCCAAATTGTTGTAGTGTGTGTATAAGTTTGGGGATTGATTCCACTGGGTTTGATATATATAATAAAAGGTCATCTGCATACAATGAAACTTTATGCACGGTGTCATTTCTGGTGATACCCGTAATGCACTGTTGCATTCTCAAGGATGTAGCCAGTGGTTCGATGGCTAGATCGAATAAAAATGGTGAGCATCCCTGCCGTGTACCTCTATGTAGCCTAAAGTAATCAGATCTGATGGAATTTGTGCGCACTGAGGCCGTTGGCGATGCATATAATATCCTAACCAACGAGGTAAAAGCAGGACCAAATCCAAATTTATCAAGTACCGTAAATAGTTACTCCCACTCAACCCGGTCAAAGGCCTTCTCTGCATCGAGTGAGAGTACAACCTCCGCCTGCCGGGCTGAGTGGGTCGAATAGAGCACATTGAACAAACGCCTCATATTATAGAATGATTGTCTCCCTGGTATAAAGCCTGTTTGATCAGAATCAATAATTTTTGGTATCACTGTTTCTAAGCGACGTGATAAAACTTTTGTGAGAATCTTATAATCACAGCACAGTAGGCTGATCGGACGATATAAGCCACAGTCCAATGGGTCCCTACCTTTCTTCAACAAAACTGATATAGTAGCCTGTGTCATGGTGGGAGGAAGTTTCCCGTCTGAAGTGATTTCCTGAAACAATAAACGTAAAAAAGGTGCCAGCTTGGAAACAAATACCTTATAAAATTCTACGGGAAATCCATCCGGACCCGGTGTTTTTCTATTTTGCATGGATTTTATTGCCTGTATTATCTCCTCGGTTGTTATATGGGCATCAAGCATGTCTCTGTCCTCCGCGGAAACTTGTGGTAGAGTTAGGCTGTCTAAAAAATTCTCAGTGTCCGTAGCGTTCGCAGATGTCTGTGATCTGTAAAGTTCAGTATAATATGCTTTAAAACGATCATTAATGGTTTGTGGGTGTGAAGAAGTCGAGTCTGGTGAAACACGGATTTCAGGAATTGCGCTTTGTGCCATTGTTTGTTTAAGTTGATGACAAAGTAACTTCCCTGCTCTCTCACCATGTTCATAATATGTTTGTCTTGTTTTTAACATCATCCGTTCAGTCTGTCTTATAGAAAGGTTGTCAAATTCTGTTTGTAGCAATAACCGTCCCTTAAAAAGTTCAGGTGTAGAGTTGTGGGCCAATTGATTGTCTATATTCAATATTTGTTGGTTCAACTCCCTGAGGCGTTTATTGCGTTCTTTTTTCTTATGAGTTGCATATGAGATAATCTGACCCCTGAGATATGCCTTAAGTGACTCCCATATGGTAGCATATGGCATTCCTGGGGTACTGTTTGTCAGGAGAAAAAAGTCTATTTGGTCAGAGATACATTTTTCAAATGATGGTTGCTTTAATAGTAGCGGGTCAAGTTGCCATGAACGCTGGGGGACAGAACTGTCTGGAAATGACATGTCCAACTGGACAGGGCAGTGATCAGAAATTGTGATACTATGGTACCTGCTATCAGCTACAAAGGACATTGTCCTATAATCAATAAGGAAAAAGTCGATTCTTGTATACGAGAGGTGAACTGGCGAAAAAAAAGAAAACTGTCTAAAACTGGTTGGTGTGTCTCCAAGGATCATATAGTTTATAAGATTGCATGAAAGTAGTGCACCTGATTTGGACACATTCTTATTTTGTTTAGGATTAGATTTATCCAAAGCTGGCTGTAAAGTGCAATTAAAGTCTCCCCCCATTATCAACAAATGTGAATTAGGGTCTGGGAGTTTTCCCATAAGGCTAGAGAAAAACTGAGGGTTATCCCAGTTGGGGCCATAAAGATTGACAAGTGCCACCAAGTTACCATACAGCTTTCCTGTTACTATGATGAATTGACCCTTGTTATCTGGTATAATATTAACTGGCGTGAAAGGCAGACCTCTTCTAATCAGTATCGCAGCCCCTCTAGATCTGTCACCATAATCTGAATGAAATACCTGCCCAATCCAGTTTTTCTTCAATTTATCATATTCATTATTTCGGAGGTGTGTCTCTTGGAGGTACATGATGTCCGAACCTAATGTTTTCAGGCGTGTGAAAACCCTATTGCGCTTGATAGGATGTTGGATCCCTTTGATATTCCAACTAATGAATCTTGTCGAGCCTAAGCCCTGAGAGTTTATTGTTGTTATCTTTATATGGTGCGCAGATGCATAGCTGTGTGACCAGCTGGACTAGCTCAAGAAAAATACATGTCCCCACTACAATAATGGTTGTTGTGAAAAACATACAAGCATGTGAGCGTTTCTCATTTAAACCAAAAATAATTAAAAAAAGGCCTTGAAACCCTAAGCTGACCTGTATGAACACCCAGGTCGCTCTAGCCTCTCCTAACCCTAGGCTTAGTCCCCTCATAAGTATACTGGGTTAACACTAAACACTCCACTAAGAGCCCCAGAACAAAAAGGCAACGATTGTAGCACTCAGTAGTATTTAAATTAAATGAACCATAAATGTAAGCGAATAAGATTGGTAAATAGAAAAGAAGAGTAAAATAATTAAATAAACAGATTGTTTTGAGTGGTCTGCCATATGACAACAAAGCTGGTGGTAGAACTGTAAATTCAAGGTAAAGTTTAGCTTTTCAGCAGACTGAGAACAGTACTTGTAAAGTTATAATAAATGTCTCTATGACTCCAGAATATATTCCTTGTCCTAACAGTCACTCACTGCGAGAAGCCCCCTGTGTGGAGATATTCTTCGAGATGTAAACCTGCGCTTCTTCTGGCGTGGAGAAGATGACCTTCTCAACTTTTAATGTGCATTTCAGGAACAAGGAGCAGGCGACGACGGCGGGAAGGCCTCAGACAAAGAGAAAAGGAAAAAGAGAAATCAGAGGAGGAGACGGAAACGGAGCATCTCGAGCGTCAAAGGAGACGACGATGTGAAAAGTGAAGAAACTGAAAAAGACGAGATGGAGGTCGTGGAGACAACGAGCAGCCAAATGCGGGGGAATTTTACCAAAGAAGCACCACAGCTTTATCCTGAAGTGGAGGAGAGAGTTCAGGCTGTGGAGGAGAGCGTTCAGGCGATGGAGGAGAGAGTTCAGGTACAGGTTGTGGAGGAGAGCGTTCAGGCGGTGGAGGAGAGAGTTCAGGTACAGGTTGTGGAGGAGAGCGTTCAGGCGGTGGAGGAGAGAGTTCAGGTACAGGTTGTGGAGGAGAGCGTTCAGGTGGTGGAGGAGAGAGTTCAGGCTGTGGAGGAGAGAGTTCAGGTTCAGGCTGTGGAGGAGAGAGTTCAGGTTGTGGAGGAGAGCGTTCAGGTGGTGGAGGAGAGTGTTCAGGTACAGGCTGTGGAGAAGAGCATTCAGGTTCAGGCTGTGGAGGAGAGAGTTCAGGTTCAGGCTGTGGAGGAGAGCGTTCATGCGGTGGAGGAGAGCGTTCTGCTACAGTCTGTGGAGAAGAGCGTTCAGGTTCAGGCTGTGGAGGAGAGATTTCAGGCCATGGAGGAGAGAGTTCAGTCCATGGAGGAGAGATTTCAGGCCATGGAGGAGAGAGTTCAGGCCGTGGAGGAGCGACGCCACCAGGACGCCAAGATGGTGGAAGTTCAGACTCAAACAAGGAGACCCCAAGGTGCAAACAAATTCACACAAACGCCGCTTGTTTTCCAGAGTGACGAGGAAACTCAGACGGACATCGCCGACGCAAAGCGAGATGACACACACAACGATAAGACTAGACCTGAGACAAAGGATGATGTCATGACGAGGGAAAAGCGAGACAAACGAACACCCGGACCCAAACGGCGAGGCTCTGTTCAGGCTCCGTTCACACAAAATAAAAATCCAAATGATGACGGGGCGACTTCAGACTCAGCCAAAGATCGGCGCCCTGAGAAGGAGGCCAAGCAGAAAGAGGAGGACCCCCCTGCAGGAGGCTCAGGTGGTCCCGGAGACTCCCAAGGTGCCACACCAAAGTCTTACGCCAAAGCTGTGTCTGGGCAGGACGGGGCTGAGAAACGGTCTGGCGTGGAGGCCTCCAGACCTGATAAACGCACAAAGACCCCCCAAAGCACACGGTGAGGCCGACATTCAGAGCGCCATCAAAATACCGCGGTTCACCCTCTGATCGTAAACGTACGTCTTCTTCTTCTCTTCCCTGCAGTGATCGAAGCCCAGTGAGAGCGCCGCCTTCCGTTCCCACGTTCACCATTCACATCTACGCTGTGCTGGACAAAAAGTTCCGCTTCACCCAAGACCACGACACGCTGGTTCTGTGTTATGAAGGAGGCAGTTTGCCCTTAAACATGACACACTTTGTGTGAGTATCGATCATCGCGTTTAAGGTCGGATTCTCGGTTTTCATTGGAGGGTTTTACATTGTTGTTTTATAAGTGTAATGGAAACATCGGTCACCACATCAATTTGCTGAATTTCTTTCATAGTCTCACGATACGAAAATTTCATGTCAGAAATATTCTGGCAAATCTTAAAACTTTTGTTGTGATAAAATGTAATTGAATTAAATAATATGATCACAAATTAAAAGGTCTCCCTGCATCAATAAAGGAGGGGGAAAGTGTTTAATTTTATTTTTAAAGGATATTTAAGATTATTTGGATAATAGAAATTCACCACAATCGACTTATTGATTGTTTTTTTTTTATCCCGATCGGAGATAAATTCCTGAATGAAAAGATTGAGATCGCCTGTTAATTCCACCTAAATGTGTGAATGTTTCTGTAATCGGAAATTATCAGCCGGAAATGTACCTTGATATTTTAAGAAGTAAACTACATTTTACTGATTATGGTAAGTATTGGTAAGTATTTATTTATTTAAATCAGGACTTGCTAGTCCACCTTAAAAGTCAGTCCACCTTAAGTGTTCCTGAGCAGTTAAAGTTGTTGCTAACTTCAGTGCTAACCCCCTTCTCTTTAATTATCAGCTGGCTTATCAACAACGACTGTTGAACTGTCAAATAAACTGTACCCACAATGCACTTGCCTTACTGGGATCGGGTTTAACAAAGTTTATTTGCAATGTGGTATTGTCATTTTTTGCTGAAATGAAAGATTTTCTTTGTCTTTCAGAATTTTCTGACATAATGTTGTGTATTGATATTTTATCACAAGTCATTAAAACAAATGTTCGCTATTTCTTTGTGTAGTGGACTAAAACATGGAGGATATCTGGTCGAAGCAAGTTTCCCGGTTGAAGAAAGGCACTTGGAGAGGGGAGGATGGTGGACTTACTGGTATGGAGTAAAACAGCGAAAAAAAGAAATAACTGAAATTACCACCAGAGACATTCAAATTCCTTTGGACCAGAACATTAAAGGTAACAATAAACAATTCACCATTTGGCTCCAGCATGGGGACCCACTTCCGTCGTCCCGAGCCTTAAACACAATCCACCTGTGTTTCCTTTAGAGCTGCACCTTTACGAAGGCTTCATCCCTCGTCTGAACATGCAGAGAGGTATTTGGCAAAGTGGCCTTCGAGTGCTCGGCTTGCAGCAGTCGAGTGGTGTCGAGGTCTCGGACGCCTGGCAGGCCTCGGCGACCCACCTGCTGACCCGGATCTTCCAGAAGTGGACCCCGGCGGACAAACAGAGCACCGAGAGCTTCTGCTACAGCTTGGACCATTTCAGGAGGAGTCTCGGTTCTGCACACGAGAGGATGGCATTCCCGGACCAATCACGACCCCCCATGGTCAAGGTCGGTGCAACAGGAAGCAATCGTCTGATAAGACGTCCGGTGTTCCACCAGTAACCAAATGTTTCTTTCTATTCGAAGACGTCAGACCTGATTGAAGAGGCTTTGGTTCAGATGTTGAAAGGAGAGCCGAACGAGAAGCTCCCAGCAGGCAGCTGGAGGGGCACCAGTCCTCTGGTCCGGGGCCTGAGTGTGTTCCTGGTCAGCAGACGTTGTAACATCAACCTTGGGGGGAAAGGCTGGGCTGATCTGTGTCTCCTGGTGTCCTCGGGGGCCACGATGGACAAGGAAAACCTGGACTCTTTGCTCAGTTCTTTCCAACAGCCACAATAGTAAGTTACCTGGTGTATGACCTGGTGTATGACCTGGAGTGTGACCTGGTGTATGACCTGGAGTGTGACCTGGTGTATGACCTGGAGTGTGACCTTGTGTATGACCTGGAGTGTGACCTGGTGTATGACCTGGTGTATGACCTGGTGTATGACCTGGTGTATGACCTGGAGTGTGACCTGGTTTCTAACCTGGTGTGTGACCTGGTGTATGACCTGGTGTATGACCTGGTGTGTGACCTGGTGTGTGACCTGGTGTATGACCTGGTGTATGACCTGGTGTGTGACCTGGTGTGTGACCTGGTGTGTGACCTGGTGTATGACCTGGTGTGTGACCTGGTGTGTGACCTGGTGTGTGACCTGGTGAATGACCTGGTGTATGACCTGGTGTATGAACCGGTGTATGACCTGGTGTGTGACCTGTTGTGTGACCTGGTGTGTGACCTGGTGTATGACCTGGTGTGTGACCTGTTGTGTGACCTGGTGTGTGACCTGGTGTGTGACCATGTGTGTGACCTGGTGTGTGACCTGGTGAATGGCCATGTGTATGACCTGGTGTATGACCTGGTGTGTGACCTGATGTATGACCTGGTGTGTGACCTGATGTATGACCTGGTGTATGACCTGGTGTGTGGCCTGGTGTATGACCATGTGTGTGACCTGGTGTATGACCCGGTGTATGACCCGGTGTATGACCTGGTGTGTGACCTGGTGTATGACCTGGTGTATGACCTGGTGTATGACCAAGTGTGTGACCTGGTGTATGACCTGGTGTATGACCAAGTGTGTGACCTGGTGAATGACCTGGTGTATGACTTGGTGTATGACCAAGTGTGTGACCTGGTGTATGACTTGGTGTATGACCAAGTGTGTGACCTGGTGTATGACTTGGTGTATGACCAAGTGTGTGACCTGGTGTATGACCTGGTGTATGACCTGGTGTATGACCTGGTGTATGACCTGGTGTATGACCTGGTGTATGACCAAGTGTGTGACCTGGTGTATGACCTGGTGTATGACCAAGTGTGTGACCTGGTGAATGACCTGGTGTATGACTTGGTGTATGACCAAGTGTGTGACCTGGTGTATGACCAAGTGTGTGACCTGGTGTATGACCTGGTGTATGACCAAGTGTGTGACCTGGTGAATGACCGAGTGTATGACTTGGTGTATGACCTGGTGTGTGACCTGGTGTATGACCTGGTTTGTGACCTGGTGTGTGACCCGGTGTATGACCTGGTGTATGACCCGGTGTATGACCTGGTGTATGACCCGGTGTATGACCTGGTGTATGACCATGTGTGTGACATGTTCTCTGCCCGTGTCGCCCCGTCAGCGTCCTGGTGGGTCTGATGAACCACTGTTTGCAGTACACGGTGTCGGAGATGGTGCTGCTGGTTCCTCTGCTCCTCAGACTCCGGCAGCCGGGAGCCGAGGCTCAGAAAGTGGGTCCAGCTGTGGAGGAGGAGAACTGGTCCGGACTAGAAGCGGTCTATTTCTGCAGGTTCAGGGAGAAAATGCAGAACCAGCCTGACAAAAGGAAGTGAGTTCGACTCTTTCTTTACCTTAAAAAAAAGTGCATCATTAAGAAACCCCAAACCATTTTGTTTCAGCTGAAATCAACAATTCTGGGTATTTAGTAGTTTGCTTGATGGATTAAGGTTAAAATATGGATATTTTAATGCAAAATATTACATGTTTTTTTTTTAGGAATGTGCATAGCATAGCCCTGCTGTTGCAAGTTAATTTTACTATTGGCTGATCTGGAGCCAGGTGACGGTGACGTTCCCCTTTAAATAACACGTTGCTGCTCCACAGGAGAATGCTGAGTCTGATCCAGACGCACTTACCTGAGGCAAAAGAGTCACCGTTGCTCCTGATCAGCTGGTCGGCTCTGGTTCCGTTCGAGGATCTCCCTGAATTTTCTGAACTGACGGGAATCCCTGCCGAACACCTGATCCAGAGTCTGTTGTACCGGCTGAAAAAATGTGGCGAGTCGAGCGATCTCAACAGACCACAGGAGATTGTGAAGGTAGAAAAAAACGAACGTAAACAAATAAGATATTTAGCATTTAAAATAACTTGTTTCATCGTTAAAATGTTCTATATATGCAGAAAACGCTGAGCCGAATCCTGCTGCAGGTGGACCAAGAGAAGGACCGGTAAGGACGTCTGAAAACACTGATGCACGGCGGTCCTCCTTCTCTTGTGTAACCTCTTTGCTTCGTGTCTGTAGAATGATCGAATGTGGAAACGTCAAGCCGGCCTTCCTGAGCAGCGTCGGTCTGGTGAGCAGCACGTGCCAACTCGTGCGACTCGTCCCGTGGTACGAGTCGGCGGTCCTGTCCTACCGGCTGCTGGTGAAGATGGCCGAGATGTTGGAGGCCAAACTGAGAAGCGAGGTAGTCGTCTCTTCGTCGTGTCCTCCGACCGCTTCGCTACTGAACAACTTTAATTCACTTTGTTACTTTTTGTGCCTTTCAGTCCTCAGACGAAGAGTTTGAACCCCTGAAGCAGAAATTGTTGGACGACCTCCAAACTACAGAGCAGCGAATAACTGAGTGGAGAGACGAACTGCTGCAAAAACCCCTCGTAACGACGACGGCGGTAAACTTTCTCAACTATCCGAAGGAAATCGAGGTACGCGGTTCAACGGAGAATCAGTCCTTCTCATTTATTATTATTTAACTAAGACAATCTCAACAAGATTAAGAATCTCTTCGACAAGGTGCATCCTGATGTCATCTCGACACATAAAACAGATGTAAAAAAACAGCAAAAAGTTAAAAAAAGCATAAAAACGTAAAAAAAAAGAAAAGAGATGCCATAACAAACAAATTACGTCAACCAAAGAATTCAGTGTCATGATAAATACTTTCAGTAGTCAAATGATCATTAATCCTGCTAATCCGTGCTCATCAAATATTCTAAAATGTCTCTATAGCCTTACAAATATTGACGATATGCTTCTCAATATTTGTCGGTGCATCAACAATTTATCTATTTGATCTGAAATAACGGTGGTCCTGGAGTGAATACGAGTTTCACGTCGTCCTCCTACTTGTCACACGAAGTTTCAGTTGGTTGCATTCTGTAAACTCACAGCTAGATGTCGCCAAATCTGACACACTGAAAGTAAAACACTGTTTTTGTATTTCAGGATTGTTTTACTAATTAAATGTATCGTGGCCCCCGAGGACACCAAATGTATAGATTTGTTGATGCACTTAAATTTCTCCTCAGATGTGGGATGCGCTGCTGAAGGTGGAATGCTCTCTTGAGGAGGTTTCGTCCCGTTGGAGGCGGAGCCTGCAGAAAGACCTGAAGAAGAGGATCTACCAGGTCAGCGAGCGTCTATTGATCAAATGTAGAAAAGACACTTTTTGAATTGTTTCAGTGACATCTGAGGCTCAAACCTGGATGATCTAATGTAATGATGTTTTCCCGGCAGGCGAGTGAGGAGGACCAAGTGCTGCTCTGCTGCCTCGACTCGTCCGTGGCGGCCATCAGGAGGAGCGGCGACGTCGTACAGACCTGTTTCCACGAGCTGAGTCAGTCTGCCATCAAGACAATCTGCCAGGTACAGCTGGACTTTATCCTGTGGCCTGAGCTCTTGGTTCTTTTAGACTCATAAATTGTAGCTACATTTCACATCATTATTATGTTAAAAGAACAAATGAATAAATTATCCTACGTTTATGTTTTCAGAGAGAGCAGGAGGGAGACCTGATGCAGAGTCTCATCTCTAGGGTGAAGAACCCCCCTGATGTCGTCCTGTCTGCTGTTTTGATTGAATCAGCTGCACGGTTCAGAGACCGGCCGGTTGTCCAGCTGCTGGACCCACAGTCCGCCATGAACCCCCTGCTCTCTCACAGTACCTTATCTCTTTATTCACCTCATACATCTCTGTATTTTCTTTTTCTTATTTTCTCTGTTTTTCTAACTTTCTAATGCCATTGTTGTGGTCCAGCTGAGTGGAAGTCGATCCAGGTGGATGACACTGCAGGGCAGGTGGTCCACAGCTGTGTGACTGTGCTGCAGTCTCTGGTGGAGTCTCTGGTCCAGGGACACGTCCCCCTGGGACACCTACAGACCTGCCTGAAGTATACCAAGCAGTTTAAGAGTCTTCATCAGCAGTGTAAGAACCGTAACAAGCGTTAAGCCTACAATGATTCCTGCTTTAAATAGCCCCTTATTGGGGGGAAAAACTGTGCTAATTAATAAAAGCTGTATCGTGTCTTCCACAGACAAGAAAAACACCAAATGTGAGACGGTTCCTGTCAGTGCAGATGCTGTTTTCGCTCAGCGAGAGAAGGAATTAAACTCTTTCATGCAGCGGAAACGGCAGATGGAAACACTAATAAAGATGGTAGCCAAGGTTACAGACAGCATCACAGGTAAACGAGTACAACTTCAATTTAGTTAAACGGCCAGTGTGTAGGGTTTGGCGGCATCTAGCAATGTGGCTGCAGATTTAAACCAACTGAATACCCGTCTGCTCCAGAACCATGGTGTCACCATACCATAATAACACTGCTTCAGTAGCAACGTTGGACAGGTGGCGTTACCCCGGTTTTGCATTCTGCGACTCATGTTTCCACAGTTTCACAGAATGACAGTGGCCTTCAGGTAACGTAGAAATATGAGAAGTTCTCTTGAGAGCCCTTGTTTGGCTTTGTCCCTTCTGGGCTACTGTAGAAATATGGCAGGCTCCCTGAAGCGGACCTGCTCTATATGGAGATATGAATGGTAGGGATACCATTGTTGGGTATCAGGTCCAATACCGTGCTTAGGTTCTCGATAAACTACCACGCCCGATACCAATAACGCAAGTGCATTTTGGGTACAGTTTATTTGACAGAACCTGTCTTGTTGTAAAGTGAAGGGGGTTAGGCCCCAAAGTTAGCAACAAATCTGGCTGCTCCGGCTCACTTAAGGTAGACTGACTTTTAAGGTGGACCAGCACTATTCTCGAATTGATAAGCTGCTCCTCTGAGCTTTTTTATCTTTAATATTTATTTTAATTAATTTAATTGTTAAACTGATAGCAGGTTAAACAGTTCATTATTAACATTCCTACTGCAAACTCTGCTCTGTTGTATCAGGAAAACACAAAGTTGAATGTTAAATGTTATTTTTTATTTGTTAGCGACTGTCCTTTCAGAAAGTCTAACTTAGGCTTTAGTTTCAGGTGATCATATACAGTACTTATGAATTTTATATTCCATGTCTGCTCATAGATCCTCTGAAAAGCTAAACTCCGGCCCTTTAAATCAAAGATCTTTAGCCAACAGTTGCGTTATGTGTTGTGGATTTATCGTACGTCTTCATCAGTAACATGCTCCTCATTTAAACAGTTCCTGAGATGTCGGCTCTCGAGACGCAGCTCAATGCAGACCTCCAGAATGTGAGCCTGAACAAACTGGTGCTCGTTCAGCCCTTTGATGCTGAGGGGAAGCTGGCGAAGGCGGGCCCCTCCCAGTTCCTCTGGAGTAACACCAGTTTGAACATCCTCAAAATGGCCCGCGAGATGCACAAACTGAGTCACAGCAACCTGATTCTGTCTTCCTGGGTGGAGAGGGCTGCGTATCTGGCGTTGACGAGCCAAACCTGCTCAGGCCCTGTTCCGGTCACCTTAACAGAGATCTACGAAAACATCTGGCAGCCGCTGCTGGCGGAGTTCTGTCAGCTCGGTGTCAGCATCGCAAATGCAGACATCACTTTCAGGGAGGTCGATCAGGTTTTGGTGAAGTCTGGCGACCAGGGTGACGGGAAGCTGATGGAGAGGGAGCTGAGTCTGATGCACGAGACAGCCTGTGAGTCCGGACAGATCGGACCTGAGGGGAAATGGGTGGAGCCGAGAATGGCTCAGATCCAGGAGTACCGACAGCTCCACGAGGCCGCGGCTGCAGCCAGCGCGTTGCTGAGAATAGCTGAAAGGATGAAGCTTTCTGGGAACCTCACAGAAATCGACACACTCAGCCAACTGGTAAACGTCTTGTTGATTTATTACATTTTGATTTAAGGACATTTCAAACATTATATAAATGAATAGCAGGTGGGGAAAAGTGACATTTTTTAAATATTACACACAGCTGCATAATGATTACATTTGTAAATCTGTCGCACTATTTCACTTGGTTTTCTTTTGAAGAAAAAGTATTTGAGTTGTATGCACGGCTCCTCCACAGGAAGAAGACACCTTTAAGCAGAGGGCCCTTGGGTCCCTCAGTGACGATCTGCTTCGTGCCAAACGCCAACTCTCTTCCGTCACCAGGCAGCACACCGCCTGCCTGGAAGAGTTTCTAGCGAGCCAGACTCTGGTCACCTGGGTCAAAGAGAACCTAAAAAGTGAGGGGGAAGAAATCTCCACGTAAATGCAAAAACATTAATTGTCTTTAGGTTGTTTTTTGCCTGCTCACCTCTATGCCAACTCAACAGATATGAGCGATGTGAAGGTGTATGTGGACCTGGCGTCCATATCTGCTGGAGAGAACGATGCCGAGATCGACCAGGTGGCCTGTTTCCACGATGCGGTGATGGGTTACGCACCTCTGCTCTACTCCCTCCCCCCTGGGGCCGGCTTTGAAAAGTTCATGAAGTGTGCTCAGCAGGTGTGGGACACCCAAAACAGAGACGAGAAGCTACCGGACAAATTGGTATAAACCTCCCCCGTACTTGTAGGTAGAACCAGAAGCCCTTTTTCTGTAGCAGATCATGACGCATCTCCGTTTTCCAGAGAGAGTCGACCCGCTTGCTGAGCTGGCTGAAGGCCCTGAAGGAGACCCACGGCTCCGTGGAACAGTCCTCCCTCTCCCTGGCTTCTTCTATCAACGCTCACGGAGTTTATAACATTGGATGGTCTCACCGCAACACAGAGAAGGTCAGCGATAGATCAAACATACCAGGATGTACGGCCTCGCTGACCCAGTTCATCTTAATCATTTAAGATATTTACATATTTTCTTGCGTCTTGCCTGCAGAGATGTTTACAAAGTATGGTGCAGGTCACGGTGAAGAAGGATGCAGAGGAGAAGAGCTACAAGCTGGAGGAGCTGCTGGAGCTGCAGAACAAACTCATGCTCATGTCGTCCAAAGGGGAGCACGGCCGAGAGCAAGTCAACAGGTTCACCGAGGTCGGCGGCATTTGGTGTAACTTTGGGTTACGTTGGGGATGTTTGGACTACTGAGCACCTTGAGTTATCTCTTGCTCCAACAGATTATTTTATGTTTTTAAGTGATGAAATTGAATTATATAGTAGCACAGGGTGTATATTTGGTGATATTAAGCCATAACTTTATTGTAAGGTGATCAGACTTCTTGGTTTGTCCACGATTGTCCCGCTTTCGAGTCTAGAGTCTCGAGTCCCAATATCTGTAACACACTTAAAAACTAAAAAAAAAAATATTATTCCCATTTTGTGTGAAAGTACCCAAGACACAAAAACAGGAAAAAAAACACCCCTAGTGTGTAAAATGATCGAAAAGTGTGTTAATGATCTATTCGAGATTAACTGAATAAATCCCTATTCTCTTGTCCACATGCGCTGCAGGTTTTCGAAGGAGTTCAGCGACTGGGCAACACCCTTCTTCAAATGCAAACATCCGGCAACATGCTGTTCAGGGATTGGCAGGCCGAGGTCCAGTGCTGCCCACAACAGCAACCGTGCATCAGAGCCACCTTCTCGTCCCTGCGGGGTAAAGAGATGGCGTACAACGGCGAGGTGACGCAGCAGCTGCATGAGCTGGCCAAATCCATGGATGGCTGCGAAAAGGAATGGCGCTCCTTCATAAGCGAGATGCGCACCAACTTCAAGTTGCTGAACCACTACACCTCGGAGCAGATGGTGTACCTGTGCCACTGGATACACAAAGTGTGTCAACGGCAGGTGGCGGTTCCTCCACAGTTATGGCTTTTACTTTTTCCCATAAAGCCTCAGTGCACTCTAACTGATGTCAGAATAGCTTACCATAAAGCAGCAAGTGCGACCTCAAAGCATGATGAACTGAAAGATGTGGAGTTTGACATCGAAGACCAATTGGTGTTGGATCCTTCGATGGACTTGATGCAAGCTTCGCCAGGAGACGCTGAAGAGGAAATGGACGAGGCTCCTGATTTGATGGAGCTTTGCTCAGAGGATGAAGGCATCATAAAATGCGACGATGACGCTGCTGGAGGCTCACGACTTGGACAAACCGATGGCACCAGGAAGTGCGATGAGGACAGTCTTGAAAAACTCTGGTGTAACTTCAAGGATGACATGCCACAGTACCTCGATGAGCACTTGGACATCTCGTCTCTGGCCCACTTCCTCTCCTGCCTCTCTGACATGGACCAGCAGCACACGATCAGGAACCTTTCACCGGTTCTCCAGGAGGGGAAGCCTAATCTTGTGCTCTGTCCCAGTGCAGAAGTTTTCATCACCGTCATATCTTTTTACATGCAAAGTCCCGAGCAGCCTCTTCCATCTACCGACGAGGTTCTAGTCTGCAGGGAGGAAACCACAGAGGAAGATGTGGAGATCTTTCTACGCCGAGCTCTCGGCCAAGGATCCGGAAAGGACTGGCAGAAGATATACACTCTCGTCAATCCAGGGCTCCTGGGATACGATGTCAGTGTGGCCTTGGGGGACTTCTTTGAGGGCCTTGAGAGAACTGCCAACCCGCATTATCGCCTCATGATAGTCAGTCCAGTTGGGCACCAACACAGATATGTGCCCTCTTTCTTCAGCAATGACAAAGTACAGGCTAGCGTGACTCTAACGGCTGAGAAAGCCAGAAAATATCTACATCACCACTTCAAACAAAACATGCTCCCACAAAACCCTGTTGCACAGGTTTCTCCAGATCAGCTCTCAGTCTGGATGGTGTCATCGGTACGCCCTGCAGTAGGTAAGGGTGACCCTTACTGGCATGCCATTACGAAAAATGATCATACAATGGTGGTAAAGAATAGAAATCGTTTTCAAAAACTGCGTTGTTTTGTTAAATGCTGTCACTTGAAAACATTACAATATTAAGTTAAAGAAGGGGGCTTTCAGTTACAACATGTATATTGATTCATTAAAAATGTCCCTGACAGATTACATGTTTTTGTCTTATCAACAGGGAAATCTCTTTATGTCGATCGTTTATTTGAGAAGTTCCAGCAGAAATCTCCCAGAGCAGAACATATCAGGATGAGACTGATTGAGCCATGCGTTGATATTGACTCTTTGATTAAGAGTCTATCGGAGAAACTGGAACCCTTGAGAGACCAGGACCCTGTTCTCCTGCACATTGACACGGCTGGAGTGAGTATGGAAGCATTTAACTTGGACTTTCACTGATCTCTGTTGTTGGTTGTTGTACTTGAGTCTTCTTGTTCACTTGTGTTCCCTGTCAGGTTCGCTCAGGTCTGGAGGAGCTCCTGTTTCATCTGTTGGTTCTGGGCTGTTTGAGCGACAGCCATGGCGTGCTATGGAGAAGAAATGTTGCCCATTTGATCACGGTTGAGGTCCTGAGAACGTACAGATCCACTCAAAACCAGCCAAAGGAGGTATTACTTTTTCTTTTGGTCTTTTTCAGATAACCGTCAGGAAATCTAGTTTTAAAAGTTCATGTGGTACAAATCTTCAGACATTAAACAAGACTGGACACCTATAATGTTTTAGCCGTCAAGTCAAAGCTTTCAAGAAAAGCATGTTCTTATATTTCATATCACTTAGCATTGAAAAGGGTAGAAGAACACTTGCATTAGTGACCATGCAGTCATGTTGTAGAACCCACTTCAAACTGTTTACTGTGGTCATTTGACTGGTAAAAAAGAAAATGGTGTTTGCTGTTAGTTGTTATGGTGACAACACATGGCAGTGGGGCCGGGAAGAGAGTCAACACAGAACACGACTGATGGCTGGCTAGTTAGCTAGGTGGCTGGTGAGTTAGCTAGGTAGTGTAGCATTTTGGCATGGCATAATTAGCAAGCTAGCCAACTAACTAACCAACTGGCCACGTAACTGGTTACAAAGAGCAGGACAACGCTGTCACTCATCCAGCAATAGCAATGTGCTAATGACCTTGAGGAGCTAGTAGCTAGAAAAGCACTATATAAATGCATTTTGCCATATTATGTAGTTCATACTCACCTGCTTGTATTAACGTGGGGCCACATTGATGTTTGAATACAATGCCTTCAATTTCCACTTATTTACAAGCATTTTTTCAATTATTTAAACAGTTAAGTCTGAGGTCTTGAGATGTTTTTGAAGTTTCAGATTAGGGGGTTCTGACTCTTTTTTGAAAGAAATTTCAATCTGACAAAAATGACACCAGGCTACAATTGATTTCACAAATCAATGTGCTGAATTTGTTCACACAGATGAAGCTTGGACTTCTTGACATTCTGCCGACCATCCATTGTAGGCCTCCAACAGAAGTGAAGCAGTTGTTGGCCAGTAGAAGGGTGTCAACAAAACAGACCTTCGATCCACTCATGGATGAGCAGGAGTTTTGCAGTGAGGGTATACAAAGACCCTATCAGTACTTAAAGCTCTACAGACAGAATCAGAATCTGGATGGTTTTAAATACCGGGAAGGGTCCAAAATGGGGGATCCCATTGATTGCATCAGTCACTTTCTTTTTTACTGTGGAATGCAAGATCCGTCTTGGGCTGAGCTGAAGAACTTCTCCTGGTTCCTCAATGTTCAACTGAAAGACTGTGAGAACTCAGTTTTCTGTGATCCAGAATTTCTAGCAGACCAGCTACCTGGTTTCAAGGGCTTCATTGTGAAGTTCATGATTCTAATGTCAAGAGATTTCTCCTCACCATCTCTGGATACCTCTGATGAAAGTGCCATGCGTCACATTGAAAACAGTCTGGAGGATGACCATCTTCTTGCCCGTATGACAATTCGTAAGCACTGGGAAAATGAGTCTCATCCATACATTTTCTTCAATGCAGACCGATACTCAATGTCTTTCCTCGGCTTTAATGTGATATGGAGGCAAAACACACTCAATGCAGTTGACCCTCGAAGCCACAAGGTCCTGATAGAAAATGTGATGTCACAAAACCTTTTTCAAGATTTGGAACGGCAAAGGATCTCTCTCACTGAAGACTTCGATCAGTTGGAACGGCCGGACAAAATCAAAAGGATTTCATGCGTTGTTGGCGCAAAGAAAGGAATCATGAACAGAAGCTTTGATCCAGACCCAACATATGAGCTCACTGCTGACAATGTGATGAAGATGTTGGCCATACACATGAGATTCAGGTGTGGAATCCCAGTTGTAATCATGGGAGAGACCGGCTGTGGAAAAACTCGATTAGTCCGTTTTCTTTGTGCTCTGCAGAGGGAGGAAAAACCAGTAGAGAACATGGTACTTGTCAAGGTACATGGTGGAACTACAGCAGGGATGATCTACAGAAAGGTGAGGGAGGCAGAGCTACTTGCTGAAAAGAACCGCAGAATGCACAAGCTCGACACCATTTTGTTCTTTGACGAAGGCAACACCACAGAGGCCATTTTTGCCATCAAGGAAATCCTGTGTGACCAATCAATGAAAGGGGAACCTCTCAAGACAGACAGTGGCTTGAAAATCATAGCTGCTTGCAATCCATACAGGAAGCACTCACCTGAAATGGTGAAACGTTTGGAACGTGCTGGTTTAGGATACAGGGTGAAGGCAGATGAAACAGAAGACCGCCTTGGCAAAGTCCCTCTGCGGCAGCTGGTGTACAGAGTTCATCCTCTACCTCCAAGCATGGCTTCTTTGGTGTGGGACTTTGGTCAGTTGAGTGATTCAACTGAACTTTCCTACATCAAACAGATTGTCCAGAAGCAAGTTGATGACCATCGTTTGCCAGGGGTCTGCAAAGACATAATTTCAAATGTGCTGGCAGCCTCCCAAGAATACATGCGAAGTCGGAAAAATGAGTGCAGTTTTGTGAGTCTCAGAGATGTTGAGAGGTCTATGAAAGTGCTAGTTTGGTTTTACCAGCACAGCGAGGTCTTTTTCAACAACTACTCTCATCTCAGTGCGTCTCAAAAAACACTGAAATGCTTGATACTTTCAGTTGGAGTCTGTTACTACCCATCTCTCGTGGACAAAGAGCAGTACCTCTCTGTAATTTGTCAGAGCTTTCCAGACCCTTTCTGCTCTTCAGAAGCATTGCAGGAAGAGATATCGTCGTGTCAGGATTTCTTCCTTCAGAACATACAGACAAGGGAGACCATAGCCAAAAATGTTGCCCTCAAAGAGAATGTGTTTCTCATGGTGGTTTGCATTGAGCTCAGGATCCCACTCTTTCTGGTTGGCAAACCAGGCAGCTCTAAGTCGCTTGCCAAAACAGTGGTTGCTGATGCCATGCAGGGCCAGAACTCCCCCTGTGAACTGTTCAAGAAACTCAAGCAAGTTCATATGGTGTCCTTCCAGTGCAGTCCTCATTCAAGTCCAGAGGGTATCATAGGGACATTCAGGAACTGTGCCCGTTTCCAGAAGGACAAAAACATGGACGAATATGTATCTGTCGTGGTACTTGATGAGATTGGACTTGCAGAAGATTCTCCTCAGATGCCCCTGAAGACCCTTCACCCTCTCTTGGAGGATGGTTGCATTGACACTGACAAGCCAGATCCACACATGAAGGTTGGCTTTGTTGGCATTTCCAACTGGGCTCTTGACCCAGCAAAGATGAACAGGGGAATATTTGTGTCAAGATGGGATCCGAGTGAGAATGAACTTGTGGAAACTGCCAAGGGAATTTGTTCATCCTCCAGGCAAATTCTGTTGCAAATCCTACACCTATTCCCATCTTTGGCAAAGGCCTTTTTGAACATCTGTAATGAGACCACAAAGAATCAGTTCTTTGGTCTAAGGGATTATTATAGCTTAGTCAAAATGCTATTTGCTGTCGTCAAAGCAACACAACAAGAGCCAGATGGTGGGCAGTTGGTTGAGGCCATCTTGCGTAACTTCAGTGGACAACCAGAGGGTTTTGACCCTGTCATATTTTTCCAAGAGGTTCTTCAAAACATAATGGAAATCCCCAGACCAAGCACCTTGACAATGGTGAAGAAGAATCTTGACTATGACACCAACCACGAGAGCCGTTATCTCCTTTTGCTGACCACCAACAATGCAGCTCTCCATATCCTCCAACAACAAATCTTTGCCAACGGAGACTATCAACTGCCTGAAATAGTCTTTGGCTCTGGATTCCCAAAGGACCAGGAATATGCCCAAATCTGCCGGAATGTAAACCGGGTGAAAACGTGCATGGAGACCGGGCGTACTGTCATCCTCCTGAACATGCAAAATCTTTATGAAAGCCTGTACGATGCCTTGAACCAGTACTATGTTTACCTCAGTAAGCAGCAATACGTTGATCTTGGTCTTGGCTCCCACAGAGTCAAATGTCGTGTGCATACAAACTTTAGACTGGTAGTAGTAGAGGACCAAAATAAGGTGTATGAACACTTCCCCATGCCCCTCATCAACAGGCTTGAAAAGCACAGGGTGGACAGGAGTACTGACTTAGAACCATGGCAACACAGGGTTCTCCACAAACTGAAGGAGTGGGTGAAGGAATTCTCAGGTGAAGCCTCAGAGGATTTCAAGCTGTCTGACATTTTTGTAGGCTACCATGGAGATGCCTGTGCCAGCGCTCTTCTACAGGCACTAGAAAGGAGAGTACAAAAAGTCGAAGACAGTGCACTAAGACAATACCAACAGAATGAAAAAGATGACTCACTGGGAGATGATGGACCAAACAAAATATTTGCATCAAATTCCAACGAACAGGAAGAGGTAACTGAGAAGGAGGACAATCAGTTGGGTGATGCGATGGACATAGAGAGTGCTGGAGAAGTGCAAGCAACTGAATCAATGGAAAAGAATGATGAGGATTCACCTGAGAGCGAAGAATTAATGAAGACAGAAATCACTGTCAGGTCTGCTGGAGAAAATGAGGAAGAAGTCGTCTTCAATCTTGCAAAATGTCTCCTTTTGAACTGTGCCACCCCTGACGCTGTCATGAGGCTCAAGTACTCAGAGTTGGCATACCAGGAGAAGGAGAAACTCCAGAGAATGTACTTCCACCAACAGCATCACCATTCCCTCCGAAATTTCCTGGAAGATTGCCTGAAAGAACACCAGGGGTCCAGCAAGTTTCTTGAGGTAGGCTGTAAACCATTGCACCATTTTGGTTTTCATCACTTCTTTACAATTTGTACTAATTGTTGACATCACTGTCCACTTTGTGGTTTTGCACAGATAACTACATTCTCCAGCTTACTTACCAAATCAGATCTCAGGGTTGTAGCCCATGCTCTAGGACTGCATACGGACCGACTCCTCCTACTCTCGCTCCACCAGTTTGACACTGAGGTGTCCTTCTGTAACAAGATACGGTACTAACTATTCAGATTACAGCAGAATGGCTTTTAAATGTTATGTTCATCTATTAATCTTCCTTGTGAAGCTAATTTTGCATTACTTGCTCAAGCTGCTCACGAAAATTGAGTTGAAATATTTCAACTTGAACTTGTGGCAACAAGTTGAAATATTTCAGCTTGCTCAAGCTGCTCACGAAAATTGAGTTGAAATATTTCAACTTGTGGCAACAAGCAAATAACGGTAATTCTGTGTTTCCCTGCCCAGCGTCAGCCAGCGCAAATTTATGTCTATTATTACGTTTGCATTGACTTTGCATGCAATGGAGCCACATATTTCAGCATTAATGTCCTTTCTATTTCAGGGGCTTCCTTCAAGATGCTGGCCCCTCGCTTCACATCCTGTTCATCCAGATTGACCTTGAGGAATCCCACTGCATTGATGAGCTCATAGCATCAGCAAAGTAGGGCTTAGTGTCAAGACCCTGAACACTTGCAAAGTGATTTTCTGAATGCTCAGTTGAAAGAAGGACATTACAGGTATTTCAGGTACGATGTGTTCATGATGTCATCTCCCTCTAGATATTGCACCATGAATTACTTGATGTCACTGGTGCATCAGACCTGTTGGGTGATTTTCATCGTGAAGGTTTCTAGGATCCAGAGTCAAGCTCAGTACATTGGTTTCCAAGGAGGTGAGTCATACGTGGAATATGATGTTTATTGCAAAACAGTTATTTGCTGACTGCATTGTATACACGTTGTATAACAAAATTAAAGGAAAATGTTGTCTTTCGCATCATAGGAATCTGGCACTCTGTCCATATTGATGACCTGAGGGATTCAGAGGACATGAGCCTGAACCTGCTGGTTTTCTGTGGAACTCTCATTAGCAACCTGCTCAACCCTGCACTCTCAGGTAGAAACTGTACACCTTCTTGGTTTTAGGAAGGGTGTTGTATTACAAATGTGTTTAAATGTGTTTTTAACAGTAAAATAACCAGTATTCTTGATATCTAATAGAACAACATGAAGATGGAGAAACAGGTGGAAGAAAAGACTCTCAGGTAGATACAAATCTGAGTTAAAAGCAAATAAACCTCATGTTCCTTTAAATGTGTAAAACAAATGTAACTGTATTTGTGTACAGGGAGATACAGCCCACCTCCACAGCCGATTCTTAGTGAGATCATGTATCCAAAAAGCGGTTGGTTTGCTGAGGGACCCTGATGGCGTGGTATCGCGAAGCATGCAGCGGATGCAAATCCTTCTGACTCTTCTGGGAACTGGTAAAGAGCAAATAGGAGGTAAATTACAGTCATTTGAGAATGATGTCTGTACATTAATATAGAATGTATCTGCAGGTTGCATGACAGGGTTTGTGTAACAAAACCAGGCGACTTTATATATAGAATTATTATATAGAAGTCTATGAGAAAAAGACCCTAATTCTCACTTGATTTATTATCTCAGTAAACACTAAACACTACTAAACATGGTCCCAATCTCTAGTTTCAAGTCTTCTTCAATCCAGCATGATGTTCATTTAGTACATTATGGTCCATTTAGAGTCCAACAGACCAGAAAGCAGGGGATGCTTTAGGGGCGGGGCTACATTGTGATTTTGACTCTGATGTGAAAACAAATACATTCTACTCATTTTGTTGCATCTTAAACTTGTTTTTAATGGATGTCCACTATATATCAAAGCTCACTTTCAGGAGGTGTTGCTGAGCAGACTGGCGGAGGCGTTGGCACAGAGAGAAGTGATGATGGGCTCTCCTAAGGAGTGGGTTAGCCGAGAAGCCAAGAAACGGCAGGCTCTGCAGGAGGGGGGCACTCTGAGGTAAAGTCACTTCACAAGAAACTTGAAAATTGTTTTGCTGTTTCTGGTTGATGATGTGGTCAAGTGCAGCAATCTTTTTGTGCCTTTAACTGACAGACATACTCTGTGGCGCTGCCTTCAGTCCACTGTCACCCCGATCTTGGCCAACATGTTGGAAGTTGTGGACAGGTATGCAAATCTGGATCTGCTCGCTGATGGCACCCTGAGCCAGGGCCTGCTAAAGCTGTGGTTGGACATCCTGGCAGATTCACAGGTTTTAAGCCTGACACCTCTTCAGAACCAAAGGTATCTTGGAATACTTGTTCTGTATAAATCCCACAGTGATTTTAAGGTCAGACACTAAAGGAAATAATCAAATCTGCCTCCATGACATGTCTTTGTTCTTACTAGTGGGGAGAAAACATCCAAAGTGCACATTTAGGTGTTTATTTTACCACTTTGTCAAAATATGGTACATGCTTACATCAGCTAGTACCAGCCAATTTCAACCAATGATATCATCCTTCCATCAATTAATCTGAAGCTAGAGAAGGAAATGAGCTGGTAATTCCAACCATTAAATCAAATTCCTTTCAGTCCTGTTCTACTCAGACTTATTTCACCATGCAGAAGACTTTCAAGACATTTTTCCCTTATTCAACCGTGTTATTGATTAATTGATTTGTAGTGAGTCCGACCAGGAAGTGCTGGTGCATCACTACTTCATGTTGGACGGTGAACAACAACCCTGCGCTGCCCCCTTCAGCTGGCTCATCAAAATGCACCTAGAAAGCTTGTGGGAGGAATCAGAATTCATGCCAGGTTTGTCGCTTCTTATAAACATCTGAACAGATGGAGTATATATACTGTATATATATACACGGTTTGGCTTTAAATGCTTCATTTGGCTCTTTGACTGTCGTTCAGTAACGGGAGCGGACAGCACTGGGAGGATCCTCCGGTTTGTGAGTGCCTTCGCCAGCAGCCGGCTTGGCGGTCACCTGCAGAAGCTCTCTGACGAGGAGAGACGGGAGTACGGCCGCCACTACCTTCGAGACTTCCTGCTGCTCTCACTGAACATCAAGTCAGAGGAGGAGCTCCGGGTAGGGGCATCATGAGCCACGCATGTAGGTGAAACGCAGGAACAGCCGGTAATAGTGCTTTTTTTATTTTTACAACCGTCACATACAGGTGCTCACCAGGGCCACGTTGGGATGCGTGTCTGAGCTTCAGACCTGCATAGGCGCCGTCACGGAGCTCGGTCCTGCCTGGATAATGGCCGCCTTCAAACATTTTGCCCCAAGACTGGACGCTCTCCGCCACATATTTCTGCTGCAGCCGCAGCTCATCACTGTGGTCTCTCAGCTGGAGTTCGAGAGGGAGCCGCAAGAAATGGTGAGAACAACCTTTTGGAATCTCGAAATTCAAATCTTGTTTTGGTGGTCAAAGGTCCATCCGGTTCCTGTTCACCCTGCTGTCGCCGTGCAAGAGATAAAGAAGTATCAGCCATCAGAGCAGCTTCTTCTCTTGAGTTCATCCTCCACCCTTCAACATACGATATAGTTTGTTTATTTTCTTATGTAGCAAAAATGGATCTACAAACTGGATGTTTGTGGCAAGATATCAGGGTTGCACAGCAAAAATGCACTTTGGGTGAACTGATTAGTCACCGTGACCTAAAAAAAAATACATTTTTGGCCATAAATCTAGAATTGATTTGCCTTAACTGTAAAGATGCTATCGTTTGGCAGGGGGAGGACATTGGAGTCCTGGGTATCTGTGTGGAGCAGACCAAACTACTGACCGTGACGTCGCTGCAAGAGTGCGAGTCCTTTGTGAGCCGAGTGGAGTTTCTGCAGCCGTGTCTGGATCGAGTGTTTGGACAGAGATACAGATCCCTCTGTAGCCCTGGTTCCCTGCAGCATCTGGACTCCATCCGGTGAGTCCGACCAGATGTTCTGCACAGCAAGGGGGGGGGGGGGGGGGAGTTTTCCGGTTTATTTATCATGCCGTTTGCCCTTCCAGGTCACTGTGGCAGGGGATGCTGGTTGTTGCGTCTTTCATCCAGCACGTCATTTTCAGAGTGAACCAGAACGACTCAAGATTGACAGAACTTGCTCTGAAACACTGCAACCTTCACCTGAACGTGAGTCGAATGGTTCTTAGTGGTCTTTGTTTTCGTCTCCATGTGACTGGAAGAAGTTCCTCTCCAGGAAGTGGTTTGGCTGAAGCGGTATGCCTCCCGGAGGCTGACGCATCTCGCCTCATGCTCGATTAGTTTGGTCTGGTGAGGTGTCCCCCTCCACGGACAGATTATAGGAGAAGGGGCCCCTGGACACGGACATGCAAAAGGCCCCACCATCTCTACTTCATAGAAACTGTGTCACTTTGTCATTTTCCTCCTTTTTGTATTTGTTGTGAGTCTTTTTCGTCTCTTGTGTGTCTTTGTGGTCATTTTGCATCCTTTTGTGGTCTTTTTGCATCTCTTTGTGGTTGTCCCATGTCTCTTTCTACTCATTGAAGTTTCTTCTTTGTCTCTTTGCAGCTGTTGTGCATCTACAGCAACAGGTTTACATGGCTTTGTGGTTGTTTTGTGTCTCTGTGTGGTCACTTTATGTCTTTTTGTGGTCATTTAGCATCTTTTTATGGATATTTTGTGTCTTTTTTTGGTTGTCTTGTGTCTCTTTCTAGTCATTGGAGTCTCTCTTTTTTGTCTCTTTGCAGCTGTTTTGCATGTATTTGTAGTTGTTTTGGATTCTTTGAGGTCTCCTACTGGCCGATACCTGTCTCTGCGAGACGCAATGTGGATCAGATTGGACGAGACAAGAAACATAGTTGTAAAACATTAACAGCAGAAGTAAAGTGTTTTGTTCATTGTCAGCGGTCGGGCGGTCCGGAGATGAGCGGGAAGAAAACATGTTAACAGATGTTTTTTTTTCTTCTTTTCTAACAGCTGATGCAGGAGTCAGCTGATGTGAGGAACTTGGAGACACTGCAGCAGCTGATCCGAATCCTCAATTCCTTTCATGACGAGTGTATCAGCAGGGATCTGAGGTCAGGACCGGCCTCTACATTAGACACATCTCACCAGAGATCTTTCATTATCCAAACAATTTCTCAACTCTGTGAAATATGAACAATAACAAAGAATATTACGAGAATCTGTTGTTGTCTGATGTTCATTTGCCCTATAAAGATTTGGCATCTCGTGCCCGGTTTGCCTGTCGGAGCTCACGGAGCCGGCTGTCCTGCCCTGCCAGCACGTCTGCTGTCTGCCGTGTCTCCAACGCTGGATTCAGCAGCAGAGACGCTCTTGTCCCAAATGCAGGACGGACCTGCCGACCGACTTCAGGCCGACTGTGTCTCCCACCGTCAAGTGAGTTGTGTGTGTGCTGCAACGTCTGGGCATCCAATGACACCGTCTCGTAAATTTTCCGGTAACCTTTTCTTTGTCCAGGGCGGCTCTTCAGCAGCAGGCAGCGATCAGAGACTGCTGTAACTCCTTCTTCCTGGAGGTGGTGTCCCGGTTCTGTCTGTCGGAGGGCCAGAGGCCTGGAGAAGGAGTGGTGGAGCTGCTCTTCTCCCTACTGGTCTCTGCTAACGGTCAGTTAACAAGTCGATGCTGAGGGCGCGCAGTTGGCGGAGTGGTTAGAGCGCATGCCATGTACGAACGTACATACGCAGCCGACCCCGGTTCGAATCCCGGCCGGAGGTCCTTTGCTGCATGTCACATCCCCCCTCTCTCTCCTCATGTTTCCGATCTATCCACTGCTAATAAAAGGCGTCTATGCCTCAAAAAAATCTTAAAAAAAAAACAAGTCGATGCTGATAACTGGAGAGTTGATGATGCTGCAATGACAGTCACACATCTTCTTTTTGTGTGATCCAGGAGACGTGTACAGGACCCGAGAGCTCACTCCCTTCCTGGACTGTGTGGACAACAGTCCGGTGGTTCGGTCTGTGCTGCCGAAGCTGCTGCTGCAGCACAGGTGAGGGCGTGCACATTCATAACAGAATCCACATGGATCCAGATCCAGTAAGGTTGCAGCTCCTGGTGCCACTTGTGTTCATCAGATCCAGCCGTCGCTCCTCCACAGTCCAAATATGGTCACTTCCTTCACTGGTTGACCAAAATCCAAAATTCCGAACTCAAGGCTTCAAAACCGTAGTCCACAGACCACTGAGTGACGTCACTATGACGATGTCCACTTCTTATATCCAGTCTGTGGTTATTTGACCCTTTAGACACTATATGTGAAAGCATTTATTGGTTTCTGACTATGGAAAATTAGAAAAACAGTCAAATATCCCCAAAACTGCTGCATCTCTTTCAGCCAGTCACAGACACATTTAAGCTTTTTTATGAACTAATGATATATCTGAAAGGCTTTTGGAGGAACCTTTGCTCTGAAGTACCTTAAATGTTTACTCACTGTAACTAAAGCAACACTTCTATACCGCATGTTGTGTATCTGTCAGCTTTGAGCAGGTGAAGACTCACATTCAGACCTACCTGAAGAACCTGGAGGAGAATCTTCTCACCAGAGAAGACCGAACCGAACTCTACCTGCTTTTTGTCAACTGCTTCCAGGTTAAAGACGCAAAACTTTTATAACATAGCGATGATGATCGTTGCTGTAATTCCCACTTGTCCTGTTGTTTCAGATTCTCTGAAAACATGAATTTCTACACAATCAGATCATCCCTTGTTATTGATGATATTGTTTCGTATCCCTCAGGACTCTCTGTTGTGCTCAGAGGCGAGAGACGTGGAACAGAGCGGCGAGTTGCAGAGGCGAGCAGAGATCGGGTTCCTGAGCGGGTTCGCCAGTGAACCGGCTCCAGACAGACAAGAGGACCCGGCCGAGTTCCTGCTCACCGTAGCTAGACTGAGAATATGTCTGAGCACCGCCGCCCAGCTGATGCAGGAAGCTGCAACTCAAGGTGAGCAATACTGAACTGAGTTCAACGTTTAATTGGGACTCAGACTAAAATGTCATTTGAGATTTGAGTCTTCGGATGTTCTGTTGGAGGGAAATAAAGGTTTCTTGGTGAATTGCAGGCAGACCTGCTGGCGTGGAGGCTCAGTACCTGCAGCAGGTGAAGGCGGTGTGCGAGTGCTGTGGTAACGACTGGATCAGGGTTTACCTGCTGCGAGCCCTCCACAGGCTCTCTGGGGTCGACTGCATACTGGCCCTGATGAACAACCCGGTCTGGAGATGGGTCTTCCCTGCAGACCTGCTCCGACTTCAGGTAAAGACGTCTCAGGGAACTGTGTGTTACAACAACAGCAGTTTGTCTTTGCTGCCACGAACCTTTATTTATAGTCACAAGTTAAGTGTCATGCTGGTAAAATTAGTAAAGGGGGGGGGGGGGTTATATATATGGATTTTTTTTTTTTGTCCTTAAACTTAACCGACTCATTTTCAGGTTATCAACTCAGCTTTGTTATGCACAAGACATTATGTAATACCTGTTATCTACTATTAGCATCTCATATCAAATAGGATCCATTAGCTGTCATTGATAACTGTGCAAAGAGAAACTTTTCCTTTTCACCCCACAGAGGAAGCTTCCAACTAACATGGACCAGTTCCTCTGCTGCGGGGCCCCGTACCGGGCCATGAGGGACGCCGTGGGACACGTCCTGCTGGAAAACCGATCCGACACCTTCACGACACAAATACAGGTCAAAGAGACTCCACAGCTGATACACTAGATAAGGAAAATGTAGCTTTGTGTCACCGTTTAGATCATCTTCTGTTGGTTTGTTTCCTCTGTAGAAGCTGAAAGGGTCTCGGATCAGTCTTCTGGCCCTGGCCCTGTTCAGACAGGTCACCTGCCGATACAAGTCACCCGACGCAAACGTTCTCCCCTCCGCTCAGGTCGCCATGCCTCATGTCTGATTTCCTCTTGTCTAAACTCACCTTCCCTCTTTAACCCGTGGCTCTACGTGAACCTGCAGGAGACGGCGAGACTGGAGGAGCTGCTGAAAGACGTTGGGTCCAGGGAGTTTAGGGAGTTCTGCACCGCGCTCCTGTTCAATCAGATCGGAGGACTGGACTTGAGTCTCAATGCAGATCTTCTGGGTCGGCGGCAAACCCTTCTGGAGCTGCTGGTTCATCTGGACTCTGTGATCCTCAGTGGGAACCCTCTGCTGGTTCCTCTTTATCAGATCGCCTCCCAGCCTCAGAATGTGACAGTAAGACACTTCTGATCTCTCCACATTAAAGATCCCCTATTATACTGATTTTCATCAATTTCACACAGCTATCAGAGGTCCAACAACACTGTATTCTATATGCATTGCCCCAAACCCATCCGTGGTCCTGAATTTCAGCTGTCTAAAAGTTGCTCAAATGAGCTCTGCTGAGAACAGGCTGTTTCTGTGCCTGCATCTTTAAATGCTAATGAGCTCCATCTGTCAACGCCTACTTGGAGAGAGACGGTGACGATGCCGCTTACGCTAGCAGCAGCATGCGCCAATGTTTACGTGGATGTATCGCTATGGCTCGCCTATGTGGCTCAGGTGAAGTTGCTGGTCCCGTATGGTTGGGACAGATCCTTTTACGAGGGTCAATGTCGAGGCAAAGCCAGCTTTGTACTGACCCTCATTACTGAAGCAGTCCAATGTAAAGTGGTTAGCACACACATACAAGCTAACACATGTAGGATCTCATGATTTGGGAGCTCGGCCCGTACCAGCAACTTCAGTCGTTTTAATTTTGACTAATTTCTGACACATCTGAAAAATATTTTTTCAATTTTCCCACATGATTTATACACAATGCTCAACACAATTCTCAAGGAGAAATTATTTTGACAGACCAAAAAACAAACAAACAGTTGTGTAACTTTGAGTATGTTTGAGCAGCGAGCATCATCTCTGGGAAGACGTGATCTCAATTCAGGCAGCGATCTGCCGTTGCAGACAGCCAGGAGCATGCTGGGTTAGCTTAGCATCCATCTCGCCCCTCCTCCTCAGGCAGTTGGCTGCAGGCGGCGACTTTATGTCAGGCAGCTACAGCTTGTTCAGAACGCTGCTGCTAGAGTTCTTACAAAGACCAAAAAATGTGAGCACATTACACCAATTCTTAAATCCTTACATTGGCTCCCTGTATGTCAGAGGATTGATTTCAAAATCCTCCTGCTCACATATAAATCACTACATGGTCTAGGACCGAAGTATATCACTGATATGCTCCCACTACATAAGCCTTCTAGACCACTAAGATCTTCTGAGACCAATCTGTTAGTGATTCCCAGAGTAAACAACAATCACGGGAGAGCATCATTTAGTCACTATGCAACAAATGGCTGGAATAAACTTCCTGAAGATGTAAGACTTGCCCCAACTCTGACCACTTTTAAAACTAGACTGAAAACTTTTATGTTCACCATAGCTTTCTGCTAAATCCTTTAATGTCTGCACTGTTTTTAATTATTGCAAATATGTTTTTATTCTATTTTCTTTCTGTAATGCATTTTTAAAATTTTTATTATTTTCTTTTAATTCTTCTATTTTTTTTTTCTTTTTTTCTTCTCACTTTGTTTTATGATGTGAAGCACTTTGAGTCTGCCTTGTGTATGAAATGTGCTATACAAATAAAGTTGCCTTGCCTTGCCTTTCCTTTATCCAATCCCCACCCTTCCTTCTGCGACTTCGACATCTCTGTCATATGAACGAAGAGTTCATGTTAGGAAGCTGTTGATTATGAAGACACCTCATTATACTTTAATATACCTCACTCATACTCCACGTTAACTTACTTTTTACTTCTTCCCAGAACTTCTTTCTGCCAACGATGCCCGACGATCAGACGAGTGAAGTCATACGGTCATTGGGCAAAGCGACGCTCTACAGTAAGAACTTTACATTGTATGGGATGTTTTTTAATCATCACTTTTGCATCAACACATTTATATATAATGTCTTAATCATTCACAGCGTGCACCAACGGACATCCCTGCGTTGTGACAGAGGTATGATCTGTTCCTGTGTCCTTCTCTGCAACTTTAAATGAACAAAAGATGAATTGCATAAATAATGAATGTGATTCGTCTGTCCCACAGTGTGGTCGACCGGTGGTCGTAGCGAACTGTCCCGTATGTGGAGTCAGGATTGGCGGGGAGAGGCACAACCCAGTAAAGGGATTTACTGCAAAACAAAGGTATTCTTTTCTTCAGTCAACCAGCTTTCAGCAAAACATTTGATTCCTGATTGATCTCCTGGTTTGTGTAAAGTGTCGGAGATGAAACTCGGACAGGGCACGTCTTAGGAGAGGCTCCCCGGAGGTCCGAAGCCCCGGAGAGACAGATGACATACGCTCAGTCCTGCATCCTGCGGCTGTTCACGCACCTCGCCATGCTTCAAGGCGCTCTGAGGAACAACAGAGTGAGACTTCAGCTAAACCTGCACCAGATTTGATGTGTTGTGGTACTGAAAAGACGACATTATGTGGTTAATACTGAATGTTATTGTAGAGCGTTGGTGACATGATCCACCCGAGGCCCCGTGATGTCTTCAACTTCCTGTGGAGCCACCTAGAAAAGGACATGCGTATTTTGGGGAAGGCCCTGGATCAGAACATGGACAACACAGCGGTTACGGTTCACTTGATTCTCAACACCTGCACCGAAGTCCCTGCAGGTGACACCGACTTGCTGTTTGTTTTCAGTATTCCTGCTTCTATATTTAACGTAAGTAACGCTGCTTAATGTTGACAAAGGTTCCCATGGAGCGAGACCAGATCTGTCCTCCAGACAAGGGCGGCAACAGTGGGAAAAGCTGGTCTGTGATTCCGCTATCAAACCAGTACTTCAGGTAAGGGAGTATCTAAGTCCCAGAGTCTTGGCTGAAGGTCCTTGAAATTCCTTCCAGAAATGAGATTATCTGGTGATAGCAATGTGCTTTCCTACACAAGAGTGTGTAGACGAAGCATTTAGTTATTACATTTTGCTCTTTTAGTGGCCTGCTAGTTAGCTAGCTAGCTAGCTTGCTAATTCCACCATGCTTTCACGCTACAGTCACAGCACATTCAATGAGATGCTGGGCTTATATGGTATTTCAAAATTTGCTGTTTTTAAATTACCGCTCAGGATTAGCCATTACACTTTTGCTTAGTTTATGCTAATCCCGAGTGCAAATGCTAATCTCTACAAAGCAGATAATAGTTGGTTAGGTAGCAGCAATGTAAAGGGACTGTTACAATGATAAAACATACAGCAACTTTTATAAACATTTATGAATTTGAGTTACGTGCAATGGCTGGGATATGTGTATGCTAGGGATTTAGCATTAGAGCTAGCGATGCTAATACTAAGTGATGCATAACTGATTCACAGGCTTACTGGAAGGGCTAACGGCCACTCCTCAATTATAGAGAGGCAAAGACACCTTTTTAATCCCATTTGAATTGTGGCATTAATTATACATACGATGCTTGTCAATATAAAAGATAATTTTGTATAACCATAGAAGAAGTTTAACACTCTGCCTATAACACAATACTTTGCACTGAAATGTCAGGATCAGGACCTGAACCCATCAACAACTCGACGAAACACGACGATAAAATAGTTATCGGCTAAAAAAAAGTGGTTCTGGGATTTCATGACTTAAAAACACTGCATTGACTGCTGCTTTTGTGCTAAGGATGTCAAAATGTAGTTTTTTTCCATTGTCAGGTTTTGCAGAAGAACCTGGCTGAAGCTCAGGACAGAATCAGTGCTGATGATGGACTTGCCGGGAGTCCCCTGATGAACCTCCTCTTCGGGGACCCTGGGACCATGTTGTCCCTCCCCTCCGACTGCCCGACGCACCGCTCCTCCTTCTGGACTCCGCCGGAGTCCATGACGGTGGAGCGCTTCTCTCAGCTGGTGGGAGAAGACCGGGGACGCCGCTCCTTGACCCTCCTGAGCCTGTTCCTCATGAAGGTACTGATTTCACATCAGGGGGGGCGTGTGAAATCCTATCTCTGACGGAGACCGGGGATACAGTGGAGGATAAGAATGATTATTGACCTAATGTGTGTTGGGGTTTTTAATGTGTGCTGACTGTGTTTGACCCAGATCCAATGTGTGAGGCAGCTGCATCACCTGCCTGAGCTGGCTGCTCTACAGTCAGATCTGCTGAGGGTGTTTCCTCTCACATCAGACTCTGCAGCTCAGACGATTGCACAGATGTTACAGCGGATACCTGCAGGTATGTCGACACCTCATGTTTAGCTGAACTAGGCTTGGGCGGTATTATGGTATTAAAAATCCAGACAGGTTGATTTTTTAAGCGTCATTAATACAGATGCTCCGCTTTCTGTAATGCTGTATTGATATGGTGTGTTGTAGTGCACAGCAAGTACCACCAGAGGTCACTCTGTATGATCTTTACAGCAGGCAGCAACCTCCGGTTCTGAACAGTGAAGCCAACACTGAAGTGCCTTAAAGCCTCATTCTCTTTGCTGGCCACCAGAGGGCGACTCCTCTCTGATTGTATAGAAGTCTTTGAGAAAATGAGCCTTATTATCTCAGTAAACATGAGTTTATGGTCGCAATCTCTAGTTTCAAATCTTCTTCAATCCAGCATGATGTTCATTTAGTCAGTGATGGTCCATTTGACATTACATCCCAGTGAAATGTCAGATACATTGTTGTCTCATCAGGACACCAGAAGAAGATTCTGGTGGAGAGGACGGAGCGATTCATCCAGGTGTGGAACTGCCTCCGAGTCGAGGTGGCGAACAACTGTAAGCATGTCTCCTTTAACATTCACCTTGTATGTATTATTATTAAATTATGGGTAAGCTACGCAGTAAATGTATAATTAAAAAGTAATTTAAAGGAGGACTCAATTAAAACTTGTGTAGGTAAGTCAGAAGTTGTTCAAGACAAACATGGCAAAATCAGAATTAAATGTGTGGTCAATGTTTTTGAAACAGAAACACTCACATTTAGATTAAATTCATTGTTCTATTAATTCAGTCTTCCAGTTTCACAAAAGCATCATTAATTTAGTAATAAAATCATTATATTTGATATCTTATTTTAGGACATAAATCTGTCTTTTCTTTTGCGTGTTATGAGAATCAGGATAATATCTGATTTAGTGTGTTGATTAATTTTTATTGAATAAAGTTGTTATAAGAAAGATCAGATTGAATAATTTAATTTAATCAGTGTTCCCGTTCACATGACTTCATGTACTTCCTCACATGCCTGTGTGTGTGTCTCTCTGTGTGTGTGTGTGTGTGTGTGTGTGTGTGTGTGTGTGTGTGTGTGTGTGTGTGTGTGTGTGTGTGTGTGTGGGTGCGTGTGTGTGTGTGCGTGTGTCTCTGTGTGTGTGTGCGTGTGTGTGTCTCGGTGTGTGTGTGTGTGCATGTGTGTGTGTGTGTGTGTCTCTGTGTGTGTGTGTGTGTGTGTGTGTCTCTGTGTATGTGTGTGTGTGTGTGTGTGTGTGTGTGTCTCTGTGTGTGTGTGTGTGTGTGTGTCTCTGTGTGTGTGTGTGTGTGTGTGTGTGTGCGTGTGTCTCTGTGTGTGTGTGCGTGTGTGTGTCTCGGTGTGTGTCTGTGTGTGTGTGTGTGTGTGTGTCTCTGTGTGTGTGTGTGTGTGTGTGTGTGTGTGTGTGTGTGTGTGTGTGTGTGTATGTGTGTGTGTGTGTGTGTGTGTGTGTGTGTGTGTGTGTGTGTGTGTGTATGTGTGTGTGTGTGTGTGTGTGTGTGTGTGTGTGTGTGTGCGTGTGCGTGCGTGCGTGTGTGCAGCAGCAGACCTGGGTGTGGATTTGACCACCGAGAGTTCTGGGGAGTTCCTGACCCCGGCCCGACACGGACCTGGATCGTGTCTCCGAACTCTGGTAGACTTCCTGTCGGAGACTCACAACAGCCTGGTGAGAGCGAGCCGCCAAGAGGACAGGTCAGTCGGGGTGGGGTCAGGTTAATGTGTTAGACCTGCATGAAAGTACCGCAGCTGTTCTGTTCAGCTTTATACCACAGATGTCCTCCTGTTTTTACTCCCCAGTGAACACAGCGTACCTCTGGGGAGCATCTCAGAAACCCAGCTGACCCTCTGCAGCCCAGAAACAGAGCTGCTGCCTCTGGTCTTGTCCCACTGCCACTACACCCTGAAGAAAGGTGGTGAGACAGACCGCAGCTACGACCTGCCGGGCATCCAGACCCAGCTGGCCCGCCGCTTCCTGGCTGGAAAACCGCTCATCCAAGTGGTAAAAACCTCGACAATCACACAGCTGCATGTCAGGCAGAGTAACACCAGACCCTCACACTGTCCTCTTTGATCCACATCAGGACACCTCGAAGTACCTGAACAGACACCTGCAGGACTTCTCTGTGGTTCTCACCGAGGTCCGGGACAAGATCCCCCAGGTAATACCAACACTTCCACACTTTGAAATACGTTGATTTGAGCGTCTGGACTGAGACACGTCTGCAGGAATCTGATCGGACTTGAATTTCCAACCACCAACAAATGTGGTTTGGATCCGATTTGCAAACATTCCATGTGTTGTCGTGTTTTTTTCCTGTCCAGACTTTCTAAAAATCGATCTGGATCCCAAATAAACAGATTTGTTCACAGTAGTTTCTCCAGAGGTCAACCTCCTTCCCTCTGGTTCCTGCTGACGGTTCCCCCGTCTGTCCCACAGGAACCGCTGAAGGGTTCGGTGAGCAGCGCCATGAGAACGGTGCTGCGCTCGTACACCGACGTCTGCGACGCCGTGTTTGTGGTGGACATCGGCCTTCGCTTCCTCGGCAAGACGGGCGGGGATCCAAGCGGCCGACTGCTGTCTTACCTCGCTGATTCGCTGCAGATGGGACCGCAGATTTCCAGCACCGTAGCCAAGGTAGAAACCTCCAGACCCACAGCTGTTTCCACAGCAGCGCCGCTATGCAAAGAATGTGATTGTGCTGACATTTTGTAATGCAGCTTTACAACACCCGTCTTCTTCTTTCTATGAAAACTCACATTTAAAAACGACTTTTTGACAATAATAAGTGAAATAAAAATGGCCATGCTCTGATCTCCCTGCCTGCTCCGCTGCTCTGATGCTAAAACAGGAAGTATTCACATCCATTACAGTGATTTGGATGTTTTAACCCATTAACTACCAGTTTACGTTTACTTGGGTTTACATTCGATTCTTTTAAACATGACGATCCGCTGGTCCGCTTTTGAAACTTGCATGAATGATGCAGTTGAATGATCGCTGTGCAGTCTATCTGCAACAGTGACGGCGCTTTGATGGATCACACAAGTTGAGCAAGTCTCACGGGTTCTGAATGGCTGCGGGGAAGAAAACAAAAAATGTTTTTAAACACTCGTGAGCTGTAATTCACGTGCTAAAACTAATATCTAACTGTGTCCTTATTAAATATTAAACCTGTCTGTTTAAATCTTCATTCAGGGTCTTGGAGAGAGCAAACTGGAACACAGCATATTCACCTGGCAGCTCCTGACTTCCTGGAAATCTGAACTGATGCTGAACAGAAAGCAGGTCAGTAATAATAATATATAAAATAAAATCATAAATCTGCAGGACTTCAATGAATGGGGCAGAAAAATACATTTATTACGTGCAATAACGCCAAGAGCTCCTTTTTAAGACTTTTGATGACGTGGTTTGCCGAGTCTTCAGTGGATTCTTTTGACTCGTGATCGACGCCGGCTGCCAGTTAAAACCTTGGAGAGTTAAATGTTCGGGGTTGTAATCCAGTGAAAGTGTGCCGTTTGACACGGCACGCGCCCGGAGTTTGACCCCGATAGAAAAAAATGAATTTGAGGAATTCTGCCTGCACTGCAGTTTCTGCTACAAAGCACTTTAATTGTATTTATTTATTTTATCCCATTAAACTTTACACTTAACTAACAATCTCGTTTCAGGACCCGTTTCAGAGGCTTCCTGCGGACTTCCAGCAGAAGCTGTCCGAGGACGGAAGGAAAGGGCTGAAGGCTTTCCTCGCAGTCACGGACGTTGACACTTTCTCTCTGGAGCTGCATGAAATTCTCCAGCTGAAGACGAGCAACCAGGGTTACCGACCAAACTGGGAGTAAGCACAAACCATTTGTCGTAAAAAAAATAAAATAAACGCAACCATTTCACCATTTGTGAGATTGGTTTTTGTAGGAGGTGATGCACCAAATGGTAAAACAATCCCCAAAACATTTGCATTATTGACATCTACTCCCTAGTTTACCCCAGAGGTGTTATTAGGATTGTTTTTGAAGCTCTTGAATGTACGAAGTGTGCCTATTGTCAGTTCAAAGATTACCACCCTGGTCTAAAGGAATCCATATAATCAGGGTAAAGTGTGGAGGTCTTCTCCCCTGGGATTTTTGGGAGCCTTTTGACTCCCAGGACCAGAGCGTGACCCCTCCAGGCAGCCATCTGTCAGGGGAAAGCATCTTAAATTGTATCCCCACGGCCACAGGTCGTTTGTATTGAAGCAGCAGCTGGGCAGGGAAGTGAATGGTAAAAAACAATGGATGTAGTGCTCACTGTTGTTGTCTTTCTTGCCCTCCCTGCTGTCTCCAGCCTCAGGTCCACTTTAGAGATCTATTTGGAGCAGAAGAACCTTCCAGTCCTGTTGGGGCTCGAGTCCCTGCCGGAGGACATCACGCTGGGACAAGGGGCTGATGCGTGGAGGGCTGCCGTCGAGTTTAGAAGAAGATAAATTCATTTCTGCACGCTTATTTCTCATATTTTTCTTTCATATGCAACGTATTTGTGTTGTTATTGTTATATTACTCATGGGACGCTTGGAGAAACATTGAATGTAATTAATTCCATATGGCATGTTCTATAGAAGCATCTTTGAGTTGGTGAACATATAAAAGTTAAAAGTAATATTGTTAGAAGCTCTTTTTATTCCTTGTGTCACGTGTTCAAACTGTTAATGAGTCGGGGAACAATTAATAAAATCACTGTGAATAAATCGGAAATTTTTTCTTTCTGTGGGAGTATTTCCTAACACTGGAAAAAAGAAAGAACATGTTATTTTGCCATCACGCCTCCCTTTTGCAAAGTCAACCAAACCGTGGTTGTATCCACGCCCCCTTGGAAGCCACGCAGCGGAGAGACGGTTCCGCCCGGCCAATCGGATCCAAGAAAGAAGAGACAATGTTCTTCCTCCGCCAATCCGGGACGTCGCGAGGCGGCTATTGTACGGTCGTTACCACAGAGATGATGTTACGCGTTTGTTTGGCTCCCCCGTATCTGTCCCCCCAGAGTCAACGGACTACTTTCACTGGGCATCAGGAGGAGGACCGTTGTTGTCGGGGGGGATTAAAATAACGGAAAGCGTACAAGAGCGTGTCAGCGATGGTGACATCCAGGTTTTGAAGTAAGTAGTGAATACTTTGACTTGTCGAGAGAAACGTTAAAGACGTTAACTCGTAGTTAGAGACGCTCGTGTTGACCAGACTCCATCTGAAAACCAGCCGTTTAAAAAAAAATCCAACTCGTTAAGGAATGGGATACAAAGCTAACAATTAACGTTAGCTGGTGCTCAACGTTACGCTAAACTATTTTTCGTCAGTTCGGAATAATCTGTCGACAAGGTAACGTCGCTAACTTTACGTTAGTAACGGTACAACGGCCGCGTTAGCTGACCGTAAGGCTAACGCACTAATAGCTAGCTCGCATATATTATTAAATCCACTACTTTTCGTTGAAGACGGATGTGTTTCCACACACGCACTCATCGGTATTCTCGTACCTGTCACGCTTCACCGTCTCGTGTCTGTTATGGGACAGATAGCGCTAGCTAGCAGGGCTAACGTACACCTGCCAGAGTGAAGCAAGCAACCGTAAAAAAAAAGTACGTTTTGCCTTTCAGAGCGTAGGAGAAGTTAACGTAAGCCCCTTAGCCTCAGCATCACTGCCATGATTTTTCAGTTCCCTAATGTTAGCTTGGTTCGTAGCTAACGTGATAAACATTTAGCTGTTGTTGTTTACCCTGGAGACAAAACAGTCTAGGGGGGAAAGCGGCTGATGCTTCCTGTGTTGTTGTCTCTCTTCTTCCCCCGAAGCCTCAGCCGAGTCGCATGTGTGGCCCGTTGTCTCTTACATCGAGCCTTCTTCTCTGTCTCAGGTGTTCAGAGGATGCATGCGACACGTAGCCCTCCATCCATCCCGGCAGGTGTGTCAGGTGACGCCTTGGACCTGAGCCTGTCAGGCTCCCAGCTGTCCATGTCCAAGAGGCCCAGCAGCGCATCACCTGGGAAGTACTTCTCTCGGTCCGTGTCGGTGTCTGTGGCCGGTGACAGCAGGGGAAAACGCAACACCCTGGTGGGTGATCATATCTGTGTTATAACCAGAGGTGGCAAGAGTCATTCTGTACTCAAGTAGAAGTAGAAGTACACATACGTGTGTTCAAAAAGCCTCTGGTGAAAGTAGAAGTACTGATTCAACTTCTTTACTCGGGTAAAAGTGAAACAGTACTCTCAGTAAAAAGTATTCTTATGAAGTACATTTCTACTGGCTGAGGAAAAGCAAAAAATAAATACTCAAGTAAAAGTACAGATACAGAAACTTCTACTGAAGTACATTAACAAAGTATTTGTACTTCATCACCTCCCACCTCTGGTTATAACATAATCTTATCACGATGCAGGAAGTGTGTGTGGTGTTTGCAAACAAATCTTCTAATTCATTATGAAACCTTTTGTAAATCCGCAGAGTGATGCCGGCTTTGGTAGCTCTCGCTCCATCAAGAACCTGAGGCGGTCCAACAGCACCACTCAGGTTAACCAGCAGGCCAACATCACTTTAAGGTACAAACACACACACAAACACCTGCTGTAATAACACTGAATATACTTATGCTTCTAACACATTCACATGTAGACCAGTGAGAATCGGCGCCCCCTCTTATGTCTTTAAACCAAACCTATTTGCTTCATCCCTTATCACTGACATTGACACACTAAACTGCACCCAGTACAGTTTGTGCTGATGCATGTATACTCTTCTCCGTTGGATCATCAGATGACCTTTACAGCGACACACATGCGTCTGAAATATGAAGGACGTGTTTTTAGAAACAACAGAAAACAACGTGTGCATTTCAGATAATGTGTGTCTTGAAGCGGCGCTCGTGTTGCCAGGAACAATGTCTGTAGCTCCGAGTCTTTGCTCTTTAAACCAGAGTGCCTCTCTTGAGTGAGCAACAGCTGGCAGCCCTGAAGCTGCGCCACTCCGGACAATGGGAGTGGTGGCGCGCCAGCTCCTGCATGATAAAGATTGGAGGGAAGCTGGATGGCTGTTGCTAGGGTCGCGGGGTGCAGGGACTTGCTTTGTCTCAGGTTAGAGGGGGAGGGCCCGGACCTCGGGGTCAGGTTACCCCCTCCACCAGGAGCCAGTGAAAGGAGAAGTGTGTGTGCACGCTCTGGTTCTATTGTCCGGCAGCTGCCGCCACCCCCCTCCCCTCTCTGGATCTGAGGATGCAGAGCAGAGGGGCTTTAAATTTAAAGACATTCTAAATACCACCAGTACCCCCTACGAGTCTGAGAGTCTTTCAGTGCTGTCGTGGGGTCACCCAGCACCCCTCTCTCCCCCCCCCGCGCCGCTTCCTGCCCTCCTGCGCACCACTCTCTTGTAAGGCAAAAGTAGAGGAATGTGCTGCCTCAATTGTGTTGTCAGATTGCTTTTCATTGGGCCAGCTGGCTTCACCCCCCTGAAGCAACACACACTCGCACACATGCTCATTTATCTACTTCCCCAGACAGCCTGCACCACACAGCCAGGCTGCAGCACAGACAGGAGGTTACCCTGCAAATGTGCCTCACGATGTCGGTGTCAAGCTATTTGAAGGATGAATGACAGGCCATCGGGATCAACATGTGCATGCACGCATTTCCATGGAATCCGTAACGGAGTTCCCCCCCAGCAGACGGTCAGCTGCTGCATACTGAATTCCAGTACTTGGGGGAGGAGAAGGGGATGAGTCCCATTTCTGCAGCTGTCATTACAAAATTAAATCACAAAAGCCGCCGCTAAAAGCCACGACTCGAGGTTCCTGCTTTGTGTCGCGTTGTTTAATTATTTATTATGCGCTGCTAAGCCCTCGCTGTGTGAAAAATGAGCCCAGAATGTGCTTTTCTCCCCCATTCAGAGGAGCAGATTGGAAACAATTTGCTTGGTTCATAGCTGCCATTTAAAAAAAAAAAAAGTGAATCTAAATTGCAAACATTTTTCAACACTCTAGTGGTATATAATATATATAAATAGTTTTCTTTTGTTTTTATCAAGTTGTGCGATGTGTCAGCCCAGTGATGGTATAGTGCAGTATTGTCCTACATAGTGGGCCTGACCCGTGGCCGGCTTTGTGTGTGTTTCCCAGTCAGGACCAGAGCGAGGACTACCTGGCCCTGTTTGACAGCAGCTCAGATGGACGCAAGAAACTGGCCAGCCTCAGCAAAGCCTCACCGGACAGAACCACATGGAACATCCTGGTCAGCCATCAACCACACTCTGACTTTTGTTCTCTTGTCATCACATTTGAAACGCATACATTTCATTTAATATACACCATGATCATCATATTATCCCTGCAGAGTAGCTAAACGACCGAACCAGTACCATCATAATCATCATCATAATAATAGCATTTTAAGGGTGTCAAAGTTAACAGCACTTCTGGTCTTAATAAATATATGTTTCCATTGTTTTAAGGACGATCAGCCCAGAGTTTTCCCCCTGCACTCGAGCTCCCGCAGTACTGGCAGCGTGGACTCTCCCACCAGCCTGAAGAAGAGAGAGCCTGGGATCGCTCTGGCTGCCACCTTCACTGCCAACAACAGGTGGGCAGCATCTCTCACACACACACACACACACACACACACACACACACACACACACACACACACACACACACACACACACACACAGTTGTCCAGGTAGAGCAGGGACAAGCCCAACATCAGTCCGGTGACTACTTGCACTGCTGCATTCTGGATTTCTAGCTGCTTCTCATGTTTCATACCTGCTGATCGCGGCAGCCGATACTGCCTTCAGGAATTCCACCCACACACTGAGACATCAGGTTTTTTGTCCCAAGAAAATTGGGTTTGTCATACGATAAGAATTTGTGTTTGTACGGTTTATGTTACCGTCGTGCCTGGAGGTCGGGGCGAAGTGGTGAAAAAAAGATTACAGCGGCATTCTCAATACTAGACACAAACGTGTAACAGACCCATCTCCTGGAAGGTCACCAAGGTTTGTTTCTTTGTTTTTTCCCCCCCAGGAGCAACAAGGGGGCTGTGGGGAACTCTGTCACCACCATCTTACACAACAACTACTCTGAGAAACCGCTCACACCTAAGAGCTCCAACCAGCGGCCGTCGTTCAAGTAGGTCCTGCTGTAAACATCGTTGCTTGTCTGACGTGGGTTTGATTTAATAGGGTTTATCCGAGGCTTGGTAGGGGCCATGGTGACACATCTCAGTCAAACTGCTTTAAAAACCGTGTGTGAGGTATTTCCAGAATTGTCATTTCATTCATACTTGTATTTCAGCAACATCCTGAAGGCCACAGCAAACGACGAGGTGTCACAAGACAACAGCTCCCTGACAAAGTCCCAGAAGAACTTCTCCTCAGCTTCCTCCACCTCAAACAACAAGTCTCCAGTGTCGGCCCAGCGCGGCATCCCGGTCCTGCCCCGGAGGAGGGAGGTCACCGAGGAGGAGGCCGAGAGGTCAGACCCACCAAGCTGTTTCGACTGTGTGTTTACTGTTGTTCTACTGTCGTTTGTTCCGTGACTCACAGCAGCTCCTTTGTGTATTTGAAGGTTTATTCAGCAGGTCAACCAGGCAGCAGTCACCATCCAGCGCTGGTACAGACGCCATGCCAAGAGACCGCACGCCAACCAGGCAGCGCTCAAACGCGTCCTCGCCAGTAAAAGAAAGGTATCCATCCGCCCCCAGGCCGCCTCACGCCTCACCTGTTTATTCTCCACGGTCTTTGCTGCTTTTGTCTCCGTTTCCATTGCTGCAGTATCACATTATCGATGTCTTCTCCTTTCAGGAGTGGGAGGAGCGGACGGAGGAGGAGAGTCGCCCGGAGCAGCAGCAGAGAAAGGACGAAGACAGGAAGCGGATTCGTGAGGAGAAGGCTCACATTGCCCGCCTGGCTGCCATCCAGGTGCCCACCTCCGAGTGTTGCCGGTGCACACAGTTGGGAGACTTGAGCGATGCCTATTTATAAATGAAAAAACTGATGCAGTAGAGAGATACAGATTCAATATCCTATTCTTCCAATTATGCATCTCAGAGGCATGTTATGTGACACACATCTTGCCTGATAAATGTCCACATTTGAATGTATGTTATGAAAGTTTTTTAATTTAATTTTTTTTTTTATCCTTATCGCCAAGTGGAGATTCTCTTGTGGCAATCCAAACCATAGTCTGTAGAGCCACACGGCTGCTTTCAAGCTAAAACTAACCAAATCCTGAAACTATCATGCAGACTTAATGACCCTAACACTGAACGTGAAGCACAAATGATACATTGATTCGAATCAAGTATCTTTTGAGGAGACTTCCCCTGCATTCTGATGGCCCCCAACATTGTCCTGTGTCTCCCTCTGGTGGTGTGTTACAGGAGCTGCAGCAGAAAAGAGCCCAGCGGGCTGCAGAGGCTCAGCATGTAGCTGAGGTGGAGCTGGAAGGCCTGAGGCCGGCCGGTGTGGCAGGACGCAGGAAGCCGCCCAGGATCTGTCTAACCAACAAAAGTCCAGCGTCGCCTAGCAACAACAGCCCGATGTCACCCACAGACGTGAAGGCTAAGAACACAGGTCTAATAACTTCACATTCATGTGCAATCGTCTTTTCTACTCCATTGTCCTTACAGTTCGTGCTGTGGTATAAAGGGCACTCATTCTGGTCCATATTGAACACCAAAGCATTTTTGTGGTCGTGAAATAACTGGTGTATTGAACAGAGATAATGTAATAGGATCGCGTAATAACTGTATTGATTTCTTGTGTCTCCACAGACTCTAATTTAAACGTTGCAGCTGATTCACTTGAGCTGAGCTTCAGGGCCATTTCTCCGGCTTCGTCCAACCACAGAGGCTCTCAGTGTTCCCAGGTAAGTAACTCCGTACCATCAGAGCTACGCCCTCCACTTCCTTCATCTCTATCTCCCCCTTACTGCTGATATATGACACACCCTCTGTGCGTTTCCCCTGTAGGACCAGGAGGACGGAGCAGACGTAGACGTTGGCCCAGTGCATCAGCAGAACGACAGGAAATCAACCCGTAAAGAGAAGGCTCGTCTGGCTCGCCTCGCCGCCACCCAGGAGAACACACCTGAGGTACGGACTTTGTTCTAAACCCCAATTCAGGGTTACAGCTGCGTTTTTAATCATCCAGTCGCGTCACTCGGAGTTGGCCTCACAGCTGTTGATTGGCTGGTGTCTCCCTCTGGTGGTGTGTTACAGGAGCTGCAGCAGAGAAGAGCCCAGCGGGCTGCAGAGGCTCAGCATGTAGCTGAGGTGGAGCTGGAAGGCCTGAGGCCGGCCGGTGTGGCAGGACGCAGGAAGCCGCCCAGGATCTGTCTAACCAACAAAAGTCCAGCGTCGCCTAGCAACAACAGCCCGATGTCACCCACAGACGTGAAGGCTAAGAACACAGGTGAGCCTTACTGGTCACCAAAACATAGGGCTTAGCCTCTCTACACCGCATATGCAGCATTGCAATAAAGGAAGCGACAGAAGAGGCCATTTGGTGTCTGTGTGTTGATAATGTGGATCTTTGTGGATCCATTTGAAGATTGGTCTTGGTCTTGTCCATGACTTGACGACACTGAACTGTGGTGATAAAATGTTTCCACAGACTCCAATCTGAATGTTGTGGCTGAGTTCGGTGAGATCTCCAGCTTCAGATCGGCTTCCCCAGCTTTGTCCAATTGCAGAGGTTCCCAGTGTTCCCAGGTAAATAATTAAAAACATCCACCTGCACTCAAATCATCACACTTATTGAAATGCTAAAGCAGTTCTTTTAGTGGGGCTCATTTTAAGCCTGTTTATGTGCGTGTTCCAGGAGATCCTGCAGAGGTCGGTGAGCGTGGAGGACCAGCGGCAGGGAGCTCTGTCCAGCAGGACTCAGTCTAAAACCACCCTCAACGAGCTGCTGGACACCCTGAAGCTGTTGGAGGAGGAGCCAGAGAGGCTGTCGGAGCCAAAGTGCTACAGCAAAGAGAAATACGCCTGGATCGATGAAGTGAGACCTCATCATGCATCATGGCACGTAGTGCTGCTCTTCATAATGCCCCGACTGTAACCTGCGTCTCCACTGTGTCCCACTAAAGGACGGAGACTCCAACTCTCTGACCACCGACAACCTGGAGCGCCACGGCCAGCTGAGTCACCACCCTGCGCTGCCAGATGGGGGCGCCCTGCTCTCCGAGGCCAAGCTGCAGAGCATCATGAGCTTCCTGGATGAGATGGAGAAGTCTGAGCAGGAGAGACCGCGCTCGGTTACTTCGGGGTCGCACAGAGAGGTCAGCTTCTGGTTTAGTGATGTGAAATGCAAAATGGAATTTCCTGAATTAAATAAAAAAGAAAAGACGGTTCAGATGCTGCTGCTGGCATGCAGGGTCGGTAAATCCCACGTTCAGAGAGTCCTGTCGGTCCGGTCTCAGTGTGGCAGCCGAGTCCTGGTTCGGCCTTCAGAACAGAATTAAGATAGACATGAGAAGTCGTATATGAAAAGTACACAGAGTGGCTGCTGTGTGTTCTCAGGCCGTGATGTCTGAGGAGGAGCTGGTTGGTGTGGAGCAGGCGTCCGCCACCGCCGCCGAGGTCAGCGGCTCCATGATGAGAATCAAGCTGGAGCTGGAGGAGAAGAAACGCACCGTCAACATGCTGCAGGCCGCACTGGTGGGGAAGCACACACGCGTCCAGTACATTTGAATGTTTTCGGCGCCGTTAGCTGCCGTAGACGACCATGACTCCACCTCACTTCTCTGTGTCCTCCTGCCCTCAGGCCCAGCAGAGGGAGCTCACGGTGAGACACGTGAAGGAGACGGAGAAGGAGCTGAACAGGAACTTCGTGCTCCAGAAGGAACAATACGAAGCGACCATCCAGAGGCACCTCGCGTTCATCGATCAGGTAGGTGCACAAACGCGGTAACGTCCCGTGTTCCTGTCGTCCCTCGGGGTCTAAAACGCGTTCCGTCTTCCTGCAGCTGATCAACGACAAAAAGACTCTGAGCGAGCGCTGTGAAGGAGTGGTGGGAGAGCTGAAGCAGGTGGACCAGAAGTACACCAAGAAGATCGCACAGATGCAGGAGCAACACGAGATGGTAAGAAGGCTCCATAATAATCAGACGTTCCCGTGAAGTTGACTAATTGGCATGTGCAAGTTTTCACTGCAAATACCTTCAGCTTCTCTGCTTCTGCTTTGCATCTTGTGTGATCGCGTTGCGTTACTCGCTTCTGTGTATCGCTGCTTTGGTTTAACTGTCGTTTCTCTGTTTTCCCTATTTCCTTCTCCTCCTCTGTCTTTCTCCGTCCTCGTCTGTGTGTCTGGTTTTTCCTGGCTTTTAGGTGTGGCAAATTCTGGGTCCCTTGTGCGAGGTAACTTTTTTTTTTCCCCTCTTCTAACCTCGTCGTCCTTGGCACGGTCATCTCTCTCAGTCCGCCATTCTTCTTTTCTCTCATTCGTCTGTCGTTCACAACTTCTGTTGGACAGTCTGTCTGCATGTGAGTCTTCTCATCTCTAGATGTAGATATAGAGCTCACATTGGTTGATGTTGGGTTCATTGCCCCCCCCCCCCCCCCCCCCTCCCTCCACTGTCATCATTACCGTGTAAAAACCCAACCAAGCACCTCCCTGGCGTTACACACTTTTCCCTCGTTCACCCTCCTCCCTCCGCAGGAGATCAAGAAGTTAAAGGAGCTGATGAGCGCCACGGAGAAGATCCGCCGGGAGAAATGGATCGACGAGAAAACCAAGAAGATCAAAGAGATTACTGTCAAAGGTACCGGAGCGGGAATGTGAGATTAAGCTCAGGGCAGGGAACTGTGGGATTCCACTTGCCTGCACTCGTTGTTTCCCTGTGCAGCTGAATGTGACTTTACGTCAGCTTCCTTTTCACTGTCGTATTGACTCTTTCGGGTTTCTGACCTCCTCAAGGATCATTTATTGCAGTTGCACAACACAAGGATGCACAACGAAGCAGTTATGTTGAAGAATACACAAGAAAAATATGACGACAAAAGTAGTAGTTCCTTCCTGTCCATTTTTTTAAAAGTCACAGACAGTCAACTCAGGTTTATTTACTTCTGTTTCACCGAGATTTCTACCTACAATAAACTTCCCTTGAAGTAATTTGACTCATGACCATCAGGGATCATTTTTTAAAAACCAAATAAATCTCACTTTTATCCAGTGAGGTGTAATCATTAGGTCCCGACCAGCCACCGAACGTGAACTCATGCTGTTCCGCCTCCCACCTCAGGTTTGGAGCCGGAGATCCAGAAGCTGATTTCGAAGCACAAACAGGAGCTGAAGAAGCTGCGGACGCTCCACGAGGCGGAGCTGCTCCAAGCAGACGAGCGGGCGGCGCAGCGCTACGTCCGCCAGTGTGAGGAGCTCCGCCAGCAGCTGGAGAGGGAGAAGGACGAGCAGAGTCAGAGAGAGAGGGAGCTCGCCAAACAGAGGTAGGCGTGTCACATCATCAGGACTCATACTGGCCGTCCAAAGACACTTTTACAGCCGACGTGTGAGTTAGCCAGCTTTAAACATTCAATTAAAAGTGGCACCATCGTCAAAATGTCAGAATCGTTATTCCAACAGCAGCCTCGAGTTCTTCAGACAAGATCCCAACTGTTTCAGAGGTGTCACAGTTCAATGAGTGACCGTGTTAACTGGTGGCTTTCAGCCCAACAGGTCTGTGGTCGCTCGTAGAAACTTACACGAATAGTCGGCGTAGATAATAAACGCTGATGTATTTAAAATAGATTGAGGTCACGTAGGTGTTCTGTTGGTGTTTTGGACAGCTGCCGTCGCCACGAGCAACGACACGTTAAGCTGAGAGTCACCAGTGAACACGGTCACTCATTAAACCCAAACACCGGCTGCGTCTATGGCTGCGAGCTACAAATCCTGTCGACGACCACATGTTTTTGATGGTTAATGTTCCTTCAAAGCTGCGTCATCGTTGTTTACCGACTGTTAAAAAGGGTCATTACAGGATCACATACCATGTATTACTACACTATACTTTCTGTATTTGTATTACATGGTTTATATTGTATGATAATTGATCACGGTCAAAGAAAACACTTGAGACAGGAAGCAGCTTCAAAGTAAACGTCTCGCACACGGAGCAGCCAGTGTGCAGCTCGGCCCTTTAAGACCTGAGAGAGATAGCCTTCAGTCTCCAGTTTATTCAGTGTGCTCTTCATGGCTATTTTTGGAAGCACTGAAATGGTGCAGCCTATGAGATACAGAGGCAAAGAGAGAGGCGCTTTTCTTTGACTTGCATCCACAAAGAATGATGTTGTTCCGTTTGCAGGAATCACTCCGGTTCATGAGTTAATCAATCAGCGTCCACGTGTTTACGTGCTCCGCCGGTGTGTAAAACAGCTTGTGTGCCTTGTCGTTTACGTGCTTGTCAGATACGAGAAGCAGCTTCAGGAGGAGGAGCTGTCGCTGCAGCAGCAGAGGAGGCGTCTCTTCAAGGAGGTGGCCGAGGAGAAAGAGAGGCTGGCTCAGCTGACTGCAAGGTGAGGTCAAAGGTCTGTCTCTCTCCACTGTGAAAATCTGCAGCCATATACCACAGTTGTTGATCTTCCAGGAGACATCCTCAGAATGTTCCGTTAGGCCCAGTCCAGCAGCAGGTCTGCTCTCCAGAATAACGAGGCTGAAGCTGTGGGTAATGAGAGTGTTTTCCGGTCTAGTCTGGTCTTGAGGAGCCACCTTTGTATAGTTGGTACATCTGCAGATTCATTGTGCTTTAGAAACCTTCCTTACAGAGTAGAGAAACTGTTCTTTCAAGCCAACATCATGCTCCGTGCTAGAAGGTCTGGTCTCCCCTGTGATCCTGCAGCCAAACCCAAACCAGATGGAGCCTTGATACAGGTTTTATCAGGCTGGAAACAGGCTGTTCCAGTTTCCTGCTTTTTAAACCAGTGACCTTTAGAAGATGGAGAACTAAGAGACGCTCTATTGAACGTTGTGTTTAAAAATGCTTCCTGTTTATTGGAACAATAGCAGCCTTTTCATAATTTTTTAAATAACATGTCATCTCACATTGATGATGCTGACTGCCTGTTCCTGACTGCAGAGCCGATTCAAGGGCAAATAGAGAAAAGTATGTTTGTTTTCTGCCACTTCTAAAGAATCACTTTCCAATTGACCCTTCCATAAGTCCCGCCCCTCAAACGCCCGAATATTTTCACATCTTAAGCAGGGAAGTAAGGCTTTATTTTGACAGTGGAGGGCGTCTGTAGGGTTGACCATTAACTGTATTTTTTGAGATGATTCGTGGGGGATTCATTATCGTGGCTCTCCTTCAAGGCTCCTCTTGTGTGTTTGTCCGGCAGGCAGCGAGCTGAGCTGGAGGATCTGCGGAGGCAGCTGGAGGAGAACAGCTCTCTGGCTGGGAGAGCCCTCCGAGAGGAGCTGGACAAGACCAGGGAGGACCAGGAGAGGAGGCACCAGGTGAGGAGTGTAGACGGCGCAGAGGAACATCAGTATCATCCTCTGGAACCAGCAGCACAAATAGACGAGTGTTGTCTGTGTGACCAGGTGGAGATGAAGGCTTTACAAGAACGTTTGGACCTCGAAAAGCAGACCTGGGAAGAAAACTACAAGAAGAAAGAGGTTTGTTGACATACTGCCATTTCTTTTGTTCACAGTGAGGTGTAAGAAACCGCTGAATAGTAAGTAGATATGAAATATTGTTCTCATAGAGCTGTAGGAATGTACAGACCGACTCTTTTCACAGAATGGGTTGCTATTGAGTTCATACAGTTTTGGTATTTTAGCAAAATATTGCATCAGTTTCTCTGTGTTTCTAAAGGGAATCTGGTGCGTGGTAACAATACCACTCTTCTCCACATGGAGTGCCAAAATCAACACAAAATAAAAGTTCCTCCTGTATCTTTAACAAAGACCAAATATTCAGATTAATGCATTGATTTCTATTGTTTGTAGTGCAGCTGTTTCAAATATTAGATGTACAAACTTCCCTATTGATGTTACAAGAACGAGGAAGGAACTTCAGCTGTGGTGATGTCATCAATAAGTAAAGAATTAACCAATAGGGAAAGTCCACATTTATCCATTAATCTGAACCGCTGTGTAAAATGACCTTTTATTGTATTACTTCTTTATCTGAGGTCAGAGAGCAGCCATAACAAACCGTGTGTGTCCGTGTGTGTGTGTGTGTGTGTGTGTGTGTGTGTGTGTGTGTCCGTGTCCGTGTGTGTTCGTGTGTGTGTGTTTGTGTGTGTCCGCGTCCGTCCACAGGAAGCGTGGCTGCTGAGCCGCGAGCGCGAGCTCAAAGAAGAATTGCGACGGGAACGCGACAAAGAGATCGAGCTCGCCATCTGGACGCTGGAGGAGGAGACGAGCAAGGACAAAGAGGAGTGTGAGAGGGCAGCTGACAGCAGGTGATGATGATGATGAGGATGATGTGGCACCCAGTTTACACATACACTGCTACAGTTGCAAACTTTTTTTTACTAAAAACGTGATAGGAACACACAGTCAGACATCTTTAAATATAAAAAAAAGCTCCTGACTGTCGCTTGGCCAAATGTTGGCTGTCATCAACACTAATCGGCAGTTGTACGGCGTTCTCAGGGTGAAGCGTGTGAGGGAGAAGTATGAGGCGGAGCTGAGGGAGCTGGAGCGCTCCGAGAGAGCGGCGGTGGAGAAACAACAGGAGTGGAGGAAGCAGCAGATTGAGACGGAGGGAGAGCTGATTCGACTGCAGGCCGCCGTCCGACAGAAAGAACAGGAGAACGAAGACGTCACACAGGTAAAACCCTCCAGCCCCGTCTTCTATCACCATTCTCTTACTCTCCTCCTCTGGAGCGGGCAACAAGCCCACGCAGCTTTTCATACATGCGCTTGTCTGTTCAGACCCGGGACAAGCTGGTGGACGAGCGGCGGAGCCTCGCCGAGGTGATACGGCAGGAGTTCGCCGAGCGGCTGGTGACGACGGAGGAGGAGAACCGCCGGATGAAGGTGGAGGTGTCGGAGGGCCGAGCGAGGCTCCGGCTGGAGGTGGAGAGGGTCACCAGGGAGAAGGAGGAGGAACTGGCTGAAGTCCATCAACGGTAAGGTGGAAGGGACAATTACATAATTAACTTAATTCTGTTTTCTATTGTGTTTATATTTTGTCCAAACATTCGTTAAAGACGACCTATTCTGCTCCTTTTCTGGTTCATACTTATATTTCAGGTTTACATGCTTTTACTTTATTTTCCCATCAGGCTGTGCTGCAGCAGCTTTTCTCAGCCCCTCTCTGAAACGCTCTGTTTGACCTCTTGCCCCTCCCTCCCAAAAAGCCCAGTCTATTCCGATTGGTCAGCTGACCCACTTGATTGGTCAACCTCTTAGCATGTTTGTCAGAAATGTCCCGCCCCCTCAGCAGAACCAGATACTGCGAGTTGTTTTCCTGAGGAACCGTGATGAAATTAATTTTAGCCACTTGTTCCTCAGCAGATGTTCTGCTAATGAGTTACTTGGTGACATCACTTTAAGGAAGAAAAGATTTGAACTGAGGCGTTTGAATCAGTTCAGGAGCAGATTTTCTGAGTGGACCTGGACTGTAGGCTTTTGAGACATTTCTATTAACGGTCACTTTTCTGCGTTTTGCCAGAGTGAAGTCGGCCATCTTGAAGAAGGAAGAAACTGTCAACAATCTCCGGAAGCAGCACGAGGTGAGGGTTGTGGTGATTTCTAGACGACAGCACAGTTTGGGGAGAGATGAGTGACAGCATGTATGAATATATCTCCCTCTGCTCTGATAGGCTGCCCTGAAGAGGGCGGATCACCTGGAGGCCCTGTGGGAACAGCAGAGGAAGCAGCTGCTGGAGAAGTGACTGACAGGAAGGCTTTATCCGTCTGGACATCTCCCCCCCCGGCCTTCCCCTGTCGCCCCCCCCCCCCCCTCCCCTCTGAGCTCTGTTGTGTCGCTCTGGTCGCCACCTGATTTCTTTTCTTCCCTGTTGGATGTTGTTGCTGCCAGCAAGACTGAACGTGTGGAGCTTCAGAAGGTTGAACAAGTGACTGAACCTTGTCCTACCTCATTTGAGAAACACAAAAATGGGGGAAATGCACTGGGCCTCACTGTAAATGCCCCCCCCTCCCCCCAGGAATGAAGGAGTGCTGTGGTGGAACCTCCCTTCTTTAAATACCACAGACCAGGTGTTCCCAGATGAAAAGACTCCACATGGACTCCCCATTCTTCTTCTCCCATTTCCAGAGGATTGCTGTAGTTTTTTTTTTTTGACTGTACCCCCCCCCGGAGCAGGAATGCCTCCATGTTCACCACAGAGCTGCCACGGAGAACACTTCCAGATGTTTCTGAAACCAGCCCAGGCCTGTGCTGATGTGGGGGGGGGGGGGGGGTGGGCACTGACAACCAAGAACTCAGACCAGCTTCAGCTTCTGTTCGTACCACGTCGACCTCCTTTTATCCGTTGAGTCATGTGTTTTGTCGCGGCGCCTCCTCCAGGCGAGGGCTAATTACAGGATCTATAACCTCCCCGTGACTCGCTCTGAACAGTTTGTGTTCTAAACCAAACATTTGGATCTAAAGAAGTTAGAAGTAGTGGCACAAACACAGATTAAGTGAGAGTGAAATTAGGATGAGGATGATGATGATGATGATGATGCTAGAAAGGGCGATATGATGAGTAGGAAACTCAGAAAAGAAAAAGAGTGGAGGAAAATGGGACGTCTGATGGCTCATTTGAGGTCAAAGACAGATGATTGCAGTCTAGGAAAGTTTCTGTATGTGTGGAAGAAAGAAGAGGAGAGAGGATGGGCGGGGGGAGGAGGAATGCGAATAGAAAATGTTTATAGGATTAGGAAGAGCTGGAGTGGTAGGAGGGTCTGAGGGGGCAGCAGGCATGTGACCACAGCCGTGTTAAGAAGCCATATAGGTTTTGTCCGCTGTGACTCAGGCTGTGACAAAACACATCAGACTCAACGGGCGAACGGGGCCCTCGGAGTCTCACAGGGGCCCCCGGACTCTCACACGTGTGTTAACGAGTTTGTGTTTTTGGATGTTTTGCAATTCCCCCCTCGAGCCGCCGCCTCTCGGTTCCTGAAAATGTTTGTTTTTGCTTCTTTTCTGATTTCTTAACCCCTTTGGTTGATTGAAGATACATCGAAGTCCCACACACACACACACACACACACACACACACACACACACACACACACACACACACACACACACACACAGACACACAGACACACAGCAAGTCTTTTGTGGATACGATTTCAGTTAGAACGGTCCACCGGTGGAGGGGAGAGGGGGGGAAACTCTAAACCTGGAAGTGAAGCCTGTTATTAAGGCACAACATGATGTGAAAGGCCACTTGGATGTGATTGTAAAGGCCCCAAATTAGAAAATATTTATTCTGTTCCTCTTTTCTTTATTTATTTGCCAATTCAGCACTCTAATGTGACATTTTGTAGCGTTGCTCCGCAGAAAGGTCAAGGATTTGAAGTATATTTTCTCAAAGCTATTTACAGTACAGAAGGTCAACCTGCCACGCCAAAACGTTATAACTATGCCATTTGTAGATGGTTTAACTACAGTAAGTCAGGTTTTTCTGACACGGAAGTTGTCCGAGCCACGATGTAAAGGGTTCATATGAAGTGTGACGTGGTCGCGGCGCCGCGGCTCCGAGCCCAAATAAAACCAGATCCCAGATCGGAGGTGGTTGATGCGTGCCACACGTCACTGTGAGTTTCACGGTCACTAGCTGAGCGTGGCTGTGAGTCACGAGGACTTCGAGGCCTCGAAGCGCCGCCCTCCGCTCTGCCGGTGTTGGCACAGCAGACGGGCGCTGCTGGACTCGAACCCGAGAGGCTGGCGCTGCGAGTTGGCATTCCTCTCGCATGCCCGTCCTCCAAGTGCCAATGCGCCTTGCCTTTTGTGTGTTTGCGTGCCACCGTTCCTCCCAGTTTGACCCGAGCTGACCCTCATGGTGTCAGAGGCACCCTGTTGTTTTTTTTTTTTTTTTTTAATTTGTAACTTTGTGTACAAACCATTCCAGCTGCCATCGCTCATTGTTCTGATTCTGTTCCATGTGTATCCGCCTGTGCCCGAACACGTAGCTCTTGAACACTGTTTGTTTTCTTCTCTTGTTTTAGTTTTGATTGTTTAGTCGTGATGGATTGGAAGCTGTGAAGAAGATGGTTGTCTGATCTTTCAGCAAAGAGAGAATAAAAATGCAAAGGCCAATGGGAGGACACGCTGTGTTCCTGGTTTCTGTTCGCTGTGGGAAAACAGACAATTGTTTGCTTGTTTCTGTCCCTCGCCCCCATCATCCCTCGCTCTCTCTCTCTCGCTCTCTCTCTCTCTCTCTCTCTCTCCATAACTCACGAGACCAAGAAGTGTCTTCAATCACATCCACTCGATACCCTGACTCCAAATTCTGAGCCAAAATAGCTGTTGGTTCGGAGGCTGAAATGACTAATGGCGTTTGAATGCATCGTTTTATCCCTGAAATATCTGCAAAACCTCTAACTGGTTCTCGTAAACCAGTAAATGACTGGTTTGACACAACTGCTGTGTGTTTTATGGAGACGAGTTAAATCCACCTCGGGGATGTTTCGGCCCGTACATCTGGAGCTGACCCACTTCTTCTTTTTCTTTTTCTTCTACCCCCTTCCCCCCTCCTTCTCACCCTGCAGCTAACTCACTTCCTCTGGAGTGCCAAAGCAACCGGTGGTGCGTACTGAAACGTGTCTCTGCTTTCAGCGTGTTTCCTTTCTTTTCACAGAGGAAATCGAACCCAGAGAGGCTTGCCCTCGCTTGGCTTTGGAGGGCCCGGCTGAGGGCTGAGGGCCCGATGGAAGGAGCGAACGCCTCGTGCTGACTTCTTTATGTGGAGAAAGTGTCTTCCTGTCTTGATTTTTTTTTTTTTTTTTTCTTTAAAAAGCTGTCAGCTGTGTGGCGGACATTCAAGCTACATGCTCCTGCTTGTCACTTGGCAGTGTGTGTACATCCGTGTGTGTGTGTGTGTGTTCCTCCCGTCTGTCTGCCATGAGTGTGTGTTGTGATTAAGGGTCTCACATTGTGAGCACAGTAGAGAGAGCTGCCTGCTCATGTCTAACTTTATTGCAGCCTGGAGTGGGCTTCTCCCCCCTCTCTCTCTCTCTCTCTCTCCCTCTGTCTCTCTCTCTCTCTGTCTCTCTCTCTCTCTCTCTCTCTCTCTCTCTGGAGTTGAGGGGGTTGACCAATTGCCAGCAGCTGTTGCTCATTTCACAATGGTCCCGCCCACACTGTGCCGAGCCTGGCAGCGCTGAGCGCTGGGCTCTAGATGAGCAGCAGAGCTCCCAACTTGGAGGACTACGTCCACATCCGAACCCTCATCACCGGGACCACAGAAACCAGGTTTTATACTGGTGAGTCTTTTCATTTACTATCTGAGCAGCTTTGTTCCTTGAGACGGGAGCAGCAGAGCCACCAGACAGTCCTCAGACTAAAAGGAAGAGACATTGAGTCATGTTTTGTCTCAGTCTGATGTGTGTTTTCTTTCCCCCTCTTCTATTTCACTCTGACTCTTTGTCAGCCATTTTAAATGTTCTTTAATCCCTTTTTTTTTGGCGTGACATTTGAGTTAAGTTTCTGCAGATGAGTATATCCCTGAGTTTTCTCTCCTGTGTTATCAGGGAGCTGAGTTTATCACTGGATCACAGCAACACATTCTTTCCATTCCCCCATTTAGCCTCAGCCAGGAGCAGCAGCTCACACAAGCCTGGGAAACCCAGAGCCTCACATTGTCATCAGCGCTGCTCTTAGTTTCCCCATTCACCGTTATCAAGTGTGAGGATTGATGGGTTTGAGAGAACAGATATTTATTTGGCTTTTTATCATCTGTAACTAAACGTCTTCCTGACAAGTGTGAAGAAAACATGCAAAATACACTTATTTTACTACTTTTGTCTATTTGCTTCTGTAGATGTTCTCTTAAATCCACCAAGTTATCACAAAGCACCTCGTTGGCGTGTTTAAACATCAGAACGTTCGTAATACAAAAATGTTTCATGGTGGTGGATCTGTTCTCCCCTTAAGAGAAGTGTAGATTTTGGGAGGCCGGCCTCAGGCTGTTTATTACGTTGACAAAGAGGTGAGAAGTGGGGGGGGGGGGGGGTCTCTCGGAGTCTATGCTAATGTCTTCAACCTCGGCCCAGACCTTCAGAGAACGGAACAGGCGGGCTGAGGTTGAGGTTTCCTGAGGCCGTTCCTGCTGCTCTTGTGTGAATCTCCTACCCCTCGCTGTGTTTCCTCTTTTCGTGTCTCGCAACGACGGCGAGAAGCAGAAACACACGTATGAAGACGGCGACCTTGCACTCTGCGTTCAGGGTGAAAATGTTTCATTAAAAAGGGATTATTTGGGACTCTGTTGTCGCTGAGAGATAAAGTCTTTCCCCTCATCTAGCTCTCTCTCTCCCTCCCACTGTAGTTGTGCTGAGAGAAGACCGGACTGGAGCCCGGATCCTGTTGTGGGCTAATTGAATCCCCAAACATTTACACCCTCGCCTTCCTTTGCCTGCTTCACTAAAAAGAAGACGGAAAACTGTCCCTCAGCCTCCATCCTCCATCCTCGGCCTCCTCATGTTCCTCCAGGAGGAGAGGAGGGAACGGCAAGCACACACAGCCCTCCGGCGGCCGCCGCCACACACTCATTGACGAGGGTGTGGGGAGGGGAGGATGGCGCTCCAGAGGAGGCTGGTGCTCGCCGTGTTGACCGTGGGCTCCCTGCTGCTTGTCTACATCCTGTGTGTGAACCTGCAGGGTCCTCTGTCCTGGTCCACGGTGCCTCTGAAACACCTGTATGACCTCACGCAGGCAACGAGCAGGTGAGTGACGGCGCAGTGGCCGCGTGATCCCGCCTCCTCCTGTCTGCACATTAAACCGTTTTCATGTGTATGAACGATTTAAAATGTGGTGCTTCGCCAGCTGCTCCTGATGCTGAGGTCAAAGTTCATGCATGTGACGATGACTAATGTTTTGCTAAATCCTCGTTGGTGCTTACGTGACATCGCCCTTTTCCCACCTGAGGCCCCGCCCACTTAAAACCGTTTATCGTAAATCAAAAGCCGACACACAATAATTAAAAATGACTTATTGATATTAAACCCAGTGCAGCTTAGTTGAGTCTCAACACGTTGCTTTAAAAGGAGACCAGTCGGTTTGATCCAGCACATAGAATTGAGGTCAGATCCAGCAGTAAAGTGGGATTGAAGGGTTAAACTTTTTTTTAAAGTTTTTTTTTTTTGGAACCAGCACTTATCCCCCTTCTAGTTGTGTCATTGTGGTTTTAACAAAGGAGCCACACAGCGCTCCGGCTGCACTAATGAAAAAAGCCCCCCGGCCTTATTTCACTGGAGGTGGACTCGCACACGCGTATACGTGGAGAGTCGGCTTTGTTATGGCGGGCAGCGGTCCAGGTTTAAGAGCCAGCAGGTCCAGGTCTAATCCCTGGAGTCGAGGGGAAAGAAATGCAAAAAGATGGCCGTTTCTCAAAGCAACGTCTCTAAATGCACTAAATGCTCTTTAAGTTTGGGCGTGAGGAGCCAGCAGGGCTTTAATTTTAGAAGCTGTTCTTTAATTTGAAGTTAAACTAAGTTTGTGAGGATCCTCCTGCTTGTTCAGGACACTTGAGGAAGAGAAGAACACAGTGAAAGCCTTTAATATGACTTTCAAATTATTTAGAGAGGGGAAAAAATCTTAAAAATGGAAACAATAGGAGGAAATAAAGATAATTAAAGGTGAATAAGTCATTTTTCATCACAATAAGCTCCCCAACTAATCAAAACATCTTTTTACACCTTATATGAATACGACATTACACATGTAATGTCGTATTCATAAAGTAAATAAATGCTTATTTGATATATGGAAAACCAATGGGACAGAAACATAATGTAGTTTTGTCTCTTCCACTATGAACTCTTTCAAGGTGACGTATAAAAAAACAAGCTGCGTTTTCACTTCCTGTCTCCTCCGGCCATTGGAACCTTTTAAACTTTGTTAAACATTAACCAGCTCTGGTTACATTCAGCTGCTTTATTGCGTTTGTGCCTCGTTACGAGGTTTTATGATGTTAGCTCGCTGCAGGGTCAGATGGCCAGCATGTGTCGGGCCAAAAGTCAATTGGAGTAAACACGATCATCGCCGTGGTAACCTGAGACTGCAGCACTTGACATATTTGACATATGTGACATATTTGACAAAATAAAAGACAACGCACAAAATTTGAGAGTTCTTAGTTCACGTACATGTTCCACGCTATCTCCATGGCAACTGATCTATCTCCACGGCAACTGATGAACTCCCATCTTCAGATTCTTATGACGGCGTTTAGGGACAATCTAGGTTAAAAGAGAAAAAAAGGCGGGGAGGGGGATATTCCAAGAAAAAGTGCAGTATTTTTCAGAAAAATATTGTAAAATGTATGAGAATTAGACGTACCAATTGGCTGTGTGTATAAAACTGCAGGCATCACACATGGCAAGTGAGTTACTTTACTTGCACATTTATTTTTACTTTATAATCTCATAATAAATTTGTGAGTTTTTTCTCAGAAATGTAAAACTTTGAATATTATGTGTCTGTCAAAATAATCTACACACTGACACATTTGAAATATGCTTGTTGACTTTCTTGAGTCGGATGGAAACCACATAGCTGTCTGTTGAATATGAATCTGGAGTGAGCAGCTGGTTAGCTTAGCATAAAGGCTGGAAACATGGCTAACCTGTCAAAGATTAAACTCTCACAAATGAACATGTTGGAACTCATTTGTGCAGATTGAACAAACATGAGATGCAACATGTTGATGATCGTTGCACGTTGGAGGTTGTGGATTACTTCCTAACCAGGCTAGCTGCCCCCCCGTTTCCAGTATTTATGCTAAGCTATCCTAACTGGCTGTAGCATCATCAGGGATGCAGACTTCGTCAGTAACGCCCCATCTCTAAAACTCATTGGAGACATCAGGGAAACCAGCTAAACCTCCCCTTGGTGAAACAGGCCTGAAGCTCTCTGTTTGCACTTTGCTTTACACTTAATATTTTAACTGTTGAGAAGCGGAAGTGATCTGGCCAGTACAGATAAGACCTGCAGCGGGGTCACACCCTCAGTAAGACGAATGGTTATTTCATTAATGTGCGTCAGGACATTTGGAGCAGGGGCCAAAGCGTCAAACTTTTTTATCTTCATTCTGTGTTTATTTTTATGGGAAAGCTCTTTGTGCTGCATTTCTTGTGTGAAAAGATGTAAATGAAAGTGTATTACTATTATCAATCTGCTCACTGAAACAAGAAAACAAACATTTGTCACCACATGAAGAGCATGCTGAGAGAGAGAGGAAGGGGGGGGGGGGGGGGGTTCAGATGGTTCATCTCCTGCAGTGACCTGCCGGTTCACCACCAACGCTGGTTCTTGTCCTCCACAGCGGCTCACGAGTCCCCGAGGAGCCTCCAGATGGACGGAGCAGCGGCGACCAGTGGACCTCTCGGGCCCCGGCCTCCACCGCCAGCCCAAAGCTCTCCTCTAGCACGGCTCGCCATGAACGCAGACAGACTCTAAAGACTCCGACTGCCACAACTGCCAAGCCCAAGGCAGCGGACGTCTTGAAGCCCAGGTCTGGTTCTGAGCTCGTGAATAAAACCCAGACCAGGACCAAAGCCCCGGCGGTGCACCGCGGACCGACGGAGCCTCCCTTCATCGGAGACACTTACATGAGTGAAGAGGTCCCGCCACAAACGGTGAGTTCTCCACCTGCAGACCTCTGGAGCCCATATTAGAGATATTTCCTAATTATTATCCTGGCAAAATGAATAGATAATGACCCCAGTATCATGTCTGTGTTATGAGGAGAAAGTTATGAGTTGCTCCATATTTTGAGGATAGCTCATAGCTTCACCTTGTTTTGGCCAAAAAAGCCATTTTTAGCTTCCTAGTGATAAATCAGCATCCCTCAGGCTAACTTGGTGCCTTAATTGAAAAATATGGATGCCATTTAGTAAATATCTGCAATATTAGCTTCCTAGATCAATCCATTAGAAAAATATTGATATAAGTTCCTGAAGTTGGGGGGAAAAATGCATTTTTCTTCAAAGTTCAAAGGTCTGTATTTCTGAACCTATGAGGAACTGAAAGTTATATTATATTATTTTGCATGGTGAGTACAAACCTATAAATCTACATTTAACACTTGTCCCAGTCAAATCTGAGGAAGAGACCTGGGATGTTCCTGAAATGAAGGAACAAAAGTGAGTTCGGGCGTTCGCAAGCGCTATTTGACGGATTTGGAGAGAGTTCGTCGCTGAGACGAACAAAGTTTAAACTTAAGCAACTTTAGTGTCAGAATGTTCGCAAGATATGCTGCGACGAAGTCCAATATTTACTTAGTGACTATGGAGAGAGAGAGACTCATAATCTGTTTTCAGCTAATCTCCCAAAGGGGCGGGGCTACAGGAGACTGACTCTTTAACCATTTACCAGCTGACTCTAGTTAAATCCCAGAGAGTATGAGAAGCTGCGTCGGCTTTAAATCCTATGAATATGAATCTGACGGCACTTTGCAGCGTCGTATCACATTACTGTGATGACATCAAAACACAATTGTGGGTTTTATTCTGCCTGATTCGTCTCACACGCCTTACGACACAAAAGGGTTATTGTCAATTAATGCATTAACTAGTTTTTATAAAAACTGATTTCAATAAGCAAAATTAGAAGAACTGCTTGATGAATGGATCGAGTGTCACATAGCCTCTGCTTGCATCACTCTGATTCCATGGGATTTTATTGTTTGCCTGGCTTGATGCCCTAGATCCGTCCTCCGCTAACCCCGTGTTTAACGTCACATGGCTAAGATTTGTGGGTAATTCCGTCAGGAACAGTCTGCAGAAAAGCAGAAGTTTGGAAAGTGTGAATAACGGGTTCAAAATGTCAGCAAGAGAGTCCTCGAACACCCATTGGACCGAACTAAACTTCACGGATTTTGCAGGAATGCTAATCATTAGAGCTAATGCTAATTGCTTGCATGCACATTTCCCAGCTTTGCATGTGAACTCAAATTCACAAATGTTTTAAACTGTTTATACAGTATTTTACAGCACTCGCCTAACCATAACCACAACACAATTCAGTATGCTAGTGACTAGCATTAGCGATTAATGCTGGTGAATGGTGTAAAAAGGTAACGGCTAGCATGACCAGTAATTTATGAACCGTTAAGTCCGACTAAATGTTCGGGTTAGGTTTTGTAACAAATCGACCAAGCCCAACAGTTCATGTGGTGCTTTTAATGTTCTGTAGCAGGACAGTGTGGTGGAATTAGCCAGCCAGCTAGCTAGCTAACTAGCCGGCCCCTAAATGGGTAAAACTGAACAACTTAATGCTAAATGCACATCGCTATCACCGGATAATCATCCATTAACGCTGATTCACTATTTTGGCTGGATTTATGAGACAAATATATAATCAGTATTATTCTTTAATTAATGGCAAAATAATTGCTAGATTATATTTTTTTTAAATGCAAAACTTCATTATGTTGTGAAATACTTGTTTACACAAACCAACAGGTGGTCACATGATCTGGTGCTTCATATCTAACGGCACATCAGATGGTTGCACACTTCTGGTTTTCATTATCAGGCTGGAGACGCCGTCACAGGGCGGCTGCTGCACCGGGCGGGTCCGTCTTTCCAGTAAATGTGCTCCTTGGAAAATAAAGCGTGGCTGTGTTTTCTCCCGTCTCCCACCCTGAATGTGTCATCAGCCGCAAATGTTTATCACGGAGCTGCTCGATGCTCCACCGAGCAACGACGAGACAAACCTCTGAGCGTCTCATGGGAGCGACCGCAGGCCTCTGTTTAAGAAAAACAAGGAATCATCATGGTGTCTTTTCGAGAACTTCCTGCTTCGCACACATCCTGTACAACACAGCTGTCGAAGTGGAAACCACTCGGTTTAAGCTGTTAGATAAGAGGAGAGTGCACACAGGCTGAATCAATAATCAATCCCACAGAGAACCAGGGGCAGATAACACAATTAATGAGATAAAGTAGTGCCAGCCATGTGTCGACGTGTTTGTGCAGAACACTTCAGCGTGCTTCCTTGTCAGCCCGCAAGCGGTTTTGAATTCATTGTGTCAGCGAAATGTGTGAATGCAAATTTCATCAGAAGAGCTCTGAGATTCAATCTGATCTAGCAGAGGGGTAATTCCTGGGTAATTGCCTCCAGTCAAATTCTGAAGGTTAATCTTAAAGGTTGTGCTACCTGCCAGGTGGACATGACAACGCGGGCTTTGTAAAGATCACATGGGACACGACTGTATGATGAGATGACGCTTCCTGCGTGGCTCGTTAACGAGGCCGTGTTCCCTCAGGCCTGCCCTGACGATATCCGAAGCCGGGTTCCAAAAACGGAGTTCGGTGGGCGGTTTCTGGAACACATTCCAGTCCTGCAGTGGGCCAAACACGCCACCCGGGAACAGCACCAGCGCCTGAGCCGGTACCCAGGAGCCCACGGCTGGGGGGGCGTCGATTACAAGAGTGAGTTATTTTATTCTTTTTCTTCATATTTGTATTAATTTTCCCTTTTTTTAATTTAGTTTTTTTTTTGTATCTTTTTTATTAACTGCATTTTAGCTGTAGCCATGCTCTATAAATAATACATTTATTATTTTTTTTAAATATTTTATATTATTATTAATTGTCAACAAACACATGGTGAGACACTTTATAATCTGGGGTCCATGACAGTTCCCTTCTTTGTAATTCAGTATTCTTTTGTTTCTCTATATTCTTGTTTTTTTTGTCTGCATTTCTCTAATTTTATTTATTTTTAATTAACTGTATGTTTGTGCTTAATACATAATACATTTATTTTTAAATTATTTCATATTATTATTATTATCATTATTAAAGTCCTCCGCTTTGTATTTCAGCATTGCTCTAAACTTGTTATTAAAAAGAAAGTTGTCTGCGTCAGCGGTTGCATAAAGTGCGGAACACGTGACCTCCTTTAAGGTCACGGTTCGTTTCTGTAGCGAGTTCATACCCGACATAACAGCGTCTGCCGCTGATAGGTTACTCTTTGTTTGCGTTCCAGATAAACCGGGATGAAAGATGAAAAGCGTTGCATGATTTGATTGAGGACATGAGGGCCTCCTCGCTGCTGCTTATCATGTTGAGATAATTGTGGCTTCCTGTCTGTGTGCCCACATGCAGCCTTGGGTTTCTCGTTTCCTTCAGTCCGTGGGCGGACTTAGTTGCGTAGGCACAAAATAATCAGCGGTTCACAAACTTTCTCATGATTCAAGGATTAAAAAGATTATCTGTATTTTTTTAACAGCGCTGGTGGAAACTCTGTCTGTCCTCAACTCCACGGCGAACTCGCGGTTGTTGGACGACTGGAAGGATCGCAGCAATGAGTCGGCGTGTATCCGCTGCGCTGTGGTCGGGAACGGCGGGATCCTGAAGGACTCGAAGAAAGGGAAGGAGATCGACGGCCATCACTACGTCTTCAGGTAAAATCTGAATCCGGCATCGTCAAGTAGTGGGAGCTGTGTTTTTGGCGCCAACCAATCAGCATCCTGAGAGCAACTAGGGGGCGTGGCTTGTGTCCCAATAGACTGGCGAAGTCCCGCCCCTTCCACTAGAGTCCCATGGGACCTCTGAGATCGTAAAAAATGTATGGGTCTCAGTGCAGCTAAGTAATTATTTGCTGGTCCCAGTCCTTATATGCCCCGAATTATAAATGTTGTTTTTGGATTTAAATTATAATTTTTCACGTCAAGAGTTTGACCGGCAATTGTTCAGTTTAAGGCTGTAGAGAAAACACAAAGAGAGAGACTACACGTCGCACAAAACCTACCATTATCAAACTTCTTCACGATAAATAGTAATTTTTTTTTTTCATGAAAAATTATCTTTAAAAACCACAAACAACATATGTGAAATTCATGGCACAATTCAAACGAGACCAGAAAATAATTTGGATCTCGCCATAGAAATACATGCATCAGAAATTCATATTGAGGTCCCATGTACCGGAAATAGAAAGGTGGGACTTCATCACTCTATTCAGTACTTCAGCCTCGAGCGACCTGGTCTACAGAGGATTTCCTGTGTGTGAGTAATAATGTGTTTGTGGACCCTGTGGTCTTCAGGACCAACGGGGCGATCCTGAAGGGCTTTGAGCAGGACGTGGGGTCCCGGACCACCCACTACACCTTCTCCACCAACACACTGATGAACTCCATGAGGAGCTACGCCGGCGTCGGGTACCGAGGACCCCCTCAGTCCAAAGTGAGGACCATAAATATATATTTATACATGCTCTGCAATGATTATTTATCGATAACCGTCCAAAAAAACACGAAAAAACACTATCACTTATCTGGCTGCCCAACAATACAAACCCAGCCATAATCAGCTGACTGGCTCTTTTCTTCTTTCTTGTTTTTAACATTTTTCATCCTTTTCTTTCTATCTTTTTCTTTTTGTCTTTTAAAGCGGAGCTGAAATGAAAAATGCCCTTTTGACCATTTTAGATCGCAAAATATGCCGATGTCGATTTTGTCACATTTCTTTAACTTAAAATCCATATTTTTCCCCCTTGGAAAACAAAGAAATGTTGCACATTAACATCAGCGAGTATGAACCAATAATATGACTCAGGATTACGTCGCCATGCTCTTAAGTGATACTGTGGAAACGCTGTTTCAGCTCCACTTTAAGGCCCTATGTTAATTCTTAATTCTGTGTTTTCTGCTTCAATCTGTACATCTCCTACTTCCCAGTGTTGTGCATCGTGAAACTCACACTCATTGTTGTCCAACAGGAAACGCGCTACGTCTTTCTGCCGGATCACGACCGCGACTACCTGCTGATGAAGGCTGCAGCGACGCACACGCGGGTCGAGAGGGGAGTCGAGCGGGCCAAAGAGTAAGCAAAGCTCTTTGTTCTTCTTCTTCTTCTTCTTCTTCTTCACATGTTCAGCTAGAAACGTAGCCATGGCAACGCCTTGGCTCTAAAGGAGAACAATGTTCTATTGGTCATTCATTCCAGACTAGTAGTATCTCTACACGTATTGAATTAATTCCCGATCCTCAGAGGATGAACCCTACCGACTTCGGTGATCACATGACTTTCTCCTCTAGCGCCATCGTGAGGTGGAGTTTTGTGGTTTCACAACAACAACTGGGTGGACTGTTTTTCTGAATTTCTGATCCGTTGGCCTGTTCAGCTGGCAGCGATGTTTCTCGCTGATACAGAGCTGACTTCCTGTGAAAAACAGGAAGTCAGGCTTAGTCCCGTTGCTTAACCCAAAGAAGAGTTCAAACCTCCCTCTGTTTAATGTCTGCCACTTCCTTTTTCACATCGTATCAAGAGGAATGGAATTCACCTTTTTCTTCTTATCCAACAATTAGATTTTTCTGATCAATGTTTTCTCTTTTCTGTACTTTTACAGTCCATCCAAGTACTTTGGCGAGGACGTGTCGGCAGGCAAGCTGAAGATGTACCACCCAGATTTCATCCGTTACCTCAGAAACAGGTGAGCGAGTAAATGAAAGCAGGGCTCACATTTCAAATAGTTTGGAATGAGATTAAAGGAGCGAGTCGCCGTGGGAAGTTCACCAGACGGGTGAAAACATCAGCGTCCAGTCCGTTTTATGTGCAACATTCAAACACTGTTGTTGTTTGTTCCAGATTCCTTCGTTCCAACGCCCTGAAAACCAAATACAAAGACATCTACCGTCCGTCGACGGGAGCCGTGATGCTGCTGGCTGCGCTGCACACCTGCGACCAGGTGGAACTCATCATCACCATATGACTTATTACTGTGATGTCAGTCAGCTGTTTACTCACAGGGCTGCCCTATCTGCCTAATGCGTGAGAACAGTCGGCCTTGTAAACGCTCCCCTCTCTCTGAAACTGTGTATCCTCGGCTACGTGCTGCCAGAGGCATTCAGGAAATGTGATTAATTCATCACATCCCTCTCAAATCGTCTCAAATTGTGACGTCTGTTTAGATTTTTAGAGAAGTTTCATCCCGACTGAAGCTGCTGTTTCTTTCTGTCTGATGAAGGTGAGCGCGTACGGCTTCATGACCCCCGACTACAAGAGCTACTCGGACCACTACTACGACAACAACTACCGCCCGGTGGGCTTCTTCATCAACCACGACCTGCGGCTGGAGATGACTCTGTGGCAGCAGCTGCACCAGGCGGGACTCATACGACTCTACATGCGCAAGTGAATTTGCGTCGAGCAGGAAATCGCATCGTCTACCAGCAGACAGGAAGTCCCGAGGACGTACGGCCCCCGCGTGCCTGCTCTCAAAGCGGCAAAACATGTAGCAATGTTTTCTTTTTAGGAAGGAAATGATCGTTTTTTTTTTTTTTTAATGCAAGCTGCTGTGATTGTTAAGCATTTTTTTTAAATATTGTTTTTCTAACTTAAAAAAAATGTTCTCCCAGAAAACCTGTTTTGGTGGTTTGCAGATCCAGACATCAGAGTTAAAATCAGACTACATCTAAAGCATTTTGGTCAATACTTCGACATCTTTTTGGACGGATCGCCATTCAATTTGGTACAAATATTCAAGGCTAATGACTTTGAGAAAGAATCCTGCCTCATTATTAAGGCAAATTATTTATTATATCCAATTCTTAATGACCAAATGTCTACAAAGTGTACCAATCAGCCTCTGCTACTATTATAATTGATTCAGCTCATTCAGTCTGATTTCACTTTTAAACGAACATCGTTGACTGTCAGTCTTTTTGCATTAATGCCCCCAAGAGATGTTGCCGTTCTGTGCAAATGTCTTCTGGATTTTCTATCCTCCCCTCCCCTGTTTAAGAACTGTGAAGAACTGACGAGTCATCATTACAGGTAGATCACCTGCCAGTGGGCTTAAACTGTAGGATTGCATTGCTTTATTGTTTTTATGTAAGCACATACCCGGATGTTCTGTCTGAGCAATGAGGTTACTGATTTTCTTTATCACCTCTGATACATCTTTATGACTGCTGAGAACCAAAAGCATTGGACTTGAACACTCATGCATATAGAGTGCTATAACCTCACAGATGTTACATAAAACATTTCAACTCGGCGATGGCTGGCAGCTAGCAGCTAACAGTGCAAACATTGGCAACAGTGCTGACAAAGCTAACAGTACTGCAGGAACGAGTCCTAAAACCTGCAATCAGGTCTGTTTAACACAAGCTTTAGAGAATTTAAGGTTTTTCGTTCTATGATAAAAAATGAAAGCACTGTTCATTTGTGAAACACTCTTGCCAAACAAGATGTGCAAGTTTCATAAATGTTTCTTTGCCACAGAGATTATTTTCTGCAATAATCCAAAAACCAACGTATACATCCTTTTTGGCTTGTGCGACGCTAGTTTCCTGTCAGCCGACAAAAATAGGTCATCCGTGCAGCACTCTTTAGCGTTTACCTGAGGCGTAATCATGTCGGGTTACACAGCCTGACTCGGCTAGTCCCAAAATGGGCGAAGAGGTGGATCGTAGGTCAAGCAGCTAGCAGATAGCAGCTAGCAGATAGCAGCTAGCGACTGCTCAAAGTGGCCACACCCCCAATTATGTCTCGCTTCAACCCTTAATGCGTTTTATTTTTTTTAAAGAATCACCCCTACAGTTGTCATGAATGGGGATATTAGCTATAGCTATTTCTACCTTAAATTTTGGCATTTTTAACATAGAGGTCTATAGAGACAGCCCCCCCCAATGGCACCTTTTTTTTTGCACGAGACGAATCGTCTTTTGCTCCGGGTTGAATCGTGCCATAGATTACACGTCTGATGTTTGGCGATTTAAAAGCTAATTTTGCACATCAAGAAAGTCGTATTTTGTCGTAGGTTTGACGTAGCATGATTTCTGAGCGGTTTCATGCTAAACTACATCTCACAACTCAAACAACGTACATCACCACTGAAAGGTCGTAACAAACCCAAATTTAGCAAATCACCAAAGCCATGTTTACTGGGCAGAGTTCAGAGCGCATCGTACAATCAGCCTCGGAGTTGAAGTCGTGTCTCGTTACCGTGCGAGACATCGTGTTGACAAGGGACAAGACTGCAATTGAGTTGGCCACGTTCTTAAAATATCCCGTCTCGGTGCCCTAAATAGAAGCTCAGAGCACTGCTGGCAGTGACCGAGTCTATTCTGACATCTACTTGGATTACATCCGTCTGTGTGTGTTTTACTGTAGAAGGGTAGTTTGACCGCGGAGCCCATGGGGGGAAATATTTGAACTTGAAAGTGTATTTAGTTGAAGGGACTTAATTTATTTTGTCTTTGTTATTACATTTTTTTTGTTGAGCACACAAGTGTACTTTTCCTCATCATACTGTGACTCCAAGAACACTACGACTGGACATTCAGTGCCTTTTTTTTAATTATTATTTTTAATAAATGTGAATCAGTAGTTTGTGGCCGAGATGGACATTTCTGTGGTGATTCTGGCCGTTTCCACGACAACTCAAGTAAGGAAGTGGTGGCGTTTTTCACTGTGGACTTTGTGTCGGTGAGAAAAAAGGACCCCGTCTTGTGGAATCTGCTTGGTCAGCCGACTTGGACTCGCCTCCGTGCCGTGGCCTGACGGGTCGAAGCTCCTCGAGATTTATTGTCACTGCTCACCTCACCCTGGACTGAGATATGACTGATGTTTTAAACGGATAACATAACTTTCTATTGTATGAACGGCAATCAGAACACACAAGAAACCAAAGACAAGCTGCAGGGATCGAGTATTTAACATTTAGTTTTTTGTTTAATGTCAAATCAATATTCAGACAAAGTGACCCAGTCATCTGGAATATTGGATCCTATTTTTAAAAATTGCAACAGTGGAAGAGGAGTCATTTTTATAGTGTGATTTCTGACTTTGATTTTGCCTTATTTTTTCAGAATATATATTTCTTGTTCATGTTCCACAGTTTTGTATAATTGCCCAGAAATCCTAAATTCCTGGAAAGAAATTTTGTAATTTCTATTAATTATAGGAAAAATGGAGTTTTATCGCCACTTTAAATTAATTGAATCCATTTAAATTGCTGGTGAAATTTGTTAATTAATTTTTCTACAATTAATTGTAAAATAAAGTTTACAGAACAAAAATATATTTTGTCACTTTAAATGGAGCAGAAGTGTTTGAGGAAGCGTCTGTAAACTTCTGTAAAAATCTTTATTTACACTTCAGTCGCTTCATTCTTTCCAGGAAACTTGCAAGGAAATGATTCTTGGTCGTAACATGAAACAGGAACACAAACCATGCAAAAGGTTGAGACTCATTATTTTATTGGGCCGTGTCAGTGGGAACAAGTATTCACATGGCAGCTGTTTGAGAACGCCTCTACTTTTAGCCAGCAAACTCACATGAAGGGTTAATCATTGGCCGAACTTGGACGCAGCCAATGATTGATGAGTTCCTGATCCAGAGGAGATCCTTCTATGCATGGCCTCTGTACAACAGATTAACCACGTGACCTCTTTGGATTTTTCGACGAGGGAGATGCTCAGAGCCAGATGTGCGTGGTAGTCAGGGTGTGGTCTGGGTGGGGGTCTGCATGAGGGAATAACCGAAGCCGTGAGTCAGGCCTCGGAGCGTTGCCAAAAAGGTCTGACGGCCGTATGTTGCAGTGTGCGGCCTGCAAGATGAGGACTTCTCAGATTGAGATGTAAATAGCTGCATTTGAATGTATGTAGAGATTATTACAGATGTTTGCAGACAGCAGAATGAAAATCAACCGGTACCGCATGGATGCTTTTTACTCCACAATGAAGATATTTATAATTATCTTTCCACGCTAACAAATGTGTTCCTCCGTGACAACATGGACTAAGTTTAACAAATGCAGCATGTGCTCACACACTATGATTATAGTGGCTTTGCATCACGTTGAGCTCATCCTCTGTTATCTTAGCCTCATTCAAAAAAAAGTTTAAGGTGGTATGAATAAAGATCCGATTTTATGTCTGCATCTGTATTTGTGAGACAAAAAGTCTGATCCAGCTTTATTAAACCTGAAGGGAGTTAGCTGCTCTGAGTTGCTAACTCCTGCCCCTTAGTGGTGAAAACAGGTCGTTGCACCTGAAGGCCAAAATGGAAGCAGGAAGTAGTCGGAGCCCCTTTAACCTTTAATGTACATTCAGTCCAGATTAAAATTCCTTTGTACCATAACTCAGTAGTAGTAAAACTATGCAGTGTATCTATGACATCACCCTCATTTGGACCGAAAAATCGGCTCTGAACCGTGGAGACGGTTGTGGATTTCTGAACACATTGACTGTCGCCCAAACTAATTTGCACAAGTGTAATCTCAAATTCAGATTTGACCCAGCACCTCATATTAAAAGAGGCTTTCAGTGAAGTGTGAAATTGGTAAAGACCTTAATTTTGGTGAAAAGATCCAACTACCACAAACGTGCAGCTTTTTCTTAAAGTTAATACAGCAACAAGTGACGTGACACAGTGTCCAGGAAAACAAAATTAAAAAAAACCTGCTCCACTTTCAGGAGGACGGTTTGGGATTCTCGGTGTCACAAACGTCCAACTAGAGCTCCGATGCTTCTGAGAGAAGTGCAAAAGAAGTTATTTATTTGGCTACGTGTTACTGAAACACACCGACGCTGGAGAACCAAGAACGTTTGTGGACAAATTCTCTACATTGCACGTGGGAAAGCAAATATAACATCTATAAAGTGTTAACTTATACCACACGTTAAACTGAATGCAGAGCCAGTGTTTTATTCTGTCCCCCATTAAAAAGGAAACAAGGCTACATGTGTGCAAAAACAAACCCTTTCACATTTACAAAAAGGACATAAAGAGCCCGACAGTTAGTGTGTGTGATGCATGGAAAGTCAATCAACCTCAGAATAACAAAATCCTTGCAAAAATAACTTCAGAAATCAGCTCTTCGGTTAACGACACAGGAGATGATGAAACCTGGACCCGATGAAAGGAAACCCCGTGTGATGAAACCCACAACCAGGAAACATCTGCACCGCCAATCTGAGAGTTAAAGACACACGACGAAGCTCGGCGGAAATAATTTATATTCAATATCATAATCACATAAGCATCAATAATTCATATAAAAAAAACTCTTTAAAATAAAACTTTTCAGCATCTGTGATCGACGTCCCAAAAACAAACAAAGAGTCTTACAGGAGGTGGAGAAAACAAACACACCTGGCAGTGTAACTAAACCCGGAGCGATCGCTTCCTGTGAAGCTGATGATGAGATTTGAGGCGTGTTGTTGTTGTTCTGGGTCGCATTAGATCGTCAGCTGTTCCTGTTATTTTGTCCACCTCCCGCTCACACCATCAAGTACAAGATCTGCTGCTCAGTTACTAAAAATATCAACAGAATAAAACTCAGCCCCCACAAATAAACACGTTCACTGCTCAACAAAGTGTCTTAAATTCCCTTTTAAACACACACACACACACACACACACACACACACACACACACACACACACACACACACACACACACACCTCAAGCGTACATTCAAAAATCTTGAATCACAGAAATCCTCGTCGATCCGTCTGAAGCGACCTCGAGCTCCACGTCTGACGAGGCCCGTGTGCTACATGTACTGGTGTTACTGTTTCAAGACCCACAATAAGGAGGGACTTGAACAAAAATGGGTAAAATGTTCAAGCTGTGTACAATTCTCGAATGAAAACATTAGCAAAATAGTTGTTTTATTTTTAATGGGATTCAAATAGAGGAGGGGAGGAGGAGGAGGTGAAGTCATTCAACTCTTAATTGACTTCTGTCTAGTTGAGTTGACAGAACTCACCACTGCCTCCAGGATTCACACAAAGTCCAGCATAGAGGGGCTCAGTGAACGTGGTCTGGACTCTGTGGAGGAGAGTCATGGTCTTAGAGACGCTGTAGAAGGACAGAATACCTGCTCTGTGATCCAGGAACACTCCTACTCTGGAGGACGGAGGACCTGAGACGGGAGTTTCAACTAAGTTGTATAAGAACGTATATCTGTTGTTGATACAATATAACGACCAGGATTTGTCATTGAATCCAAACATACAGTCTCCTGTTCTACTGATACTCTTGTATGCGACTGCTACACCAACTTCACCTCCTCTCCTCTCCACCTCCCAGTAACAACGGCCAGTCAGACTTTCTCTACTCAGGACCTGAAGACTTCCAGTGAATCTGTCTGGGTGACTAGAATAAGACTGCTGTTGAGTCATTAATGTTGCTTTTCTGTTCCCCTCAGATAATAACAGAGGTGTGTTTGCTGTGTTTGGATCCAGTGTGATTTCACGGGAATATTTCAAGAATCCAGCTCTGGTCTTGGGTTCTGGTTGTGGCAGTGAAACATCCACTTCAGTCCCTGCCAGTGAGACGTTTGTCCATCTGTGTGTCAGAACTTCCTGTAGTCCATCTCTGACTTCTGACAGCGCCGCCGTCACGTCCTCAAAGTAGCGGCGAGGAGGACGGGCGTTGATGCTGGATGAGTGTGTGGACTCACTGAGTGGTGACAGTGACGGGTAGTCGTGTAGAAACTGGTTGTGATCCTCTGTGTGTGAGAGCTTCTCCAGCTCAGCGTCTCTCCTCTTCAGCTCACTGATCTCCTGCTGCAGCTTCTCCTGAAGCTCTCCGACTCGACTCACTTCAGTTTCCTGCTGGGATCTGACCTGCTGCTTCACGTCAGAGCGTCTTCTCTCCATGAGACGGATCAGCTCAGTGAACATCTCCTCACTGTCCTCCACTGCTTTATCAGCAGAGTGGTTGATGGCCTCCACCTCCTGGTGGAGCAGCTTCACATCTTTGTCTCTGTCCTGGATTCTCTGCTGGATGTTTAGTCGACTCCCCTCCAGCTCTCTCTGCCTCTCGGTCCTTTCTGCTGCAGCTGAGACTGTGTCGTGGCCTTTATGTTCGTCCACAGAGCAGAGATAACAGATAGACTGCTGATCAGTACGGCAGAACATCTTCATCACCTCATCGTGACGAGAGCACATGTTCTCCTGGAGCTTGTTGGAGGGCTCCACCAGCCGGTGTTTCTTAAACGCTGCTGATTCATGATGAGGCTGGAGGTGTTTCTCACAGTAAGAGGCCAGACACACCAGACAGGACTTGAGGGCTTTCAGTTTCCTCCCAGTGCAGGAATCACAGGCCACATCTTCAGGTCCAGCATAGCAGAGACCAGCAGGAGCAGCTTGGAGTCCAGTCTTCTTCAGCTCCTCCACCAGATCTGCCAACATGGTGTTTTTCAGCAGGACAGGCCTCGGTATGAAGGTCTGTCTACACTGAGGGCAGCTGTAGATCTCCTTCTCATCCCAGAAGCTTCCAATACACTTCATGCAGTAGTTGTGTCCACAGGGAATAATCACCGGATCCTTCAGTAGATCCAGACAGATGGAACAAGAGAAGGTTTCCCGGTCCAGCTGAACTCCTTTCTGCGCCATTTCACCTCTCAGCGACGACGACTGTCTGAGTTTCACTTAGTGAGAAGTGAAACTGGTCTGAGGTCTGATCTCAACAACACTGTGTGTGTGCAGTGAAGGTGGCCTGTCAGCTGCTGCACTTCACCGCCATGTTGGTTACACCCGTCCACACACAATAGATCTGAAGGGGAGGGAACAAGGAAGTGTGTGTGTGTGTGTGTGTGTGTGTGTGAGAGAGAGAGAGAGAGAGAGAGAGAGAGAGATTTTTTTGATTTTTACAAAACAAACTTTATTTACAATATTCATATATACATATACATACAATATTCATCAATATCTCAACAGAGAAAATGCAATGCATCAATAAAGTGCTATTTGCGCATAAGGTTAATAAAAAGAGGAGTTTATCTGATAAAAAACTGTACAAATACTAAATCATCATTTTTGACAGAGCAGATAAAATCACCGAAGCACCACCGCCATTTACAATTTTCCACATCCCCAATGGTCTTATAAAACTTAAACTCTAGACATATTCTTGACTTAATGTTACAGAGAAACACAGGAAGGGCCTCATGCCCCGCTCTTTCTTCTACCTTGTTTCTCCGACTGATGTAGACTGCCATTTTTGCTTCTCCTAATAGGAAGTTTATCAGCTGCCATTTGACACAATCTGTCTTTTTCTATCCTGCACCAAAAATAAAAACTCTCTCTGAAAAAAACACATTAAAAGAGCTAAAAACCAACGTTAAAAAAGAAAAAAAGCTTGTGAGTCTCAGGCATTCAGTAAAAACATGGAAAACTGTCTCTCTTAGGCCACAGAAAGGACATTGGTTTGAAACGGCAGGATTTAAAACTGAGACAAAGGCATTTGAGGCGATGGCACCATGAAGTACCCTCCACTGGAGGTCAGCTGTCCGTTTTTTAAGGGGAGGCTTGTATAAAACCCTCCACTGCGGGCAGGCCCCGTCCCACCCCGCTCTGTTGCTCCAAGCTGTGGGGGGCCTACTTTCCAGTCCTGTCCTGTTGACTGATTTGACAATGTTGGTATACAGCGTTGCCTTGTCGGCTCTGTGCAGGCTGAGCTTGCCCGGGCTAGTGACAGTTAACAGGGGTCCAGTCTCTTCTCCAAACTCTGGGCTCAGGTAGATCTCAGGGAAAGGGTCCGTGGGGTCTGGCATGACCTCTCCCTGACCAAACTGTATGAGGAGGTTCCTCTCCATCCCACAGAGCTTGTGCCTCCAGAGCTCCAGCAGCTTCTGGGCCACCCTGACAGAGTGGATGCCCAGGATGTGGCCCAGGGCCCCGGCCCCTGTCAGCTCCGGCCCTGCAGCCTCCACCAGCTGCTGCAGGCTCACAGTCTTTGAGTTGGACAGCTTTGTCACCAGCCCGGGCGTCAAGCTACAAACGTCCAGCCTGCTCCCGTGTATCAGAGGCTCCTTTAATAACCAGTGCAGAGAGTTAGTATTTTCACACATTTTATGATTAAAAAGGGCCCATGACTTAAAAACGCCCTGATAAAAAGGAGGAAACCCATTTAGTTTTAAAATCTTAGAATCAGTTAAAAACAGAGCAGTATCCAGCCCCAGTTTACTCACATGTCTGAGGATACAGCTGGTCACATTCCTCCATACCAAACGGACGGCCCTGTCAGAAACCTTTGTATGAATTGAAGCCTGAAAGTGGCCGTTCTGCTGGCCAGGTGGATGAGGCCCTGTCCCCCCTCCTCTCTTGGTAAATATAGCACCCCCTGTGGCACCCAGTGCAGACCCCCCCAAAAGAAATCAACTATTTTTTTCTGTATTTCAGCCAGTAGGCCAGAGGGGGGGTCTATACACGACAGACGATGCCACAGGAGGGATGCACCAAGATTATTTAAGATTAAAACTCTACCTCTGTATGACATTTGAGGGAGCAGCCATTTCCATTTTTTTTATTTTACTCTCTACTCTTTCTAGGACGGTCTCCCAGTTTCTCAGCACCACAGCCTCATTCCCGAGAAACACCCCAAGATATTTCAGCCCGTCTTTTTTCCAGGCAAGGCTCTGGGGGAGAACCGGGAGACCGTCAGCCCATTCACCAACAGCGAGGGCTTCGCTCTTTTTCCAGTTCACCCTCGCTGCTGATAAAATAGTGAAATTGTTTACAATATTTTCTAAAATGTCTCACCCTGATTTTTAATAAAAACAATGAGGTCATCAGCGTAGGCTGATAAAACAATGCTTCCATTAAAACCAGGTAAAATTAGACCTTCAATATTAAACCGTATTTTGTTGAGGAGGGGTTCCAGGGAGAGCGCGTAGAGCATGTCAGACAGAGCACAGCCCTGCCGAACGCCTCTACATGCTCTAAAAGGAGCACACAGACTACCGTTTATCTTCAGCACACTCTCAACCCCACTGTACAACACCTTGATCTTAGCTATGAAACCAGCACTGAACCCAAACTTCTCCATAACTTTCCAGAGGAAATTGTGTTCAACGCGGTCAAAAGCCTTTTCCTGGTCTAGACAAATCAGACCAGTGTTACTGCCCAATGAGCTGGAGACGTCCAAAACATCCTGAATGAGGTGGACATTGTCCACCATGGACCTGCCGGGCACACAGTAGGTCTGGTCCCGATGGATGACCTGCTCCATAGCTTTCCCCAGCCTGGAGGCAAAGAGTTTGGACAGAAGTTTGTAATCCACACACAACAAAGACACAGGGCGCTAGTTTTTGATTTCTTGCAGGTTACCTTTTTTTGGTAGGAGAGTGATAACTGCTCTGCGGCAGGAAGTGGGCATGGAGCCAGAGGCCAGACTTTCATTAAAAACATCTAAAAGATCATTTGCAAAGATGTCCCAGAAGGCTTTATAAAACTCGACTGTGAGGCCGTCGATGCCGGGAGCCCGCCGCCCTTGCATGCCCTGCAGGGCAGCGTGTAGCTCCTGCATCTGCAGCGGCCCCTCGAGACAGGTGTTGGTCTCCTGAGAGACCCGAGGCAGTCCACCAGTGAACTCCTCCAGTAGAGCGTCCTGCTCCTCATATTCGCTTGTGTAGAGGGAGGTATAAAACTCCACCGCACGCCTTCGGATCTGGCTTGGCTCCACGATCTCCTGCCCTGTGTCTGAAAGCAGTGTGTGGATTACTCGCCCCTGCCCATTCTTTCTCTCCAGGCCGAAGAAATAACTAGAGGGGACATCCATCTCTTCGATGGCTTGAAACCGGGACCTGACCAGTGCGCCCTGTGCTCTACTTTCCAGCAGGTCAGCTAAAGCTAGCTTTTTGACTTTGAGGACTTCAATATGTTCTCGATCTCCTGTGGATTCACTTCAATTCTCAAGTTCCACTATATCTATCTCCAGGTCCTTCATAGATCTAGTGATGTCCCAAGACCCAAGAATGATCAGTAAAAATAGCTGGGGTAATTGTGCATGATTTATAAATATTAAAGTGATGCTTAAAACAATAAAAACGATCTAGTCTGGCTGAGGAGATCCTGCTCTCTCTAAGGTGGGACCATGTGTACTGTCGGCAGTCTGCGTGCATCCTCCTCCACACATCCACCAGGCCATGAGCAGAGACCAACCGCCTCAGAGCATGCTGGGATGCTGGATGTGGCTCTGCATGGTTTCGGTCTAAACCCTCATTTTCAGTACAATTAAAATCCCCACCCAAGAATAAAAAATCCTCCGTGGCACAGCCGTTTAAAACATCATTTACTTTTTCTAAAAAAACCTTCCTCTCTGCACCGATTGTTGGAGCATACACATTAATAAAAACAGCTGTAAAATTGTCAAATCGAGCTTTGACTAAAAGTAGCCTCCCCTCGATAAAGTTAATACAGCAACAAGTGACGTGACACAGTGTCCAGGAAAACAAAATTAAAAAAAACCTGCTCCACTTTCAGGAGGACGGTTTGGGATTCTCGGTGTCACAAACGTCCAACTAGAGCTCCGATGCTTCTGAGAGAAGTGCAAAAGAAGTTATTTATTTGGCTACGTGTTACTGAAACACACCGACGCTGGAGAACCAAGAACGTTTGTGGACAAATTCTCTACATTGCACGTGGGAAAGCAAATATAAAATCTATAAAGTGTTAACTTATACCACACGTTAAACTGAATGCAGAGCCAGTGTTTTATTCTGTCCCCCATTAAAAAGGAAACAAGGCTACATGTGTGCAAAAACAAACCCTTTCACATTTACAAAAAGGACACAAAGAGCCCGACAGTTAGTGTGTGTGATGCATGGAAAGTCAATCAACCTCAGAATAACAAAATCCTTGCAAAAATAACTTCAGAAATCAGCTCTTCGGTTAACGACACAGGAGGTGATGAAACCTGGACCCGATGAAAGGAAACCCCGTGTGATGAAACCCACAACCAGGAAACATCTGCACCGCCAATCTGAGAGTTAAAGACACACGACGAAGCTCGGGGGAAATCATTTATATTCAATATCATAATCACATAAGCATCAATAATTCATATAAAAAAACCTCTTTAAAATAAAACTTTTCAGCATCTGTGATCGACGTCCCAAAAACAAAGAGTCTTACAGGAGGTGGAGAAAACAAACACACCTGGCAGTGTAACTAAACCCGGAGCGATCGCTTCCTGTGAAGCTGATGATGAGATTTGAGGCGTGTTGTTGTTGTTCTGGGTCGCATTAGATCGTCAGCTGTTCCTGTTATTTTGTCCACCTCCCGCTCACACCATCAAGTACAAGATCTGCTGCTCAGTTACTAAAAATATCAACAGAATAAAACTCAGCCCCCACAAATAAACACGTTCACTGCTCAACAAAGTGTCTTAAATTCCCTTTTAACCACACACACACACACACACACACACACACACACACACACACACACACACACACACACACACACACACACACACACACACACACCTCTCAAGCGTACATTAAAAAATCTTGAATCAAAGAAATCCTTGTCGATCCGTCTGAAGCGACCTCGAGCTCCACGTCTGACGAGGCCCGTGTGCTACATGTACTGGTGTTACTGGTGTTACTGGTGTTACTGTTTCAAGACCCACAATAAGGAGGGACTTGAACAAAAATGGTAAAATGTTCAAGCTGTGTACCATTCTCGAATGAAAACATTAGCAAAACAGTTATTTTATTTTTAATGGGATTCAAATAGAGGAGAGAAGGAGGCGGAGAGGAGAAGGACAAGAGGAGGAGGAGGAGGAGGAGGAGGAGGAGGAGGAGGAGGAGGAGGGAGAAGAAGAAGGAGGTGAAGTCATTCAACTCTTAAATGCCTTCTGTCTAGTTGAGTTGACAGAACTCACCACTGCCTCCACAATAAACATAAAGTCCAGCATAGACGGGCTCAGTGAACGTGGTCTGGACTCTGTGGAGGAGAGTCATGGTCTCAGAGACGCTGTAGAAGGACAGAATACCTGCTCTGTGATCCAGGAACACTCCTACTCTGGAGGACGGAGGACATGAGACGGGAGTTTCAACAAAGTTGTAGAAGAACGTATATCTGTTGTTGAAACAATATAACGACCAGGATTTGTCATTGAATCCAAACCTACATTGATTCCTGTCTCCTGTTCTACTGATACTCTTGTATGCGACTGCTACACCAACTTTACCTCCTCCTCTCCTCTCCACCTCCCAGTAACAACGGCCAGTCAGACTTTCTCTACTCAGGACCTGATAACGTCTAGTGAATCTGTCTGGGTGACTAGAATAAGACTGCTGTTGAGTCATTAATGTTGCTTTTCTGTTCCCCTCAGATAATAACAGATATGTGTCTGCTGTGTTTGGATCCACTGTGATTTCACGGGAATATTTCAAGAATCCAGCTCTGGTCTTGGGTTCTGGTTGTGGCAGTGAAACATCCACTTCAGTCCCTGCCAGTGAGACGTTTGTCCATCTGTGTGTCAGAACTTCCTGTAGTCCATCTCTGACTTCTGACAGCGCCGCCGTCACGTCCTCAAAGTAGCGGCGAGGAGGACGGGCGTTGATGCTGGATGAGTGTGTGGACTCACTGAGTGGTGACAGTGACAGGTAGTCGTGTAGAAACTGGTTGTGATCCTCTGTGTGTGAGAGCTTCTCCAGCTCAGCGTCTCTCCTCTTCAGCTCACTGATCTCCTGCTGCAGCTTCTCCTGAAGCTCTCCGACTCGACTCACTTCAGTTTCCTGCTGGGATCTGACCTGCTGCTTCACGTCAGAGCGTCTTCTCTCCATGAGACGGATCAGCTCAGTGAACATCTCCTCACCGTCCTCCACTGCTTTATCAGCAGAGTGGTTGATGGCCTCCACCTCCTGGTGGAGCAGCTTCACATCTTTGTCTCTGTCCTGGATTCTCTGCTGGATGTTTAGTCGACTCCCCTCCAGCTCTCTCTGCCTCTCGGTCCTTTCTGCTGCAGCTGAGACTGTGTCGTGGCCTTTATGTTCGTCCACAGAGCAGAGATAACAGATAGACTGCTGATCAGTACGGCAGAACATCTTCATCACCTCATCATGACGAGAGCACATGTTCTCCTGGAGCTTGTTGGAGGGCTCCACCAGCCGGTGTTTCTTAAATGCTGCTGATTCATGATGAGGCTGGAGGTGTTTCTCACAGTAAGAGGCCAGACACACCAGACAGGACTTGAGGGCTTTCAGTTTCCTCCCAGTGCAGGAATCACAGGCCACATCTTCAGGTCCAGCATAGCAGAGACCAGCAGGAGCAGCTTGGAGTCCAGTCTTCTTCAGCTCCTCCACCAGATCTGCCAACATGGTGTTTTTCAGCAGGACAGGCCTCGGTATGAAGGTCTGTCTACACTGAGGGCAGCTGTAGATCTCCTTCTCATCCCAGAAGCTTCCAATACACTTCATGCAGTAGTTGTGTCCACAGTGAAGAGCCACCGGATCCTTCAGTAGATCCAGACAGATGGAACAAGAGAAGGTTTCCCGGTCCAGCTGAACTCCTTTCTGCGCCATTTCACCTCTCAGCGACGACGACTGTCTGAGTTTCACTTAGTGAGAAGTGAAACTGGTCTGAGGTCTGATCTCAACAACACTGTGTGTGTGCAGTGAAGGTGGCCTGTCAGCTGCTGCACTTCACCGCCATGTTGGTTACACCCGTCCACACGCAGTAGATCTGAAGGGGAGGGAACAAGGAAGTGTGTGTGTGTGTGTGAGAGAGAGAGAGAGAGAGAGAGAGAGAGAGATTTTTTTGATTTTTACAAAACAAACTTTATTTACAATATTCATATATACATATACATACAATATTCATCAATATCTCAACAGAGAAAATGCAATGCATCAATAAAGTGCTATTTGTGCATAAGGTTAATAAAAAGAGTATCTGATAAAAAACTGTGCAAATACTAAATCATCATTTTTGACAGAGCAGATAAAATCACCGAAGCACCACCGCCGTTTAAAATTTTCCACATCCCCAATGGTCTTATAAAACTTAAACTCTAGACATATTCTTGACTTAAAGGAAAACACCACCGCATTTCCATACTGAACTATGTTCTGCTCTGATCTTAGACGAGGTGATACATACCTCCCTCTCCTCTGTGCGTGCACTCAATGGCTCTTGGGCGCACTCCGCACAGCGCTAATTTGCTAGCATGTAGCTTGTCCTTAGGATCCAAAGGGGGGTGAAGTTAGAAGCGACCAAGCACTTCCACGTTGTCCCTATTTAAATACGGTTACGTGAGTAGTTACACGACCCAAGTTTGGTTACACAAAATGAAACATGCCAATTTTTCTTAGCGGATAACAAGGATAACTATATAGTATGGCGGAATAACAACTGGAAGCACTTCGACGTCGGCGCAGTAATATCATCACTCCGCTCCCCCTCTTACTTCCGTCAATAGAACCTACGTGACCTGCACGCCGTCGCCTGCACTACCTGTAGTAGTTTGTGCACAGTTGAGGAAGCATCAGGTTGTAGTAAGATAGTTTGTGAACAATCAAACATCATGGTTATAACGTGCATCGTACAGGGTTGTGAAAACAAGCAGAAGGTATATAGTCCCGTCATGTTTTGAGTGATGATATTACTGCGCCGACGTCGAAGTGCTTCCAGTTGTTATTCCGCCATACTATATAGTTATCCTTGTTATCCGCTTAGAAAAATTGGCATGTTTCATTTTGTGTAACCAAACTTGGGTCGTGTAACTACTCACGTAACCGTATTTAAATAGGGACAACAGCAGTATCCAGCCCCAGTTTACTCACATGTCTGAGGATACAGCTGGTCACATTCCTCCATACCAAATCAGACGGCCCTGTCAGAAACCTTTGTATGAATTGAAGCCTGAAAGTGGCCGTTCTGCTGGCCAGGTGGATGAGGCCCTGTCCCCCCTCCTCTCTTGGTAAATATAGCACCCCCTGTGGCACCCAGTGCAGACCCCCCCAAAAGAAATCAACTATTTTTTTCTGTATTTCAGCCAGTAGGCCAGAGGGGGGGTCTATACACGACAGACGATGCCACAGGAGGGATGCACCAAGATTATTTAAGATTAAAACTCTACCTCTGTATGACATTTGAGGGAGCAACCATTTCCATTTTTTTATTTTACTCTCTACTCTTTCTAGGACGGTCTCCCAGTTTCTCAGCACCACAGCCTCATTCCCGAGAAACACCCCAAGATATTTCAGCCCGTCTTTTTTCCAGGCAAGGCTCTGGGGGAGAACCGGGAGACCGTCAGCCCATTCACCAACAGCGAGGGCTTCGCTCTTTTTCCAGTTCACCCTCGCTGCTGATAAAATAGTAAAATTGTTTACAATATTTTCTAAAATGTCCATCTTACCCTGATTTTTAATAGAAACAATGAGGTCATCAGCGTAGGCCGATAAAACAATGCTTCCATTAAAACCAGGTAAAATTAGACCTTCAATAATAAAACGTATTTTGTTGAGGAGGGGTTCCAGGGAGAGCGCGTAGAGCATGCCAGACAGAGCACAGCCCTGCCGAACGCCTCTACATGCTCTAAAAGGAGCACACAGACTACCGTTTATCTTCAGCACACTCTCAACCCCACTGTACAACACCTTGATCTTAGCTATGAAACCAGCGCTGAACCCAAACTTCTCCATAGCTTTCCAGAGGAAATTGTGTTCAACGCGGTCAAAAGCCTTTTCCTGGTCTAGACAAATCAGACCAGTGTTACTGCCCAATGAGCTGGAGACGTCCAAAACATCCCGAATGAGGTGGACATTGTCCACCATGGACCTGCCGGGCACACAGTAGGTCTGGTCCCGATGGATGACCTGCTCCATAGCTTTCCCCAGCCTGGAGGCAAAGAGTTTGGACAGAAGTTTGTAATCCACACACAACAAAGACACAGGGCGCTAGTTTTTGATTTCTTGCAGGTTACCTTTTTTTGGTAGGAGAGTGATAACTGCTCTGCGGCAGGAAGTGGGCATGGAGCCAGAGGCCAGACTTTCATTAAAAACATCTAAAAGGTCATTTGCAAAGATGTCCCAGAAGGCTTTTTGAAACTCGACTGTGAGGCCGTCGATGCCGGGAGCCCGCCGCCCTTGCATGCCCTGCAGGGCAGCGTGTAGCTCCTGCATCTGCAGCGGCCCCTCGAGACAGGTGTTGGTCTCCTGAGAGACCTGAGGCAGTCCACCTGTGAACCCCTCCAGTAGAGCGTCCTGCTCCTCATATTCGCTTGTGTAGAGGGAGGTATAAAACTCCACCGCACGCCTTCGGATCTGGCTTGGCTCCACGATCTCCTGCCCTGTGTCTGAAAGCAGTGTGTGGATTACTCGCCCCTGCCCATTCTTTCTCTCCAGGCCGAAGAAATAACTAGAGGGGACATCCATCTCTTCCATGGCTTGAAACCGGGACCTGACCAGTGCACCCTGTGCTTTACTTTCCAGCAGGTCAGCTAAAGCTAGCTTTTTGACTTTGAGGACTTCAATATGTTCTCGATCTCCTGTGGATTCACTTCAATTCTCAAGTTCCACTATATCTATCTCCAGGTCCTTCATAGATCTAGTGATGTCCCAAGACCCAAGAATGATCAGTAAAAATAGCTGGGGTAATTGTGCATGATTTATAAATATTAAAGTGATGCTTAAAACAATAAAAACGATCTAGTCTTGCTGAGGAGATCCTGCTCTCTCTAAGGTGGGACCATGTGTACTGTCGGCAGTCTGCGTGCATCCTCCTCCACACATCCACCAGGCCATGAGCAGAGACCAGCCGCCTCAGAGGATGCTGGGATGCTGGATGTGGCTCTGCATGGTTTCGGTCCAAACCCTCATTTTCAGTACAATTAAAATCCCCACCCAAGAATAAAAAATCCTCCGTGGCACAGCCGTTTAAAACATCACTTACTTTTTCTAAAAAAACCTTCCTCTCTGCACCGATTGTTGGAGCATACACATGAATAAAAACAGCTGTAAAATTGTCAAATGGAGCTTTGACTAAAAGTAGCCTCCCCTCGATAAAATGCTCAACCTCCAGTGAGACTGGAGTAAAAGCCTTGGAGAAGAGGAAGCCTACTCCTCCACTCAGAGAAGTGCCATGACTCAAAATGGCTTCCCCTTCCCACTCTCTCCTCCAGTCTGCCTCATTGCCTTTGTCACTGTGTGTTTCTTGTCAAAATAAAACATCTATTCGTTTCATTTTTGCTGTTTCATAAATACTTGCTCTTTTTTTGTCCTCTCTGGCTCCGTTCACATGAACACTTCCCACTCTAAAACAATCCATGTTGAGTGAGAGGTTAAAAACGAGGCTTAAAAACAATGAATTAATTAAAACACACATTAGAGCATTTTCCATCACTGTTCATTTGTTTTTTTACCTTGAATACAAATTTCTTTAGTCTATAGACTTCTTGGTTGGTCAAACCGGACAACTCTTGCTGGCTAATATGGAGCCGGGCCGAGGAGCAAAACAAAGTTAGATCCGGGAAGAAATCCTCTATTTTTACCCCATATTGGTTTTTTGTTCTTCTTAAGAAATTCCTGACTTTTTCTGGAGTGTATTGTGATTTTCTTTGGCTGTTGCTGAGGCTAGGAGCTTCACTGCCGTCGGACACATATTCGTCACTGCTCTAGTCTGTGTTGGCCCTCCTATCCGTCTGCCCGTCTTCTTCACTGGCTTTACTCGTTTTAGCATCACTTGTTGTGTTTTTTGTTTTTCTTCTACGTTTTATAGTAGGTTTTTCTCTAACAACCTCTGCTGCAGCCTCCTCTTCCTCCATCTCATCCTCTTCTCCCAGATCACTCCATCTTGTATTACCTTGCCCAATCTCTTCATTTATTTTTCCTTCATTAACCTCATCTGCCTGCCCTTCACCTGTTTCCCCTGCCTGTCCCTTTTCACTGATCTCACCCTGTTCCACACCTGCATTTTCACTTGTTTTTTCCTCCTTTTCTCCCACCGCTACACTTCCCACCGTTTGAGATCTAAATCCTCCGTTTCTGTTTGACGACAAAGATTTGAATGTGTTGCTGTGACGATCGCAGCTAAAGGGGACTGAAACATTCTTTGAAATCTGGTGTAATCTGAAATGAGAATGTGCCCAGTGGTTTCCCGGTTGTTTGGTGCTTTGTTTCCATCCTCAGTGAGGTGAAATGTATGCCAACAGCTTGAACATTGCCAGGACGATGAACCACACGTTCATGTCCGTCGCCTCGATTGTTCGACTGAACCCCATTTAAAAGCCGGCGTGGTGGAGGGAAAGTCGGTGAACAGAGCCTCCTTCTACCTGGAGATGAAAGTGGAGCGTCGGGAGCAGCTCTTGTTGCCCAGTTGTTTTTGTTGTCTGATCTGCTCCCTGACTTTTGACCCCGTTGCCATGCGACTGCAGCCACGCTTCCACAAGTGGAACAAAAGCTTCAAACGGTGAGAGGCGGCACTTATTGCTGCACTCGTTCCAGAGAGAGAGCATCAGTCGTCGTGATTAAAATCGCAGGAGATACACGAGTGACCTGCGGGATGAGGGTCATGTGACGGACCAGGTGCAAGCACAGGAAGCGTATTGATCTATCTGAATATGTGTGCTAACCTCCAACACACCACACAAAAACAATACAACTGCAACAGCTTTTACTGTGATGCTGTCCTTTTTAATCCACAACATTTATCTGACAGCTTTTTAGTCTATAAAAGTCTGTTCAAATGTGAATTTTCACTTTCACCACTGGAAACAGGCTGCAGGGCCTGATTGGGTTCCAGGTGTCATCAATGACTTTAATTAGTGCAGAGCTCATGTGGAGCATCACTATAAATCCAGAGGAGCCACTCCTCACAGCACAGAGCTTCTGGCTACAACCTCCACAGGCTGCTGCTGTTTCAAGTCCAACATGGTGTCTGGGATGTCTTTGAGGTGAGTTGAGTGGGTCCATGCAGTATTGTAAGTGGTTGTTTGAGTTTGATTTAACTTTTTGTTGGAAATGACTTCATGTCTCTGTCTTCCAGGGTTTCTTGGATCTGTCTGCTGCTGTTGAGCAGTGGTGCTTGTTTCCCTACTAAAGGATGTGAGTTTCCCCTTCTTTATCACAGACTATGTATTGGATGCACAAGTTCATTCTCAACTTAAATCTGTCCATCCAGTTACCGGCACTGGGAAGAAGGCTCCTAGCTCTGTTGGTGGCACCAGTGGTAACTTCAACATGGGCTCAGGTGGTATGGCAGCAGCCCCAGCCTATCGGGCCTCTCCAGCATACTATGGGGCTTCTCCAGCATATCCTGCTGCAGGTAACACTGCTACAACCTTCAACTATGGTTACAACTCTCATCCTAATACCAACATTTACTCTGCAACCAAAGGTGGTAAGTCTCCGAGACTTCTGTCTCTGCTCTCCTGTATACAGACCTGTTTAAAAAAAAAAAAAAAAAAAAAAAAAAACGCACAGCTAAACAACAAGCTAAAGTGGTTGACTTGAAACCCAAACTACTTCTTGCAATGTCTTTTCATTCCAGAGTTTTATTGGTATGCCTTTTTTTTTTATTTTATTTTTTTTATTATATACTTTACACAAACCTTCCTGACACATTCTCATTGACTCTTGTTTCAGGTCAGAACCCAGCAGCCCCTGGAGGAGGTGCTGATCCTTCATTCTACAACCCAACATTTGGTGTTTATGCTGCTCCTGAATCTTCCAATACCGTTTATGGTGCTGGTTCTCCAGCTGGCCTGCCGTGGGCCAGCATGCCTGCAGCGGGAGAGTACTCCTCGTTTTCTGGTCCTGCGTTCCCAGACTTCAGCTTCTTGGGGTCTGATGGCAAGACACAGAGTGCGAGTAAGACGTCCCCTCTGCCGCCCTCATTCTACATCATCCAGTCAAAAGATGACTACTGGCGATTCCGAGAATTCCTTTCCCACAGCAACTACTCCCCAGAGTACCCTGAACCACCAGTCTCTGTCTCGAAGGCTGTCCGTTCCCCAGGCCAAACTGCACCAGTGACTGGGTCCAAAGGCGGCTTCAAGGTCTAAGGTATATTGTGGGAAATGCAATCTTGGCTGTTGTCTTGCTGTTCACCATGAATAATTTACCTTTTTTCTTTGTGTTGCAGGAGACTTGACAGCTTCAGCCTTGTGGAACTGTTTACATTGAATAAAAACGATTATAAAATTGTCTCTGTCCTAAAATATGACTTTAAATGCAGACGACATCTGTTAAAATGCTCTAGACTAGAATTTTATTCAGTACTTGAGGGAGCTGCCATCTTCATCTCTGGCTCTTAAAACACTTAGGGTGCAGTCGAATAGTCAAAAAATAAGGTCCTTCCTATTGCTTGACCTCTGGGGAAAACGTCACGGGGTTAAGGAAAGGTGATAGGAGAACTCAAAAGGATTTAGGAAAAGTCGACCGCGGTGCTCAGAGAATCCGACCGGACTTTCACTAAGCTACGTCATTATAACGCGGCCGCTGATGAGTGACAGCTGATGATCGGCACCGGCGATTGACGTGCGTCTGCGCTGGATAAACTCTAATAATGGACTACAAAAAGCATGTCGTCCACTTCTCCACATGTTGGTTCTATAAACAGCTGGTTCACTGACCGGCTTCAGGTCCAGCAGCTCCTCCTTCCTGTTTGACCGTTTGCTGTATTTACATTTCATTTGTGGTTTTAGTTTCGTTTTCGTCAAACATTGTAACATGATTGAAATAAATAATATCATTAAATTATTATCACTGTCCACACACCTATCAACACAATTGCAATTACTATGTCTCCATGAAAGTAATTGTTAAATATGCAAATGCACATATCGTTTGTTTTCATGAATGGCAGAGGTGTGTGGCACTTTAAATGTTGCTCTCGCAAAGAATTGTGGGTCGGCGTAATCTCCTTTCCTTTCGCATGGGAAGGTCCGTTGCATCCTCTGCTAAAGGAGCTCTGAAAGGAAGCATTAGAGCTCCTTTCCTTTGCATTTAGAGAATTCAAACGGCTCTTATCACGGCGGCCACTTGTTTACTTCCGGGTCATTTCTTCAGTTAGGAACCTTCCTAAGCAAAAAAGACTATTCGACTGCACCCAGTATCCCCCCCCCCCCTTTAGTATTTGGACCTACTGTATGTGTTGAACCAAGGCCACATTATGTGCTTTTGGATTCCTGACTTCTAAACCTGTACTGCAATCGGCTTCTGTCTGCCACTCCATTCCTTTTTTCCTTGACTGAAGATGCAGAAGGATGTCCATCCTGTCTGCTCTGGCTACATTAAGCACAACTGGAGTAATAAACAAAAGGACAGCTCAACGTGTGTCTATATACTTGTAACACTTGCAGTACTTAAGGGTGCTGGTAGCTTCAGCTTTGACGGTACTAGCAGCATGCACCCTACCTGAAGTTGAGGTGGTCAGAATTCTTAAATGACTGTGCAGCTTTACATGGGGGTATACCATTATGGAAGAGCAAAGTTTCATGTATGGGGTGGTATTCTGCTTCTTTATCCATGTAACAAGTCTGGGTTTTGACTTGTAGAAGCAACTTCCCTGCAGTGAATGTTTCACAACAAACTGGAAGAGATGTTCAACAGGGGGTCCACATAGATACTGCAGGGGCTCCCCAAAATGATTTAATCCCAAACTTTTTTTAGTCCAAAAAATGTAAATGTCCAAAAATACACCTTAACATTAATACAACCTATCACGAGCAGATTTACATTTTCCTGTTTGTTTAAGATTGTGACAATGCCAATATGTTTATTTTAAATGATGTATAAGTTTCACTGCGTGCTTTTGTGTCCGACATAAAGGGTGTTAATGCTTCACTGTTTTTCAGCTCTTCTCTTCCAACACCTATGGGGAAGTAGCAGGTGTGTCAAAATGGTGGGAGTTTACTTTTGTGTGTCAGTTGAGTGGATCGTCTGAGATGAAATGGAGCAAACAGCCTGGCTGTTTGTGATGGATGTAGTTTTTATGCCAATGAGCACTTCATTGGACTTAAAATACTGTGAGGAACTTTTAACTGGTAATGAAACAGTCTCAGTTTAACACAGATGACTCTACATGACCTGCAATCACTAAACGAAGCCATCAGTGAGAAGATTTCAGAAGAAAATCATGCAGGTTCACCAACAACCCCCTCAGTTCAGACTCCACTTGGCCTCCAGCAGCAACGTGCACATCTCTCCTGTGACACAATCAGGCCTGATTGGGTTCCAGGTGTCATCAATGACTTTAATTAGTGCAGAGCTCATGTGGAGCATCACTATAAATCCAGAGGAGCCACTCCTCACAGCACAGAGCTTCTGGCTACAACCTCCACAGGCTGCTGCTTCAAGTCCAACATGGTGTCTGGGATGTCTTTGAGGTGAGTTGAGTGGGTCCATGCAGTATTGTAAATGGTTGTTTGAGTTTGATTTAACTTTTTGTTGGAAATGACTTCATGTCTCTGTCTTCCAGGGTTTCTTGGATCTGTCTGCTGCTGTTTAGCAGTGGTGCTTGTTTCCCTGCTAAAGGATGTGAGTTTCCCCTTCTTTGTCACAGACTATGTATTGGATGCACAAGTTAATTCTCAACTTAAATCTGTCCATCCAGTTACCGGCACTGGGAAGAAGGCTCCTAGCTCTGTTGGTGGCACCAGTGGAAACTTCAACATGGGCTCAGGTGGTATGGCAGCAGCCCCAGCCTATCGGGCTTCTCCAGCATATCCTGCTGCAGGTAACACTGCTACAACCTTCAACTATGGTTACAACTCTCCTAATACCTACATTTACTCTGCAACAAAAGGTGGTAAGTCTCCCAGACTTCTGTCTCAGCTCTCCTGTATACAGCCTTTAAAAAAAACAAGCTAAAGTGGTTGAATGAAATTCCAAACGACTTGTCTTTTCATTCCAGAGTTTTATTGGCATGCCTTTTTATACTTTACACAAACCTTCCTGACATTCTCCTTGACTCTTTTTTTTTTTTTTTTTTTTTTTTTCAGGTCAGAACCCAGCAGCCCCTGGAGGAGGTGCTGATCCTTCATTCTACAACCCAACATTTGGTGTTTATGCTGCTCCTGAATCTTCCAATATCGGTTATGGTGCTGGTTCTCCACCTGGCCTGCCGTGGGCCAGCATGCCTGCAGTGGGAGAGTACTCGTTTTCTGGTCCTGCGTTCCCAGACTTCAGCTTCTTGGGGTCTGATGGCAAGACACAGCAGAGCTCCAGTAAGACGTCCCCTCTGCCGCCCTCATTCTACATCATCCAGTCAAAAGATGACTACTGGCGATTCCGAGAATTCCTTTCCCACAGCAACTACTCCCCAGAGTACCCTGAACCACCAGTCTCTGTCTCCAAGGCTGTCCGTTCCCCAGGCAAGGCTGCACCAGTGACTGGATCCAAAGGAGGCTTCAAGGTCTAAGGTATATTGGGGAAATGGAGTCTTGGCTGGTGTCTTGCTGTTCACCATGAATAATTTACCTTTTTTCTTTGTGTTGCAGGTGACTTGACAGAGCTTCAGCCTTGTGGAACTGTTTACGTTGAATAAAAACGATTATAAAATTGTCTCTGTCCTAAAATATGACTTTAAATGCAGACGACATCTGTATTTGGTGTTAAAATGCTCTAGCCTGTGATTTTATTCAGCACTTGAGGAGCTGCCATCTTCATCTCTGGCTCTTAAAACACTTAGGGTGCAGTCGAATGGTCAAATAAGGTCCTAACTCCTATTGCTTTCCCTCTGGGGAAAACGTCACGGGGTTAAGTGAAGGTGATAGGAGAAATCAAAAGGACTTAGGAAAAGTCTACCGCGGTGCTCAGAGAATCCGACCGGACTTTCACTAAGCTACGTCATTATAACGCGGCCATGAGTGACAGCTGATGATCGGCACCGACGATTGACGTCCATCTGCGCTGGATAAACTACAACAATGGACTACAAAAAGCATGTCGTCCACTTCTCCACATGTTTTTATAAACGGCTGGTTCACTGACCGGCTTCAGGTCCAGCAGCTCCTCCTTCCTGTTTGACCGTTTGCTGTATTTACATTTCATTTGTGGTTTTAGTTTCGTTTTCGTCAAACATTTGTAACATGATTGAAATAAATATCAAATTATTATCACTGTCCACACACTTATCAACACAATTGCAATTACTATATGTCTGCATGAAAGTAATTGAATATGCAAATGCACATATCGTTTGTTTTCATGAATGGCAGAGGTGTGTGGCACTTTAAATGTTGCTCTCGCAAAGAATTGTGGGTCGGCGTAATCTCCTTTCCTTTTGTATAGGAAGGTCTGTTGCATCCTCTGCTAAAGGAGCTCTGAAAGGAAGCATTAGAGCTCCTTTCCTTTGCATTTAGAGAATTCAAACGGCTCTTATCACGGCGGCCACTTGTTTACTTCCGGGTCACTTCTTCAGTTAGGAACCTTCCTAAGCAAAAAAGACTATTCGACTGCACCCAGTATCCCCCCCCCCCCCCCCCTTTAGTATTTGGACCTACTGTATGTGTTGAACCAAGGCCACATTATGTGCTTTTGGATTCCTGACTTCTAAACCTGTAATGCAATTGGCTTCTGTCTGCCACTCCATTCCTTTTTTCCTTGACTGAAGATGCAGAAGGACGTCCATCCTGTCTGCTCTGGCTACATTAAGCACAACTGGAGGAATAACTAAAAGGACAGCTCAACGTGTGTCTATATACTTGTAACACTTGCAGTACTTAAGGGTGCTGGTAGCTTCAGCTTTGACGGTACTAGCAGCATGCACCCTACCTGAAGTTGAGGTGGTCAGAATTCTTAAATGACTGTGCAGCTTTACATGGGGGTAAACCATTATGGAAGAGCAAAGTTTCATGTATGGGGTGGTATTCTGCTTCTTTATCCATGTAACAAGTCTGGGTTTTGACTTGTAGAAGCAACTTCCCTGCAGTGAATGTTTCACAACAAACTGGAAGAGATGTTCAACAGGGGGTCCACATAGATACTGCAGGGGCTCCCCAAAATGATTTAATCCCAAACTTTTTTTTAGTCCAAAAAATGTAAATGTCCAAAAATACACCTTAACATTAATACAACCTATCACAAGCAGATTTACATTTTCCTGTTTGTGTAAGATTGTGACAATGCCAATATGTTTATTTTAAATGATGTATAAGTTTCACTGCGTGCTTTTGTGTCCGACATAAAGGGTGTTAATGCTTGCCTGTTTTTCAGCTCTTCTCTTCCAACACCTATGGGGAAGTAGCAGGTGTGTCAAAATGGTGGGAGTTTACTTTTGTGTGTCAGGTGAGTGGATCGTCTGAGATGAAATGGAGCAAACAGCCTGGCTGTTTTTAAAAGATGTAGTTTTTATGTCACCGAGCACTACATTGGACTTAAAATACTGTGAGGAACTTTTAACTGGTAATGAAACAGTCTCAGTTTAACACAGATGACTCTACATGACCTACAATCACTAAACGAAGCCATCAGTGAGAAGATTTCAGAAGAAAATCATGCAGGTTCACCAACAACCCCCTCAGTTCAGACTCAACTTGGCCTCCAGCAGCAACGTGCACATCTCTCCTGTGACACAATCAGGCCTGATTGGGTTCCAGGTGTCATTAATGACTTTAATTAGTGCAGAGCTCATGTGGAGCATCACTATAAATCCAGAGGAGCCACTCCTCACAGCACAGAGCTTCTGGCTACAACCTCCACAGGCTGCTGCTGTTTCAAGTCCAACATGGTGTCTGGGATGTCTTTGAGGTGAGTTGAGTGGGTCCATGCAGTATTGTAAGTGGTTGTTTGAGTTTGATTTAACTTTTTGTTGGAAATGACTTCATGTCTCTGTCTTCCAGGGTTTCTTGGATCTGTCTGCTGCTGTTTAGCAGTGGTGCTTGTTTCCCTGCTAAAGGATGTGAGTTTCCCCTTCTTTGTCACAGACTATGTATTGGATGCACAAGTTCATTCTCAACTTAAATCTGTCCATCCAGTTACCGGCACTGGGAAGAAGGCTCCTAGCTCTGTTGGTGGCACCAGTGGAAACTTCAACATGGGCTCAGGTGGTATGGCAGCAGCCCCAGCCTATCGGGCTTCTCCAGCATTCTATGGGGCTTCTCCAGCATATCCTGCTGCAGGTAACACTGCTGCAACCTTCAACTATGGTTACAACTCTCCTAATACCAACATTTACTCTGCAACAAAAGGTGGTAAGTCTCCCAGACTTCTGTCTCGGCTCTCCTGTATACAGCCTTTAAAAAAAACAAGCTAAAGTGGTTGAATGAAATTCCAAACGACTTGTCTTTTCATTCCAGAGTTTTATTGGCATGCCTTTTTATACTTTACACAAACCTTCCTGACATTCTCCTTGACTCTTTTTTTTTTTTTTTTTTTTTTTTCAGGTCAGAACCCAGCAGCCCCTGGAGGAGGTGCTGATCCTTCATTCTACAACCCAACATTTGGTGTTTATGCTGCTCCTGAATCTTCCAATATTGGTTATGGTGCTGGTTCTCCACCTGGCCTGCCGTGGGCCAGCATGCCTGCAGGGGGAGAGTACTCGTTTTCTGGTCCTGCGTTCCCAGACTTCAGCTTCTTGGGGTCTGATGGCAAGACACAGCAGAGCTCCAGTAAGACGTCCCCTCTGCCGCCCTCATTCTACATCATCCAGTCAAAAGATGACTACTGGCGATTCCGAGAATTCCTTTCCCACAGCAACTACTCCCCAGAGTACCCTGAACCACCAGTCTCTGTCTCCAAGGCTGTCCGTTCCCCAGGCAAGGCTGCACCAGTGACTGGATCCAAAGGAGGCTTCAAGGTCTAAGGTATATTGGGGAAATGGAGTCTTGGCTGGTGTCTTGCTGTTCACCATGAATAATTTACCTTTTTTCTTTGTGTTGCAGGTGACTTGACAGAGCTTCAGCCTTGTGGAACTGTTTACGTTGAATAAAAACGATTATAAAATTGTCTCTGTCCTAAAATATGACTTTAAATGCAGACGACATCTGTATTTGGTGTTAAAATGCTCTAGCCTGTGATTTTATTCAGCACTTGAGGAGCTGCCATCTTCATCTCTGGCTCTTAAAACACTTAGGGTGCAGTCGAATGGTCAAATAAGGTCCTAACTCCTATTGCTTTCCCTCTGGGGAAAACGTCACGGGGTTAAGTGAAGGTGATAGGAGAAATCAAAAGGACTTAGGAAAAGTCTACCGCGGTGCTCAGAGAATCCGACCGGACTTTCACTAAGCTACGTCATTATAACGCGGCCATGAGTGACAGCTGATGATCGGCACCGACGATTGACGTCCATCTGCGCTGGATAAACTACAACAATGGACTACAAAAAGCATGTCGTCCACTTCTCCACATGTTTTTATAAACGGCTGGTTCACTGACCGGCTTCAGGTCCAGCAGCTCCTCCTTCCTGTTTGACCGTTTGCTGTATTTACATTTCATTTGTGGTTTTAGTTTCGTTTTCGTCAAACATTTGTAACATGATTGAAATAAATATCAAATTATTATCACTGTCCACACACTTATCAACACAATTGCAATTACTATATGTCTGCATGAAAGTAATTGAATATGCAAATACACATATCGTTTGTTTTCATGAATGGCAGAGGTGTGTGGCACTTTAAATGTTGCTCTCGCAAAGAATTGTGGGTCGGCGTAATCTCCTTTCCTTTTGTATAGGAAGGTCTGTTGCATCCTCTGCTAAAGGAGCTCTGAAAGGAAGCATTAGAGCTCCTTTCCTTTGCATTTAGAGAATTCAAACGGCTCTTATCACGGCGGCCACTTGTTTACTTCCGGGTCACTTCTTCAGTTAGGAACCTTCCTAAGCAAAAAAGACTATTCGACTGCACCCAGTATCCCCCCCCCCCCTTTAGTATTTGGACCTACTGTATGTGTTGAACCAAGGCCACATTATGTGCTTTTGGATTCCTGACTTCTAAACCTGTAATGCAATTGGCTTCTGTCTGCCACTCCATTCCTTTTTTCCTTGACTGAAGATGCAGAAGGATGTCCATCCTGTCTGCTCTGGCTACATTAAGCACAACTGGAGGAATAACTAAAAGGACAGCTCAACGTGTGTCTATATACTTGTAACACTTGCAGTACTTAAGGGTGCTGGTAGCTTCAGCTTTGACGGTACTAGCAGCATGCACCCTACCTGAAGTTGAGGTGGTCAGAATTCTTAAATGACTGTGCAGCTTTACATGGGGGTAAACCATTATGGAAGAGCAAAGTTTCATGTATGGGGTGGTATTCTGCTTCTTTATCCATGTAACAAGTCTGGGTTTTGACTTGTAGAAGCAACTTCCCTGCAGTGAATGTTTCACAACAAACTGGAAGAGATGTTCAACAGGGGGTCCACATAGATACTGCAGGGGCTCCCCAAAATGATTTAATCCCAAACTTTTTTTTAGTCCAAAAAATGTAAATGTCCAAAAATACACCTTAACATTAATACAACCTATCACAAGCAGATTTACATTTTCCTGTTTGTGTAAGATTGTGACAATGCCAATATGTTTATTTTAAATGATGTATAAGTTTCACTGCGTGCTTTTGTGTCCGACATAAAGGGTGTTAATGCTTGCCTGTTTTTCAGCTCTTCTCTTCCAACACCTATGGGGAAGTAGCAGGTGTGTCAAAATGGTGGGAGTTTACTTTTGTGTGTCAGGTGAGTGGATCGTCTGAGATGAAATGGAGCAAACAGCCTGGCTGTTTTTAAAAGATGTAGTTTTTATGTCACCGAGCACTACATTGGACTTAAAATACTGTGAGGAACTTTTAACTGGTAATGAAACAGTCTCAGTTTAACACAGATGACTCTACATGACCTACAATCACTAAACGAAGCCATCAGTGAGAAGATTTCAGAAGAAAATCATGCAGGTTCACCAACAACCCCCTCAGTTCAGACTCAACTTGGCCTCCAGCAGCAACGTGCACATCTCTCCTGTGACACAATCAGGCCTGATTGGGTTCCAGGTGTCATTAATGACTTTAATTAGTGCAGAGCTCATGTGGAGCATCACTATAAATCCAGAGGAGCCACTCCTCACAGCACAGAGCTTCTGGCTACAACCTCCACAGGCTGCTGCTGTTTCAAGTCCAACATGGTGTCTGGGATGTCTTTGAGGTGAGTTGAGAGGGTCCATGCAGTATTGTAAGTGGTTGTTTGAGTTTGATTTAACCTTTTGTTGGAAATGACTTCATGTCTCTGTCTTCCAGGGTTTCTTGGATCTGTCTGCTGCTGTTTAGCAGTGGTGCTTGTTTCCCTGCTAAAGGATGTGAGTTTCCCCTTCTTTGTCACAGACTATGTATTGGATGCACAAGTTAATTCTCAACTTAAATCTGTCCATCCAGTTACTGGCACTGGGAAGAAGGCTCCTAGCTCTGTTGGTGGCACCAGTGGAAACTTCAACATGGGCTCAGGTGGTATGGCAGCAGCCCCAGCCTATCGGGCCTCTCCAGCATACTATGGGGCTTCTCCAGCATATCCTGCTGCAGGTAACACTGCTACAACCTTCAACTATGGTTACAACTCTCATCCCAATACCAACATTTACTCTGCAACAAAAGGTGGTAAGTCTCCCAGACTTCTGTCTCGGCTCTCCTGTATACAGCCTTTTAAAAAAAAAAAAAAAACAAGCTAAAGTGGTTGAATTAAAATCCAAACGACTTGTCTTTTCATTCCAGACTTTTATTGGTATGCCTTTTATACTTTACACAAACCTTCCTGACATTCTCCTTGACTCTTGTTTCAGGTCAGAACCCAGCAGCCCCTGGAGGAGGTGCTGATCCTTCATTCTACAACCCAACATTTGGTGTTTATGCTGCTCCTGAATCCTCCAATACCGGTTATGGTGCTGGTTCTCCACCTGGCCTGCCGTGGGCCAGCATGCCTGCAGCGGGAGAGTACTCCTCGTTTTCTGGTCCTGCGTTCCCAGACTTCAGCTTCTTGGGGTCTGATGGCAAGACACAGCAGAGCTCGAGTAAGACGTCCCCTCTGCCGCCCTCATTCTACATCATCCAGTCAAAAGATGACTACCGGCGATTCCGAGAATTCCTTTCCCACAGCAACTACTCCCCAGAGTACCCTGAACCACCAGTCTCTGTCCCCAAGGCTGTCCGTTCCCCAGGCAAGACTGCACCAGTGACTGGATCCAAAGGAGGCTTCAAGGTCTAAGGTATATTGTGGGAAATGCAATCTTGGCTGGTGTCTTGCTGTTCACCATGAATAATTTACCTTTTTTCTTTGTGTTGCAGGTGACTTGACAGAGCTTCAGCCTTGTGGAACTGTTTACATTGAATAAAAACAATTATAAAATTGTCTCTGTCCTAAAATATGACTTTAAATGCAGACGACATCTGTTAAAATGCTCTAGACTGTGATTTTATTCAGCACTTGAGGAGCTGCCACCTTCATCTCTGGCTCTTAAAACACTTAGGGTGCAGTCGAATAGTCAAACAAGGTCCTTACTCCTATTGCTTTCCCTCTGGGGAAAACGTCACGGGGTTAAGGAAAGGTGATAGGAGAACTCAAAAGGACTTAGGAAAAGTCTACCGCGGTGCTCAGAGAATCCGACCAGACTTTCACTAAGCTACGTCATAATGCGGCCATGAGTGACAGCTGATGATCGGCACCGACGATTGACGTCCATCTGCGCTGGATAAACTACAATAATGGACTACAAAAAGCATGTCGTCCACTTCTCCACATGTTGGTTTTATAAACAGCTGGTTCACTGACTGGCTTCAGGTCCAGCAGCTCCTCCCTGTTTGACCGTTTGCTGTATTTACATTTCATTTGTGGTTTTAGTTTTGTTTTCGTCAAACATTTGTAACATGATTGAAATAAATATCAAATTATTATCACTGTCCACACACTTATCAACACAATTGCAATTACTATGTCTGCATGAAAGTAATTGAATATGCAAATGCACATATCGTTTGTTTTCATGAATGGCAGAGGTGTGTGGCACTTTAAATGTTGCTCTCGCAAAGAATTGTGGGTCGGCGTAATCTAATTTCCTTTCCTATAGGAAGGTCTGTTGCATCCTATGCTAAAGGAGCTCTGAAAGGAAGCATTAGAGCTCCTTTCCTATGCATTTAGAGAATTCGAAACAGCTCTTATCATGGTGGCCACTTGTTTACTTCCGGGTCACTTCTTCAGTTAGGAACCTTCCTAAGCAAAAAAGACTATTCGACTGCACCCAGTATCCCCCCCCCCCCTTTAGTATTTGGACCTACTGTATGTGTTGAACCAAGGCCACATTATGTGCTTTTGGATTCCTGACTTCTAAACCTGTACTGCAATTGGCTTCTGTCTGCCACTCCATTCCTTTTTTCCTTGACTGAAGATGCAGAAGGATGTCCATCCTGTCTGCTCTGGCTACATTAAGCACAACTGGAGGAATAACTAAAAGGACAGCTCAACGTGTGTCTATATACTTGTAACACTTGCAGTACTTAAGGGTGCTGGTAGCTTCAGCTTTGACGGTACTAGCAGCATGCACCCTACCTGAAGTTGAGGTGGTCAGAATTCTTAAATGACTGTGCAGCTTTACATGGGGGTATACCATTATGGAAGAGCAAAGTTTCATGTATGGGGTGGTATTCTGCTTCTTTATCCATGTAACAAGTCTGGGTTTTGACTTGTAGAAGCAACTTCCCTGCAGTGAATGTTTCACAACAAACTGGAAGAGAAGTTCAACAGGGGGTCCACATAGATACTGCAGGGGCTCCCCAAAATGATTTAATCCCAAACTTTTTTTTAGTCCAAAAAATGTAAATGTCCAGAAATACACCTTAACATTAATACAACCTATCACAAGCAGATTTACATTTTCCTGTTTGTGTAAGATTGTGACAATGCCAATATGTTTATTTTAAATGATGTATAAGTTTCACTGCGTGCTTTTGTGTCCGACATAAAGGGTGTTAATGCTTCACTGTTTTTCAGCTCTTCTCTTCCAACACCTATGGGGAAGTAGCAGATGTTTCAAATGGTGGCAGTTTACTTTTGTGTGTCAGTTGAGTGGATCGTCTGAGATGAAATGGAGCAAACAGCCTGGCTGTTTGTAATGGATGTAGTTTTTATGTCACCGAGCACTACATTTGACTTAAAATACTGTGAGGAACTTTTAACTGGTAATGAAACAGTCTCAGTTTAACACTGATGACTCTACATGACCTGCAATCACTAAACGAAGCCATCAGTGAGAAGATTTCAGAAGAAAATCATGCAGGTTCACCAACAACCCCCTCAGTTCAGACTCCACTTGGCCTCCAGCAGCAACGTGCACATCTCTCCTGTGACACAATCAGGCCTGATTGGGTTCCAGGTGTCATCAATGACTTTAATTAGTGCAGAGCTCATGTGGAGCATCACTATAAATCCAGAGGAGCCACTCCTCACAGCACAGAGCTTCTGGCTACAACCTCCACAGGCTGCTGCTGTTTCAAGTCCAACATGGTGTCTGGGATGTCTTTGAGGTGAGTTGAGTGGGTCCATGCAGTATTGTAAGTGGTTGTTTGAGTTTGATTTAACTTTTTGTTGGAAATGACTTCATGTCTCTGTCTTCCAGGGTTTCTTGGATCTGTCTGCTGCTGTTTAGCAGTGGTGCTTGTTTCCCTGCTAAAGGATGTGAGTTTCCCCTTCTTTGTCACAGACTATGTATTGGATGCACAAGTTCATTCTCAACTTAAATCTGTCCATCCAGTTACCGGCACTGGGAAGAAGGCTCCTAGCTCTGTTGGTGGCACCAGTGGAAACTTCAACATGGGCTCAGGTGGTATGGCAGCAGCCCCAGCCTATCGGGCCTCTCCAGCATACTATGGGGCTTCTCCAGCATATCCTGCTGCAGGTAACACTGCTACAACCTTCAACTATGGTTACAACTCTCATCCCAATACCAACATTTACTCTGCAACAAAAGGTGGGAAGTCTCCCAGACTTCTGTCTCAGCTCTCCTGTATACAGCCTTTATAAAAAAACAAAAAAAAAACAAGCTAAAGTGGTTGAATTGAAATCCAAACGACTTGTCTTTTCATTCCAGACTTTTATTGGTATGCCTTTTATACTTTACACAAACCTTCCTGACATTCTCCTTGACTCTTGTGTTTCAGGTCAGAACCCAGCAGCCCCTGGAGGAGGTGCTGATCCTTCATTCTACAACCCAACATTTGGTGTTTATGCTGCTCCTGAATCCTCCAATACCGTTTATGGTGCTGGTTCTCCACCTGGCCTGCCGTGGGCCAGCATGCCTGCAGGGGGAGAGTACTCCTCGTTTCCTGGTCCTGCGTCCTATGACTTCTGGCGGTCTCCTGGCAAGACACAGCAGAGCGCGAGTAAGACGTCCCCTCTGCCGCCCTCATTCTACATCATCCAGTCAAAAGATGACTACTGGCGATTCCGAGAATTCCTTTCCCACAGCAACTACTCCCCAGAGTACCCTGAACCACCAGTCTCTGTCCCCAAGGCTGTCAATTCCCCAGGCAAGACTGCACCAGTGACTGGATCCAAAGGAGGCATCAAGGTCTAAGGTATATTGTGGGAAATGCAATCTTGGCTGGTGTCTTGCTGTTCACCATGAATAATTTACCTTTTTTCTTTGTGTTGCAGGTGACTTGACAGAGCTTCAGCCTTGTGGAACTGTTTACATTGAATAAAAACGATTATAAAATTGTCTCTGTCCTAAAATATGACTTTAAATGCAGACGACATCTGCATGTGGTGTTAAAATGCTCTAGACTGGAATTTCATTCAGCACTTGAGGAGCTGCCACCTTCATCTCTGGCTCTTAAAACACTTAGGGTGCAGTCGAATAGTCAAATAAGGTCCTTATTCTGTAATATTCTCAGAGGATACAATTTCCTACCGGTCCCTGAAGTATACATGAATGTGATTGGTACAGGTGACGTGCGTTTTTCTTTACTTCCTAGTTCTACTGCAGACAGGATGCAGACTGCTGTAAGTTCCCGAAGTGGTGAATAAAAGTATAGTTAGCAGCACGTCATGTGTTGGCTCAACTTATGTTCCACAAGACATGGTGTCAGAGTAAAAGGAAAGAAAAGCGTCGCAACAAGATGGACGTCGCCGGAGTTCCGTGACCTCGTATGGACTGGGATGCGAGCAACCTGCCCGAAGCATGGCGAAAATTTAAGCTCCACGTGGAATTTATGTTTTCTGGTCCGTTTAAGAAGAAAGGAGAAGACGAAAAGTGCAGCTACCTTCTCATTTGGGTCGGCGAAAGAGGCCGGGACATATACAACACATGGACGCTTACAGACGACGAACGAAAGGTACTGAATACGTACTATGGGCTCTATGAAGCATACGTCATGCCAAAGTCAAACATCTTATTTGCTCGTTATAAATTCCAAGAAAAAGTCCAAGGAGCTAACGAGCCATTTGAACAGTTTTTGACGGATTTGAGACTGCTTGTGAAGGACTGTAATTATGCAAACAACGAGGAAATGGTGAGAGACCGTGTCGTGTTTGGGATCCATTCACCTAAAGTAAGAGAAAAGCTACTGCATGTCGGTTCCGATTTGACGTTAGATAAAGCTATAGACATTGTCAGGTCTCATGATATGGCCCAAGCACAGCTCAAGACTATAGCTAGCGGCAACAGCGGCCTGCAGGAGCAGTCTGTCCATGCTATCGGTCGCCATTATTCAAGGAAGACAGCCTGGAAAACGCGCCAAGACAGGGCAACAGGAAATATGGAGAGCACCTACAGACCTGAAGGGGACAGAGAGCGTCATAAAACCTGTGGCTACTGCGGGAACAAGCCTCATGGAGAAAAAGACAGCTGTCCAGCGAAAGGTAAACAGTGCAAAATATGCAGCAAATGGAACCATTTTGCAAAAGTATGCCGCTCAAAGCAAAGTAAAGGAGTGCACACTGTAAGTGAAATTGACTCACACAGCAAGACAGACAATGAAGATTTGTTTATTGATGCAGTAACACAAGACAGTAATAACAAAAGACAAGCTGAACAAGCATATGCAGATGTGTTGGTTGGACCTAGTAAAACTACAGTCAGCTTTAAGCTAGACACTGGAGCCTCAGCTAATGTCATTCCCACTAATGTTTTCCAAAGGCTTGGGATACAGGACACACTACAACCAACAACACGCCCTCTCTATGGCTATGGGGGTGAGAAGCTATCTGTCGGAGGAAAGTGCAACATCAAATGCCAGTACAAAGACATTCATCTGACATTAAAGGTCCACATCGTTGACACACTGGCTCCTCCAGTGCTAGGATTAAAAGCATGTTTGGACTTTGGACTCATTAAACTCATACTGTCTGTGAACAGCTCACCTGAGACATCAGTTATGGATGAGTTTGCTGATGTATTCACAGGAATAGGACTGTTTCCTGGAGAGTGCACAATTCACATTAAACCCAATTCAGTACCTGTAGTTCACCCACCTAGGCGCGTCCCCTTGGCCCTCCGCGACCGCCTCAAGGAGGAACTACAAAACATGGAAAAACAAGACATTATTGTGAAAGTCACTGAACCAACTGAATGGGTTAATTCCATGGTCGCAGCAGAAAAAACACGCACAGGAAAACTGAGAATATGCCTTGATCCAAGGGACCTGAATAAAGTCATAAAACGCCCGCACTACCCTTTAGGACACCACATCCAAATTGGCAGGAGCCTGTTTCTTCAGTGTAATGGATGCAAGGTCGGGCTACTGGGCCATTAAGCTCTCAGATGAGTCCTCAAAGCTGACAACCTTCAACACTGTTTTTGGACGATACAGATTCCTCCGCTTGCCTTTTGGATTGATCTCTGCTCAGGATGAGTTTCAGCGTAAAGTTGATGAGACTTATGAGGGTTTGCAGGGTGTCACAGCAATAGTTGACGATATCCTCATCTATGGCAAGACTAAGGAAGAACATGATACCAACCTCCGTGCCATGCTACATCGCTCCAGGGAGCAAGGAGTCAAGCTCAACCCAGATAAGAGTACAATCTGTGCCACTGAGGTCAGCTACTTTGGACACAGAATCACCAAGGATGGAATCAAGCCGGATCCAGCTAAGATTGCAGCTGTAAAAGACATGGAGCCACCAAAAGACAAAGGTGAGCTGGAAACAATCCTTGGCACGATTAACTATTTGTCCAAATTTGCCCCTGGACTGTCTGATGTCAATGCACCCATGCGTCACCTGTTAAAAGATTCGAGCGAATTCAGATGGGATGCACAGCAGGAGGAAGCATTCAAGACAATTAAAGAGCTGCTCACTCAGGAACCAGGTCCAGTATTAAGATACTTTGACCCAGACAAAGAACTCAGACTCCAAGTTGACGCACCAAAATATGGATTAGGTGCAGTACTGTTACAAGAAGGAAAGCCCATAGGCTATGCATCTAAATCACTGACTGATTGTGAAGTCAATTATGCACAAATTGAGAAGGAGCTATATGCTATTCTGTTTGGATGCAAGCGCTTCCACCAGTACATCTATGGTCGCCACATCATCGTGGAAAGTGACCATAAGCCACTTGAATCCATTTTGAGAAAACCACTTGCAGCAATGCCTCCAAGGTTACAAAGAATGATGCTTCAGCTACAGAGGTATAACTTTACCATCACTCACAGACCAGGCAAGGACATTCCTGTCGCAGACACTCGCTCCAGAAAGTCTCTGCCTGACCAGGACACCAGCCTCAGTGAAGGTATGGACATGCAGGTGCACACTGTTTACAGCAACCTACCTGTCAGTGACACCAGACTTGAAGACATCAAGACAGAGACTGAAAAAGATGCTCAACTCATCGTGCTGAGAAAGACAATTAAGTCAGGATGGCCTGAGGAGAGGAAACTATGCCCTCAGAGCATAGCAGAATATTGGAACCACCGGGACGAGCTCTCGCAAATGAACAACATCCTGTTCAAGGGGGAAAAGATCATCATACCCACCTCACTGCGCACAGAGATGTTATCCCGTATCCATGCAGGTCACATGGGTATGGAGAAGTGCAAACAGCGTGCGCGTGACATCATCTTCTGGCCTGGGATGAACAAGCAGATTGAGGAGTTAGTTGGGAAATACCACATCTGTAATGAACATAAACCATCAAACACTAAAGAGCCAATGTTAAGTCACAAGATCCCAGACAGGCCGTGGCAATCAGTTGCTACTGACCTGTTCACCTGGAACAATGAGGACTATTTAGTCACAGTAGACTATTACAGCAGATACTTCGAGCTTGACAGATTACACAGCACCACAGCCGCTGCTGTGATACATAAACTGAAAGCTTCTTTTGCAAGACACGGGATACCAGAGACTGTTATATCAGACAATGGTCCACAGTACAGATGTAGAGAGTTTGAGGGTTTTGCAAACACATGGGGGTTCACACACATTACCTCCAGCCCGCACTATCCTCAAAGTAACGGCTTAGCCGAGAAGTCTGTTCACATTGCAAAGTCCCTCATGGAAAAGGCCAAAGCTGATCAGAAAGACCCCTACCTGAGTCTGCTTGAGTATCGCAATACCCCAGTGGACAACTTCAAATCACCAGTTCAGCTGCTCATGAGTCGTCGCACACGATCAATCCTGCCTAACACCCATCAGCAGCTGCAACCCAAGATCATCAGACACAAAGATGTTCACATCAGGAGAACCCACAGACAACAACAGCAGAAAAAATACTACGACAGATCAGCTAAGCAGATGTCACCTCTGCATGAAGGACAATACATCCGCTTTCAGGAGAAAGGCTACTGGAAACCAGCAGTTGTCATTCGCTCAGCTGATACTGAAAGATCATACCACATACGCGCATCAGAAGGAGGACAAGAATACAGGCGAAACAGACGACACCTCATGGACACAACAGAGACACTGAACACTCAGACTGAAGAAAACACAAAAGATGACACACAACATACACTGCACACTGACACACATACCTCAAAGATGACAAGAGAGGCAGCCCCACAGGCTGTGCGGTATCAGACAAGATCTGGACGCGAGGTTAAACCCAGAGTTGTTATGGACTTATAGAAATATGCTCAATGATGTTCAGATACATATAAGTCAATGACAGTGTTATTGTGTTCTACTTAAGATATGTTATCCAGTATGACATTTGAGCAAGCTAAGTGATAATTGAGATCTGTTTATTGAATCCTACACTATGAAAGTCATAAATGTGCTAACTTAATTTCAGCATGTTTCAGCAAGGGTTATTGCACAGTAAAGCTATTCTTGAATGTTGTGTTTCATATTTTTCTTAAAAGAAGGGGGATGTAATATTCTCAGAGAATACGATTACCGACCGGTCCCTGAAGTATACATGAATGTGATTGGTACAGGTGACGTGTGTTTTTCTTTACTTCCTAGTTCTACTGCAGACAGGATGCAGACTGCTGTAAGTTCCCGAAGTGGTGAATAAAAGTATAGTTAGCAGCACGTCGTGTGTTGGCTCAACTTATGTTCCACAAGACAGAACAAGACATACTCCTATTCCTTGACCTCTGGGGAAAACGTCACAGGGTTAAGGAAAGGCGATAGGAGAACTCAAAAGGATTTAGGAAAAGACGACCGGTGCTCAGAGAATCCGACCGGACTTTCACTAAGCTACGTCATTATAACGCGGCCGCTGATGAGTGACAGCTGATGATCGGCACCGACGATTGACGTCCGTCTGCGCTGGATAAACTACAATAATGGACTACAAAAAGCATGTGGTCCACTTCTCCAAATGTTGGTTTTATAAACAGCTGGTTCACTGACCGGCTTCAGGTCCAGCAGCTCCTCCTTCCTGTTTGACCGTTTGCTGTATTTACATTTTATTTGTGGTTTTTGTTTTGTTTAGGTCAAACATTTGTAACATGATTGAAATAAATAATATCAAATAATTATCACTGTCCACACACATTTATCAACACAATTGCAATTACTATATGCCCCCCCCCCCCCCCCCCCCCCCCCCATTTAGTATTTGGACCTACTGTATGTGTTGAACCAAGGCCACATTATGTGCTTTTGGATTCCTGACTTCTAAACCTGTAATGCAATCGGCTTCTGTCTGCCACTCCATTCCTTTTTTTTCCTTGACTGAAGATGCAGAAGGACGTCCATCCTGTCTGCTCTGGCTACATTAAGCACAACTGGAGGAATAACTAAAAGGACAGCTCAACGTGTGTCTATATACTTGTAACACTTGCAGTACTTAAGGGTGCTGGTAGCTTGAGCTTTGACGGTACTAGCAGCATGCACCCTACCTGAAGTTGAGGTGGTCAGAATTCTTAAATGACTGTGCAGCTTTACATGGGGGTATACCATTATGGAAGAGCAAAATTTCATGTATGGGGTGGTATTCTGCTTCTTTATCCATGTAACAAGTCTGGGTTTTGACTTGTAGAAGCAACTTCCCTGTAGTGAATGTTTCACAACAAACTGGAAGAGATGTTCAACAGGGGGTCCACATAGATACTGCAGGGGATCCCCAAAATGATTTAATACCAAACTTTTTCTTAGTCCAAAAATGTAAATGTCCAAAAATACACCTTAACATTAATACAACCTATCATGAGCAAATTTACATTTTCCTGTTTGTGTAAGATTGTGACAATGCCAATATGTTTATTTTAAATGATGTATAAGTTTCACTGCGTGCTTTTGTGTCCGACATAAAGGGTGTTAATGCTTCACTGTTTTTCAGCTCTTCTCTTCCAACACCTATGGGGAAGTAGCAGATGTTTCAAAATGGTGGAATTTTACTTTTGTGTGTCAGGTGAGTGGATCGTCTGAGATGAAATGGAGCAAACAGCCTGGCTGTTTGTGATGGATGTAGTTTTTATGTCACCGAGCACTTCATTGGACTTAAAATACTGTGAGGAGCTTTTAACTGGTAATGAAAGAGTCTCAGTTTAACACTGATGACTCTACATGACCTGCAATCACTAAACGAAGCCATCAGTGAGAAGATTTCAGAAGAAAATCATGCAGGTTCACCAACAACCCCCTCAGTTCAGACTCCACTTGGCCTCCAGCAGCAACGTGCACATCTCTCCTGTGACACAATCAGGCCTGATTGGGTTCCAGGTGTCATCAATGACTTTAATTAGTGCAGAGCTCATGTGGAGCATCACTATAAATCCAGAGGAGCCACTCCTCACAGCACAGAGCTTCTGGCTACAACCTCCACAGGCTGCTGCTGTTTCAAGTCCAACATGGTGTCTGGGATGTCTTTGAGGTGAGTTGAGTGGGTCCATGCAGTATTGTAAGTGGTTGTTTGAGTTTGATTTAACTTTTTGTTGGAAATGACTTCATGTCTCTGTCTTCCAGGGTTTCTTGGATCTGTCTGCTGCTGTTTAGCAGTGGTGCTTGTTTCCCTGCTAAAGGATGTGAGTTTCCCCTTCTTTGTCACAGACTATGTATTGGATGCACAAGGTAATTCTCAACTTAAATCTGTCCATCCAGTTACCGGCACTGGGAAGAAGGCTCCTAGCTCTGTTGGTGGCACCAGTGGAAACGTCAACATGGGCTCAGGTGGTATGGCAGCAGCCCCAGCCTATCGGGCCTCTCCAGCATACTATGGGGCTTCTCCAGCATATCCTGCTGCAGGTAACACTGCTACAACCTTCAACTATGGTTACAACTCTCATCCTAATACCAACATTTACTCTGCAACAAAAGGTGGCAAGTCTCCCAGACTTCTGTCTCGGCTCTCCTGTATACAGCCTTTTATTTAAAAAAAAAAAAACAAGTAAAACAAGCTAAAGTGGCGTTTAACTTGAAACAAACTACTTCTTGCAATGTCTTTTCATTCCAGACTTTTATTGGCATGCCTTTTTTTTTTTTTCTTTTTATACTTTACACAAACCTTCCTGACACATTCTCCTTGACTCTTGTTTTAGGTCAGAACCCAGCAGCCCCTGGAGGAGGTGCTGATCCTTCATTCTACAACCCAACATTTGGGGTTTATGCTGCTCCTGAATCCTCAAATACCGTTTATGGTGCTGATTTTCCAGCTGGCCTGCCGTGGGCCAGCATGCCTGCAGGGGGACAGTACTCCTCGTTTCCTGGTCCTGCGTTCCCAGACTACAGCTTCTTGGGGTCTGATGGCAAGACGCAGCAGAGCGCGAGTAAGACGTCCCCCTCTGCCGCCCTCATTCTACATCATCCAGTCAAAAGATGACTACTGGCGATTCCGAGAATTCCTTTCCCACAGCAACTACTCCCCAGAGTACCCTGAACCACCAGTCTCTGTCTACAAGGCTGTCAATTCCCCAGGCAAGACTGCACCAGTGACTGGGTCCAAAGGAGGCATCAAGGTCTAATGAGGTAAAAAGGAAACGGAAGCTTGACTGTGGTATTGCTGTTCACCATGACTGACATTTTTCTTGTGTTGCAGGTTAACTTGGTAATTAAGAGCCTTTTGGAACGTGTTTGAAGGGAATAAAATAAAAAAAAAACCTGACGGAATTTCTGCCTTGACTTTCATTGAAATGCTGTCTGGATGAGGGTAATAAGGTGGCCCTGAAAGGCGAACTATGACACTGAAAAGGGAAGCGCAATGCCAAAGGCCACCATGAACTCGCTGCAGTTTTGTCACTCGTCTTGATCAGACATTTGTGGGTCGTCATGTTTTATCCAGTGTTTCCTAATTACCTAGAAAGTCTTTTCAATTCATACTTGGAGTTGCAACTATTCCCTTTCTACTGACTGTGGTCAACATGAGTTGGTTGCCTGTTCTTGTATCATGTTTTCACACTGAAGACTGTAGTTTGACTGACTCCAACCACTAAATCTAGCATACCTTTTGAGATGTTTACTCAATGATTGATCTTTACACTTGCTTTAAAAGTCAGATGTCGCAGTCTTCCTTAAGGATCCAGGACCTACCCACCAGAGTAAAAGTCAAGTTTCAATTCATAAAGTCCACTTTAGCTGTTTTTATAGTGTCTAATCTAAGATCCACTCCGGTATAATGCCTGACCTTTTGCTTAACAATCAATCTAATTGGGTGGACAGGTGAGACAATTGCTGCCCACGGCATCTCCTGACAATTACATTTTATTTATCAATATACTGTATATAATATAAAGCACATTAGCCATTCAGAATACCAAAGACGGTTCTTACATAATTTGAGTTAAAATTGAAAATATCTTTCTTGAAACTAAAATAATTGTCTGCAATATAAATGCAGAATTATGAAATCATGATTGAAATCATGATTTGTTCTCTTGGAGCTAAAACAACCAAGATTTATCATTTCATTTGATTCGTTCTAGTCAGACACAGTGATCTTACACTGCTTTCTTTGAACATAGAGCAGTATTGGTAGAACATACTACCATTATAAAGACAACTATTAAACAATCAGTTCCAATTACAGCCAGTTTAAAACTGGACTTGGGTAAAATGGATGCCATTTGATAACATCCTGGAAGGCATTTCATTAGAACATATCACATCTACTGATAAGTAGCAGTAATACAATTAGAAACAACAGCTTTTGTGTCTCTAAGGCATACTCTCAGTTTAACTCAATGGTTGCTTTTGTCTGATGTTATCCATAGATACAATTGTGTATCATCAGCATAACCATGAAAGTTTGAGTGTTTTCTAATACTATTTTCTAAAGGAAGTATATGAGGTGAATAGAATCGATCCAAGAACAGAAACTTGTGAAACTCTGTGACTAAATTTGGTTCGGAGCAATCGCCACCGAGGGCGAGGAGAGGGGAGCTGGGATAAGAGGTAGGCTGGCCCAGCTTCTACCTTAAGCTGTCCCATTAAATTAATTTTGCAACCCTGTTTTGTACATTGACAATAAATTAACCTTGAACTCGAGAGTGTATTTCACCCAGCCAGAACAGTTATAAATAAATTTGGACTTCATGCTATGACAAACATCATATCGTCAAAATAGGTTAGGGGAAATTAAAAGAAAAATGTCTCTGATACTGGGTCTAGAAATGTGTATTTTACTCCACTTTGAACTCCGCCATGTTTAATATTTCAAAGTTAAATGCTATGCTTTTTATTCCACTACATCGTTTTGACTGCTTTTTAGTCTATTAAAGTCTGTTCAAATGTGAATTTTCACTTTCACCACTGGAAACAGGCTGCAGGGCCTGATTGGGTTCCAGGTGTCATCAATGACTTTAATTAGTGAAGAGCTCATGTGGAGCATCACTATAAATCTAGAGGAGCCTCAGTCTCCTCACAGCACAGAGCTTCTGTCTACAACCTCCACAGGCTGCTGCTGTTTCAGGTCAAACATGGTGTCTGGGATGTCTTTGAGGTGAGTTCAGTGGGTTTGTTTTCACTTAATAACAATTAAGACAACAGTTGCTTGAAGTAAATGTTTCATTTGGGGGACATGTTTTGCTATTCATGTATTTTACAGGGTTTCTTGGATCTGTCTGCTGCTGTTTAGCAGTGGTGCTTGTTTTCCTGCAATGGGAGCAGGTGAGCGTCTCCTTCTTTGTCACAGACTATGTATTTGATGCACTAGTTCATTCTCAACTTAAATCTGTCCATCCAGACTACAAATATCCCTACACTGCTACCCAGGGCTCCAGAGGTGGAGCTGCTGACTCGAACCTTCCGTCTGAAGGCTCACGTCTTCCTCTGGTCAACCTGCAGTATGGACCATCTGCTGCTTACCAGCAGCCTGAGGTAGCCCCCCAACAGGCCAACTCTTCCACTGCCTCGCAGTCCCCATCCAGTCTGGGAGTGCCCAGTGCACCTTCAGGCTTGTCACCAAGTTATAAGCAAAACGGCTTTATTGTGAGTTACGATTCTGGCTCGAACAAACCCGACGGTGCTCCTGGGGTTCCTTCCCGGGAAGCAAGGTACAGTGGCCATACTGTTAACACTGTTCCAGCTACTGGCACTGGGAAGAAGAGTCTTGGCTCCCCTGTGCAGCTTCAGTCTATTGTTGGCACTGGGAAGAAGGCTCCTAGCTCTGTTGGTGGCACCAGTGGAAACTTCAATATGGGCTCAGGTGGTATGGCATCAGCCCCAGCATATGGGGCCTCTCCAGCATACTATGGGGCTTCTCCAGCATATCCTGCTGTGGGAAACACTGCTACAACCTACTACTATGGTGCTGGATCTCATCCCAATTCCAACAGTTACACTGCAACAAAAGGTGGTAAGTCTCCCAGATTTATTTCTTGGTTCTCCTTTTTGAACAGCCCTATTTTGCAAAAATGATTGTGTAAAGCTTTCCTAGTATTTAGTAAGTTCTAATGTGAACCTGCTCATTTGTAGGAGTGCTAGTGTACAAAGTACTTGGACTATATATTGGATGCAGAAGTTAATTCTCAACTTAATTCTATCCCAGACTCCAAATATCCCAACAGTGGCGCCTCTAACCTTCAGTCTGGCGCCTCTAACCTTCAGTCTGGTGGCTCAGGTCTTGATCACTTCAACTTGCAGTATGGACACACTACTGGGACGAAGACTCCTAGCTCTGTGTCTGGCACAAATGGAAACTTCAATATGGGCTCAGGTGGTATGGCATCAGCCCCAGCATATGGGGCCTCTCCAGTATACTATGGGGCTTCTCCAGCATATCCTGCTGTGGGAAACACTGCTACAACCTACTACTATGGTGCTGGATCTCATCCCAATTCCAACAGTTACACTGCAACAAAAGGTGGTAAATCTCCCAGATTTATTTCTTGGTTCTCCTTTTTGAACAGCCCTATTTTGCAAAAATGATTGTGTAAAGCTTTCCTAGTATTTCCTAAGTTCTAATGTGAACCTGCTCATTTGTAGGAGTGCTAGTGTACAAAGTACTTGGACTATAGGATGCAGAAGTTAATTCTCAACTTAATTCTATCCCAGACTCCAAATATCCCAACAGTGGTGGCTCTGCTGGCGCCTCTAACCTTCAGTCTGGCGCCTCTAACCTTCAGTCTGGCGCCTCTAACCTTCAGTCTGGACACACTACTGGGACGAAGACTCCTAGCTCTGTGTCTGGCACAAATGGAAACTTCAATATGGGCTCAGGTGGTATGATATCAGCCCCAGTCTATGGGGCCTCTCCAGCATACTATGGGGCCTCTCCAGCATATCCTGCTGTGGGAAACACTGCTACAACCTACTATGGTGCTGGATCTCATCCCAATACCAACAGTTACTCTGCAACAAAAAGTGGTAAGTCTCCCAGACTTTTCTCTCGGCTCTCCTGTTTGGTACAGCCCATGTTTTACAAAGATGATTGTGTAAAGCTTTCAGAGTATTAAGTTCTGATGTGAACCTGCTCATTTGTAGGAGTGCAAGTGTATGAAGTACTTGGACTATATATTGGATGCAGAAGTTAATTCTCAACTTAATTCTATCCCAGACTCCAAATATCCCAACAGTGGTGGCTCTGCTCCTGGCTCAAAACTTCAGTATGGCAGCTCAAACCTTGATCACATCAACCTGCAGTATGGACACACTACTGGGACGAAGACTCCTAGCTCTGTGTCTGGCACAAATGCAAACTTCAATATGGGCTCAGGTGGTATGGCATCAGCCCCAGCATATGGGGCCTCTCCAGCATACTATGGGGCCTCTCCAGCATATCCTGCTGTGGGAAACACTGCTACAACCTACTACTATGGTGCTGGATCTCATCCCAGTTCCAACAGTTACACTGCAACAAAAGGTGGTAAGTCTCCCAGAGTTGTCTCGGGTGTCCTGTGTACAGCCCTATCTTACAAAGCAAATGTCATTCATACATTTGATTAACTTTGTGTTTTTTTTTTTTATATAAATATATAAATACTTTACACAAACCTTCCTGACATTCTCCTTGACTCTTGTGTTTCAGGTCAGAACCCAGCAGCCCCTGGAGGAGGTGCTGATCCTTCATTCTACAACCCAACATTTGGTGTTTATGCTGCTCCTGAATCCTCCAATACCGTTCATGGTGCTGGTTCTCCACCTGGCCTGCCGTGGGCCAGCATGCCTGCAGGGGGAGAGTACTCGTTTCCTGGTCCAAGCAACTGGATGCCATCTGGTGCGTTCCCAGACTTCAGCTTCTTGGGCTCTGATGACGAGACGCAGCAGAGCGCGAGTAAGACGTCCCCTCTGCCGCCCTCATTCTACATCATCCAGTCAAAAGATGACTACCGGCGATTCCGAGAATTCCTTTCCCACAGCAACTACTCCCCAGAGTACCCTGAACCACCAGTCTCTGTCTCCAAGGCTGTCAATTCCCCAGGCCAGACTGCACCAGTGACTGGGTCCAAAGGAGGCATCAAGGTCTAATGAGGTAAAAGTAAACATTGAAGTTTGGCTGTGACTGTAGTCAAGATGATTGAACCATTCGATGTTTTAGTCTTTACCGTTTATGTATTGGTAATCTGTGTTTGTAGAGTATCCCATACTATGTGTCTGCGTATCAAATGGCCCTATAAAATTCCTATGACCTCTTCCTTGTTTTGCAGGTGCTTGTTTGACTGAACCTCAGCCTTCTTGGAACTGTTTATGACTTAAATAAATCTGACCATGAACATGTTGTGCTGTAATTTACAATGCAGAGTTCTTGTGACCCAAGCACAGGTTTTTCTGTTAAGGTATCCTATATAGCGTTGTTGGTTCCTTGGGCAACGCTGTCGCACTCCAGAGTGACAAGGGTGCAGTGTTGACCAGAAATGGAAAGTGGTTGCAGTCAAGGGGTGCAGTCAAAAAAAAAAATAAGATCCTATTCCTTCACCTCTAGGGGAAAACCACACGGGGTTAAGGACAGGCGATAGGAGAACTCAAAAGGATTTAGGAAAATCAACTGCGGTGCTCAGACTCCCACCGGACTTTCACTAAGCTACGTCATAATGCCGCTGAACAGCACTTGCGATTGATAGGCATCTCCGCTGGAGAAACTACAATAATGGACTACAAAAAACGTGTTGTCCACTTTTCATAAGCGGCTCATTCACTGACCAGCTTCAAGTCCAGCAGCTCCTCCCTGTTTGACCATTTGCTGTATTTACACTTAATTTGTGGTTTTGTTTTTGTCAAGCTTGTAACATATTCGAAATGTATCAATTATCACTGTCCACACACTTATCAACACTTCCAATGACTGTCTGCATGAAAGTAATTAAATATGCAAATGAACATATCGTTTTTCATGAACAAATGAGGTGTGTGCCACTTTAAATGTTGCTCTGGCAAAGAATTGTGGGTCGGTGTGATCTCTCCTCTCATATAGGTTGCATCCTATGCTAAAGGAGCTCTGAAAGGAAGCATTGGAGCTTCTTTCCTTTGCATTTAGAGAATTCAACGGCTCTTATCATGGCGACCACTTGTTTACTTCCGGGTCACTTCTTCAGTTAGGAACCTTCCTAAGCAGTAGCGGATGACCTGACCTAGAAGTAATGGTTGCAGCTGCAATGAAGTGTGTGTGTGTGTGTGTGTGTGTGTGTATATATGTATATATATATATATAGTATATGTATTTCTCTAAATGCTGAGAGGCACTTGTGTCGCTTGGCAGATACCCTGGACTAACCTTGCAACTTGTGCAGGTATTTACCCCAACCAGGTGGCAACTTCAATTTCTGGAAAGTAAAGCAAATTTGGAAGTGACTTAAACTTTCATTCGCTGTACTGGCTATCACTGGGGTGACTCCTGGTTGTTCCACTTGAAGCCAATGAGGAAAATGACCTTACATCTGTTTGATTTTTAAAAGAGAATCTAAACCCAAACTAGATCACTTCCTTCACTGGTTGCAAAATTCAAGTTGGCAACTATCATGGCTTATTGGCAATATCAGTAGATAACTGCAATCTATAAATCTTTAGTTCTTTATATTGTGTGATGCACTCGATATATCCAACACACTCCTGAGTAAATGTAGGGGTGCAGTCGAATAGTCAAAAAATAAGGTCCTAACTCCTATTCCTATCTCCTATTCCTTGACCTCTGGGGAAAACGTCACGGGGTTAAGGAAAGGCGATAGGAGAACACAAAAGGAGTTAGGAATAGTCGACCGCGGTGCTCAGAGAATCCGACCGGACTTTCACTAAGATACGTCATTATAACGCGGCCGCTGATGATTGACAGCTGATGATCGGCACCGGCGATTGACGTGCGTCTCCGCTGGAGAAACTACAATAATGGACTACAAAAAGCGCATCGTCCACTTCTCCACATGTTGGTTTTATAAACAGCTGGTTCACTGACCGGCTTCAGGTCCAGCAGCTCCTCCTTCCTGTTTGACCGTTTGCTGTATTTACACTTAACTTGTGGTTTTAGTTTCGTTTTTGTTTGTAACATGATTGAAATAAATAAAAAAAATACCATTCAATTATTATCGCTGTCCACACATTTATTATCACTATTCCAATTACTATATGTCTGCATGAAAGTTAATGTTAAATATGTAAATACACATATCTTTTGTTTTCATGAACGGCCGAGGTGTGCGGCACTTTAAATGTTGCTCTCGCAAAGAATTGTGGGTCGGCGTAATCTCCTTTCCTATCGCATAGGAAGGTCCGTTGCATCCTATGCTAAAGGAGCTCTGAAAGGAAGCATTGGAGCTCCTTTCCTTTGCATTTAGAGAATTCGAACAGCTCTTATCATGGCGGCCACTTGTTTACTTCCGGGTCACTTCTTCAGTTAGGAACCTTCCTAAGCAAAAAAGACTATTCGACTGAACCCCACGTATTGGATTCAAGGGAATGTTGCTCGGCCCGTTGACATTTGACATCAGCAGCTGTTTCCACTCGTACCCATCATCTCATGGCAGCTAAATTGACTTCAGCCTTCAAGATAAAAAATAAATAAAGCCATTAAGGAACAAGTTTGGAACAATGTGTTAAGCACAACAGAGTGGAAAGTCTGATCTTTAATAACCACAATCAAACTGTCAGGTTTTAGATTATTCCTCATCTCTTTGAGGTTCATTGAAGGGATCCACATCCTCTGTGATGGGGGGCGTGGGAGCAGAGGTAAGGACCAAAAGTGAGCATAATGAAAAGAATATGTCACCTCAACACAGCTCATTCTGAATGGACCCAAACACTTGAATGTCTCATCTCTTAAGGCGGGTTCACACCGGACCGAAAATCGGCGTCTTTGAGAGAGTCGGCGTCCGTGACATGAGTCTACTTGGTGTGGTCGCTCGAATCGGCCCACGTCGGCGTTCATTTCAGCCGATTCAAATGTGTAATCCGCCATTCGAGTCGGTCATTCTTTTACCATTCTGATTGGTGGAGGCTAGCAGCTTGACTAGCGAATCAGTGAAGCCCGGGAGTGACGATGGTAGACATACCAGATAACCAGTGGAATCGAAGAAGGTGGTCTAGAGAGGACCGGCTACTTCCGGTTTTTGTGTTTTTTTAGCCCACAATACAGATTAGCGCCGCCTGTTGTTTTGGAGACATTACATCTCGCGCAAGCGCGGAACGTATGGCGTCGGCTGTAATTCCGTAGGTGTGAACCGCCCATGTCGTTGTTCGAGTCGGCCATATTAAGTAGCCCGACTTCATTTACCGACGCGAGTCGGGCAGTTCTTCCGGTGTGTACACACCTTTATTCAGCTTAATGTTTTCTCCATCTCGGTGAATGATCTCTCGAACAATGAGCCAGCAATTAACCAAAGGGCCTCTTAAACACTAATGCTAATGATGTAATTGTTAATTGTCTTTGCCCGTTCTATCGGCAGTCTTTAACATATTAAAGGCAGGTTCAGGGAGTCCTGTAAACAAACTCAAACAATGAATTTCTGATCATTAAGTCAGGGACAGCATTTAATAATTTGGGAATTAAACAATTAGGGCTGAGGGAACTAGCATCAAGATATTACAATGATCTACAAATCAAAATGTCACTTTGTGGCAAATTTATGCTCAAATTTAAATTAAGTAAATAAAAAACAAACTTCCATAAATTGGTTATCTTGTTTTATCACAAAACTCTGCTGAATGTTGATTTATAACATTAAAATATTGCCAAACATTATTTTAATTTTTCTTATAATATATCTGTAAAATTTGTCACAAACATGTTAGTCCATCTGTCTGACTTCCTGTCTGTGGACCATTGATTGCTAAAGACCTAAATCTTTAAAAACACAAATCCATTTAGTCAGTTTCATCAAACAAACAGAAGAAAATTGTAAAAAAAAAATGTTTTACTTTTTTAAGGGGCGGATTAAAACACATTTGGTACTCCAGTGTATTTGTGATTGAGTCAAAATAAACGTCATCACAATCAGATCAATCAGCATTTACTGTTTGATATCCGACTGATGCCACGTCGGTGCTATTACATCAACTGCTGCAGCAAAGTTTAATGAGTTTTTACAATAATAGAGTCTGTTGGCAGCGTGAGACGGTTTAACAACGTCTGAGTCAGAATGCAGTAAATTGACACAGAACACTCATTAACAGTCAGCGAGCAGACACAAAAGATTTCAACAGGAAACCTAATATTTAAATTCCAAAATGTCTTGCAGTTCAGACTTTTCAAAACGGCTCTTGAAGAAGAAGATTCTCTAAGATGCAAACATTTCCAACGTAAAGTTGTACAACAGTCTCACAGCAGTTTCATTCTACTGATTTGTATGCATGGACATGAATTAACCATTTCCACCCAGTGTTGCTCAGCAATGCTTATAGTTCAACAGGAAGTGTCTCTTAGTTCAGCAACAAAACCACTTTTGGGAAAACCGTCACAAACTGGTCAAGAGGTTAAATTCCTATTTGTTTGACCCATCCGTCTAATGCTATCAGTCACGTGGATGTTTTTTTATGCATTTACATTGCTGTCGTTTTCATGCTGAACCACCCGAAAAAGAATAAACAATTCATGTCCATGTTCACGGATGCCTATTCTGAGTTGTAATATGCATTGTGACACGAAAACAACACAAAATAGACTGTTAGCATTGATGACCAACTCCAACGCATGATTTATCTCTGGAGACACTTAAATAAAGGTTAAATACATATAAAAACATGGAAAGAAATAAGGAATCCAAAATGTTTTTATATCTTTTAAATAAAACAGTCAAAGACGTCACACATTGGTTGAACCTTTGAGGCCAAACATGTGAAACAGCTGATTTAAATAATTTTGGTTTTATTAGCAGGTGGTTAAACACGTGATCATGGGGGAACGACCCGGATGAAACAAAACTGACTCTGCATCACGTAAGACACATTCGTAGTATTTATTGTTTCAGCGCTTTGGTGGGCCCTCACAGGTCCTGGATTTGACCCGGAATATAGCCGTCGGTGGGTCCGGAGGAGTTGAAGGGCAGCATGTCTAAAGAAATCTCCGCCTCGCACTCGTACTGCAGGATGGCGGGCAGCAGCAAGTTGCTGTGGTTGCGGAAATCCTCTGAAACGACGGAAACTTTGTCAAAGTTCTGCTCCGGATCCCCGTCTGCGTGCGGCGGTGGTCTCTGCGGCACAGCGCAGGCCTCCTTCTGCATGGTGGTGTCGTGGTGATAAGACACCAGCTCGTTGCTGAAGTCCACCGCCTCCACCGCGGAGCTGGAGCAGCATTTGTTACAGCCCAGGAGGGTGGAGAAGGCCTTCCTGAAGTCGGCGTTGAAGGCGTAGATGACCGGGTTCAGGGACGAGTTGGCCCAGCCGAACCACACGAAGACGCTGAAGGTGGTGTCGCTGACGCACGGCGGCTCTCCCAGTCTGTCCAGGTCGCAGAAGGGAACCACGCAGTTCAGGACGAAGAACGGCAGCCAGCAGCACACGAACACCCCCATGATGACCGACAGGGTCTTCAAAACCTTCGTTTCTCTCTTAAAAGACGTCTTCAGCGAGCTCTCGTCGTGCGTCGACGCGCGGTCGCACTGGTTTTGCGCACGGGGCCCCGCCGCCCTCTCCAAAGACGAGATCCGCCGGATTTGGGTTTGCGCGATGCGGAAAATGCGCGTGTACGTGCCCACCATGATCACCACGGGGATGTAGAAGCTGATGAGGGACGAGGAGATGGCGTAAGTCCGGCTCAGGTTGGCGTTGCAGTCGTCCGGGTCGCCCGCCGTCGCGTTGTGCGCGCGGTGCCAGTTGAGCTGCACCGGGATGAAGGAGATGAGGACGGAGAGAGTCCAGGCGACGCCAATCATCAGGAAGGCGAACCGGCGCGTCATCTTGCGCTCGTACCTGAAGGGGCTGGAGATGGCCCAGTAGCGGTCCATGCTGATGATGCACAGGTGGAGGATGGACGCGGTGGAGCACATGATGTCGAAGGCGACCCAGGTGTCGCAGAAGCGGCCGAAGAGCCAGACGCCGGCGACCTCGGACACCGCCCTCCAGGGCATCACCAGCACGGCCAGGAACAGGTCGGACACCGCCAGCGAGATGACGAAGGAGTTGGTGACCTTGGAGCGCAGGTGGCGGAATTTGACGACCGCAGCGCACACCAGCGTGTTCCCCAGCAGCGTGGACACGATCAGGGCGCACAGGACGCAGCCGGTCAGCGCGCGGAGACTGACATCTCCGCCCGGCACGGGGCTGTCCGCTCCCGCTGCGACCACCTGCTGTCGGTCCCGGTCCCGGTCCCGGTCCCGGTCCTGGCTCTCATTATAAAAACCCTCCATGGACATCCAGACTCCACTTCTCCTCGTCAAACCGCCGCTGCCTTCCTCTTCTCCAGCATCGCAGCGCTTCTCAACTAAACCTGCAGGGACTCGGATCTGGTGCCCGAGGCAGCAGATCGAGATCCTCAAGTGTGTACAACACATTCAACCTTGAGACCATTACAACAGACGGATTCTCACAGCCGCCTGCAGATTACAGGAAACCACAAAACATTTAGATAGCATAATGTCAGAGAAATAAGACTAAGTCTTGTATCGATCCACGAGGCAGATAGAAGTCTGAATGTTGAATAAGGACATAAGAAGAAGTGGGAGCATGCCTCAACTCATAAAGGAAACTTCGTCCTTCAGGGAAAGAAAGCATATCAGGTTAATAATGGAGAAAATACAAAAATGTTTACCTCTGAGATGAAGAAACCACTTTGCAGCTTGTAAAAGTATTTGCAAACATTCAACCACTAGTTATGAATTCAAGTACAGTACATTTACTCAAGTCCTTTAAATGTAAGTCTGAATAGGCTATGATTTCCCCCTCCACTTTCTGTTTTCTACATTTCAAAGTGATATATTGTAGCCCACTTTTAACTCCCCTACATTTGTTTAATAACTCGTTAGTTTGCATTTTTACATTAATAATAGAAACTGTAATACAAATAAATGATGTTTTTTAAAGGGTTAATAAAATATCAAACTTTAATGACTCACTTTGATTGGAGAAATCCACAAACTCCCGAGGTGTATATAAAGTCATTAAAATGAGCTCCACCTTTACAGCTACATCATCAAAGTGATAAAAACACATGAATGCATTAATAATTAAATTACAAAAATGCACATTTTCATTGAATACATTTTACAATAAAGATAAATCAGAAAGAACAGGTTAATACTCAATGCACTACAATTTGTTGGTTGATTAAATAACATTTATTATTATTACTGTAATCTATGCATTGTTTGAAAGGAATTTACCTTGTTAATTAATGAAATGTCTTTATTAAGATGATTTCCAGGGAATGTTTTCACAGCGGTTGTTCCAGAAGGAAACACAAGGTGGCGCAGTACCTGAGTCTCCAAGAACAAAAATGTTTCTAACAGATTTATCTGTTTGCTTTGTGACTAATAAGTGATCTATCTTCATTAATACATATTTGATAGATATTAATAGGGGGGGGGGGGGGGGGGGGGGGGTTCACTATTTTCACTTTTTTTTACAAACCAAACTGTCAATCAATCGATTAATGGAGAAAATCATCAGCATATTAATTTATAATGAAAACAAACATTAGTTTATACTTTAGTTGAGCTCAATACAACCCTGTTTTTACATTAATGTGGAGTCATAACAATCTAATGATAGAATATATAATAGTTGTCACAGTTTAATACTTTAACTGATTATACTGGCAAACCTTTACTGGAAACAGTATTTTTTTCCACTGTAGTATTAGTACTTTTACGGTAATAGATCATTTTCACTCTGTAGTAGTAGTACTTTTACTGTAACAAAGTATTTTTACACTGTAGGCTTAGTCCTTTTTTTGGTATAGATTATTTTCACTTTGTGGTATCAGTACTTTTACCGTAATAGAGTATTTTTACTGTGTGGTATTAGTCCTTTTATTATAACAGCATTTTACTCTGGTATTTATACTTTTACTGTATTAGAGTATTTTTATTGTGTGGTATACTCTCTTATTCCACAAGAAGTATTTACTCTGAATGATAACATTATGTTTATGTGAAGCAGCAGTCCGGTGAGGAAAGAGTTATGTTTACAGTCGGCAGATGACGTCAGTGTCAGCTGTTCCTCGGGCAAGCGCTGTCCGCGTGCACGTGTGTGTGTTTGTGTGTGCGTGGATGATTCAGCAGCTCGTGCAGCAGCGGCAGTCAGACAGACAGCCACGGCAGCTCGTCTTCTGCAACACAGACGGGGTTTCAGGCGACAACAAAAGGGCTTTTATTTTGATATTCCTTCACCTGCTAACGGCTCGTGAACCCTTGCAGGTGGCTACGTATCAGTCGGAGACCCCGTAGTGTTCGCAGTGGTTGTGTGTGACAGGCCGCCCCGAGAGCAGCAGCAGCCGCAGCCGCAGCAGCGAGAAGAACCCCGCAGGGACGCCGCCGCTACGTCCGCCCTCGTCGGATCTCACGGTGGAGTTTAACGGTTGTGTTTTTATTTACCGGGACTCTCGTCGCCCGCTGTCGTTTCTCGGACCGTCTCCGGTTGGATTTTAACTCCAAAACACAAACGCATCCCCGCCGACAGCCAGCTGCTCTCATTCAACCCCATCGCCACCTCGACATTTCCGCATTTTGACGTCGGATGCTCCGTCTGCCCGGCAGGTGAGTTTAGCGAATATCCTCCATGTTACACATCCACGTTTGGTCACCCTGATATATATATACACACACATGTACAAATACGTATACATACATACATTTATATATTTACGTTATACCTGACTTGGGGACTGACGGTTCGCTAAAAAGAGTGTTTTCTGAACGGGCTTCTGTATGACAGCAGGGCGCGTTACAGTGAACGTGTGTGAATGATGAGAATGACGTTAGGCTTATCAGGTTGTTCCTTCTTTATAAATATAATGTAAAGCATATATAAACCCACTTATTACACCACAAAATAATCAATACCTGGCTATGACTTGTTTATGAAATTACGTTTATGGATCTGATCGAGCGCACATTTATATTTCCTATCAGATAATAAAAACATAAAAACAACAAATATTTTTTCATAGTGAATGACTTATTTCCATTAAAGCTGAAAACATCTCTGCTTTCACAAGATTAATGTGTTGCTTTTGTGTAATTCTATGCGGAGAAATTCAGATTAGTTCAACGAATTGATTAGTTGTATTATTCCACAGAGAATTTCTTGGGGTTTAGTGTGTAAACGCACAACAAAGCTTTATTTGTTTATTGTTCATTTTAAACCTAAAGACTTGCATCAAAGAACACTCAATCAGTATTCATAGGGCTTGGTCTTTGACTTGTAGCAGAAACATTGTTTTATTTAATCATCAGGGCTGCAGTTGATGGTTATTTTCATTCGTGATATTTTACATGAATTTATTACATCGCTAAAACGGACATCTTTAAATGTCTTATTTTGTCCAGAACACGTAGATATAAAATGTTCAATAGAGAACAAATGAATGAATCGCAACAGAGCAAATAAACCAGGCGTTAAAGAGACGGACGGCGTGAGGAATGTTCACAATGATAACCAGCGCTCCGGTGTGACATGTCTCACATGTCTAACCTCATTATCTCCATTCTTTAGGTCATTCTTTTGGGTTCTCTCTAAAGCCAGGCAATTGTATTATGGAGAACCATGAAACTACATGCTTCTCTCTGGTGTTTTGAATCTTATCGTGTTCAGTTCTCCCGTTGTTTGGTTCTATTGACTAGTTGCTTCTGGTCTCCAGATCTTGACCTCCATAGGTTCCATTCTTGGTGTGTTCTGTATCTAGAGAACAACAACTGTTCTCCAGTTGTTTTGTTCTGCTGGTTCTTTGGTGTCACTGATTGTGTTCTGCCTTGAGGTTCTGTCTAGTTTGGTCTACAGATTCTGTTCTCTAGACCTTTTGTTCTCTGGTCGTGTTTTGTAGTTCTTTGGTTCTACTGGTTCTCTAGTTGTTTGTTCTGCAGGCTAGGTTCTGTACTTTGGAATTTCTGTTCCCCAGACTGGTGTTATAGTTCTTTGGTTCTTCTGCCTTGTAGTCCTTTTGCCCAGTCCTCTAGATCTTTTGTTCTCTGGTCATGTCTTGTAGTTCTTTGGTTTTGCTGGTTCTTTCTTAAAGAGCGTTGGTTCAGTCCTCCAGATATCTGGTTCTCCAGTCATCCCTTCTGGTGACCTTGTATTGGGGGTTCAATCTTGTAAGTGGTTGGTTCTGCTGGTTCTCTGGTTGGTTGTGTTTTCCATTCATTAGTCCCGTGGCTGTGCTGGTTTGCAGTCTCCTCAGGACTGTTGGTTCTGTTTGGTTCTCTCTGACAGCAGCAGAACAGAAGCTGCTGTGCCTGCTGACACTGTGACTGATCTGGTCTTGGCGGGGGTCCAGCCTGTCCCCCATCTGTCTCTGTCTGCTGGACTCTGTTTCTTTCTTTCTCCTCTGGCTGATGATTTATCCTCCAGCTCCTTCCGATGGAGAACATGTTCTTCAGCAGAGAACCCGAGAGAAACTGAAACCTACGACATGACGCAAAGAATGACGTCAAGAGCACAGAGAAACCAGATGGCCTTCTGGGTAACTGTGTTTTTCACTGGTAAAACATGATGAGGATTAATTGGGTCAGTTAGAATGAAATGTATTGTCAACATGAAGGAACACAGAAAAAAACACTCTGGCGAGTCTGAACTTACATTTTTCATTCAAATTAAGTTAATGACATAAACTTACTGATGTTTCCTTTTTTCTCCATCTCTCTTTCTCTGCTGCTGATTCACTCGTTTTTCTCTCTCTTTTTCTCTTTTCAATCACTCTGGTGCACTTTGAGAGTAAAAAATTAAGCAAAACAATTTGGTGCACTTGTAAACAATGCAATCATAAACACATTGGTTATAGAAATGATACAGCAAAAAAAAACCTCTCCGTCACGGCGTGACTATGTCAGGACTTCCTGTATCCGAGCTCCTCCTCGTCTCCTCTGGGACTTGATTGCAGGTCTGATGGATAATTCATGCCCTCCGTCTCGCTCTGCTGGTTTCGTTGGCAGGAAATGTTTTGGTGAATCTTTTCATCTCTTGACTGTCTGCAGAGTTTCCTCTCTCAGATCTTCTGAGCTGCTGCTGTTCTCCGATTACTGTACTACTGACTGCTGATGTACCGCCGACCGAAATGAGGAGGAGTCGTTGTTGTTGTTGTTGTTGTTGTTGTTGTTGTTGTCTGAGATGGACTCGTATTTCTTGGTGATGTTTATAGCCAACAATCATTTCAATTCAATTCAAATGTAAATTTTGAGGAAGAAAGTCCTTGAATACATTAATGCAGGAAACATTACGAGTACAGAGATACTTTCCTCCAGACCAGTGAAACACTCCAACAGATCAATTAGTTTTACGTTTTCCTTTAACAATCACTGTTTGCATCTAGATAACAGGAAGTGAAGGCTCAGGGTCAACACCCGGAGGAAGGAAGTCAGACTTATACTATATACTATATACTATACTCCTTCCCTTCCACTTTCTGTGTCTCCGTTCTCAAACTCCGATTCGAATCGGGAAACAACAGCGGCAACCTCGGAGCTAGCAACTTATACACAGAAAATGGCAAGTTTTAACAAAGATGTTAAAGCTCAGACAGCGTTGGCAGGACACATTGATCCGTTCCACTTCACACGAGCTTCGCTCATATTGGTTTAGTCAATCGTCTGTTTTTAATGAGTCCAGTGAGCTCCTCCAGAGCTAAAGTATAGATGGACCTCACCGACGATCACTTTGTTTTTTGTTCTCGTCACACACTCGCCATACGTTTTTTTTTAATGTTTTTTGCATAGTTTTCTTTTGTGGGGAATCAGCCGTGTGAATGACGGGGCCCGACGTTCCATCGAAACAAGTTTCCTCTCGACACTATTTTGCTGCCAAAGCTTAGCACCGCTCAAGACCATTGTGATTGGTTGAAAGAAATACAAACGAGCCAGAACGTTTTTTTCCCCCGGAAGATGCGATATACTGTAGCCAGACTCTTTACACACATCGACGTGGCTGTTAATCGCCTTTCATTTCAGTGAGAAGTTGTTGCTATTAATGTTGAATCCTGCAGCTTTCTGCTGATGTGGCTGAACTCACTTGTCCTCTTCATAATGCGTTAATAATGTAATTTGTTCCAATCATTAACACGTGTCAGATCACACAAATCAAAGATGAATTATTGTTAAGCTGACTCAAGCGGCTCTCTTTGCTGCAGTGTTGATCTTGAACCTTGTAAATTCTGAAATAAAATGTATTTTCTGAAATATTTAATTATTGTTTTGGCTCTAAATGTCGCCACCTTTTACCATACATGATATTGAACTTCAAAAAGTATTCTTTACTTTTTACCGAAATAAATAAGCTAAACTTTGATTTTCAGAGCACTTTGCCAGAATAAATTAAATTACAGAACCAACTGAACAAAGTCAGTCATGTGAATACGACCAAACCTTACAATAGAATACCTTCTCTGTCTTCTTCTGTTTGACTGGTTTTCCACAGAAGACATATAAGCCAACAATTATCAATGTGGTGAGTTCACTGAGCAAACTCACTGTACGGATCGGACTAAATAAAGATACAGGAGACAAACATCTTTTATATTTGGTTAAACCCAGAATCTACACAAATGAAGAACCCGATTACTATCGTGAAGTATTTTAACACGATGACCGAGACATAAAATAATGTCCCATGCTTATTCCAGGACAAATACAGAGATTTGTGATTTTTGTGCTTCAACAGTTGGTTCAGCTAGTCTGTGTCCTTAGACCCAGTACTAGTGGTCGGTAAAGTGTTTCCCATCTATTGTATTTGCACCGTGGAGTCCCTGTAAACATCCCGCTCCAGCACCGAGACTCTCTTTCTCTGTCTTGGGTCCACATCGGACCAGTTCTGCTGTTAACGTACTCGCTGTGCCCTCGGATATACCCGGACTCATCAGCTGCTGGATTTCCAGGAGCGCTGTTCTCGCCCCGTCTGCATGAAGGCTGGTGGTTTAGCAGGAGGGAGAGTCTGCTGGTCAGGAGGCTGGTGCAGAGAGAAAGAGCAGCTTTGTGGCAGATTAATGGAGGTGGGGGTTTGCTCCCAGCACAACAGGGATGTTGTCCATGCCAAGTTGCTATGAAACCAGGGGGGGGGGGGGGGGGGGTACCAAGACTAAAGGGATCCTAACGGGCTCCCAGGCAACAACCTTCAACTGATCCTCTTTTATACAACTAGATTCCTAAAAACCATCCATATAAACGGAGTCATTCCGAAGTGGAACAAACGATCTAATTTTATATATTCATAATTACATTTTCATATAAATGATGTGAATCGGTATTTGTGTTTATTCTATGGGACTGAAAACCTGAAATACTTACTGGTGTCAGTGGAGGTCCTGCTTCGTTAAGCCTGAGGCTGTGTGTGTTGGTTGGGTTCCTGCCCAACAAGGCAGAACATTCATGCTGTGTATATGATAAGTGTGCGTGTGTGTGCGTGTGTGTGTTTTAAAGCCTCTGAAACCCCATGATGCAACAGTGAAATCCGGTAGATGCTGGTCGTGTTGTATAAATGTTCACATGCACTTTTCTCTGGTGTGAATGTGAAACAGCCTGTAAAGATCTGTCTGTCTCATTTTATGGCGTGGAACCACAAAGGAGCAGCTGCAGGATTATTAATACGATATGTGTGTGTGTGCACATCTACACAAATACAAGTGTTGTTGCAATGGTATATGCAATTTCTTTTATCATGCTATCAATTAAATAATATACAATTGAGAAACTGAAAATAGATTAAAGTAAAAATGCGACGAATCAATTTCTTTGTATTTTTATCTAAAAATCCAATAATATCATGACATCCATCCATCAGTCGAAAGGACACTTTGTGTTGCAAACGCATAATTACTCGTAAAATCCAAGTTTCAGCTTGAGTTGAATCTCTGTTTTGTCCAATTCAGCAAATTAAAAACCTGAAAACTTAAAAATAAATTAAAATTAAATAGCAGCCCGACTCATCAATCATATATAGTAACTATGTAGTAATATAATATAGATGCAATGAATTATGAAGAATTCATACAGGAGCAAGACAAGCTTGTTTCTGTACGTCTAAGCCTGTAAACCGACGTGGGCGGTTTCTAATAATGAGGATGATAAAAATGATGCTACTGTAGTCCGTCGAGTGAACCTGTAGATCAGATATCCTCCGTCTCGGTCTGCCAGACGCCCGACAACCACAGCCGGCTTCCAACCAGCCGCCATGAATGACGAAGACGCGCCGCGGCTAAATGTGGCTCTTCTATTTTGATAAGGAGTCGTCCTGACTGAGGCCTCGACTTCTGACCTTGAGTCTGTTGGCTAATTATTATTCACTTACTCTATTTATGTTTATGTGGACTGATACAGTTTGATGTGTTCTGTTTCTGTTGAACGGAAGAATCAGCCGTTATACTCGAGAATAATAAAAATCAATAATATTAATATATTGGGAGTATTAACTTTTTCTGGAAAGGATGCTGTTGTACATTTAGTTTTTTGCACCGTATTGCTTATTGTTTATAGTTGTGTTGTCACGATGCCAAAAACGGAACGGAAATGGATGTTAATCAATGTTAATTTTCCTCTGAATTAAAAATGTTTAAATGTTGGTATCCTGTATTTTAGAAATCAGGTAATATTTTTTTTACTTTTTCCAAGTCACTTGACGACATTTCGGATTATCCGGATAGTAGAAATTCACCACGATCAACCTCCCGTTCCTATGTGCAAGTTATGTGCACTAGTTTGTTTGTTTTTTTGCACTTTGTTCTGCAACAACAATCTCCCTTTGAATCATTAAAGTTTTTATCTTAAACGTTATTATCAAAGGTGGAAGTTACAGTAAATGTTACGTTTCTGGACTGGTGCAGTTTTTCCAACATGGCAGACGGAGGAGAGTAAAGCAAAGGAGAGCCGAGAGGAAAAGGAGAGAGAGCAGGAGGTTACGTCACTCTGCCCTCAGCCAGGAATATCTGCGTCCTCTAGTGATCCAGAGAGACCAGGACCACGATGGAGGAGGAGGAAACGAGGACATGATGGAGAGAGGAAGAGACAGACGGAGGAGGAGAGGAGGAGGACAGGGCTGCCTGATGCCTGACAGCAGACGGGGAGATGAGCACCAGTACTCCAGACAGTCCTCCTCCTTACCCATAATCCCTCGCTGTTTGGGCTCGGTTCAGATTACGGTCACATTGCTGAAGAGCAGCTCCGCTGTGAGAGGACTCACTGTCTCATTTTCCTCACGTGGACAAACGCCGACGGTTCGGATGAACGTATCGATGTCACGGCTCACTTTATCTCATCGTCTCCAGCTAATAATATCTGACACATGACGAGGATTTTATACGCCAATTTGTGGTTTCCAGGGAAACATAATTGTTGACAGACAAAACAGTTACAGTTTAAAACACGTGGTTAAGGAACAAAACATCATTAGTTAGTCAGCTTAGTAAGAAAAACCTCATGGTTTTGGTTCAAAATTACAATGAAATTCAAACAAAACATAATCACAACAAAAGTACTTGATTCACCACCCAGACCTCCTTGGTTTACCACCCAGACCTCCTTGGTTCACTACCAAGTCCTCCTCGGTTTACCACCCAGACCTCCTCGGTTCACCACTCACCACCCAGACCTCCCCGGTTCACCACCCAGACCTCCTCGGTTCACCACCCAGACCTCCCCGGTTCACCACCCAGACCTCCTCGGTTCACCACCCAGACCTCCCCGGTTCACCACCCAGACCTCCCCGGTTCACCACCCAGACCTCCTCTGTTCACCACCCAGACCTCCTCGGTTTACTACCCAGACCTCCTCAGTTCATCACCCAGACCTCCTCAGTTCATCACCCAGACCTCCTCGGTTCACCACCCAGAACTCCTCGGTTCACCACCCAGACCTTGTCCCTATGTGAACTTCCACAGACTCGTTTGGAACAAATTTGTGATACGTCAAGAGCGAACAAAATATGATTCCCTCAAAACAAACTTCACAATGCAGCTTTGTTGTGTGAGAACTTAATTTCTTTCGGAGACCAGGCTGAAGTCAGATATAGGAATCGAAATTCATTGCAATTCTGAGCCGAGTAGTTCTGTTGCCTAAACCGGTTTTAGACAGTTAGCTCAGACAAAACAGGACCTTTTAGACATTATAGACCAAACGTTTATGAATCGACCGATTCATAAATGTAATTGGAAGATTACTTGATAGTTTTATTAGGAGTCCTTTTTTCAAAGTGAAAAGAAACGGCAATAAAATGCAGCAGTTAAATCTCACTTCTCTCAGGATTGAAGAACAGAAGCAGGTTTTTGCAGCGTCTTCTCCGTTTGTGATTCAGACTGAGAGCAGCAGCAGCCGATCACGTTACTATTGATTGATTTATCACCAGGGCGATAATGGAAGATGATCCTTCGGCTTCGGCCTGTTTGCAGTTTTTAATTCTCAGCTGCTCGGGGGGGGGGGGATCGTGGATCATGGATGGGGATGTTGGGGGGGGGGGGGTGGTGTGTGTTTGTCTGTGAGTTCAACCTCTGTGTTGGGACGATGGATGGTTTCCTGTTTAAATACACACAGTAGGGTCACTCTGGACCATCTGTCGACTCCCCGGTCCATCTGTGAGCCTCTTCTGTCCCTGAGAGTGTGAATGACTTCTGACCTCATAGACTCACCTGAGAAGCTGGTTTTTAATGGAGAGAGAGAGCGTCTGTTACTCACCGCCATCACTGAACAATGAGCATGCACACTCCTTTCATATGCACCTAATAACAGATCTGAGTCAAGTTCACATCCTTTTACCCAATAATAACCATGAAAACACCAACCCCGTTTAAAATTACAAAATTAGGTTCCCATACAAATAAACTGCACTCTCAATTATGTTTCCAGGGAAACACGATTATTCCAAACCAAACAGTCTCAGTTTGAAACGTGTTGAAACAACAAACTAAACATGCGACTGAAGGTTTACTGAGGTTTAGTAAAAAACATCAGTTTGACTGAAGATGACCATGACATTGTAACAAAATATCTCTAATATTAAAAAGAATGATCAGAAGAAGAACAAGTATGAACTGTAAATAAATACAATTTAAAATGAGCAAACAAGAAATAACTACAAGATAGAGTGCTGATTCAACCAACACTTTTAATTCTTCAAGAATAGTTTTTCTTGACTATAGTGCTGCGAACTGCCAGTTCTTTAAATTCTTCAAAGAAAATAAAACTTTTAGGACGTAATTATGAAATTACCAATTACTTGATGAAATGGACATTATTTGCAGTACATAAAATCATACGCTGGTTATGATGTAATAAAATTAAATAAAAGTAAGAATTTAAACAGAAATCAGTGCGTTTGCACATTGATGTTTTTGAATTTGATGTTTTTAAAAAAACACATTCAATTTAAAATAAGCAGCAACCCCCCCCCAGAAATGACTGCAGATCTTATCTTAGTAAAACTAATCTTCCAGCACATTATGAATAGATTTTTCTTGAAACTAGTGCTGCAAATAGTTCTTTCAAGTTTTAATGAACTGATTATTTTTGGAACCAAATTATGTTTACAAATAACTTATTTGCAGTGAACACTTGTAACAACAATGTAGATAATCATCACCGTAATAAATTCTAATTATTTTAGTCATGAATAAAAGATTTCCCCGAAAAAAGCTTGTCATAAATAAAGAGTAATAACACAAATCCATAAATTAGCACATTGATTATTATATAAGCTCACCAAGCTGTGTATATATATATTTTTCAATATATTAAATAAAAAAAATGAATGTAGGGCAAGAAACTTTTCGTGTGATTACTTTTGCCAATAATTCTATACAAACAGACATAAAGCGTGTGTGAAGAGTGAAATGTGAGGACACAGATGGATGCAGTCGACCTCTGGTTTTCCAGCTCGCAGCTCTCGATTCCTCTCGACTCAGTGAGCGGAGAAATGGAGCATGAGGACATTGATAAAGCATTGTGACTCAATGGATGGACCATAGAGGAGGAGGAGGAGGAGGAGAGGAAGATGAAGAGGAGGTGGGGAGGCCTGGAGGTAGAAGAAGGAGGGTTCAGTGAAGGAAAACAGGGATGAAGTCAGAAGAGAGGCTGTCTGGTTCAATGTTAATCTGAATGAAATCCCTTAAATAGGCTTCAGCATTTGTTAGCAACTAAATATATAATAACCAAAACTAGTTACGTTGGTTCAACTAGTAAATGTTAACAACCGTTGAGCAGATGCAACTTCTGATTTTTACTTCTTATTATTCACCACCTCTTGAACCGATTTAGTTCATTCATGATTTCTGTATTTATTTATATATTTATATAACCGTTACTTTTAATGGCCATGATAGCGTATTCCAAACTCACGGATCACCTCATGACGTTTTCTGGAGCTTTCTACCGTAGCCCACACCCTCATCCACCTCCAGAAAGTGAGAATTAAGTGACCTTTGAGCAAAGAACATATTTAAGTTATGTATTAAAGAGATAAATGACATGATCACATTCACACACCTGCACTTCATTGTGCAACCCTGTGTTGCATAACGACAGTAAAACTGGACCATGAACCTTGTAGTGATCACTAGTTTCCTCTGGGGAAAACACTGCAGATGATGATGATGATGATGATGATGATGATGATGATGATGTCATACCAGCCGGTCAAAGTGCAGAAAGCCTCCGAGTCCAGTTCAGTCTCTCTGCTGAAGTTACGAGATAATTATAATCTGCTGGCAGGCAACCAGATCTGACACACACACACACACACACACACACACACACACACACTACAGGCTACTATATATATATATATATATATATATATAGAGAGAGAGACTGCTGTGCATCTGCTTAGTGGAGGCGACGCTCTGCATCTCTGCAGCTCTACATCTCTGCTTCCTGGCAGCTCTGCTGTGAACTCCATTAATGAAAGTGACTCGTAAGCGCTGTGCAGTACAGTCGGTCCGCCTCAGCTCATCATGGGATCCTTCGATGTGGTTCAGTCGACAACACGGCGGTCAAGGTCGGAATGCTTCAGCAACACTGCAGCTGCTCTGTACTTTATTTCATTAAAATCACTGAGGATTCTGGTATTTATTTTAGTACAATATTATTAATTGATAAAAACATATTTGTTGTTTATCAAGACAGAATACCAGGCAGTTGTTGGTTTCAGCTTCTCAAATATGACTATTTTTTCAGGGAAGTCAGGGAGACGATACAGTAAGTCAGGGAGACGATACAGGAAGTCAGGGAGACGATGCAGGCAGTCAGGGAGACGATGCAGGCAGTCAGGGAGACGATGCAGGAAGTCAG